>NW_027266265.1:37075499-37712999 GCF_022045235.1 Haliotis cracherodii
ATGATGGATTTTTGTTTTTTTAGTGGCTTTTGTAGCAGGTGTTTTAGTTTGCAATCAGATTTCTGATAGTTATTTTGCCAATTTTGGAAGATTTTCTCCTTTGTGATACTCTAATTTCGGTTTTTTTATATTGGTAAGCTTACTTCTTCTAATTTTAGTGCTGATTTGGCTGCTTTGTCTGCATGTCGTTGCCAAACACTCCAACGTGGGCAGGTATCCAAACTATTTCTACCTAGTTTACGTAGATTGTTGGCGCTTTTAATTATCTGTTGTATTGGTTTTGGCCGTTTTTTGTGTTTTTGTTTTTTTATAGCCTAGAGCCCACTTAATGAGTCTGAAAGGAATAGTTTTTTTGGCGTGAAAATTGATTGATTATTAGGGAGCCTTTATGACTGTTTTTCTTTTTGAGGTTTGTTGATATGGATGACGAACCCTGTGCGTTTTGACACCAATTTGGCCATTTTTCGTGAATGTATGCTTGTGTGGTGGATTTAGCGGTATTTGGATCAGTTTCTTTATCTAGTCTGTTTAATAATGCGAGCAAAGACCACTCGCAATTTCGCATTTAATTCACGCTCGCGTTATTTTAATATATTGAATATTTACAGTATTATTACAGTATTCTAAGCAGCAGTCAGACGTCAGTAGTTTAAGAGACATTTAAGTCAGAGACTCCTGGTGGCTATTGCCAGATACTATCACATTTACGTGTAATGTATTTAACTGAAGTAAAAAGCGACAAAAAGCAATCCCATAGTCAAATGAAATCGCCACTAAAATCAGATTCTACTGTAGGTTTTCGACTATATGTATGTATTAAGCATGTATTACGCTACCCTTTTACAACTGGTATCATAGTTTCATGGTAGTGACACATTGACACATGCTCATGATATTGTCCGAGGCGTACAATCGAAGAGATATTTTATGAATATGAGAAGGGTTTGTCGCTTTTATTATGTATCACAATCACATAGTGATGGTACCAGGTATTCGTTTTAAACCTTGTTTTATTGATCTTCAGATCTTCTGATTTTTTATATATCATTTGTTTACTTATCGCATACGCACTTTTATTCAAGGACATTAGCTACATGTACCTGCTATGACTATATTCTTCTATAATAGAACTAAGTCTGTTTTTCAAGTGCCATTCAAGGCTGCCAATACATCAGTGTCTACTCTGCATGTCGTTAGGTGTCCATCAACAATCTCAATGTAATCACAGCGTGCCTCTGCGATACACCAGGGGGATATCATCCGTCCCATGGGTAATGTAACTGTTTTCGCCTGAACATGTTGACAAAGGAGGCGGAATAAACAGTCCTAATTGTGTGTCCTATATGTCCTTTGTGTACAGGAGTGTCGGGTCTGTGCGTGATCAGTGTCATGGTCAATGAATATTTTCACACAACAAAAACGCGACATGTATTAGTCCATGGAACATTCGTCACTGAGTGGATCATAGAAATTTAACCCACCCCACCCCACCCCACCCCCCTCAAACAAAATTAATAAAACCCAATTATCGACTATAAATAAAAGAATTTCCTTAGCAGTCGCCATTATCCACCTAAAACGGATTTAATGAAAAAACTTTTTCCTTTGTTTTCTCCGACTTGTATTTTGCCAACATCTCGTGTCATGCAAGTAATTTTGCAATGATACGAGTTGATCATATAAATTCAACCCCCCCTCAAAAAAATTAATAAAAGCCAATTATGGACTATAAATAATCTTTCTTCCTTAGCAGTCGTCATTATTGTCTATGTTCCTAAAACGGATTTAATGGAAAAAACCTTTGCATTTATTTTCTCCGACTTGTATTTTGCCAACATCTCGTGTCATACGAGTAATTTTGCAATGATATGAGTGAAAGCAAAAACATGTCTTTCTCCCTTTAAGCATAATCTTGTCAAATGATTTGGTCGAATTGGATTCAGGTTATAGTTTTGTCGCGTAACTGGTCGCTTTTTCGACATCCTTTCACAATAACCAATGTGGCATTATAATCTTGTTTACCATTGCTGAAAGTGTAATGAATTTTGACGTAGCCATTTAAAATTGTTGCAACGAAGCTGACATTCCAGACATTTCGTATTAAGATTATCTTCCTTTCACGATAGGGCTGTCATTCATTTGACATGTCAGTGACTCTGCATAACTATCCATCAACATGGATTCACTGTATGCCTTGGGGTGTCAATGGCATTCTCATTTCAAGCTGACCTGTTCTCCATCAATCACGGACCAATTTGAATGCGAATGGTTCATTTTCAGAGAACGATTGATCACGTTATCCATGCTAAGGAATCTATAGCTGACGGTTGGGAAATCAATGGGTTTATGTGTGTTTTTGTAGTTGAAAGGTGGTGAGGTAGCCTAATAGTTAAAGCGTTCGCTCTTCACGCCGAAAGCCGGGTCGATTCCTAACATGTGTATAATGGTGTGAAGCCCATTTCTTGCGTTCCCTGATGTGAAATGAACCATACTCACTCTTATAGCTGAATGGTAGGAAACTGAAAGATCAGCCCAGGTATGAGCATCTCCAGAAGCAAATATATGATTAACAAGCAATTCACCATAACATTTATACATAATTGTTGTATGCCATGTTTATGCTGTTCAGAGGAAAAAATTGTGAAGTCGGTGGATTGTATACAATAACATTTCTCAGAAAATGGCATTAGCTTAGTCATATTGTGACGAGAATTATATACAAATGATAACATGGACAGTCTACTGACAGGTTATTATGATGGTAATGAATAGTATTACTTAAATGTAATCTATTATAACGTCATGATTCTTCTTTTCATTGTTATTACAAAACGTCAGTTTGATATGTTATATATATGTCCAGCAAATTCAGAATTCTAAATTCAAGGTCCTCGGTTTTCTCTTACTTTTCTCCTTCATATAAAATGACCTGCTTTTTCCTATTAAACCTCTCAGTACCACAAGCAACGTGTCATGAACGGATCTTTTGGTCAGCTTTGTCTTACATCATAATACCTTTCGTGAAGCGTGCGTGAACAGTTCATGACATTTACTGTCGGAAAGGTACTTTAATACCACGCTTCATAAAATAGTTGCATGAGAAAGACAACAAGAAGTCCAATATGCATTTGTCTATGAAGGGGATCGTTATCATACGCAAGAGTGCATTTGTCTGTGCAATGTGTTCAAAATGATTGATCAAAGCATTCAGTCGCAATTGTCTGGATATTCTCATTCGTTTTATAATGAATACGAAATACAGCATGTCTGTTCTTTTATTGTTGAAGGTATATATGTTTGTCTTTATTGAATGCTTTTGTGTCGGGCTTCGTCTGGGTTCTCAAGAATCTATGAACAGAGTATTACATTGTAAGTGAAGTATTCAATCTCGGCGTCTCTAAGATATTGATTCAAATGTCTGAGACTCAGTAAATTTGAGCAATTATTGAGATTTAGGGAAACCATATGGCGTGGAGAAGACAGCATTTGTCACAGATGTCATGTGCTTTGACGACTACGGACAAGCAAACAGTGGGCGTCTTCTTCAACAATTTACTTGACACTATGAAACTAATGCATTTATCATCTCGGGGAAATTACCGTAGGTTGGTGATCACAGCCATACATATTTCATTTGGCAATAAATGCCCTTATTTGATGTCGATGTTAGGACTGGGGTTTCGGCTCAGCGTGATGTAGGGCTGGATCTGTTACTGGAGCGTCTTTAATGGCTATTAAGACATGGTGTGAAGTAGACAGTTATCTTGCTGCATGTATGGGTGTCATTAAATGGAATGGTCCCGCCATGGAAATTAATATTCTGAGCTCGGCAACAGACGTTGTAGTGACAAGTTCTTTGGGATGACTGATAATCTCTTAATCAAGAAAACTAATTTCAATATGTTGTGCACTTACAACAGCAGCTATTCTAACATCCTTCAAGTCATGGATCCGGTCGTAGAAGACACTGTTTGTGAAAATGCTATTATCGTCTCTTAATACGTTAGTGGGTCTCAAACATATACTCGCATGATGTTTAATCACCAGTATCAGGAGCATTCAACCTAAATCCGTCAGCCTTCAGACTTGTTAATGGTTAAGACATGTTATTGGTTACATACTTAATACAAAAATAACAGAAGAGCCTAGCGGGCTTAGACTCTCATAACCGCGAATGTGACCTAATACTTTGTATATTGAGCTGTCGATTTTACCATCTACCTTCGTTAGCAGCCTTAGTAATAACAATAATAATGATAAGAAGAAGAAGAAGTTCATGTGCAGTGTGTTGAGAAGACCCTCAACCCTGCAGAGTCCTTTGGATGAATTTGGCTGCCCTGAAAAGTGAAACAAGGCTTTCGGATTGCTGATCAGGATCAGTGACTTCTCACTCGAAAGCGCCAAAGTTTGATTTTGCATGAAAATGTAAATGATAATGCCCAACACATTGTCAGTTGATGCCTAGCTTTGGCACAAACACACTTTCTTAAGCGACATGATGGCGAAGCTCGATCCCTTTATTGCCGTCTTCGCCATGCTTGCAGTGTTGATCCATGGGTCTGTCCATGGTACGACCCAGTATATGTAGAGGGCGTCATGGAAAAAGATAATTTAATTTATATGATTATTTGGAATAGTCCCCTATACTGCCTCAGACCTATCCACACCAACAGTTTGACCTTGTCCTTTTTTATAAATCCATTGAAATCATTCATATCATTGAATTCTCATTGACATTAATGTGATTGACAGGATTCCGGGAAAACATGGCAAACATGCGGACCTCGCTTACGAAATGTCCTGCTTGTATTCCATGTACCAAACTGATCAACTTCCCATTGTTCTCGGTGCCTTAGGTTTGGTACTTCTCCATCTGTTGACTGACATGGGGAGAGTACCCAGGTTTGCTGCCAGGAATACAGCCCTTCTGACAATCTAGGTAATACAGATGTCTCATTCGCTGTCTGGACTGCGTGTAGAGGAGGCAAGGGCCCTGAGCCGATGATGAGCCTCTCCAGCCTGACTGCGCCAGGACCACCTAAACCCTCTTTGCTGCACAACACAATGACGCATAAAACCAGATTAAAGCTACAAAGGCAGTGTTTTTCGTATTATCGTATTGATCTTAAAACAATATCTAATTTCTTGCCTTATATGCAGTGTCTACTAAGATTGTCTCTACGGTTCTTATTGTTTAACATATTGTATGACCATGAACAATTATTTTGTTGTAAATACGAAAGTTTGTATTTGGTGGAATAAATACATAGTGCTTTTCAGATTGTCCTTCTTACAACTACTAGTACTCATATTTCCAGTGTCAAATTGGTTGAATCAAAAGAAACTATTTTTAAGACATCTCGCCAATAAAGTCCCCATCGTAGCTATGCTATTATATACTAGTAATCGTTATGATGACCCCAATAGTAACCTCTAAAAGATGCCACAAGGAAGTGCTAGTCTTCGTCATTTAAACATGCATGGGCACAAGGTAGGACCATATAAACGAGTAGTGAATTTGTTTCGGATAAAATATCATGAGGGAAAGGAGACATTTCATGTGTACATACATATGCAAAACTCTTGATCATAACAATACTTAAATTCAAATATCCGATGCATAGGTTTCTATCTGCTGTTAGTATCTTTGAGCAGAACGATATCAGTGAGGTGGAGTTGACTAATTTTAGGGATCGAGTGGTGCAAAAGGCTTGATATATTGAGCTATACATCTATAGTTCAATATAATCAATAACAGGTTAAAATCACCCACGCTTGAAATATTTATAATGATGTCATGACATAACAGTGAAATATAATAAATGCCGCAGAGTTTGTCGTAGCTGTATTTCTTTCAAATTCCAAACGAACCTACACCACTCGCTGACGTCACTATCATTCATTCAGATGTCTATGATTTTTTGGCACACGTCTTGTGCTGAAACTGTATCTGAGCTGCAATGATGGTCAGATTGTTCTTTTCACTGTCACTCGCGTAGATGCCACAAAAGGACCAACGTTTATCACGAGATAACCTGTTTCATGGCAGCTTTCCGAAAGAGGATTAAAAGGACGAGAACCTACCAACAGGAAGCACGCATTCAGGAAGGCAGATACTCGCATGAAATGAATAATTCTATGTGTTAAACTAAGACCTTTGAAGCGAGATCTCACTTTCATGTCCAGCAGTACAAAAACAAATTCGGAGACGAGGAAAGTTGTTTGGGAGAAGATCAATAATTTCTGTTGAACGTCCAAATGTTTATTACTATATCACTGACAGATTCAGTACATTGTGTGAATGCTCATGAACACATTTTGTAGCGTCGTGTCTTATCTGGACACATTAAAGCTATGAATAAGCTCTGTTGCTTTTGAAAAACAATATTTTGAAATGTAAAAAGAGTCAATATTTTTTAAGAATGCGACGCATCTTCTTCATATGAATAATGCCATAGAGATGAGGACAGGATGAACATAATTGATGTTGATTTTCAAAATAAATGTCTTTTTATTATTGTGTCATGGAATCTGACTCAAGTTACCACTATACATTTTTACACGGTGCCTTTCTTGGTAATCTTGGAAGCGACGTTTAACCAAATTTCACCTACCTCATCCCCTTTTCTGGTGGCGGTCGGGTAGCCTCGTGGTTAAAGCGTTCGCACGTCACGCTGAAACCCGGGTTTGATTCCCGACATGAGTACAATGTGTGAAGCCCATTTCTGGGGTTCCCCCGCCGTGATATTGCTGGAATATTGCTAAAGGCGGGGTACGACCTCACTCACTCACTCACTCAATGAACATTTAAAGATCGTTACATCAAAATAATAACCACTATAAGAGTGATATTGCTGGAATATTGCTACACCATACTCACTCACTCACTCCCTTTTTTGGTGGGGTGGAATGGGATTTAACGTCGTGTTCGAGATTAATGTGCTTGCCCACAGAGATGCTATGCCACATGTTAACATGGGTACCAACTCAGACACAATATACTGACTCCGAACCGACCAGTACTGTATCCTCTTAATGCTAGGCGCCAGGCAGGGTAGAAACATATACCATCTTTTAACGTATTCTCCGAGCGGACGCTCTATCCTCTACACCACGGTGTTTGAAATGCACAGCGAGCGCTATGTACTTAGTCGTCGAGATTGCATTTATCAACATGGATAACTCAGATTAACTAAATAAGTAATTAAATGAAGGGTACAAGGCCAAATAGGCACCCTGCAAACTGAAATTTGAACTAAAATCGACAGTACCGGCGTAGATACATTATGTTGTAGCTCTTTCAGGATCAGCTGAGCTGATTGTTATCAGCTGCTATTGAAGTACACGTATGTATTTGGTATTAGTGGAGAATTAGATACATGACTACATATTCAATTTGCCATCTTAGCAACTCGTAGTGCTCGTATGGCGGTCGGGTAGCCTAGTGGTTAAAGCGTTCGCTCGTCACGATAAGGACCCGGATTCGATTCCCGACATGGGTACAATGTGTGAAGCCCATTTCTGGTGTCCCCCGCCGTGATATTGCTGGAATATTGCTAAAAGCGGCGTAAAATCAAACTTACTCACACACTCACTCACTCAATGTTTACATGTAAGCGTACAGCACTGGTCCGAATGAACTGGTCATGTGTAATCTCCTTGCTGGAATATTGCTAAAAGCGGCGTAAAATCAAACTCACTCACTCACTCACTCAATGTATATCTGTAAGCGTACGGCACTGGTCCGAATGTACTGGTCATGTATAATCTCCTTGCCGGAATATTGCTAAAAGCGGCGTAAAATCAAACTCACTCACTCACCCCCTCAATGTATATAGCGTACGGCACTGGTCCGAATGTACTGGTCATGTATAATCTACTTGCTGGAATATTGCTAAAAGCGGCATAAAATCAGACTCACTCACTCACTCAATGTATACATGTAAGCGTACGGCACTGGTCCGAATGAACTGGTCATGTATAATCTCCTTGCTGGAATATTGCTAAAAGCGGCGTAAAATCAAACTCACTCACTCACTCAATGTATACATGTAAGCGCACGGCACTGGTCCGAATGTACTGGTCATGTATAATCTCCTTGCTGGAATATTGCTAAAAGCGGCGTAAAATCAAACTCACTCACTCACTCAATGTATACATGTAAGCGCACGGCACTGGTCCGAATGTACTGGTCATGTATAATCTCCTTCAAACGTACAGGGGACGGTAAAGTAGCCTGGTGGTTAAATCGTTCGCTCGTTGCTTTGAAGGCTCAGGATCGATTCCCCACATTGAAATAATATTCCATTTGATATTCTTGGAGTGATATTGCTGGAGCATTGCTAAAAGCGGCGTAAAACCATACTCGCTCATTGAAACATACAAATAATCGGTACATAGAACATATATAGGGATAGAGTAAACGAGCGCATTAGCTGTATGTGTCAGACGTTTGCAGAGAACTCACCAAACTCATCTAGTGGGATACGGCTAGTCCAGTGTACAGAGAACTGACCATCATCAGTTTGTGTGACACAGTTAACTGACCACCACCAATTGATGGAACATGGTCGATCCGAAGTGCACGTAACTGACCTGCATCATTTGGTCGGACACCCCCTACTCGGCCAACGATGTAAGTGGACATTCACACAAAACATTTGATCACACAGAATAATGCTTCTGGGTCGTGTCCTCCAACTAGTGATCGACCAAAATATTATCATTTTGCATCAGATTTTCTCGAGAATGTTTTTAGGGCTGTTCAATAAAAGAAATTCAACAGATTCCTGGAAACGTTTTATACTGTTCTATACAATATTTGTTGATGCAAATGTCCATGTACATATAGAGAAGGACAGTTCTCATTGAATTTCTGTATGAGAGTGGAAACTACGTGTCTGGACTAATGCCAGTTTTATAATTCACCGAGCTACCATGACACTGTTTAACGTAGATATCCAACCCATGATCTGACACATTATACTGACTCCGAGCCGAATAGTTCTTTTCTTATACATTTCATGCCGAGCACCAGCCAGGGTAACAACAAGGACCATCTTTTACATATCTTTTGCTCTTTTCACTCTGTCATGGAGGAGTGTGAATGATTATTGTTCTCACAGACAAAAAGTAAATTTTAAGGAAAAATATGAAACGTAAACGCCAGAGAATAATACGCCTCCATTATCCGAATAAACAGATTCCAGTTGGCCTGGAAGAAAAGCAAGAAAGCGGTGAAAATTAAACGTGTGATGACACCACGTATTCGCGAAAAGGGTGACCATGTCCTGTACTACGGGTAGCCCCCATCATTCACACTATTTGTACAAAGAGTATGTTACCTGACATCGAGCAGCAGTATTCCTGTCGAGCGAGGGCGGCATATAAACAAACAAGACGCTCAATCGATGGACCAGATCTCCACCCATACGACAGCGCATTTGCTGATTTTGTTGAAATAATTTCTGAGAATCCAATTACCTCACTGTCATAATGCAATAAGAAAACGAGTTTGAAACCGTTCACTCTGATCAGTAAAACTACTTCTGATAGTTCCTTTTGAATTTATATAAATGCAAAGCAAGCATTATCCACATGACAATGACAAGGCTTGGTATACACTCATTACAGATTGGTTAGGTAAATAATATAAGCTAAAGTTCAAAACCAACCTTATACAAGATTACAATTACCAACGTTAAATGAACCTAGGAGGACTCTGCACATAAAGACTGTCCCCATCAGTCCTAAGAGCACTATCTGTCATCAATCTTGTTGGATGTCTTTGGGGCAATTGGTCTTCGGGCAGACATACTGCTGGAACCCCCTCATACCAATTTCAGTCCAAGCCAGATATTACAGCTTGGAGTCATACAGACTAGACTTAATATATTTCACGAGTTCATAGTATGACATCCTGTTGTTCTATGAGATTGGGATTAATCGACGGGTATGACACGCATGACTCTGGGTTTTCAACCAAAATAATATTGAAGCTGAAACGCCTCGATATAACTGAATACTGTCCATAGCCGTCAAACCCATATCACTTATTGTGTATACGTTAACGATACACGTAAACGAAATCTACCATTAGGTTATCTCTGTTGTTTACAGTGTACATCCACAACACAAAGCTTGCAGGATAGGTCATCACGGGATATTTTAAGATCGTTTAAATTATTGGGATGCCAGCCATGCCTTAACTCTCTCACGTCCCCTCATCTCCAATGTAGCTGAACCTGTCAGGCAATAACGAAGATAAATATCAGTTTGATGGTCCCCATCATTTGTATTCTGTAAACATAGCTGAAGGCACTCGTGACAAATTACACAGTGACGGCGTCTAGGTCTAGACAACCAAATGCAGTACCGAACAGCTGGTCCCGAATAGGGCAAGGGGCACAATACTGTAACAATGAAACATTTTGGCGACAACCTTCACCACACATTTGAATATTAACTAATAGCTGAAAACCCCATCAGGAATCCTGGCACAGATGTGGCATTATCTTGGAGGGAACCATCTGCGACCCTATCAGATGCTGAAAGGCCAATAGGAAAGGGCCGGCGCTTATATTGTCCTGTTGATAAAGGCGTTTTAATTTGCTATTTTCAGCGGGTCAAGGCGAATCCTGAACTTCCTGTGACACTTTGATGCTCAGTTGTGAAAGTTGGAAAGTAATCGATTTTAGGATGTGTGACTTCCGGCAAAAACACATCGGCTGTTTTTGTGTTGAGAAAACGTTACCATTTAAATTACATTACAGCGACCACCTGTCCCTTGAGATCCCATTCTAAAGTTGCAATGGAAGAGATCATTTTAATCTGTTTTATGTAAGCTGCATCTTATGATTCATCAAAACAAACAACGAAATGGGTCTGTGGTATGTATGATTGTCTAAACATATCAGCTTGTTCTTATCAATCATCCGCCCCATGAGAGATTGGAGACCAGGATAGTGAGTGAGTATGGTTTTACGCCGCTTTTAGCAATATTCCAGCAATATCACGGCCCAGAAATGGGCTTCACATATTGTACCGATGTCGGGAATCGAACTCGGATCTTCGGCGGGACGAGGGAACGCTTTAACCACTAGGCTACCCGACCACCCTGAGACCAGAACAGGAAACCATATAATATAATAGCTCCGTTTTAGTTAAGGGTGTGGAGTAACCAGATGGAACTTGTCGATGTCAATATCATAGCTCTGTTTTAGTAACGGATGTAGGGTAACCAGATGAAACTTGTCCATGTCAATATCATTGCTCTGTTTTAGTCAAGGGTGTCGAGTACTTGGGTGAAACCTGTCCATGTGCTCTATCATAGCTCTGTTTTAGTCAAGGGTGTCGAGTAACCAGATGAAACTTGTCCATGTCAATATCATAGCTCTGTTTTAGTCAAGGGTGTCGAGTAACAAGATAAAACTTGTCCAAGTCAATATCATAGCTCTGTTTTAGTCAAGGGTGTTGAGTAACCAGATAAAGCTTATCCATGTCAATATTATTGCTCTGATTTAATGACAGGTGTAGAGTGACTTGGTGAAACCTGTTGATGACACTATTATAGCTCTGTTTTAGTCATGGGTGTCGAGTAACTGTGTGAAACTTGTCCATGTCAATATCATTGCTCTGTTTTAATGACAGGTGTAGAGTGACTTCGTTAAACCTGTTGATGACACTATTATAGTTCTGTTTTAGTCAAGGGTGTCGAGTAATTGTGTGAAACCTGCCCATGTCAATATCATTGCTCTGATATAATTACAGGTGTAGAGTGACTTGGTGAAAAGATATGGGCCGTACAAAACACCCACCCTAAAAGTTTAAATTTCTGAATGTGTCCATGGAAACGGCAAAAAATAAAAAATTCAGAATCTTGAAACAAACAAAAGGCACAAGTACTCATTGTGGTAAATGTGTGTAGCAAGCTTGATGAAGCTAGGATGCATAGTTCAAAAGATCTGGGCCGTACAAAACACCCACCCTAAAAGTTTAAGTTTATTAATGTGTCCATGGAAACGGCAAAAATTAAAAAATTCAGAATCTTGAAACTAGCAAAAGGCACAAGTACTCATTGTGGTAAATGTGTGTAGCAAGTTTGGTGAAGCTAGGGTACATGGTTAAAAAGATATGGGCCGTACAAAACACCCACCCTAAAAGTTTAAGTTTCTAATGTTTCCATGGAAACGGCAAAAATTACAAACATTCAGAATCTTCAAACTAGCAAAAGGCACAAGTACTCATTGTGGTAAATGTGTCTAGCACGTTTGGTGAAGCTAGGGTACATGGTTAAACATTTATGGGCCGTACGGACGGAACGCTATATACCCCCGATTTATTTCGTAAACGGGGGTATAATTACAGGTGTAGAGTGACTTGGTGAAACCTGTTGATGACACTATTATAGTTCTGTTTTAGTCATGGGTGTCGAGTAACTGTGTGAAACTTGTCTATGTGAATATCATTGCTCTGTTTTAATTACAGGTGTAGAGTGACTTGGTGAAGCCTGTTGATGACACTATTATAGCTCTGTGTTAGTCATGGGAGCGAGTAACTGTGTGAAACTTGTCCATGCAGCTATCATTGCCCTGTTTTAGTCCCGGGTGTCGAGTTACTGGGTGAAACTTGTCCATGTCAATGATATAGCTCTGTTGTAGTCACGGTGTTGAGTAGCAAGGCGAAACGCGTCTATGGCTCTATCACAGCTCTGTCAAAGTCGTGGTGGTAGAGTAAATAGCTTATACTTTTGTTTATAAATCACTATCAATTAGTGATGACACCACGTGTCCACGAAAAGATGAGCGTGTACTGCCCAACCGGTGGCACACGTCACAAACACATACAAAATCGAATCAATTGTTCATCTGAAGAACCGCTCGAACATATGGTACAAGGCAAAACAAGGCCTTGCATCGGACATGAATTTGCAGAGTGTTGCGCCAATTTTGAACATTTCCTCAACGTGTCTTGCACAACATATTTTGAAAGCCTTACTAAGTACTTGAGAAACCCTGATCAAACAATATATGAGCAAAAGTCGTACGACAGTCTTTGACATCTCTCGTAGAAAGAGAATGCTTGATTGTATCTCAAACATTGTGAAACTATGTGATGACAAATCAAAGATCAGCTGCTGAATTGGGTAAACAGGCCATAGTGTGATAGTACCAGTATCGCTTTGAAAAATATTTGTTTATAATGTCATTTTGAACCCAGCCGTAACATTATATAAATTCGCAAACAATTTTTTAAAACAATGTTATAATATAATTCCCCTAGGAACCTGGTCAAAAGACTTAAAGGATCGATTCGGCAAGTTCGGTGAACATGATTGCGTGTCATCGTACCCAGACGGCGTGGGACGTTGTTCATAATATCAATCACTGGTTTGTCAGTTTAAGACATTATTATGAGCTGTCATATAACTGGAATAGTTCGGTGATAAACAACAAGCATACCAACTAAAACGTATATCATTATTATTTGTATACTCCTCGGGGAGCTGAGAATGAAAATCGAGTGCATTCTGATCCAATGACCGGAGTAAAAATGCAGCGCTTTGAACACGCTTTAGATCATGGATTTGGTGCATTGTAAATGTGCACAATTTTATTGTAACTAGTGGTGTCATGTATCGCTGTCCCATCCCCCGACAGTATATATCATATCAACCTCTGAACATGCATTTAAAGCAAATTTATGGTTACAAACAGTCTCGAATAGCGATGAATAGCTCTGTAAACTGACCCTTGTCAGCACTGGATATTGAAACGAAGCTCACTTTGTGGTCTTGATTAGGCTACAGAAATTTACAAGTGCATACTTAACCTCTTCCTGCATTGGTGAACACAAATTAACCTCTCAAACTGCGCCGCAGATATGCCTTGAAATTAGCGGCTGGCATGAAAACATACTCCGTCATGTTACACAATGACTGTGTTTGCAAAGTACCCACTTTAACCGTCCAATTAACTGTCCCTGCACAACAACCCGCTATCACATTCAGCGTGTACATATAGTGTGCATCATATCTCTCTCTGGTCATGAACTTAGCCATACTTAGCATGCTAAGACTCCCAATCAGCGCCGGAGCATGTTGGATTTGAACAGGACAAGTGCTGTGTCATAAATAGGATGAATATATTAAGATGAAATATTTGTTTGACAAGGGTCCTTTTTTGGAATGTTGAAATTTTTTAAGAAGTTTCATTGATTATGTCACTAGGATCACAGCTGCCGTTTTATATTTGACGCTTTCTCAGTGGTACAAACTTTGCAGCCCCGGTTCACCGATTTACCATCATGATTGACATGTTTAATGTCCTGGTTCACAGGTGTAGTCTAGGTTCACTGATATACTGTCCTGGTTCACATGTTTACTGTCTTTGTTCACATGTTTAGTTTCCAGATTTACAGATGTACTGTTCTAGTTCACAGTTGTACTGTTTTGGTTCACTGATGTACTGTCCTGGTTCACATGTTTACTGTCCTTGTTCACGTGATTACTGTCCAGGTTTACAGATGTACTGTCTAGGTTCACAGATGTGCTGTTCTGGTTCACATGTTTACTGTCCTTGTTCACATGTTTACTGTCCAGGTTTACAGATGTACCGTCTAGGTTCACAGATGTGCTGTTTTGGTTCACATGTTTACTGTCCTTGTTCACATGTTTACTGTCCAGGTTTACAAATGTACCGTCTAGGTTTACAGATGTGCTGTTCTGGTTCACATGTTTACTGTACTTGTTCACATGTTTACTGTCCAGGTTACAGATGTACTGTCAAGGTTCACAGATGAGCTGTTCTGGTTCACATGTTTACTGAACTTGTTCACATGTTTACTGTCCAGGTTTAAAGATGTATTGTTCTGGTTGACAGATGTATTGTTCTGGTTCACAGATGTACTGTTCTGGTTCACTGATGTGCTGTCCTGGTTCACTGATCCACTGTGCTGCTTTTTTACATATTTACTGTGCTGTTTCACATATTTACTGTCCTAACTCACAGATGTAATGTCCTAGGTCACAGATGCACTGTCCTGGTACACAGATGTACTGTCCTGGTTCACTGATTTACTGTCCTGGTTCACTGATTAGCTGTGCTGCTTCACATGTTTACTGTCCTAGGTCACCGATTTACTGTCCTGGGTCACTGGTGTACTGTGCTGTTGCACATATTTACTGTGCTGTTTCACATATTTACTGTTCTGATTCACATATGTACTGTCCTGGTTCACTGATTTACTATGCTGCTTCACATATTTTCTGTCCTGGTTCACGGATTTACTGGCATGGATCACATGTTTACTTCCCTGGCGGATTCACTGATTTACTGCCCTGGTTCATGGATTTGTTGTCCAAGGTCACTGATTTTCATGTCCAAGGTCACTTATTTGCTGTCATTGTCACTGATGTACTGTCCTAGGTCAATGATTTACTGTCCTAGCTAGGTCATTGATTTACTGTCCTAGCTAGGTCATTTGATTTACTGTCTAGGTCAATGATTTACTGACCTAGGTCACTGATTTACTGTCCTAGCTAGATCATTGATTTACTGTCCTGGGTCACTGATTTGCTGTCCTTGTTACTGATGTACTGTCCTAAGTCAATGATGTACTGTCCTAGCTAGGTCATTGGTTTACTGTCCTAGCTAGGTCATTTGATTTACTGTCCTAGGTCAATGATTTACTGTCCTAGGTCACTGATATACTGTCCTAGCTAGATCATTGATTTACTGTCCTAGGTCACTGATTTGCTGTCCTTGTCACTGATTTACTGTCCTAACTAGGTCATTGATTTACTGTCCTAGCTAGGTCATTGATTTACTGTCCTAGCTAGGTCATTGATTTACTGTCCTGGGTCACTGATTTACAGTCCAGGATCACTGATTTTCTGTCCAGGGTCACTAATTTACTGTTTAACGGTTCACAGGTTTACAGCCCTGGTTCACTGATTTACTGTCATGTGTAACATATTTGCTGATCTTGGTCACAGATGTACTGTCCAGGGTCACATATTAACTTCGAATGTCACTGATTTACTGTCAGTGGTCACATATTTTCTGGTTTCTGGTACACACGTAAAAAATACGTTTATGTACCATAATCACAATTTCATATTACAGTTTGTTTCCCTAACTTAAAAAATGTATCCAATTCGTCCGACCAGGTAAAACACTTGTCTCATCTGTAACTGTAAATATAATTATATAACGTATTGCAATTGCATGTTGCAGAGGCGAGCATTTCCTCAAGCACACAAAACGTCTAGGATCTGTCGCATACAAGGGCATTGTTTTCGGTTAGAAAACGTTCACATAAATCGATTTGTACTCGTGGTTAATTTGCTCCTCTGGATTATTCGTCTCGGCAAACAATAAACCAACCGTTTAATGAACAAAAATCTATAGTTTCTTTTATATTGAAGTTCTCCTGATCCAAAGAACAGGCTTCGTCAGGTGTCCATGGCTATGTCACGCATGAAAATGGTCTTTCATGTATTGAGGTGATGTCCATATCAATAGCAACCTTGAAACCAAAATAAAAGATGCATGTTCTAGTTTTTTAGCAAATGATATTTCGTAAGACATTTTGAAGATTTCACAGACTTACAGAAATACTTTTGTTTTTATTACGCTCAGAATTATCTATTCAACAAATAAATAATTTTGGGAATCCTTAATAATGGGAAATTGAGTACCTGGAAATATTTATTATTTCCTTGACTTAAACTGTGGTAGAACTATTTCTATGACCAGTGAATCGTGACGTTGTTCTCTGATGTTTCAGGAACACATGGTGTCGTCACTGAACTCAGGGTGCATGATGTTCTTTTAACTTGTGGAGTGTATTGTTTTAAATCAATCTTGTGACAGACATACAAATATGAATTTGACACGTTTGATAATACGTTACATTATTGCGGGTAGAAAATATAGTTCTGTAGAAATAAAATATAACCTAAAACCGTTTGCTAGTCACGCAGATGTGCTGGGTTCGTTTCCACACAATGACATCACATGTGACTCATCAATCATTCCTGGTGTCCGCCGCAGTAATTGTTGGAATATTAGCAACATCCAACAACAACTTTACTCACTTATTCACTAAACAAGTGTATCTACATTGTGTACCGATATAAGTGGTAACGATAGAAGCGGTGAGATGAAATGGGGTTTAACGTCGCGTCCTAGATTATTGCACTTATATAGCCACGTGCATGCACGTGTATGTGTGTTTGTGTGGCTGCTTGTACTAGTCCGGACTGATGCCGATTTATAGTGCTAGCACACTGAGATACCATGCCGCAGTTTAACATGAATATCCCACTCAGACACAGTATACTGACTCCGAGCCGACCAGTCCTTGTCTTAGCCCCTTAATGCCGAGCACCAGACAGTGTAACAACAAGTACCATCTTTTAACGTCTTTTGGTATGACAAGGCAGGGGATCGAACCCCGGACCTTCCGCTCTCCGGGCGGACGCTCTACCGTTAGACCACAGGGGTGGTCACCGATAGAAGTAATTGCATTGGATATGTCCGTGTGAATATGCATTCCGGGTAATAAAAAAGGGCTGATATTTTGTAGGCTTGACAGAAACCTATCCATTCCTAAGAAAGCGCTTGCAGCTCATATGACTTTGAATTGAATTGACTTAATTAGGTTTCACAGCACATTCCAGACAGACTAGTATTTCTGAGCAACTATATCAGAATAGCACTGTGTATTATATAACGTTGGACTAGCCAATCAGGATCATGCACTGACTCCCGTCCCGTCTGTATCGTCTCACAGAGTCTATTGATAGTTATAATCGATCTCTTAATCCCGCTAAGAAATGATTAATTTCTAATGAATTATTCATGTAAATCCCAAACAGAGTCTTTTATTAGAATGGGGGAAATAATGGCATTTTTACTGCAGGAGCTACACCATAAATATGAACTGTGCTTGATCAAGTTAGCTTATCTTCCCGTAAAGTTCCTACAATCAGAGACACCATACCTTGTTGTCTATCTGTGATAATGGTAAAGGATATTATGTAAGATCTACATTAACTAAGCCCTGTGTATTGCATTTGAACAGTGGATTTACTCAATGACTTTGAATTAGTTAACGAGGGTTAATTAACTGACATCAAACATGTAGCCATGTCATGGCTATTCGGTAATATTGAAATCCCTAAGACTCAGTTCTCATTAGATATGACTGTTCCACAGCTGACAAAAAGTCATCCAAGTGGTATATGAATAGCATATAAAGTGTAAGAATTCCGTTAGGTCTACAGTTATATTATAATCAACCGCGTTACGTTAATGCGATAGAATCGATATATGCATGGCACTCTTTCGCGAACACCTGTTATCATCACTATTTGAGAGTGATCCATAAACACATGTTCATGATATGGTCGGAATCGTACAATCAAGCTTTCTGCTGAATATGGAAATGATTTTGCCGCTTATATATATATATATATATATATATATATATATATATATATATATATATATATATATATATACCATGGCTGTTTCATACAATTTCATACCAATATCATAACTGTTCAACCTAATACCATGGCTGTTTCATATAAATCCATACCAATATCATAACCGTTCAACCTCATACCTTGACTGTTTCATACAATTTCATACCAATATCATAACTGTTAAATCTTATACCATGACTGTTTCATACAATTTCATGCCAATATCATAACTGTTCAACCTTATACCATGGCTGTTTCATACACATCCATACCAATATCATTACTGTTCAACCGAATACCATGGCTGTTTCATACACATCCATACCAATATCATAACTGTTCAACCTCATACCAAGGCTGTTTCATACAATTCCATACCAATATCATAACTGTTCAACCACATACCAAGGCTGTTTCATACAAATCCATACCAATATCATAACTGTTCAACCTCATACCATGGCTGTTTCATACAATTTCATACCAATATCATAACTGTTCAACCTAATACAATGGCTGTTACATACATTTAATACCTCAAAAGCATAACTACCCACATAGATATTTCTCCCATACCATACGCTCTTTTTCATCCCTTTCACCCCTCTTACATTTTCTCTACCTCGACCCCTCATTTGTAACAGTTCTCTCTCTCTCTCTCTCTCTCTCTCTCTCTCTCTCTCTCTCTCTCTCTCTCTCTCTCTGTTGCTGCTTGTACTCGTCCGGACTAATGCCGATTTTATAGTGCGCGCACACACACAAAACACACACACACACACACATACCCTTCCTCCCCTCCCCTCCCCCCCATCTCTCTCTCTCTCTCTCTCTCTCTCTCTCTCTCTCTCTCTCTCTCTCTCTCTCTCTGTTGCTGCTTGTACTCGTCCGGACTAATGCCGATTTTATAGTGCGCACACACACACACACACACACACACACATACCCTTCCTCCCCTCCCCTCCCCCCCCCCCCCCTCTCTCTCTCTCTCTCTTTTATACGAGCCATATACATAATTGATGTGACAGTTACACCTGCTGTTGTATCCCCGTGGCTCGAACACTACTGTTGACATAAACCATCTTACAGTATACAATGTAAGTCGATCCTGTTGCATTTGTTCAGGTTTTAGCTTTACAGGCTCTGCGTCTGAGTGAGTGCCCCAGGGATGTCTTGTCAAGCCTCCAGCACTTACGTTTCATTACCATTCAAATGTGAGCCTACTGCTTCAGCGCACTGCCTGAAACATTGGCCTACGCAGTTGTGGACATGCAGAAAATCTCCATTAATTCCGCGACAAGTGAGATGAGTACAAAAGCTCTATGTGTCAAGGAGGAGCAATGAAATGCGATGACTTCTACTGGCATGTTTCCCATTGTGTTGGAACGGACATGATCCGATATTGCGGCACAACAACTGTCAAAGCAGAACCTTATTCAAACGATAGTTTTGCCGCTCAGCACAACTACTGAAGGGTCACCGACTTGATTTCGTGATGTGAGAACACAGGAGAATGATAAGTGAATAATAAGTAAACATGTGCATATACAGCGTCAGCTAGACTTAGTGTTAGTGTTATAATATTCTATATTATATATATTTATTCATATTATATTAATATTATAATTATTATCATTATTCCACCCGTGCTAACTCCATCATGTCGCTTAAGATACTGTGTTTGTGCCAAAGCAGGGCTTACACTTACAATGTGTTGGACAGTCTCGGTAAAGTCCTTGCATTATCTACATTACATAGTTACATTTTGATGCAAAAATCACACATTGACGGTTTTGATAGGGTTGGTTGGTTGGTTTGTTTGTTTGTTTAACGCCGCACTCAGCAATATTACAGCTATATGACGGCGGTCTGTAAATAATCGAGTCTGGACCAAACAATCCAGTGATAAATATAATGAGCATCGATCCACGCAATTGGGATCAATGACATGCATCAACCAAGTCAGCGAGCCTGACCACCTGATCCCGTTAGTCGCCTCTTACGACAAGCATAGTCGCCTTTTACGGCAAGCATGGGTTGCTGAAGACCTATTCTACCCCGGATCTTCACGGGTCTTTTGATAGGGAAGTGACTGGTATTGAGGAGCAAACAGAAAGCCTTCTGTTTCCAATTTCAGGCCAGCCATCCAAAAGAGGACTCGGCAGGGTTGCTGGACGTCTCAACACACTTCACATAAAATCGATGAAGTGGTCGTTCAGAAAGGCTCTCATGAAAAACTGCGTCTGGGCCGATTTGATATGGGCACTTCGCTTGGTTGACACTCATATCTGTACTGTCAAGCAGTACAGAACCTTTATTACCGTTCTTGTTATATATTTAAAAGGTTAAAGTTGGAGGTCGTTTTTGTGTAGCTAATATAAGGTAAAATATACAATAGCTGATTACCTACCTATACCATGACAAGATATAAATTTCAATTAATGAAGTACTTGCTTATTTGAAATGACTGGCTACGCATTTAGGTTTTGCCGATGCCAAACCAATCAATCACTTTTGACGGAAAAAGTCATCAAAGAATTTAATCATATAAGATCCCTGACATCATCGTTAAATTAAATGTTACAAGAAATAAAGCAACGATCCTTGAATATTCACAAATATATTGGCCTAATCAGCGATAGGGTCATATCGACTTTTGTCTCTGAAAGGCTATCCTTGTAATCTTTTGATTTTTGTTTTATCCACAACCTTATATGTCCACACCGAAATATTGATCACGATATGCATTTTTTATTTTATTAATATATCAACACTTTCTGCAGAACATGTTATATTTGACATTTCACTATTTGTAGGTGGAAACGGTAAGTGTAAAATCCGAAAGAAGTATGACAAAAACATTTCAGTGTTACGTCTTCGCCAGAACGTGTGTTGAATTTGACCTCACCAAATCGCCAAACACAGAAGGTGTGCGTTTCATTATGCTGACCTTATCCACTGAAGAAAATCTCAAACAAAATGTTGCCTTCCTCCTTGTGTACCGTTGTGAAGAAAGTTAGCCAGCTACAGCCAGGATATCCAATTACAAGAAATTCCAATTACAAGGTTTCCCTTGTAAATAAACGGCTTCAACAAACATTGTTCTCACTAATTTGAGTTTCAAGTTTCTTATATCATCAACATATTCATCATGGAACCCAGACCGACTGTTTGTTGTAGTTGTGTTAAGTTTAATATATTACGGTTCCATTCCGCTTAACACGAGTGACCCTGTGAGACTTGAATATTGACAAATACTTTCACAATCCAATAACATGAACAGCGATAAAATTAACAACGTTGATTTCGTATCCTTCACTCTCCGGATTTGTTTGATGTGGGCATTTTCTGGTAATAATGCCAGCCAAGAAGACTCTTAGGAAAGAATTAATGGTTCCAGAATGGTTTCATTATAGGAGCAATAGGTTCTTTCTGGTCCGGCTTATCGCAGTTGATAGATAATGATCATTGTCTTTAAAAAATATGCTTGAGCTCAAGGAATTGAGGACTGGGTGATCTAAGGTGCACTGAGGGGTGTGGAAGGCCTACGGTTTAATATGGATCAAAAGAGTAAGGAAAGGTTAGAAAAGTAAATACAAATAAGAGAATAATAAGTAAAACATAATTTTATTTTTAAAGCGTATTAGTCTTTGCAAAGGGTAACTAGAAACAATTACAATATTGATTAAACTATGTAACTATTGATACAAGAAACAATAACTTTAAATGGTATCCAAGCATACAGTTCACCTTTGTCAATTACCAAGGTCCATTGACATGAATAACTAAACAAAGGCTTGTGGTATTTTATTATCATATTATTCAGTTAATTAGAGTGAGTCAGTTGGGTTTATCGCCGCTTGAGCAGTATTCCAGTTATATCACGGCGTGTCAGCTTGATGTGGGATATCACCTGACAGTGATGCAGGTTTCAGACGTTTACCACTTTGGTGAAATCCCACGAGCACGGGTAAGGTGCTGACAAACCTAGAAACATCATCAGGGCGAACTGGTGTTAATGAGAAGAGGTGGTGAGGTGAAATTGGGTTTAACATCGCGTCCAAGATTATTGCACTTATATAGCCACGTGCATGCACGTGTGTGTGCGTGACTGTTTGTACTAGTCCGGACTGATGCCGATCTATAGTGCTAGCTCACTGAGGTACCATGCCGCAATTTAACATGAATACCCCACTCAGCCACAGTATATTGACTCCGAGTCGACCAGTCCTTGTTTTAGCCCCTTAATGTCGAGCGCTAGACAGGGTAACAACAAGTACCATCTTTTGACGTCCTTTTGGTATGACCTGCTGGGGATCGAACCCCGGACCTTCAGCTCTCCGGGCGGATGCTCTAGACCACGGAGGAGGTGGTTAATGAGAAGAAATGACTGCGACCTATAATACGTAATTAACGTTAGCCTTTTAAGGCTTTTTAACTATGAACATGTAATATTGGGATTACAAAAAGTAAGTGGAGATCCTGAACTATTACATTTGTCAGGTGTACTTCTTTTACATACATGTTTTCAAAAAGTATTTTAGAGGATGTAAATATACCCGATACAGGATATACATTGTACCACAAGACGTGAGTTATAAGATTTCATGAGATCGTACATTCCATTTATCGTTGTTGGGTATCGTTTTATGTAATTATTCGGCGGTTTCCATAACAGAATCATTTTCTGCACTTAACAACCTCATCTATATTCGACCATTACCATATACGACGTGCAACGTGACGTCATATGTTTTCGATTTCGTCATCCTTTTTTCGAAAAAGGTGCTTACACATTTTCAAGATGATTTCTGTTTAATCTAAAAAGGAGTATGAGTTATTCATTCGTTGACTAATAATATATATGTTTCGGAATGTGTTGATAACATTGTTTTCACATTCCATTCATTTTTAAAACTTGTCCATGTATAACTACACACTTTCTAAACCTCACACATCAATACGTTTGTTATATAAACAACACATTCAAACAACACTTAAACCTATTATCAAAGTACGTCTCTACCTAAAACATTATAAAAACCGTTTTAAGTGACAACAGAGATTAAAAATGATTAGTATCAAGACTAGTTTACATGTTAGTAATGCAGATATCGTATCAATGCCCACAACACCATAAGTAAGACCAGCAATAAAAACATTCAAAACTCACCTTCCTTCAATAAGACAAAAAGATAAAACAACTGAAGAAAAAACATTTTGTATCCTCAAGTCCTCTTCATAAATATTCCAATTCCTTCTGGTAAGTCCAATTAAGGCGATAACATTTGGAACCGACGGCTTAATTCCTCATGCCCACCGACTCCCAAGTCCGAAGAAGCTGGACAATCAACCACCTATATTCCGCATTATTCCTCGTATTCCTCGTCCAACGCTGATGATATCCTTTTCCACGCGAATACTTCTGAAAGATAGTCAAGTGTTTGTAAGAAGAGCAGGGTAAGGTTAGAATCGGTCAACTCCATACACAATCGAGAAATGAGAAGTATGTTATACTTTATTGCGCGAAAATGAGGATCATGCACGGGCCAATAAGTGATTAGATGTTGATGACGTATTGGAAATCTGTCGCGCATGCGTGTTGCTGGTGTGTGGAGTTTGCCAAGATATCAATGAGCTTGCTTCTAGTTGGCGTTTTTGAAATTTGATATTCTCGCGGAGATGGCGTTTTAATAATAGGAGTGGGTTACTGAATTGATATTTCCATATAAGAAGAACATTCCTTTTCTGTTTGTCTGGAGACTATATCGGCAGTCTGTCTATTCTTTGACAAATTTCATACAATTCAAATGATTGGGTTCAATAATTCACAATCTTTTATGAATTTAAAAAAAAACAGGATGAAAGGTTTAGATCAATTGTAATAGTTCAAAGCAACGGTAAATAGTTACATGTAATATATACCACCAGCATATATCTCAATAGCAACAATTACAAATGTCCACAGGTAATTACAACCATTATCTAATACAGCTCAGTTGAACATATAGTATTTCAAAGAAAAGGTAAATATATAGATATATGTAATTCAAACCATCGTCATATACAGCTCAATTGTAATAGTTAAAAAACTGTATATGTTTACAGGTAATTATAACCATGATCACATACATCTCAATTGTAACAGTTCCAAGAACCGATAAGTATCTACAGGTAATTAAAACCACTATTCTACACAGTTCATATGTAATACATCAAAGATCCGGTAACTATTTGGTGGTAATTACCACCATTATCACACATCGCTCATTCCACACACAAAACAACAGCATGCAGTACATGGTGTTAAGGTCATTTTCCACAAATTACGCCTCCAGTTCAATAATTGCTTCTTACCGTCACCGTTCCGAGCACCACCATCTCGTTGAAAATCCATTCCTTCATAAGCCATGCTTTCTGCGACGCCCCGGCACCATGGTAGCACCTCTGTAAATGGTCCACGCACTGCTGTACCAGGTGGATTGACTGCCGCAACCGTGGCTGAATACTGAAGCGTGGGAGATTTCCCTTAGAAATTATTACTGTCAAGCAGCACACCACCGCTGATTTTAGTCGTCAGTCTCACCAACACATATGGATTAGACCCATTTCCATAATTTGCTGATATTTGTTCTAGGGTTATCTGCCGGAAGATTCCCTCATTTTCTATCATTATTTATTGGATATTTTTCCAGGGTGTCTGTTTTGTTGCTGCTGAGGTTGATACAGGTAATTAGCCAATGTATTTATTTCTTTTTCCGTTGTGTTTTATCGTCTTTGCCACAGCTTGATTCCTAGTAACAATGTTGATCGATGAATCCCTTGGCTGAGTCTGGTAATAACCCATAGAGACGGCATTAGGAGCATGTCCGACGACATGTCCTGCAAAGATGTACTACTTCTACATCGTTGGAGTTGTAGGCAGCATACAGTCTTAACCTTGGAAATGAACGTTTGGTATCAAAATACTATCAACAGCTCTTGTTCCTAATGACTTGGCTGAAGCTTTATTTCTTCACGTTTTTCTATTCTGGTGTATAAACTTTGAATCCGACCCTGCAATATATCCGAACAACGATAGCTGAGTGACGTGGTAACATTATTCAAATGAAACATTTGTGTGGCGTCTTATATCAAGGAAAACGTATGTATGTTTTTTTTGGCTCACTTAACGGCTTAATGTCTAAGTTACATGATTCTAAATGTCACTTGTCGCTTACAAATACTAGGTATCTGATAGATTTAGAAGAAATAACTTCTTGCCGACATACAGGAATATGGGAATTCATATTATATTTCTTGCCTAGTCCACACGCGTCAATAAATTGCTAAAAAGAAGACAAATATGTATAGACAAAATTCTTTTTGCAATATGTATTATTTTAGGTTTTGCTACTTTTCTTTTCAGATTTAAAACAAAATTGTGTTTAATTGAAACCAGGATATAAAGTTTATTAGCCGAGTGTGTTTCCGTTTCGTAAACAGCAAATATTAGGAATAGAAATGTACTTAGCGAGCCTTTGGCGAGCATGATACATACTTTTTATTCCTATTTCAGGTTGATTATTTTTTTTATCAGATTGGTTATTAAGAAACCAAGATACAGAGATAACTGGACGAGTAGGTTTCTGTATCATAAGTATCCTATTTTAGGAATAGAAATTGTGGCGGGCCTTTGATGAGTATAATAATACTCAAATGAGTGAGTGAATTGGGTTTAACGCCACTTTTAACAGTATTCCAGTTATATCACGTCGTTAATAATACTTTATATCACTGATATACGACATTAATGATTCGGAACACTCGGGAGAATCATCTCGTTATCACATAATGTCATATTTAAAATAATGGATTGAAAGAACATAATTTCACTCAATATGGTTCCAATTGGTATGCGGCCATGTTTGTCTACAGAAACACGGATACACGTTAGGAAAACCCCGTCAATGGATTTTTGGAACATTAGTCAATAGTTTACTGAGAAAGAAGGCAATGCATCGTTGTATGGAGATTGAAAGAAGTTCCTGCTAGGCGACATCATTTGCATATTTATCGAATCGTGACCTCGTGCTTATGGGATTTATGGCATCGCTAACACTATCTATTATGTTAAAATTGTATACACACAACCTTCTTTATAAAGGATACACAGGCAATATGTAAGAGGGCATGTGTGTGTGCATGGTAACCGTTACGACATACAATGAAACCCGGTTAATCCGGACTGTCGATTTCCCCTTAAAATCGTCTGGATTGAAAAGTTTCCGGATTAACGAATCATTGTTACGAGTAATAAAAAAATGTCTCCATGTAAGTGTTCCAAACAGTAATCATGGGGGTTCCCAAATGATGGTGGACCGGAGTGCTGACAACGCGTTTCGCTTCCTGAATCGCTGATAATTGGTATGGCGTATCTGCAGCTGTGTGTGGAGACTTCTTCCTGAGCGTTTATTAACAGCTTTATACTTTTATCGAGCCATGCAGATGCTTACAACAAACGAACAACATGACCTTTACAAGGTTTAGAGTTGTTTCATAAAACTCAAATATTGTGCATTCAGGTGAATGTAACAAAATTATATCAATCTGTTAATCATCGTATTCACGACGGGATGCTTGCGAACACATGGGAACGTTAACGAGTACTTTTCAGCATGTAAAATATTTAATCTCAAAACTTTAAAAATGACGTTAAGGTCTGTCGCTGATGAACCAGTGGTTAACAGCATGAGGTACGATGACGTATAATCAACCTGGATCCTATTATGACCAGCTTGAGTGAGTTGGGTCTTAACGCCGTTATGATCAGACATTGAGATATACCGCTGTGCGTTGCGTCACTTGATTGTGTGGTCGAATCCCGGTTCGCCCCAATTATGTTTCTACATTCGTTAGCACAAAACCCGTACTCGTGGGATTTACCAATGTGGTAAACGTCTCATACCTGCATCACTTAGGGCTTTTCTCCCACATAAAACTGACCCGTGATATAACTGGAATACTGTTAAAAACGGTGTTAAAATCAACTCACTCACTTGGCGAGCATGATACATACTTTTTATTCCTATTTCAGGTTGATTATTTTTTTTATCAGATTGGTTATTAAGAAACCAAGATACAGAGATAACTGGACGAGTAGGTTTCTGTATCATAAGTATCCTATTTTAGGAATAGAAATTGTGGCGGGCCTTTGATGAGTATAATAATACTCAAATGAGTGAGTGAATTGGGTTTAACGCCGCTTTTAACAGTATTCCAGTTATATCACGGCGTTAATAATACTTTATATCACTGATATACGACATTAATGATTCGGAACACTCGGGAGAATCATCTCGTTATCACATAATGTCATATTTAAAATAATGGATTGAAAGAACATAATTTCACTCAATATGGTTCCAATTGGTATGCGGCCATGTTTGTCTACAGAAACACGGATACACGTTAGGAAAACCCCGTCAATGGATTTTTGGAACATTAGTCAATAGTTTATTGAGAAAGAAGGCAATGCATCGTTGTATGGAGATTGAAAGTAGTTCCTGCTAGGCGACATCATTTGCATATTTATCGAATCGTGACCTCGTGCTTATGGGATTTATGGCATCGCTAACACTATCTATTATGTTAAAATTGTTTACACACAACCTTCTTTATAAAGGATACACAGGCAATATGTAAGAGGGTATGCGTGTGTGCATGGTAACCGTTACGACATACAATGAAACCCGGTTAATCCGGACTGTCGATTTCCCCTTAAAATCGTCTGGATTGAAAAGTTTCCGGATTAACGAATCATTGTTACGAGTAATAAAAAATTGTCTCCATGTAAGTGTTCCAAACAGTAATCATGGGGGTTCCCAAATGATGGTGGACCGGAGTGCTGACAACGCGTTTCGCTTCCTGAATCGCTGATAATTGGTATGGCGTATCTGCAGCTGTGTGAGGAGACTTCTTCCTGAGCGTTTATTAACAGCTTTATACTTTTATCGAGCCATGCAGATGCTTACAACAAACGAACAACATGACCTTTACAAGGTTTAGAGTTGTTTCATAAAACTCAAATATTGTGCATTCAGGTGAATGTAACAAAATTATATCAATCTGTTAATCATCGTATTCACGACGGGATGCTTGCGAACACATGGGAACGTTAACGAGTACTTTTCAGCATGTAAAATATTTAATCTCAAAACTTTAAAAATAACGTTAAGGTCTGTCGCTGATGAACCAGTGGTTAACAGCATGAGGTACGATGACGTATAATCAACATGGATCCTATTATGACCAGCTTGAGTGAGTTGGGTCTTAACGCCGTTATGATCAGACATTGAGATATACCGCTGTGCGTTGCGTCACTTAATTGTGTGGTCGAATCCCGGTTCGCCCCAATTATGTTTCTACATTCGTTAGCACAAAACCCGTACTCGTGGGATTAACCAATGTGGTAAACGTCTCAGACCTGCATCACTTAAGGCTTTTCTCCCACATAAAACTGACCCGTGATATAACTGGAATACTGTTAAAAACGGTGTTAAAATCAACTCACTCACTCACGCACCGAGTACTGAGGCATTAGAGCCTCAAAATGATGCAGGTCTTAGGCGCTGACCCCCTACACGAGAGAATTTGTTGCTGACAATCACAATCAGATGAGAATCACTGGATTCTGGCAAACCTACGGGACGCAACTCTGCACATTGACACATGCCAACTCTTTGGATACTTAAACTCCCAACGGCGAATGGAAGACATTTTAATATCAATTATGGAGAAGTAAAGAAATAAATTTATATCTTTACAAACACAACTCACTTCGAGTATTGTTAAGGGGCGGACGGGTGGCCTAGTGGTTAAAGCGTTTGCTCGTCACACCGAAGACCCGGGTTCGATTCCCGACATGGGTACAAAGTGTGAAGCCCATTTCTGGTGTCACCCGCCGTGATATTGCTGGAATATTGCTAAAAGCGGCGTAAAACCATACTCACTCACTCACTCGAGTATTGTTAATGTTACACAGACTAATAACCTCTTTTCCGCGTCCCTATATATTTGTTTTTTTGTTTGTTTGTTTGTTGTTTAACCAAAATTCAAGCTATATATTATAACGATGGACTGTAAATATTCAAGTCTGGATCAGATAATCCAGTGATTGACATCATCATCATCGATCTTCGACATTATGATACGATGACATGCATCAACCAAATCAGCGAACCTGATCACCCGATCCCGATAGTCGCCTCTCACAAGCATGGGTTGCTGAAGATCATTTTATGTTGGTACATGTGTACACAAACAGTGTTAAGGTGCATGCGCTCCGTGAAACATGCTGATATCCTGATCTGTGGTTTTATTGACTTTATATCACGGCTGGGATATTTACGAGACATTTTCCAATAATGAATCTAAGAGGTCAACAACACCAAACCACACTTTTATGAGCTCAGAATTTATTAGTAAGGAAGCGTTGTTATTTATGAGCTTATTAGATTGATTGTTCGAGAAGGCTTTAGTTGAGCAGCAGCGGCCTTAAAAGTGGCTTAGTTTTTGAGATACCCAATCCAGCATAACCATACTGTCTAATGTGGTTAGAATTGATGCTCTATCACTACTGTTAATAAAAACCAACGAAGACGATCCAAAAATGATGGCGTTTTAAGAAAATGCTTCTTTATTACCAATATCCCCAAGCAGATTACGCGTTTACGTGTGTGTTCCGACACGAAACTATAGGGATGTATTTGTCTCCACAGAATATTTAAGCTATCCTGATACTACGCAATAAATTTAACAAAATGTCTCGATCATGATGACACTAAGATGTGAGTTTTAGGCTCATGGAAGTATGACATAGCGGCGAGGACGTATGCATGTTACAGTTCATTGAGCATTATCTAACACCTGGTGATTCATCACTGATTTTCAGTGATCCATTCATATAGTTACACCGCTATTTAGCCTTTTACGCCCAAATGGAATATGTTTCGGCAGATAATCCACACTGGGTATTCTCTGACGTTGACTTTTTATATCTACAATAAGACAATATGAGATCACTCGTAAGGAAGTTACTATGTTTAGATGCCAGTGTGGTGTGTAAACTTTCGGTTCGGTATATACCACGGACGGTGATACAATGTTACCGAAATTTATGTAATGTTGTGAGGGCACTATGTGCAACTTTCCAGTAGGTGATTAGACTATTTAAGGAGACAAGAGCGTGTTTACGTATCTCTCATTGTCATTACATCGGAACCAGCGTTCATGTGAGGATCGCTCATCATTCTTGATTCCCTGCCTAGTCCATCTCGAAAGCTTGACCACTGTCGCCGCTGGGTGAATATTTACTATTATCAATGACTTTTGCTATCACCACTGTATTCTTTGTATTTGATACTGACCACTGCCTCATTGTCCTACCACACTAACGTGTACTGCCATTGTAATTATCGAGCAGAATTTTGTATTGATTTGTAAACCTAGTTAATTTTGTAATACAATTGTTAATTTTATACCATTTGTTGGTTGTTTGTTAGATTCAAACTTTCAGGTACATATTTCTGTGTTAACATTGTTTCAATTTGGGAATCGACTCGTAAATAATTGACAGGGTGGTCAGACACGATGACTTGGTAACAAAACTGATAGGGTGGTCAGACACGATGACTTGGTAACAAAACTGATTGGGTGGTCAGACACGATGACTTGGTTGATTGCGTGTCATCGTACCCCGACGGCGTGGATCGTTGCTAATAATGTTCTGCTCCAAACTCGATTATTTACAACCATTAGCTTCACTTCGGGCTATCTTCCCACATCAAGCTGACAAGCCATGATACAACAGAAATACTTATTAAAGTAAACGTCTAAGACCTGCATCACTTCGAGCTTTCCTCCCACATTAAGCTTACACGCCGTGATATAACTGGAATAATGTTAAAAGCGGCCTTAAACCCAACTCACTCACTCACTATTAAAGTGACATTAAACAACCCTCCCTTACTTAGATAACAATGATATAAAATATTGACAAAGAATGTCATAGTTTTGGAAAAACATGGTTGCTATATGCTATATCAGGTCCACACATGTTTTGTTTGGCTAACATCAACGACAAGTGGACATCATCTACGACAACAAATGGACAACATCTTTCCGAACAATATAAGCCGACTCGCCATGATTGTATTGTACAAAAAACAATTCCATAATCATAAGAAGTCTCTGCTAAAAGCAGTCTAATGTACGATTCTGATTATCAAAGGCCCGGTAAACACACATTTATTACTCCAACGCGTAAATCAGAAAGTGCTCGCCAGGAAGACCAAAGCACACGATTATCCACAATAACAGATTTGATGCCTGCTGATTGTGCAGTCCAGTCGGTTATAGGCCATATCATTCTCTCATTGGGAATGTCATCTCCTTGATACATGTACATGTTATTTGAATCACGATTTTTCATTCGTTAGGCTTTAAAATGCACATAAATAACGAAGATTACAAGCTTTAACGTGGATTCATGTACAATTGACGTGATCCCCTAATTCAATACAAAGTTTTTATTTGAAATGCGGAGTAATTATTGCAAAAACCTTACACCTGTCACGTTTAAGTGTGTTCATGTGAAATATGACTGTAATTCCTGCCAAGATATGGAGTCATACTTCTCCACAGCAAATAATACAACTGTAAGGTGCAATTATTGAATCTCGTATATTGGTGAAATTATTGAGTGGACATAGTTTTACATCGCTTTTTCTGATACTCCGATATTTCCGATATTCCGGCAATATCACAGCGGGAACACCAGAAATGGGCTTCATACCTTGTACCCATATGGAGAACCCAGGAATTGGGCGTGACGGCGAACGCATTAACCGCTAGGCTACCCCTCCGCCCTGTGAAATTATTGAGCCATTCTGCCACATACATGTACTTGCTGATAATAAAGTGGTGCTGTCACACAGTGTATTAAATGTGGACATAGGACCTGAATATGCCAATCGTGACACGCAACCTTATCGATGCGACATGTTGGTTGGTTGGTTTGTTGTTTAACGCCGCACTCAGCAATATTACAGCTATATGACGGCGGTCTGTAAATAATCGAGTCTGGACCAGACAATCCAGTGATTGATATCATGTGCATCAATCCACGCAATTGGGATTGATGATGTGCATCAACCAAGTTAGCGAGCCTGACCACCCGATCCAGTTAGTCGCCTTTCACGACAAGCATAGTCGCCTTTTACGGCAAGCATGGGTTGCTGAAGACCTATTCTATCCCGGAATCTTACAGAACCAGACCGTGTCACCAGGAGGAATCTCAGAGACTCTTGTCAATGTACTAAACACTCTTCAGTGGACTAGATCTGTCCAGTCGTCTCATCGTCACTGGAGACTTCCCGATTTTTCTTCCGGCTTTCCGACGCCAATACGTATATTACAATCAGGATAACATATTGATGAGTAGCTCGATACCAAGAGAAATCAACCTTTAGTTGTGAACAAGCAAAGAATAGTGACCTTTATTGTTTTATTTATAAATAGATCGTGGAATTTGTTCGCAATGCAAAATTGATGTTTTGGTCAGCGGGATTTGACGTCACTAAAGACATGAAGAAACGCGAAAAGACCCGAGAAACATTTGAGACAACGGTGATTCAATAGTTCGCATTGACAGCGTATAAGGTTAATATAAAAGTTACAGTTAGGATAATGTACAACCATCTTCCCGAGGCAAGTGAGTTAACTGACTGTAAAAGTCCAGTTTCCACCCTTGCCGAACTAGGCTGGTATTATGGAGTTACATTTTGGCTGGACTAACGAGTCTATGCATAGTCCAATCAAAATCGCGCACCGAAATCGAAATCCGGTTCGTAAACTGTCATGCATAGTTCGGTCGACTGCAGGAATTGCAAAGCAAGTGCACCGCTGACTCGTTGTCAACAAAATATTTTCTATATTTTTTCATGTTTTTAATCAAGGTGCTCACGTGATTTGATGCACTTCGCGATGTAAGACTCTTTTGATCACAATATAGATCTTGATTATCGATCAGATCGTCTTGGCGCCACCGTTTTGTTTGAAGCCAATGCTAGTGATACGAGAGGTTGAATCTGATTGGTCAATAGGAGAGCATAGAAAGGACATTACTCGTAATAGCCACTGGTGGCGCTACGATCGAGCCCAGGAATTCCAGCCTAGTTCGGCAAGGGTGGGAACTGGACTTTTAAATTCAGTTAACTCTTTTGCCTCGGGAAGATGATGCACAACATACTCTGAACGACGGTCTGGATTTCCTACGTTTCCTGTACGTGTGGTGCCACAGACTGCTCTTTGAATTGATTTCTGAGACTCAGCTATATTCGACATGGACTTATGCTTTGACCATGGACGATAGACAGATAGTATTTTTATGAAAATATCATAAAAGATAAGTGGCCTTTGTTGATCTTGACCATCCGTACTCCATGATGGTTACGTCAAAATAAGCAGCGAACGTCTTTGATAGGTTAAGATCACAAGGACGTGGAAAACATGTAATGGTAAATATACTATTACATACGATCTACACTATCTCACACAACGCTCGATAATTGAGATACTTTCTTTGAAATCCTGGTTTTGTTTCCTTTCATATAAAATGAGAGCTTACAGTCAAAGGGAAATCGTATTGCCTCCCGTTTATTCCTGTAGCAATATAAAGCAAAACAATTTGCGTTTAAACACAACAAGACCATACGGAGAAAACAAATTGTCCAGAAGTTTCACTCTGATTAAATGTGTGACGAGAACGAAATGATGGAAGATGATAAGAGAAATTTCTCTGAACAAGTCTAGACTTCTGTTAAACCAATTAATATTGTTTATTATTGTACATCATGGTTATCTTCAGACATGGGTGCAATTAGTGTTCTGTCTTGTTTGATCTCCGATTAGTGCAGATATGAGATAAGTAATGATCTAAGGCTTCTTATCTCTTGGGCATATTTCTCTTATCTCAGTCGGGTCTCACACAAGTGATAAAGTTGGCGGACCGAGTTCAACTCCCCACAAGGACAATATTTTTCGGTAAATGATATCCTTCCGACGGGACTATACCAGGCGTAGTAATGTAGTGAATCATTTGGTTTCTGTGGCGTTTGCCGAAAGATCAAGGATTTGTTTGGTTTTGTTTAACGCCGCAATAATCTAGATATATGACGACGGCCTGTAAATGATCTTGTCTGGACTAAAGAATCCAGTGATTATGATATTATGATCAACGATTTATGCTGACAGACCATTTACCGTTAGTCACCTCTTACGACAGCATTGGGTCCGAGGGACCAATTCTAACCCGAAATCCCTACGTGTTCCCGATTTAGTTCACTCTTATGACTGGCAATGGGGTGCTTGACATCCGATCTACCCCGGAATCTTCACGGGAGTCCACGGGGGTGAGATATGGGTTTTTTACCTTTAATTTATAAAGAAAGAGTCATTTTTAATAATTTTCTATTACATGCCAGGATTCACAAGAGGTCGGTGGAATTAAATCTTTAAAACATTATTGCAAGTTCTGGAATCGACGTCTCGACAGAAAGGGTAGATATTGTATAAGATGAAAATGTGAGCGACAAACACTCTTTCCATAATTATCAGAAATCTATGCTTTAAGCAGAGTCCATTATACGATTCCGACTACATCGTAAGCATGCCTGTGTTTTATTAATAGCCATCAAATATTGATGATGCCAAGTGTCCGCGAAAAGGAGAGCGTATCCTGCCCCATCGGTGGCCCAATCGTCTAAGGAGCCGCAATTCACTGTGCAGAGTTGCGTCTCATCAGAAACCTATGATTGGGGGTTCGAATCCCCGTTCGTCCCGATTATGTTTCTAGGCTTGTCAGCACCATACCCGTGCTTGTGGATGTCACTAAAGTGTTAAACGTCTGAGACCTGCATCAATTCGGGCTTTCCTCCAACATTGAGCTGACAAGCCGTGATGTAACTGGAACAATTGTCTAAGCGGTGTTAAAACCCAACTCACTCAATCACAAACACATGCAAACCTAAAGCAAGAAACATCACGGGAAAATTCAAAACTTTCATAAAAATAGGGAATTTCATCTGACATCATTTTTGTCACTGACAGATGAACATCTTCTTAGCATGAGTCGTGTGACGCTCTTTCAAATATTTGTTGTAAGAGCAAGCTCGATTGTACGCAACAAGTTGTGAAATGTAGACACCGAAAGCTGGAGCTTGAGTCATCCCTAGGCATCTTGTCATACAGTCTTGTAGATTTTTTTGTCACTCTGAATCTTTATGCATGATCTAAATATGAAACAGATGAGGTGATTTAACTAGTCTCTTTCATTTCTACTTCAGGTGGGTAAATGAGGAGAAGGGGATTAGCTATTTGACCTTTACTGAACGATATCAGATCATCGACATACGTGCACCAGAAACTTAAAAGATACTATTTGGCCAAATGTCTGTGCTTCGACTTTGCCAATTCAAGCAGAGATCCCAATTCATTAACTTAAAGAAACAGATCAGCAAGAGGGGAGTACTATAGCTATGAGTGTCCATGGTGCCGATTCCTACATTTCACATACATTATTGTATATAATATTTATCCAGTTTTCACATGTTGTTTTCTCAGAATATTTTTTTGGGAACCTTTGAAGACAACGTTTAGTTTCGGATGCCCCACGATTCAAGAAACGAGTTTTCATTGGATAGTCCTTCCTTGGTTGTATTAAGGATTATGGTTAATCTATGGGACATGGACTTGGTGGTAAAGTTTCTTGTTAACCCAGGAATATATCTCTCTTTGTACGGATCTTAAAACACTGTTTTAACGCTATTCCCCCAGTCGACAATTGATACTAATTGCCATTGCGTTGCTTGTATGAATTCATAGCCCGTAAAATAGATCTACCAATTGGTTGGTTTGTTTGTTTTTTAACGCCGCACTCAGCAATATTCCAGCTATATGACGGCGGTCTGTAAATAATCGAGTCTGGACCAGACAATCCAGTGATTAATATAATGAGCATCGATCCACGCAATTGGGATACGATGACATGCATCAACCAATTGCAAGTCAGCGAGCCTGACCACCCGATCCAGTTAGTCGCCTTTTACGACAAGCATAGTCACCTTTTACCGCAAGCATGGGTTGCTGAAGACCTATTCTAGCCCGGATCTTCACGGGTCATCTACCAATTGGAAAAAGCGTGCTGCATTGGTCCAAATGAACTGGTCATTGTATAATATCCTTCAAAGAGTAGGCGGTGTAGCTTAGTGGTTTAAAGCGTTCCCTACCAGGATGCTATGTGTGAAACCCATTTCTAGCTGTAATGGTGTTAACAGTGGCGTAAAAACCCCACTCACTCACTCACATGTTACATCAAATACGATAACACGGGGCACCTGATATCAGTCCACAGGCAATTTTAAAAATATATGTTTTCTAGTGCAGTCATATCAGCATTGCACTTCTTGAATACTGTTTTAAGTTAGGTAACTAAACATTCATAAATATTTATCAAATGTAAATTTAACAAATTATATGAGGCTAACACATATACTTCATGCACAGGAGACGTTCCAGAAATGAAAACTCACACGAATCATCTGCCTCTGGACATCAATTCTCAGCAACTTCATTTCCGTAATGAAATACGTCCATCAATATTGACTCTTCGACGAAAGGTTACATCGGAGATGTCTGTGCCAGCAAGGGGCATGTCAAGTCCAAAACTGCGGAGTATGTGTCTGTATCGGCCATGACGTTTACAACCACAACCTGCTCCTCGTTTTGTAACCTTTTTCCTAATTGGATTAATTCTATAAGTGATCACCGGTTATAACATTTTTGAAGATGTTATGGAGTATACTGATATATATCACAAATGTTGTAAGCATTCTTCTATTGATCAGTGTATTCAATACATAAACCAACGCGATTACATCCTTTAGCTATATATATACTTTGCAAGATGTTTAAGTAAGGGAGAGTTACAACATAGTAACTCTCTGAATTTCTCATGATTAGGGAGTTCACGATAATATAAGGGTAGAATAATATGACTCAGATAAGAATAGAAGGTGTCCAGATGCCCACGCTGAACCCTTTGTGGTAAGAACATATTAGGTAATTCATATATTGAATAGTTGATATCCATTATGGTCTTGGTGACATTTGAAAGTAAAATACCAAAGTGTAGGTTAACATTTTCGTACATATAAATATGATCAACCATCATGTCTTGATGACCTCGTGGCATGGTTAGTTGCTTTGTTGTTTAACGCCGCACTCAGCAATATTCCAGCCACATGTATATGACGGCGGTCTGTAAATAAACGAGTCTGGACCTGACAATCCAGTGATTAATATAATGAGCATCGATCCACGCATTTGGGATCGATGACATGTATGAACCAAGTTATCGAGCCTGACCACCCGATCCCGTTAGTCGCCTTTTACGACAAGCATAATCGCCTTTTACGGCAAGTATGGGTTGCTGAAGACCTATTCTACACCGGAATCTTCACGGGTCTTGAGAGGTTGGTAACAAAAAGGTGAATCGTTTGTTGATGGAAAACAACATGCGAAATACTGGTTTGTATAAATATATTTCGTTTTGATTGACCAGCACAGGATGATTTTTTTCTCAATGACATATTTCATTAACCAAACCAGATACAACCTCCGTTCAACTATCAGACAAAGTTGAAAGTGTCTTAATTAAGTTGGTTTATTTCTGGAATGGTATATTAATGCTATGCCAAAGATGATATCCGAAACGCATGGATTTCTATTAGTTGAAAGAAATTGCCTTGACAAAAACAGGGAAGACCATCATGTCAGCAGCCTTCTGTTTAAGCCTGCCATAATTGTCTCTGACGGGAATACTGAGGATATAATAAACCCCCGGACAAAATAAAGAACACATCCATGTTTGATGGTGGCTAAAAAGAAACGGTTATTTGATGGTGATGTGTTCGACACTGGTATCAAAGTTTTGTTTTGGAACTTAAGATAGCCGAGTTTCGGCGACGTTTCAGCCAAGTAACATTTCAATATCGTTTGTAACTTGTTGGTCACATCATCCACTGTTCAAATGTACTGTATACTTTGTTTTGTCCGGCAGTTTAGTATTGAGAGCAACCCGGCGGTGACGTTCTTTCTTAGTTACCTTCAATGATTTTGTTCGTTTGTTGTTTAACGCCGCACTCAGCAATATTCCAGCTATATGACGGCGGTCTGTAAATAATCGAGTTTGGACCAGACAATCCAGTGATTGATATCATGAGCATCGATCTACGCAATTGGGATCGATGACATGTATCAACCAAGTCAGCGAGTCTGACCACCCGATCCCGTTAGTCGCCTCTTACGACAAGCATAGTCGCCATTTACGGCAAGCATGGGTTTTGAAGACCAATTCTACCCCGGATCTTCATGGGTCTGTATTGAGGAGCAAACAGAAAGCCATCTGTTTCACTTTTCAGGACAGCCATCCAAAAGAGGACATCATGAGCATCGATCTACGCAATTGGGATCGATGACATGTATCAACCAAGTCAGCGAGCCTGACCACCCGATCCGGTTAGTCGCCTTTTACGACAAGCATAGTCGACGTCGTTACCTTCAATGAAAAGATACTGACAAAATAAGTTCACTCAACTCTGTAAATCATTTGTAATAATTTGTCTTCAATGTAAAACACGAACAAAAGTACCAAAACTATGTCTCGTTTTCTAATGCCACCTCTCTAACTATTGGAAAAGTGCTGCGTCAAATAATATGACTGCAAATACATGAATCCTATCCAATTGTTCTTATATCCCAGCCATGCGTCTGTAATTTCACTCACGAACGACATCTATGTTACATTTCATTAAATGTAAATACTTGTTTATTTCTTGCAACTTGAGGGGGCACGGGTGGCCCAGTCGTCTAAGGCGTCGCGATTCGCTGTGCAGAGTTGCGTCACTTGGGTACGCCAGAAACCTATGATTGTTTGTCAGCACCATACCCGTGCTCGTGGGTTTCACCGAAGTGGTAAACGTCTGAGACCTGCATCACTTGGGACATTCCTCCCACATTAAGCCGACACGCCGCGATATAACTGGAATACTGTTAAAAGCGGCGTTAAACCAAACTCACTCACTCACTCACTCACTCACTCACTTTTGCAACTTCAATATACTATTTGTTCGTTTATAATAAACTACTGATAATATATTACTGATAACAATAAAAAAGACAAGAAACATATCTATAATAATAGGAAATCTCTACAACGAGCAGAGTCCATTGTACTATTCTGACTATGTCATGAGCATGTGTTAATTCTATGATATCACGCTCTCCGAAATACAATGTTTGGTCATGTTGGTTGGTTTGTTGTTTAACGCCGCACTCAGCAATACTCCAGCTGTATGAGAGCGGTCTGTAAACAATCGAATTGGGACCAGACAATCTATTGATTGATTTTATGATCATCGACCCAGGCAATTGGGATACGATGATATGCTACAACCAAGTCAGCGAGTCTGATCACCCGATCCCGTTAGTCGCCTCTTACGACAAGCATAGTCGCCTTTACGGCAAGCAAGGGTTGCTGAAGACCTATTCTCCCCCGGATTGTGTTTGGTCATGCGTCTAAACATGTAAATGTAACATGCCTTTTATATATCGATTTTGCAAGTGTGAATATGATGGTTTCGTTATTGATCTTTTTGCGCATTGTTACGTTTGGATTTTGTGACAAACGGAAATTATCAGATTCGGTTCCTTTACAATGGCTTTATGTTTTCTATTGGTTCAAGAGGCCATAATCGAGTCACACTCTCTTGATTGGACATCATGATTGGTCCACAGCGACGGTGACGGTGACATTCAATTCAAGGTCAGACATTTAATCACCCGATTTTTGTCCGGTTTGTCATAACCATACGCATCCTCGTTTGCCTCACAGAGGAGGGCAAACGTCTAAGATTTCGTCACCTGGGACGATGATCCAACATTAAGCTGACACACATGTTTGATTGAGTTAATGTTCAAACCGCGTAAAATAAAACCCACTCAAATTATCACTCCAACAGGAAAACCAGAGGGAGTTTGCTTTGAAGGAACACCACAACATCCTGTCACCAATCACAATTACAGATTTGTTTTCTCGACATGGTGGATAATATTCCCATCACCAATGCCATCCACACATTCTCCACGGGGGTTAAATAAACTAATATATGAGCATAAATGAAAATTTTCGAAATTCCACGCCTTTTACCTTTCACTCAAACAGGTAAGTCAGAACACGATCGCCTTTCAGGAGCAACACAGTATGCACCCCCGGTCGACCCGTGAAGATTCCGGTGTAGAATAGGTCTTCAGCAACCCATGCTTGCCGTAAAAGGCGACTATGCTTGTCGTAAAAGGCGACTAACGGGATCGGGTGATCAGGCTCGCTGACTTGGTTGATGCATGTCATCGATCCCAATTGTGTTGATCGATCGATGCTCATGATATTAATCACTGGATTGTCTGGTCCAGACTAGATTATTTACAGACCGCCGTCATATATCTGGAATATTGCTGAGTGCGGCGTTAAACAACAAACAAACAAACAAACATCCCCGGTCACCAATCACGACTGATTTGTTTTCTCGAATCATGAGCAGTGATGTCCTATAGGTCTTCTCCCTTGGGAGTACATCAGCTATTGAGTATAATGAGTATAATAAATGTACAATTTCTCGTTTAGCCGCTTCAGAATCCACTGACTGTACACATATGAGTAATAAGATAGGCAGAGATACATCGCGAATGTCAACATTCACATTTGGAAATACCATCACCAAACACATGACACCTGAAACTTTCGCGTGCGTTCATTTGATATATGTTGTTTTTCGTTCAGTCTTACATAGAGAGCTGTCGTATCGCTATATAATATAAAATACACTTGTGACTGTAAACAGTAAAATAATTTTGATCGCGCCTTGGTAGTTTTTGCAGATACGTTTCACCCAATATATTTTGGTATTGATTCGGTTATTTGTGACAGTTTGTAGCTATTACTTCAGGCAGGGCAGTACATGCTTACCCTTTTCGCGAACACCTGGTGTCATCACAGATTTTCAGTGATCCATTCATATACATTCCGCCATTAGTTTGCCTTTTACGCCTAATGGAATCTGTTTCGTCGGATATTCAAGATTGGATTATTCTTTGTCGTTGACGTTTTTTATTCATATCATTGATAGTGCAAATAACATATGACATGACGGCGGTTGTACAGGCCCCGTACTGAAGCAAAGTTAACACGTTAATACACAGATATAAATGCAAGAATGAGCGTTATATGTTCATGAATGGGTAGTAGACACTTATATGAATAACACTAATTCATTGACGCTTTTAATTAACGTAGGTGGGGTGAAATGGGGTTTAACGTCGCGTTGAAGAATATTACGTTTAAAGGGACGTGCATACACGTGTGTGTGTGTGTGTGTGTGTGTGTGTGGGTGGTGGCTTGGTATAATGCTGACTTTCTAGCGTTCGCCTACTGAATTACCATGTCGCAGTTTAACATGAATACCTTACTCAGACACGGTATACTGACTCCGAGTCGACCAGTCCTTGTTGAGCCCCTTAATGCTGAGCGTCAGGCAGGGTAATAACCTGGTCCATCTTTTAACGTCTTTTGGTATGACGCAGTCGGGGATCGAACATCCGACCTTCTGCTCTCTTGGCGGACGCTCTACCGACATCAAACATCAGCTAAGTTCTTATCAATTATATCATTTGCTAAAGATAATACGATTCACTAAATCTGTCCTGCCGTCTCACTGTCGCCGGAGAGTTGCTAGTGTTTTTATTCCGGCTTTCCAACGCCAATAAGTATACTGCATTCAGGATAACGCGTTGATGCGTCAAATTAACCTTTCCATGGGAACAATCACAGAATTACTGCCTTGCTTGTGTCATGTACATGTATATACAGGTCGTGATTGTGTTTCTGGATTGATATTTTGGTCAGCATGATCTGACGTCACTCATATAACTAGAGACGAAACGTAAACGAAATGTGAGGAAGTATGCCTAAAAGACAACGACAGATTCATATTTCGTATTAATGAGATATTTAGATGTGATAAATTAGGTACGCTTTGTTAATTAAACGTCCCGTGAAGATTCCTGGTTAGAATTGGTCTTTAGCAATCCATGCTTGTCGTAAGAGGTGGCTAACGGGATCGGGTGGTCAAGCTCGCTGTTGGTTGATGCAAGTCGTCGGATTCCAATCGCGTGGATCGATGCTTATGGCGTCAATCACTGGATTCTCTGGTCCAGACTCGGATATTAAAGACCGCCGTCATATAGCTGGAATATTGCTGAGTGCGGCGTTAAACAACAAACAAACAAACAAATGTTAAGGAAACAATTTTTTGATCTTTACAACACTATTTTATCTGTGACTCTGGACCAGAGAATTCGAGTGAGTGAGTGAGTTGGGTTTGACGCCGCTATTAACAGTATTCCAGTTATATCACGGCGTGTCAGCTGAATGTGGGAGGAAAGCCCGAAGTGATGCAGGTCTCGGACGTTTACCCTCGGTGAAACCCACGAGCACGTGTATGGTGCTGACAAACCTAGAAAGATATTCGGGGCGAACCCGGATTTGATCCCACAATCATAGGTTTCTGGCGTGCCCAAGGGACGCAACTCTGCACAGCGAATCGCGGCGCCTTAAACGACTGGGCCATCCGTGCCCCCTCCACAGAATCCGAAGGAGTAAGGACACAATGTTGATGTGATACAGACACGCTTGAATTCCTAGTGGAATATCATAAAAGAATTTAGATGTTCTTCGGAAAGATGTACTATCGAATGTCGTGACGAGCTAAGATTATGGATTCTGTGAAATTGAAAAAAATGAACATGAGATGTGTTCTGTTATGTTGGCTTTTGTGGGAAAGAGCAACAGACTGCTACTTGGGTTGGTTTGTGCGACTCAGCTACGCTTGAAACTGAATAACTCTGAGATCAAAATATACATTCTTGTTAAATCAACATTGCTTTAAAAATGAACTAAAGCATATAAACCATCGTGATTCTTTTGGTTAAAATTTATCGCCAGCGATTGAAACATTCGGCGTTATGATGGCTGCAAGGATTTTCAACTGTCCCAGAAGTGCTGTTTCAGGATTGCGTTCGTGAACACAATTGACAAACATAACGATTGTGTTATTCCATTGTCTTTCGTTTATTCTCAATCTTTAGAAAATATTACTTCAAGTAGATTTATATTGATTACCCGGGACTTTATTGCTGATAAAGATCGCGATTGGATTTAGGGATATTAACTTGTAGAAACTGTTCTCAAAAGGCGGCTACTAAGGGAGCATTTTCCATGAACGCATTCTTCTTATGGAATGTTTATAAGGTGGGTAAAAGTTTTTTGAATTCGTATTTATCATCCTACATTTCTCAATGAGAAAGGTGATTAAAATACATTAATTATAACGTAGTCACCATGTGTAACAGATAATCAATTCTTTTTATGATATCCTTCCAAACATATACATTTACGTAAATATTTCTTTTTTGATTCAATATTTGTTCTTATTTTTGGAATTCTGAAATGCAACCTTTACAGTTGGTTGAATATGAAGGGATGAAACATATTTTATGGACAACAGCTTCTTAGTTGTTTTTAAAGACGAGCAATAGGAATCATCTTGCCGAGGCAAGGGAGTTAACTGACTATAAAAAGCCAGTTTCCATCCTTGCCCAACTAGGCTGGAATTATTGAGAATTTTTTGGCTGGATTAACGAGTCTATGCATAGTCCAATCAAAATCGCGTAACAAATCGACATCCGGTTCGTAAACTGCCGTGCAGATTTCGGTCGATTGCAGAATTTGCAAAGCGTTTGTGTCGCCATCTCGGCGTCAACAGATATTTTCAAAAATGTGTTCATTACGTGATTTGATGCACGCGAATTAGGACCCGTTTCATCACAATAGAGGTTTTGATTATCGGGTGGAACCTGGACTTTTACAGTCAGTTCACTTCTTGCCTCGGGAAGATTAATAGGAATAGATGTAATACATCTGGAGAATTCATACGCTTATATTATATATGTATAAGACTGTGCAATGACGCTTAATGTCCATCGTGAAATGCTTAATGAACTGTGACAGTATGATACACCAGCACTATTAGTACCCCTTTGTCATTACACTGCCTTATTAGATTATTTTGTGTTGATATTTTGTCATGTATATTCTAACTGATGTTGGGATGGGGAAGGGGGAGGCACGGGTGGCCGAGTCGTCGTTTCTGGCTTTGTCAGCACCATACACGTGCTCTTGGGTTTCACCGAAGTGGTAAACGTCTGAGACCTGCATCACTTCGGGCTTTCCTCCCACATTAAGCTGACACGCCGTGATATAACTGGAATACTATTAATAGCGACGTTCAACCCCACTCACTCACTGATGTTGGGACCATTCCTGTGAGAGTGCCCGTACGTGTATCAGAAGGGGACAGCTTAAGACATTGGAAATGTGTTTCGTGGTACACGAACAACTACTGACACCTTCACATATCGACCGTGTTGTCGACACACGCATGATGATGGCCCACAGTATCCGTAGTGACAGTTGGACGATATGTTGGATGAATTAGTGAACAAACACAAGAGGCCCGGAATAGCTAAAGCCTTTTGGAAAACACACGCACTAAAGCACTACCTCACCCCCATAATAAACAAAACAAAAAAAACATACAAAGCGAAACAAAACAAAACACCGCACTCAGCAATATTCCAGCTGTATGAAGGCGATCTCTACATAATCGAGTATGGACCAGCCATGAACATGAGCATCGATCCACGCAATTGGGATACGATGACATGCACCAACCAAGTCAGCGAGTCTGACCACCCGATCCCGTTAGTCGCCTTTTACGACAAGCATAGTCGCCTTTCACGGCAAGCTGAAGACCTATTCTACCCCGGATCTTCAGGGGTCCCCAAATATAAGAAATAACTAACTAACCTTCATATTTGCATTATATTAAAGGTAGCATTTGATTTATGACTTGATCTAGATAGAAAATTGTATAAATAAGTCCTGGCATCATGAAAAGGTAAACCGAAATGTTAATTGAAAGAACTTACAAACCTATTCTTTTGAGATAAGCAAATGTGGGTTGAATAAATGTTTGTGTAGTCATATTATCTAACGGGGTATCATTGTCAATAAAGGCAGAGTTAAAACATGATATTAAAACCAGAGCTGTTGTTTCAGTACTTTTATATTTCGTGGACAATATTGAAGAATTATGTTAATATATTATCTAATTAGGGCCATTTATGGAATACACGTACATGTACGGAGAAGCGCTGTTTCAGTATGATCTGTTTAAATCAGTATATGTATTTTTAATCAAACTCAACAAGACAGAACGTCACAGTCTTTTTTCACCCAGTCCTATTAGGGGCGTTCGGGTAGCCTAGTGGTTAAAGCGTTCGCTCGTCATGCCGAGGACCCGACATGGGTACAATGTGTGAAGACTATTTCTGGTGTCCCCCGCTGTGATAATGCTGGAATATTGCTAAAAGCGGCGTAAAACCATACTTACTCACTCACCCAATCCTATTAAATCATCAGTATTCCCATAAGAAACCTTTGAGGCAGAGGTACATGTGAGCTGACGTGTCGATCCTCAGTGTCATTGTTTAGTTCATTTTTTTACGTGATAGAGGTAATCACGCGGGTGGGTTTTAAAAATAAACATTGTATTTAGCGATCTTTCTAGGTAAATACTATGTTTATTCCTAATACAGGGCATTTCCCATGCCAAATAACCTCTTCATCACATAATGGCATTCTTTATATCTCACAAAAGGTATCTAAAACACTGCAAGTTCTCCACATTAATCGCTCTAGACTATGGAAGGTCACGTCTGTTTAAAGTCTGACGGGCCTGTCATCAAGTTTCGTAACGGGATTACGAAATGCAGTCAGATATCGATCACAGCGACAAAATTATACAACGTACAAATACTCCTATCTGTAAATGTTTTTAATTCGAGAAAACAAAACGCTTCCAAGGTCAACGAGCAAGATGTTGAAACTGATATTCGGACAGTCCACTCCACTTTTCTTCGCAATTCCTATGTCCAAACTTGCCTACACTTGTGAAAAGCCACGGCTCCGATTTTCAGTTCCTTAGACTATTAATTTGATAATGATAACAATTATCCCTGTGATGTCCAGCACCCCGATCGTCAGTTTTGACTCGATGGCCTCCGCCATATTTGTTGAAATCTGCACGGCAGTTTACGAACCGGATGTCGATTTCGTTGCACGAGTTTGATTTGACTACGCGTAGACTCGTTAGTCCTTCCAAAATACAACTCCATAATTCCAGTCTAGTTCTGCAAGGGACTGGGTTTTTATAGTCAGTTAATTACCTTGTCTCGGGATGATGTTGACAGTGGGTGAGTGAGTGAGATAGGGTTTACGCCGTTTTGAACAATATTAAAAGCCCACCACGGAGTGTCCGCTGCATTTCTACGGGAAGCATGAGATGGCGAAGGACCAACTTTTCGAGCACCGATATGGAAAGGACAAACCAAGATCAAGATAATACCCTATTCGATTCTTGCAGGCCTAAAGGACGCAGCTCTCCACATCGACGTCTTAAAAGACTGGAAACCCCCTGCACCAGGAACTGACAAAGGAAACAGTCAGTCAGTGCTAATCACCACGAAATGTCCAATAAACATGATGCTTATGTTTCGTGTGATCTAGTATGATGAAATATATAAGCATCAGTCGATCTATAGTGCACTATCACTCTTGACGGTCACTTTGGTCAACATCCACATCATGACATATTGCCGTGTCATTGCTGGACCATATAACTTAGTTGATAAAGCATGGGTGGCGACTGCTCGTTTCTGGGACATTGTGATGGGTTCAAGATGACCACCATAAATGCTCACAGAAATACTTGAAACATCATTTTTCTTTATGAGTTTACAATTTTGGTGTTTTTAAGCATTGTTGCAATTATCCCACTCATCCACTACACCAACATAATCTACCACCATATATCAATAAGCAATTTTCGTCACAATTGGGTTTTTGTGTGTGTTTATATATTTATTTGTTTTGTTTTGTTTTCCTTAGAGGTGGGGGTGGTGGTGGGGGGTGGGGGGTGGGGGGGTGGGGTTTACATTGTATACAAAATATCAGCCCCTATGTAATATCTTTGTAAAGGATAGTACAATGGTTCAGGCAGGTTTTAATACCCAGTTATAGTGGTTTTATTGTCACAATTCAATGGAATTAGTGTTTTACCTACTCTCAAGATTTGAAAAAAAAGTAAAAAAACATGAACTTTACCAATGTTTCCACTGAGAATTAGAATAACAGTTATATGAAACAAAATGTTTGCCAAATTCAAATAACCGAACACATTACCTGTAATCAAAGACATAATTTGGATAGTTTAATGACTAAATAAAAATGTTACAGCCAATTTTGTCAAATTATGCATTTTTCCTTCAATTTATGCAATTGTGACTTCCAGAAAAATCACGCACACACTTGCAAGCTTACTACCCAATAAAAATTGTATACAGATACCCCCTTTATGCAATAGAAAAGGTTTAAGGTATACAGGAAAATGTGGGAACGAAAATCTAAACTCTTTTCCGCTGGTGGCCAACTGACTATATAAATAAATTCGACTTTGTGGACAATATTGCTTCTTGTTTCGATTATGTTCAGAAGAAGACCGTTGATCGGCTATTGTATTAAGAGGCAGTTTACAGCGAGCTGCCCTGTTAAACTTGTTTAAGCAATTCCAGTCCAGTGCATAATTATTTCATGCTGTTGTCGGTGTCACTGTTAATTCCTATTTGTATATTGTGTGATTGTAATGTCATTGTTGATATATAGAGGTTTTTATATTCGAGTGAATACGACTAAATGCTGGTATTTCCCGAGGGGGTGTCGTAAACATGGTATGACATGAACACGAATATTATGTTCTGTTTATTACCGAAGAAGAGACGAATGTTAGACGTGACGCGATGTGACCCTTTTGCACATATGATTTTTATGAACCCCGATATGCTTGCCCTTGTGGGTAATAAAATGCAGAATTCATGCTGACGCCGTGATATATATCTTTGAAGCATACGTTATTCCATGACTGTACTATCTTACGAAATGTATACCAATCTCAAGTCTTAGAGAGACAGAAATTAACGCAAGTAGCCCACATAAAGTTGTTTCTGATCTGGTGTACTTGTATTTAGTAAAATGGTCTGCTGGAAATCTTTCTTCAAGAAACTTGGCACATAGATAGGTCTAGTAGTGAGCTGATACAGACATATACACCGTTGGCTTAGACGTGACATGCCTATATTGATACAGACATATACACCGTTGTCTTAGACGTGACATGCCTACATTGATACAGACATATATACCATGGTGTTAGACGTGACATGCCTACACTGTTACAGACATATACACCGTTGTGTTAGACGTGACATGCCTACACTGATACAGACATATACACTGTAGTATTAGACGTGACATGCATTACACCGATACAGACATATATATCGTTGTTTTAGACGTGACATGCCTACACTGATACAGACATATACACTGTAGTATTAGAAGTGACATGCATTACACCGATACAGACATATATATCGTTGTGTTAGACGTGACATGCATACACTGATACAGACATATACACCGTTGTGTTAGACGTGACATGCCTATATTGATACAGACATATACACCGTTGTGTTAGACGTGACATGCCTAAATTGATAGACATATACACCGTTGTGTTAGACGTGACATGACTACACTGATACAGACATATACACCGTTGTCTTATGCAGACGTATACACGATGGCGTAGGACGTGACCTGCCCACGTGACAGATATATACAGTGTGGTGTTAAACGAGACGTGCCATATACAGGTACAGACATATAGTACACCGTGGTGTTAAACGTGGCATTCCCGTACTGATACAGGCATTTGTCAACATTCATGAATCAATAATGATTGACGAAACTTTCATTGGTGAAGTTGTTGAGAAGTGATGCCCAATGGCAGATGAATCGTGGGCGTTTTTATTTATTGAATATCTACTACACAATAAGTATATGAGTTCGTGTCAAATAATTGTTGAGTTTACATTTCATAAATATTTATGAATGAATAGTTTTGGGAACTCCATACAAAGCATTCCTACTTGGCTCCGTAAAACATACACCTCCATAGGTGAAATTTGCAAAATAGTGAAAGTTATATCAGTGGATCACTGAAAATCATGATGCCACCAAGTTAAAAAGGAAAGCACATCCTGCTCTCCTGGCAACATCGACCACTCACACAAATGCTAGGAAAATTGTTATTGTAATGCCCAAAGCCCCCAATCTACCAGCTATTGACGTCCTGTAAACTATCGAGTCTGGCCCAACCGAGACAACACTGCTCGCTGCACGTATAACAATGTAAGTTCATATGGTGGTTTACATATTCTAAACACACATGCCAATCTAGCAAAGAACATATAGTTCATACTTGCCATTTACATAATCAAAAAGCAATTCGACCAACTTATAGATATTCCAATAGGATTTTCATACCACTTTAAATAAATGAGTATCTATCTTTTTTCGCCATTTATGACGAAAAGTAACACAAGTAAACAATTCTCAATCGTCTATGTGCTTACCCAACAAAATAATCTCAGCTGATAACTTAATGTTTCTTGCATAAACTGATATAAGACTGCCACGTTGTACTTCTCAAACAGACAAGGCCCGTAATGTTCACGCTATCTGCTTTTCTCATTCTTCTTGCTTCGTTCATCGGACCTATAATACTTCTTGAAGTGAAATGATTAGCGGCAATACGTACGTCAAACCATCAGCTTTTATAACGAGAAACCTACTTACAAGAATATTAAGACATAGTGTTCATCGGACGCTCTTCCCACATATTTTCGGTTACTGGTTCAATGAGTGCTTTTGGGAGACTGCCACATTTGTTGCACATCAAAGAAGTAATCCCCTTTTCTGACAAGGTACCAGTATGGGTCGGGAAAATCGTCAGCATGAAATCCTTCCGACGGGACTATCCCAGGCGTAATAATGTAGTGGGTCATTTGGCTCCCGTAGCGTGTGCCACAAGATCTAGGTGGTGACCTTATAGAGAAGGCGTCATTTCTATTAAATTTGTCAGAATAGAAGGACTGACAAGAGATCAGGGGAGTTGAATCTTTAAAAAATGATTACAGAAAAATGGGCTGGAATGGACGTCTTGTCAGAAAACTGATCATGTAGTTTGATATCGTAAGATGAAAAACTAGCGCAGCTTTGATGTGTCAGTGGGTCAATGTGGAGACAGTGATCCCATTTCTTTATATATTTCCCTTGTCTATAATTAATACTACTCGCTATTGTGTGTAAATTATTTATTAAAATGTCAATAAAATCAAGATAATCAGGGGCGGTCGGGTAGCCTAGTGGTTAAAGCGTCCGCTCATCACGCCGAAGACACGGGTTCGATTCTCGACATGGGTACAATGTGTGAAGCCCACTTCAGGTGTCCCCCGCTGTGATATTGCTGGAATATTGCTAAAAGCGGCGTTAAACCAGACTCACTCACTCAAGATACAGTTCCGATAAAGCCCAGCATCTTCCCAACTAAGTGAAGATTGTCCCCCAAATTACTCAGAAAACGTCCAATTCTTTGATTTTGACGTTTGTAAAATGTTAGGTTCCAGAGGTATAGTGACCTTAACATGTATGGGATTAGCGTTACGCAAGATGCTGTCATCATCTTGTCACATATATTACGTCAATTGTTTGGGATATTTACACGTGTATCCCTGTTGCATGAAATGCATATGTCAGGAGTTTGATTTCGCAACACATGCATACTCTGACGTAAGTTGTTCAACTGACCTTTGATTTCGTCGCTTCAGTGCAGTGTAACTTTCAGATTGCAATACATTTGGATTGACTGGACATTGACTCTAGAATGAGCGAGTGAGTGAGTTGGGTTTAACTCAGGTTTTAACATTATTCCAGTTATATCACGGCGTGTCAGCTTAATGTGGGAGGAAAGCCCGAAGTGATGCAGGTCTCAGACATTTACCACTTTGGGTTTGGTGCTGACAAACCTAGAAACATAATCGGGGCGAACCGGGATTCTAACCCACAATCATAGGATTCTGGCGTGCCCAAGGGAGCAACTCTGCACAGCGAATCGCGACGCGTTAGACGACTGGGCCACCCGTGCCCCCTTGACTCTAGAAGTGTATTACACAATATAAACGTACTGCCAATACTGATTACCTCTTGAGGTCTGCCGTTGGTGAATATGAATCGAATAACCAGTCCAGATAATCAGCCGAAACAGATTCCATTGGGCGTAAAAGGCAAAACTGCAGAGAAAAATTATATGAATGGATCACTGAAAATCAGTGATGACACCAGGTGTTCGCGAAAAGGGTACGTATGTCCTGCCCTACCGGAAGCACCTGGTCACTCACACCATTTGCATTGGAAAGTAAGTGTTGTTGTTATTTGCCTGCAGCCGCGAGTATATGTTTGTTTACGTTAAAAAAGCAACATCTCTACTATATCACGGGGATATATATTATCGAGTCTAGAAAGTTAGACATGTTGTGGACAGCTTACAAAGTGATCCCTGTGCTCAATCCGGTCTTACATTGTGAAACATCGATCCCTAAACTAATACATCACAGCGGAGACTAAATAAATAAGAGAATCATTCAATATGCATTCGAATTTGAAATATTTGAATTTTCATTGTCCTGTCCTCACCTGAAAAGAAACTGTTACCATTATATGGCACTAACTATCGGACTATAAATACTCTAAGCTATTGGGGGCTTTAATTTCCACCAATCCTCATTTGGGAATAGATCAATTTCTGATAGAATAATGTAACTCCTTAGGGTAATCAACATTGCTTTAAATAAGTTCTAAATCGCCCTAAAGTAAATATATCCATGCTGATTATTTCTGTTAAAAGTTTTCGTCAACGATTGGAAATATTTTAGATTTATGATATCAGGGGGTTTAAATTTCCCTGAAGTGCCTTTTCGGCTTTTCGTTATTAAACAAATACGACAATCGCAACAGAAACGTTATTCTGTTATGTCCCAACTATTTAAATTCTGTTGCAGTATTCATTCAGGGCAATTAGCGAATAACTGATCATCTACTAATGGTTGTTTCTTTTCAATGGTCATTCATCTATTGCTCATGTCTTGCTATTATTGCTAACAACCCGTGAAGATTCGGGGTAGAATAGGTCTTCAGCAACCCATGCTTGCCGTAAAAGGTGACTATGCTTGTCCTAAAAGGCGACTAACGGGATCGGGTGGTCAGGCTCGCTGACTTGGTTGATGCATGTCATCGATCCCAATTGCGTGGATCGATGTTCATGATATCAATCACTGGATTATCTGGTCCAGACTCGATTATTTACAGATCGCCGTCATATAGCTAGAATATTGCTGAGTGCGGCGTTAAACAACAAACCAACCAACCAAGCTAACAAAGATTGTGATTGGATACAAGTGGCAATGACCTGTATGAAGTATTCTCAGAAGGCTTCCAGTGAAGGAACGCAGTCTTTCGTATTTTAATTGCACACATTCCAAAATGCTTGTTTTTGAAGGTTATAATATTAGACAACCCAGTTTTGAGTTCGTATTTATCGGACTACAGACCTAGAAAAAAAGAAAAAATGCATTCAGAACACATGTAAGTGAGTCGCCATTTTGAAAAAGATGATTTGGCTTTGAGGATTACCTTCCATGCATGCTTATTTACAGATAGAAACATTGATTTGATTCAATATTTTCTCTGTACTCTCTTCCTGGGAGAAGTCCCATTCGCCGTCTTGGCTGCTTGTAGAGGGAGAAAGGGCCCTAAGCCGATGATGAGCCGAATCAACGTTGCACCCTATATGTAATACTATATTCCAACATTACATGGAGGTACCGCACCATTTGGGAATTCTTTGTACTACTTTGCAAAACCAATCATTCATAAATACCTATGAAATGTACATGCAGTAAGTAGTTGACATACACATCTCCTTTACGAAGATGAGAGCAAATAAAAATGACTATGATTTATACGCCTTCGGACATCAAATCTCGGGAACTTCTTTTTCGTAATGAAATACGTACGTCCATCAATATTGACTCTTTGACGAAAGGTAGCTTTAGAGATGTCTGTATCAGTAAAGGGCATGTCACCTCTAGAACCCGGTGTACGTGTCTGTAATTGTCATGCAGTATACAACCATAACTTGCTCCTCGTTTTAGAGTGAGTGAATGAGTTTGGTTTTACGCCGCTTTTAGCAATATTCCAGCAAAATCACAGCGGGGAACACCAGAAAAGGGCTTCACAAATTGTACCCATGTCGGGAATCGAACCCGGTTTTTCGGCGTGACAAGCAAACGCTTTAACCACCAGGCTATCATCCCTCTGGTTATTTAACCCTAAAGTGATATACACATTCCTCGTATAGGGGAGTACCGGCAGCCATCCCGCCTTGTCGCCATTGGTATTCTGAAAGCAACAACTCCAACCAAATCGATGAAACCTTTTTGACGATATGTTATGTATAATAGTGCTGCAAGTCATTTAAAACATTTATCTTTTGGCTGTCGATAATAAGAAAATACAAGCAACAAAACCCTTTCCATATTCATAAAAAAGAGTCATCAGAAGATGACTCATCTCCCACGGCCCCAACAATAGCAATAAGCACCACAACAGCCCCTGGTTAATACATGTACCAAGTTTGGATGAAAATATTTCACGGTTATGCTTCGGAAACGAAATACGGACGGCCAGACCGGCCAGATGATGACTCTATAAAAAAACAACACATTCTCTATTGCATGTTTCCGACAATATCATGTGTGTGTTTATGAATCCCTTTCAAATACTAGTGTTTTTTGTTGTTGTTTTTGTTTGGTGTTTAACGCCGCACTCAGCAATATTCTAGCTATATGACGGCGGTCTGTAAATAATCGAGTCTGGACCAAACAATCCAGTGATTGACAGCATGAACATCGATCCATGCAATTGGGATCGATGACATGTATCAACCAAGTCAGCGAGCCTGACCACCCGATCCCGTTAGTCGCCTTTTACGACAAGCATTTGTCACTGATGCATCAGACTTTGAACTGTTTCCACATGTCTACTATAAAACGTTTCGAAAGCTTCAATGTGGCCTTGAAAGTTGTAACCTTGATCAAACAACATTTGACAAGAGTCGAAAGACGCTCTTGGAAATCTTCATGGAAAGATTGGTTGGTTGGTTTGTTGTTTAAAGCCCCACTCAGCAATATTCCAGGTATATGACGGCGATCTGTAAATAATCGAGTATCAACCAGACAATTCAGTGGTTGATATCATGAGCATCGATCCACGCAATTGGGATCGACGACATGTATCAACCAAGTCAGCGAGCCTGACCACTCGATCCCGTTAGTCGCCTTTTACGACAAGCATAGTCACCTTTTACGGCAAGCCTGGGTTGCTAAGACCTATTCTACCCCGGAATCTTCACGGGTCCTTCGTGGAAAGAGCGTGTTCCATTGTACCTCAGAAGTTGTGAAATGTGGGCACCAAGGGCTGGTGCTGCTGGAAGGGCACGTTGACTATTGGAAAGGTGCAGTCATCCCTCTTGTCATACACCCTTGGTGAGAGTACTAGTGTTTTGTCACTTTGAATCTTGTAATATAAGCATATAGCTCAATACGAAACAGATAAGCCGGTTTCACTGGTCTGTTTTTTTCCAGCTCATGTGTGTAACTTACTGGAATGGATTCGTTGGTTGTTTAACGCCGCACTCAGCAATATTCCAGCTATAATACGGCGGTCTGTAAATTATCGTGTCTGGACCAGACAATCCAGTGATTAATATCATAAGCATCGATCGACGTGGATGGGCTATTTGACCATTATTGACAGCTAGCAGATCCTCGATATACCTGAAACATGGTATTATGTCCACTTGCTTCAGGTACGTTTTGTAAATGCGCAGAAAGTTCTTTCTTGATTGTATTAAGGATTATGGACAATCTTTGAGACTGTGATTTCGATATGGTTTTTTTTACTTTTCATGAAGGGCAGCCGGCTTTTGGATGACAGCTGGCTGCGACGGAATGTGTTTATTCCAATTATGTTTCCTCTTTTCGGTTTATGCATTCTACCAATTACAACATCGCTCACTGACGTAACACACTCCGAAAGACAGTCAACAAGTTCACCTTGTCTTTCGGTCCATGTTTTGGCAAACGTTTCCACAGCATTCATGATGGTCTTAAAATTGTGACCCTATTGGTCGCGTGATGTTCGTTATATTTGGGGGCTGATTTGAATACCTGACGAAGGCTGTTATTGTCAGCAATAGAAAAGACACCTGTGATATTATGGCCCAGGATGGCCGCAGTATGATGAATCGTGGTATCCATGGAATCATTTTGATGAACTGTTGGTGGTTCCTGAAATTTGAAATATTGTGTGTGGTCTGGTGTGGTGGTGTCGGGGGGGGGGGGGGGGGGGGGGGGGGGCACTGTTACTGATGTTCAGAGCATCAATTCCATTGTTAACACATTTCAAATTTAGAAATATGCGGCCTTTTTTCCAATTCAGTTGAGTATGCTGCTTGTTTGACGAAAAGCTTCAAAGCAGTAACAGAACTATACTGTCTAGTTGGATCTTTCTGTTTGTGGACCCGCCAGCAAGGTTGCTGGAGTTGTTTCACTCTTTTCGTCGAGACACAGTATAGTCTTGATCTTACTTGTGAAGTCCCAATGGTTCATGAAAGAGGGGCAACACATATTCCAAATCAATGGTATCAGCTGGCCTTCATCCTTTCTTCTCACCATGGCTGCAGGCCCGCTTTGGGATGTTATTCTTAGCGATGTCGCACAAAACTGTATTCTAGTTTCAGAACGTTATTGCTGCAAGTTGAAAAAAGTGTGTTCTGTTTCGTGCAGACAATATTGATTTACGACCATGTATTTATTTATTTATTCTTCAGCACAGAACTATTATCCAAAGACATATTTCGTCCATTGTTGTTTTTTTGTTTTTTTTATTGTTTGTTTGTTATTCAACCCCGCACTCAGCAATATTTACAGACCGTCGTCATATAGCTGGAATATTGCTGAGGGCGGCGTTAAAGAACAAACCAACCAACCGGATCTTCATGGGCCACATATTTCATTACTGCGACAATCTGTGTATGATATTCGCTCAAACAATCCCTTTACGACCACACCAAGTCCGCGACAGTATTCTGCATAACGTTGTCTCGATAGTAAATCATAGATGACATGCGAAACAAATGGATAGCTATGATGGCGACGATCGACACGTCAGCTAACTAGTGGTCAATCCTGCCATAACTGTTTCTTGATGAGAATACTCGGGATCATATAAGGTTGGGAGAAACCCGAATGTGGCCATCTGCCTTGGTAAGTTTACTTAAATCTAAATATTTCTGATTACAACAGAACATGCTGAACTGATCTTTCTACCTATCTTTTCAAATAAGTTTTAATAATTATTCTTCAAGTCCACGAATATGAATGCAAACAAAAACAGCTCGGCTTTTAAAGTCAGATTTTTAACTATGCCGTTTTTGCAAACGTGATAACACATGTCGAGCTCCATCAGATAATAGGACCATAAATACACAAATCAAATCCAATTTTGCTTATATCCAAAACATCATTGTGTAACTACATCCTTTTCATCCAAGTCAGCGAGCCTGACCACCCGATCCCGTTAGTCGCCTTTTACGACAAGCATAGTCACCTTTTACGGCAAGCATGGGTTGCTGAAGACCTATTCTACCCCGGAATCTTCTCGGATAAAGGGGTGCAACAAGCTGATAACACAGATCTCCCTGGGTTGAAACAGATAAATAGATGAGTTTTAGATCCCGTCGATTTTATGATTATTTTCATTGACGTGCTGTATTGACATATATCACGAAGAACCTCATCTGAAAAAAAGTCCATCGTGATAATATATCATGTTATATGATATTATTTATGTTGTTTTTTAAATTATAACTATGTCCATCGCTAGCCTTGATGTAATCAACATGACTGTGCCACAGCCACAGCGATGGTCGGATTCGAGTGTACCGACGTCGAGTTGAACTTACGACAATCATTGTGTCATTGAAGATGATCGGTTCGGGGGCGGCAGTGTTATGGTATCAGGTAGGATTACAGCAAGACAGAGGACCCGTTTGATAGTGGTAGAGGGAAATCTCAATGGACAGCGATACCGCGACGAGATCATTGGCCCTGTTGTTCTACCGTTTTTGCGTCGTCATGGCCCAGGCATTACCTTTCAACATGACAACGCCCGGACTCATATTGCCCGACTTGTTCAGGATTCTCTTCAACAAAACAACGTGAATGCCATCCCTTGGCCGGCTTGCTCCCCGGGTCCCTCACCAATCGAGCACATGTGGGATGAGATGGATCGGAGCCTTCAACGTCAACCACGTGTTCCACAGACACTCCAGGAACTTCGAAACATGCTCCAGCAGATATGGACAGATATCCCACAGGAATTTGTGAGACTGTTCCATTCCATGTCACGAAAATGCGTTGCATGCATCGCAACCAGAGGTGGACACCCACGCTATTGATTTGCAAATTGACATTTTGGCATGTTCATGGTCTTTTTTATGAAATCACGCATTTTCTGAAGTCAGTATGGCAAATTAAATTATTTGAACACTTACAGGAGTCTTTTATCTGTTGCAAACCGAAATTGTTTCAGATTTGGTAAAAAACATTACTTTGCAATTAAATCTTATTCAATGTAACATAAACTTTTGTATTTCAGTATATTTGTTCTTTACGCAACCCTCTAAAATGCGGCTCTTGGCAACAGAATCCGAACGAATAAGAACACAATGTTGATGTTACACAGATGTTCCTTTTCGGATGTCACGGAAAAGCCTTCATCGTCTATGGAAATCTATTACATCTTGTACTTTCTGCACATAACATGTGGGATTATGTCAAATTGGTTATAGTTGTACTGAGGCGTTTCTTGTTATGTTGGCTCCTGTGGGTTTTTTTGTTGTTTGTTTTTTAAATAATTGAAAAAATGGTACAGATAAAAATGTTTTTTGTCGCTTTCATTTGACGTATGATCTATAATAACTATCACGATGGAAACTACATGAAAATATATTTTGTACATTTATGTATACAAGGCGGATATTAATATCAAAGAAGATATATGGCATTTCATAGTTGACCTTTCTTCTATACTCCGTCATATTTATCACAAAAAGAAGCGAACGTCTTTGACTAGTTAAGATCACAAGAACGTGCAAAATATGTTATGGGAAATATAACGACAGACAAAATCTACGCTACGTCTCAGACAATGTTGGAGAATTGCGACGCTATTGATATCCTGGTTCTGTTTCCTTTCATGTAAAAATACAATCTACAGTCAAAGGAAAATCATATTCCTTTCAGTTCCTTCTGTACAAATACAAACGGAAACCCAACATGACTACACGTGGAACAGTCGCGTCTCAGACATGTTCTTGTTATTAAGAAAAACACACTGTCATATGCTGCACACAAAAAACGTTAAAGGACGTTTTGGATATACTGGTTCTGTGTCAAATTGGTTTGAGTGGCAGGTGCACCGGTTGGGCAGGACATTAACCTCGTCGCGAACACCTGGTGTCGTTACTGATTTTCAGTTATCCATTCATATAAGTTTCACCACTATTTTTCCTTTTATGCCCAATGGGTTGTTTCGTCGGATAATCGAGGCTGATTATTATCTGGCTTTGACTTAATATATTTTCTTGTAAAAAGAGATCCGACAGTTAAAGGGAACCCGTATTGACCCTGTTTCCACCTGTCTTAAATTATAACCGTTTATAACCGTTACCTAGAACAAACATTGACGACTCTCACTTTCAATTAATAGTCTGAACTTATATTAAACCATTAAATATCGTTTATGAACTCCGTGTTTATTTCCACTTAACTGCCCTCAGAACAGATACGTTGTCAAGAAAAATATCTTTTAGTGACATTTGCATTAAATGTACATTCTCCAAAGTACCGACACCCAAAGCTGGTCTAATGCTATACTGCTCGAAATAAAGGAAAATTTACGATGGAAAAATCGACATCATCCGTCTTCTTGAACAGCTAGGTATAGGGGTTTCCAATATTTTTAATATTTCTACGGTTTTCGCACTTCTGGGCCTTGGAAATCGAAAAGTTACTCTCTTTCTCAAATCCTTCATTATCTCATTTGGCAGTGGGATCTATCAGAGTTCAACTATCCAACGGGGGTACAATTCTTTAATTTTTCTTCTTTCTTGTTGATTTACGATTAGTGGAGACGTGAACTTACTTGTGATCTGGGGGCAGTCGTCTGAGGCGCCGCAATTCGCTGTGCAGAGTTGCGTCCCTTGGGCACGCCAGGAACCTATGATCGTGGGTTCAAATCCCGGTTCGCCCCAGTTATGTTCCTCAGTTTGCCAGCACTATACCCGTGCTTGTGGGTTTCACCGAAGTGGTAAACGCCTAATACCTGCTTCAACTCGGGCTTCTTCTTCCACACCAAGCTGACACGCCGGGATATAACTGGAATAGTTTTCAAAGCGGCGTTAAACCCAATTCACTCACTTACTCACTTCTAATGTTCTGGGCCTTTACTTTCAACGTTTTACTGTACCCCTTGAGCGCAACCCATGAGCACAATGGCAATGTAACATAGATGATATTATATTATATCATCTTTGTTATTTCCATAATAGAGAGGAATTTGGAATCGCTTTTGATGCAAATATGCAAACCATTTTTGCCCAATGACGATCTGGTTCTGTCGATAGGTTTCTTCATGACGTTCTGTCGACTGGTTTGTGGAGTGTTCATTTATGAGCTCCTGATTTGGCGAACAAACAGACTATGCCGCTTATGTCTATTTGTAAGATTATAAATGTACAATATTAACTGCTAAATACATTTTATTTCCCAAACACAAATAAGTCAGTAAGTATCTCAACGATGCTCATTCGTCTGACGTTAATCGGAACTACGGTAACTGCTTAAAGTGACATAATTAGTGTAGTACATGCACTCATCAGCTTTTATAACGAGGAATCTACTCACTACGATATTGAGACATCGTGTCCATTACTTCGACATCAACCTCTCCTACATGTTCTCGGGCAGTAAATCATTGAGTGCTTTTGAGAGATTCCACGATTCATTTACATCAAAACAGTAATTCGTCTTTCCTAACAAAATACCAAGATGGTCCGGCACATCGTCAGCATGAAAGGGACTATCCAGGCGTAATAACGTGGTGGGTCATTTAGTTCATGTAGCGTGTGCCACAAGATCTAGGTGTTAGCTTTATAGAGAAAAAGTCTTTTCTTCTAAATTTGTCAGAATGGCCGGATTGACAAGATATCAAGTGAGTTGAATCTTTAAAAACTGATTTGACTATGGTATTGAATGGACGTCTCGTTCCAAGACTGATCATATGGGTAAATATTGTAAAATGAAAAACATGTTGAGTTAGTGTTGCCAATGTGGAGACAGACAGTGCTCCTATTTCCTTACATATTTCCCTTGTCGCTACTTAATACAACTTGTCATTGTGTATAATTTATTAATTCAAATGTCACTGATATCAATATAATCATACTCGTATGAAGGACGACACAGGTCAGCCTCTTCCGGATGACATATAGGTGAATGTTATCCTCTAATTACATGTATATGGGACCCGTGGAGATTCAGGGGTAGAATAGGTCTTCGGCAACCCATGCTTGCCGTATTTGCCGTTATTGAATAACATCAAATACATCGTCAAATAAACACCATCACGAATGAATCAAGTATGTATCCCAAATGATACGATACACAATCAAGCAATTACATTAAAAAATCCTACTTGGAAATCGGCTGAACGTTCAAGGTGAAGGTCGAGGGCTCGAAAACAACCTTGAGGAGAGGCTAAGACGGGAAAGTACTCCTGAGCAAGTATTTTGAGGTGATGTGCAAGGGGTTTAACTTCGCGTTCAAGACCATTTCACTTACAGGGACGTGCATGCGCATGTATGTGGCTGCTTGTACTTGTCAGGACTAATGCCGATTTAATTATGCTAGCCCATTGAGATACAATGCCGCAGTTTAACATGAAGACACCACTCAGACACAGTATACTCGAGTATTGACTCCGAGCCGACCAGTCCTTGTTTTTAGCCCTTACATGCCGAGCGCCAGACAGGGTAACAACAAGTATAGTGTCTTAACGTCTTTTGGTATGACGCGGGCGGGGATCGAACCCCCGACCTTTCTCTCTCTGGGCGGACGCTCTTCCATTGGACCGCGTATGCAGTCGCAATTATTTTGACGAATGACACACTACATGCATAATACTGCAGCAACTCCTTTAGAAAGACAGCAGTTGATGACACACGCGTGTTGTGTTTCATTCAGCAATACTGACTTTAGGGATTCATAGATGACTTCCGAAACAAGGATTTCTATGACTTGAAAAACATTGGGCCTAATAATGGTAGGAGACACGTCAGCTAGCTGCAACGTGTGTTTAGTTGCATGTTTTTACTATGCCCTTATTGGACAAGTGATACCAATGCTGGGCTGCGTCAGATAATATGAATACAAATACATAAATCCAATCCAATTATGTTCATGTCCAAAAGATCAGTTTGTTATTACATTCAAATTACTTTTCCTCAAACCTCAAGGCATCAGCTACATCGTGTATGTAGAAACGTGATTTTATTGTTTCCTATCATTTTGCATTTCGAAGTCATATATTAAAGTATGTTTGCAATAAAATGCGCGTTCTTGCTTGTGAAAAAATATACCCTTTACGACCAGGCGTATGAGATGTGAAGGTAATTGACTGCCAAAACTATTTCAATATTCATAAGAAATCTCTGCTAAAGCAGAGTCGATTGTGCGATTTCTACTATATCATAAGCATGTGTTTATTTATCACTATCAAATAGTGTTGACACCTTGAGTTCACGAAAAGGTGAGCATATACTGCCCCACCAGTGGCACCCGTCACAAACACATGCAAAACAAGTCAAGTGTCCATCGAAAAGAAACATCGGAACATATGTGTATGGGTCAAGTAAAAATAGGGAATTGCAGCGGACATAGTTTTTGTCACTGATGCGTCAAATTTAGAAGTGTCCTCCACATGTCTACCATAGAAAAATGTAAAGTGTTACTGAAGCCTGGAGGATTTGATCAAACAACTTTTGAATAACCTTCTTAGAGATCTTCGTGTAAAGAGCATGCTCGATACATCAGGAATTTTCAAATGTGATATCAAAGGCTGGAGTTGAATATAGCTTGACATTAAGGGAATGTAACAAATTATATTACTGTTATACCATCGACTTTCATTTCGGAAAATATGTCAGACATACTACATGTGTCAACAGGGGATCACATCAATTGAACATGTAGAAGTGCATTTATTCATGTCACTCCCGAAACACATTTCCACGTCTGTATATGGCCTCTCCGATACTTGCACTCTCCAGTGAAGACGCAGATTACAATGTAGTTTATGGTCCCAACAGCAACGACAAATAGAAAGCATGCCACTGATCTCACAAACTGTAACCTTTATATGGAACGAATAAACAGATTTCGAACCAGATAATGCAATATCAAGCTCCTAAAACCTTGACGTCGCTGCAAGGAGTCTGCTAAGCCAATACTAATGAGACCTATACAACCACTTTTAGTCCACCCTCAGGGTTTCCACTCACGAATATCACTTCCGATAAAGGGATGCAACAAGTTAATAAAACAGATCTCCTTGGGTTATCAGTAATATTTTGAAATAGTTCAATAGAGGAGCCCGTGATCGCATTGATTTTAGGATAATGTTCAGCGTTGTACGTTCAGTAATGGCCTCCTGAAGAACCTTATCTAAAAGATATATGTCTGTTGTGATAAAGCATCACGTTCTTCGATATTTTTAATGTTGTATTTCTTCGTGATAAAGGATAAAGCTGTCTATCGCTAGTCTAGATGTTTTCAAGATTTGCTATCCCATTGTTACGGGGAATTGCCGGCTTTATGTTCACGTGGTGGAATGAGATATTTTCAGATTGGTTTACGGTCATATTCATTTTTCGCATCTTGCATCTGTTATTGTCGGCTATTAGATAAACTTAAAACATTCAGATTACTGGAGTTTCAAATTGAGTTTTCTAATCAGCGAATATTCATTAGGGCTCCCAGTTCATACAATATTTTCATTGCAAGATCTTGTTTGACGATTTAAAATTACAACGTAAATCAAGGTATTTGTGTAATGTAATGATATTACACAAAAATAGATATATAACGTTAGTTAGAAAAAGGAAAACAACAATTTGCAACAGCAATTTCCAGCTAATTTTCAGAAAACGTGTTTAACTATCAGTTATCAAACGGAGATATTTTATATCATTACTTTACTGCTATGGTAGTCAGTCTAAACCGGCTTACACTTAAATGACAATGGGTATTGCCTAAATAAAGTGAATAACTAACAACATAAGTTCACATTATCTGAAGGATTAAGTCCAATTACGTTTGCTCAAATATCAGGGGGCCCGTGAAGATCCGGGGTAGAAAACGTCTTCCGCAACCCATGCTTGCCATAAAAGGCGACTATACTTGTCGTAAGATGCGGCAAACGGGATCGGGCGGTCAGACACGCAGACTTGGTTGATGCACGTCATCGTTTCCCAATTGCGAAGATCGATGTTCATGATGTCAATGACTGGATTGTCTTGTCCAGACTCGATTATTTACAAACAGCCATCATAAAGGTGGAATATACCTGGAATAACAACGACAAACAAACTTATCAGGGCCGAGCATAAGAGTATGAGTGCTGACGCCTGTGGGAATAGGTCTTCAGCAACCCATACTTGCCGTAAAAGGTGACTATGCTTGTCGTAAATGGCGACCAACGGGATCGGGTGGTCAGGCTAGCTGACTTGGTTGATGCATGTCATCGATCCCAAATGCGTGGATCGATGCTCATGATATTATTCACTGGATAGTCTGGTCCAGACTCGATTATTTACAGACCGCCGTCATATAGCTGGAATATTGATGAGTGCGGCGTTAAACAACAAATCAACCAACCAACCTGTGGAAAATCAGTTTACTTTCATCAGAGTGTTCATTTTTACAGGAAACAGAGAACCATGTTGCCATGGCTATAAAAATTATGTGGGATGCTATGGTTGCCTTTGATGTATGTCTAAACTTCATTGGCAATACAGATGTACATTACCATTTTTGGAAAGGGTTTTTGCGCTTTTACTTAAAGCTGTATAAAGATACATAGTTCAAGGAGTACCAAAAGTGTGTACAGAGTAGACTATTGGGACTAATTCCAACAATTGTTTATTCCCAGGGGAAACAACGTCGTTCTCTTTGACGTTAATTTGAAAAGAAGAAAGTTACAACCGACTTAATCATATCTGTCGTTTTACTCCGAAAAAGACTTTTATCCTCAAACATTCACGCTGTGATCGGTGCCATAGCTGACTGACGGTTTTTCCCCCTACATGTTCATCAGACATCATCCATGAATGAATGAGCGAGTGAGTTGGATTTTACACAACCTTTGGCATTATTCCAGCAATAAGACATCGGGGGTCACACGTACACTGTGCCCATATGGGGAACAGAATCTTAGCCTTCAGCGTGATAACCAAACGCTTGCATTCCTAGACTACCCTACCATTCCATTCTTTGGTGAAGATTACTCATCAAATATAGAAATTCTCGACAGCCATGTCTCGATGTCACTGTAACCTACTATTGGTTTATCTTCTTGATGTTTAGATCAAACACTGTCCCTGTGTGCTTTAGATTTATAACATCATAAAGCATATTTATGACAATACTTGTATTATTTGGTCTTTGTCGTGACGTATTATAAACTATTATACATTATGATATGTACACTGTACTAGTACTGGCGACTAACGGGATCGGGTGGTCAGGCTTGCTGACTTGATTCATACATGTCATCGATCCCAATTGCGTGGTTCGATGCTCATGATATTAATCATTGGATTGTCTGGTCCAGACTCGATTATTTACAGACCGCCGCCATATAGCTGGAATATTGCCGAGTGCGGCGTTAAACAACAAACCAACCAACCTAGTACTCATAAATTATGTTTTCAAAACTTCTGTTTTTGTTTACGAAGTGACATTGAAATTGATTTATTATTCAATGTATTAATGGCATATTTTGTAACTATTCTTGCGATCGTTCCGAGGAACAATTAGTGTTCTTATGCCAACTTTTTACTCGGTATCGTTGATATGTGAGACACTTTTTAAAATGAAGTTAATGCCATGTGTTGACATTTTTCCAAAAGATCAACCAAAGTTTGGAATGTATGGACATAATGAAGGAGAGTACACGTGTTAATAATGTTCTGGTATTTCGACACGGTTGTTGGACTTTATAAAATCATTTGGTTTTCGATTACACTTAATACAAACTTAATCTAATCTACACTTAAGCCAAAACTTCCTCAGAAGAAAATCAGCAGATGTTTTCTTTCCTCCACTTATGCATTTTCCTGATCACGTCTATGCAGCTGCTAGTTCATGTGATCAAAATGAATGTTTTCACAGATTACATTGCTTCATCTGACATTTGACAAATTACAAGGCACAAAATAAATAACAATTTGAATGTTCCACGAAATGTTTGAGTAGTGACACAGAGCGATAAGCCGAATGTAAACTGCCAGGCAAAAGAAGGGATGCACTTGAAATTGAATTTGACCCAAAAAATACAAACGTTATAAAAACGTTACAGTCGCCGATACATTGAAAACTTAAAATCACACTGTGATACCCATATCAAACATATCACCATCTCATATCCATTTCTTGTTTGTTTGATTTAGCAACCATCAAACATCTATATTTTTATTTTTCATTTTTTATCAGTTTAGTACGATAGTCTCATGTTCACGACCCTGTATTGAGTGAGTGAATTTAACATCCCCTTGTCATCGTCTAACCCTAATGTTTGTGGAAAGTGATGAAGATCTTGGAAGTTAACGGATCTGGAATTCGAATCCATGGCTAGTTGATTGTAGCACGACCGCACTTGGAATTGTGCACTATTAGGAAGATCGAATATATGTTTTACAAAACAACTTGAGACATAAGAATCAATGGTGATTGCGGGTATGTAGACATGTAAAATGTTGATGGATAACAACGTCTTGTATTGTTTGTAACGGGGTTTAAGGACTGCATCTTTTCTCTTCATAAGGCGAACTCTGCGTTAAAGCACTTGGTACATTTCGAAGTGGATATTTCATCTGGGATACAGACAAGTGTCTTTAAAGATGTCGAAGAAGATGCCTTCACATGTGATACCCTTGAAGAAAACCATGTCATAAATATTTGCATTTACATGATTTGTTACGAATGATTCCATATAAATCAATAATAATGTTAACGAAATGTCTTTCAGGAAAGAGAAGAATAAAAAGAATGATTATTGAACACCTCCCGCATTTTGTGTGTATTGAGTCATGGGTCGCTCTCTCTCTCTCTCTCTCTCTCTCTCTCTCTCTCTCTCTCTCCATTACATAATTTAAACAGGATTATCTTATCAACAATATCTTATTTCTTGCCATGTTGTACTACGTTCATGGGGGCGGTCGGGTAGCCTAGTGGTTAAAGCGTTCGCTCGTCACGCCGAAAACCCGGGTTCGATTCCCGACGTGGGTACAATGTGTGAAGCCCATTTCTGGTGTCCCCGGCCGTGATATTGCTGGAATATTGCTAAAAGCGGCGTAAAACCATACTCACTCACTCACTACTACGTTCATGACAACAGGCCTACACGAAGTTAGGGACGGTGTAGCAGTGTGATGAAAAAATCGGCTAATTGAGCCGTCATTCATATATCTAAATCTTCGTAACGTTTCATCCCTGGGGGATTACGGGACACAATAGGCCCCCTGTAAACCCTACTTGCCGTGCCTCTGTGGAGATTGAATTGGTCCGAGCAACCTATGCTGGTCGGAAGAGACTTAATGGATAGGGTGGTCATCATGTCATCATATCTCGACGGAGTGGATCGTTGTTCTTAAAATCTTTACAGGAGTGTCTGGGTCAAGGCTTGAACAAGCAAATAAACAAATGTCGTGTGGGCCGCCGAAAGATCATCAAACGATTGCAACGTGTTACCAATCTTTTTCTGTATCCTCCTCTCCGATGGAATGACTATCAAGGACTGCTGTCAGCCACTGGTCTGACTCGATAAATTAGAGGCCGTCTTGATGTAGCTCGACCATTTGCCATCTTGGGCAAAAGTGGGAGTGGGTGACCCAGTCGTTTAAGGCGTATTTTGGCCGCGCCAAAAACCTAAGATCGTGGGTTTGAATCCCGGTTCCCCTCGATTATGTTTCTAGCTTTGTCAGCACCATGCTTGTGGGTTTGACCAAAGTGGTCAACGCCTGCGACCTGCATTTCACCTCACACACTTACACACACACACACTTTTATGCATAAAACCCCATTCACTAAAAATCACCATTCACATACAGTTTCATCCAAGCATAAATATCTCTGCAGAAAGTACTGTTATACTTCGCTACACTCTCAACTGACCTACCAAGTGTTATTCATTTAGATAAACAGTTCTGCTAGCTGTTCTGTTAAGCTTCTGAAAGGTTAACGTAGATCCAATTTCCTTGTCGAGATGCAGATTTACGCTGACAAATGTCTACCCAATAATGGCCACAGGTAACGGAATCTCCCATGAGACTGCGGGCCACCGTAACCCTCTTCTCATTGGTCTGAGAACCTTCCGCCTCACCGTGGCACCATTGTCTCTATAGGTCATTCCCCGATTTCAACATGTTTTCTCGATGCTACTCATGACTAAATAAGTCTGATAAAGATCAAGGAAATTGTTCCTGGGACAATCTTACTGGTGTCCGCGTAATCCAAGGTTTAGCAATCGTGCCAAAATCAAGTTAATCAGAGCTACACTAGATATTGACGTTTCCTCAAGGCGAGCAAATGAACACCCTAAATAATCAACCAGACATTCGCTTCTGCTGCGTTGTATCAACATAACTTTCTGTTTAATTAAAGATACTGTCCCTCAAAAAATCTACAGAGGTAATTTCCAAGGCCTCTTCGGCAAATTTGGGAAATGGTGACTCGTCAACGACATTGGTGGGTTCCATTTGGTACTTGTTCAGACTATGGTATTGGCTAAATTAGAATTATGTTTTTCTTCCCGTTCAATAGATCCCGGGAAAGATTTAATCTACTTACCAAATGGAACTGAAGAAAACACTCCATGTGGCATTCTGACTGGCGCATGTTAAGTAGCTCCATTGACTGGAAATGGCTAATAATCAGTGATGGCCACGTCGCTAATTTCATTTATTAAAACCGCACCTTTGATCAAAGAGGGAAATGGGACGACCTCTAGGTTACACTATGACTAAAAACCTCACCTTTCTAAACACATCGACTGATGTATCGGTTAATGAGAGCGCATCAACCACTTCGGATTCAGGGTCAGGGGTGAAAGTTGTAATGGGGTTGGTGGCTTACAGTCACTCCATGTTTTACAACAGTCTGTGCGACCACTAGTGCGTTGACAATTCTGAGTCACAAGTTCAATGACAGCATAATAATGTCGAAGGGGAATGGTGGACAAATGACCCACAGCTATCCCGTGATACATGGATTGGGATGTGCTGCAGCTGTAGAGTTGTGTATATCCCAAATATGATATCAGACACACGAGGCATTCACGTATTCTTCATATACTCTTGGGGGCATGGGTGGCCCAGACGTCCAAAGTGCCGCTATTCGCTGTTGCATCCCTTAATTAGGCGTATCGGAAACCCATGGCTATGTGTCGAATCCTAAGTTTCTAGGTTTGTTAGCACCATGACAGTTAGCGTTGGTTTCATCAAAATGAGAGACGGCTTTCCTTCCGCATTAAGTTGACATGACGTGGTGTAACTGAAATACTGTTAAAAGCGGCGTTAAAACCAACTCTCTTGCTCACACACCCAAGCGTCATATTTAACAGACCCGTGAAGATCCGGGTCTTCAGCAACCCATGCTTGCCGTAAAAGGCGACTATGCTTGTCGTAAAAGGCGACTAACGGGATCGGGTGTTCAGACTCGCTGACTTTTGTTGATGCATGTCATCGATCCCAACTGCGTGGATCGATGTTCATGATGTAAATCACTGGATTGTCTGGTCCAGACTCGATTATTTACAGACCGCCGTCATATAGCTGGAATATTGCCGGGTGTGGCGTTAAACAACAAACAAACAAACAAAACATATTTAACATGTTTAGTGAATGTATGCCACAACATTTCTGGGATGAATACATGTAGTGTTCTGGAGCAACGGGATAGTATCTTTTAATTCCTGATTTAAACTGTGATAACTTTGGAGATCGGCTCCCTTCGTCATCGTCAAATGAAAGAGAGATACCAATAAGTGTGTTGCAAACTTTCATGGGGCGTAACAGGCAAAATAATTACCTTAATTATATGAATGAATCACTGATTTGTTTTGTTGTTATTTTTGTTGTTGTTTGTATTTCAGCCGTATGGCGGCGGTTTGTAAATAATCGAGTCTGGACCAGATAATCCAGTGATTGACAGCATGAACATCGATCCATGCAATTGGAATACGATGAAATGCATCGACCAAGTCATCGAGTCTGACCAAGTTACCACAAGTATGGGTTGCTGAGTTAGTCACTGAAGCAGTGATGACATATTTAGACTCACCAGTTTTCATTATTCCTGAGCCTCATTTGTCCCTCATAGACTATAGATGATGACGTGTGTGCATACTCGTTAATCCGGACGGTCGGAGTAACACATGTTCGGATTAGCTAATCATGGTGTCGGAATAATATCCTTTTTGTTCTGAGTGTGATCGTCCGAAAAAAAAAAGTTTTCGTATTAGCTTGGTCCGGAATGTCACCGTATGTGTGGCAAATGATACAAGAGGCAATAATCACAACAGACATTGCACTCATTCACACATCGTGCCGCCGAAGTGTTGATTCAGACCATTCCCTCTGCACGGGTGTTTAAGTCGAACACTTGCCTTATTTAGCAGTACATCATGTTACAACTGTAGCCAGTTTTTTTATCAGATTGGAACATATTGATGATAAGTCATCAAATATCGGGTCAATTTGATAATAATGTCATTTCTCGCTGCCTACATCAAGCTGGCACGTCGCGATGTAAGTGAAATACTTTTTTAATCGGAGTTAAACTCAAATCACTCACTATATATGTCAATGTTGATGCCATTGTTTGTACTATAAGCGCTTTATTTAGACATCGTATCGTTTGTCTCGAAACCCTGATAACTCGATATGCACATACATCCATCACGATCTCGAACACTGAGGGTTAACGGGATTACCCTCATCCCGTTATATAAAAAAAAGTCAAAACAGAAGTTGAATGGACGATGCATCTGGACAAGAGTAAGCGAGCAACAAATGCGAAAAAAAAAAAGATTCCCGCGAGCCCAGTAAATTAGTAACATGGATCGAATACTACTGTTTCATTTGTAATTGGCCCCAAAGTTCCATTCATCGTGTCGCTTAGTGCAATCGCTTTCTTCCCGGAGGATGCATTTGGCCCCCAACAACACTTGAATTATATGAATTCCTGTAACAAAACCTGACGGGAATCCTTAGAGGGTATCTCGACACCTTACAAATCGTTTTCAACTGCCTAATTATTTTGGAAGCGTGATGTGTTCTGTGGAAAGATTATTTATCCTTAAGGCAATAGTTTGTCCATAGAAATCGGGAACAAGGAAATCAATTATGACTATCATCAGCTTCAACAAAAAGAATATTAACACACTGTTGATCTCGTTGAAACGTTATTTTGCCGTTTCGAAATACGAAGATGCATTTGCTAGTTCCGAAAACATTTTTGTGGTTAAATGGCGTAGCGAGTATTAGATATTGTTAAGCCTTGAGACATGATTTTTCAAATATAGATTACAATTATTGTGCAATGGCAGTTCGTGAAGGAGGAACTGATTCTGAGGAATAACATATTAATGTTTTAGGGTAATATCAGCATGAACCTTTCCCAACTGTCGGTGCAAGAATCCGTGACTGGCAAAACTTGCTTCGTCGTTCTGAACGGAGGTATTGGCGAGTACACATCTATCAATTAATTATTGTCCCAGGAACATTTACGCCGAGCACGATAGACAATTATTCGTGACATTGTAGGGTTACTGGATTCTGCACTGCATTTCAAAGTTAACCGTTGCTTGTGAATATGTTATAACCCAGCCAAGCCGAAAGTTAAAGAGTTGGATTGCCAGGAATTAAAGCTCATCAGTTGTAAAGACTTCCTTCAGATGGTACGTTTAAGCTTTTACCACACACATCACCTGCATGCTACCTATGAATTAGTGATAACCAGGACCATCTGTTGCTGTCTTACATCGATCCCTTTAAGATCATGGTGGATGCAGTGATCAAAACTTGGCCTCCTCAGAAATTTCAATAGTTTACAATTAATGTGTAGTTCACTGCAACTCAGTACGAACCTGTCCTGCTTGCTCACTAAGAACGGAATGTTTGCATAACGAAACACGTTATTCAACAAGATACTAATGATTCAGGTTTGGCGTTAAGAAACGGAACGTTCTAGTATATTCTTCAATTATTTCTCCTGTTACGTGATAACCTTTTGGTCGAGAGACATGTCTTAAACATGGATATCATTTTGAAAAACTAATTTGTCAGATGGGCTTTTTCTCCTTGAAAACCAGATTGGTTTTGTACCAGTATGTTTTTATCCTGAAATGTTTATAATTTGGTTTATATGGAAGTCAGTTAAGTTGTTGGATGATGGATTAAATACATAAGTTACGTATGTATCATGTATAACAACATGTATGTTCTCTGTGCGTCACAGTTAAGGTATTAAGCACCATGCGTCACAGTTAAGGTATTAAGCACCATGCGTCACAGTTAAGGTAGTAAGCACCATGCGTCACAGTTAAGGTAGTAAGCACCATGCGTCACAGTTAAAGTAGTAAGCACCATGCGTCACAGTTAAGGTAGTAAGCACCATGCGTCACAGTTAAGGTAGTAAGCACCATGCGTCTCAGTTAAGGTAGTAAGCACCATGCGTCACAGTTAAGGTAGTAAGCACCATGATTACTTCGACTTCGTGAGGGAGAGAGTCCGTGAATCCGTGGGTGAGTCTGTGGATGAGTGAGTTAGTCAGTCCATGAGTCCATGAGTAAGTCCGTTCGTGAGTGAGCGAATTTGTGAGTGACTTCTTGAATCCGTCAGTGATTCTGTGAGTAACCCAGTCAGTGCGCGAGTGAGTGATCATGATTGGTTGGTTGGTTTGTTGTTTAACACCGCACTCTGCAATATTCCAGCTATATGACGGCGGTCTGTGAATAATCGAGTCTGGACCAGACAATCCATTGATTGATATCATGAGCATCGATCCACGCAATTGGGATACGATGACATCCATCAACCAAGTCAGCGAGCCTGACCACCTGATCTCGTCAGTCGCCTTTCACGACACGCATAGTCGCCTTTTACGGCAAGCATGGGTCGCTGAAGACCTATTCTACCTATTCTTCACGGGTCCGAGTGAGTGAGGGATACCGAGATGCTTCATGTTTTTTATACATACATATCAGTAAATTAAAGATTCGGTTTATCGGGGGTTAAGAGAAACAATTAGGAACAACCTGAAACTTCAATTAGAGGTTGAGTTTATTTTTAGAAGATAATTCATTTCAATTTGTATAGTGAACTTCATATATGACTGCTCAAATGTGCATACACCATGATATGGACATCTATTTATTTTAACCTCAGCGTAAACATTTCAACTGCACTGGTACATCTCGGCACCAGGCAGCACTTTACTCCAACATGAGATGACATTTAAGAGAGAGCTGGTATTCACATTTGTCTCCTAAAGCCGATAAGGCCGACGTTCATTATCGTCTTGTTTATATATAATTAACATCCACATTAAGAGAATGTTCAAGCGATGCTAGTGAAAACCAGCCTGTTAAAATATGTAAAAACACTCAAAATTCTTTAAAGCGAAAATCCGAAGATTCTGTATCACGTAGAATGAAGTACCAACAGCAATCATCATCAATCAAACAGTGCAACTGGACACCAATTAAATGGGAACAAAGGTGACTGGACAGTGGTCAACCGTTTCAGCAGGCTTTCTAGACTCTCATGGCAGTCATTAAGAAGCGGGATTCCTGTTCTTCCGCATCGGATGACTCCAGCAATGCTCCCTTATCATCGTGCGTCTGCGGCTGACAGGTGTTGGTATTGGTTTATTGCAGGCAAAGTTCAAGGGAATTCTTGTCCATGGATTTCGGTCAATAACATAACATGGAAGGTTGTGGTTCTGTCATTTGAACTTTTGGAACCCTAAAGGGGCAACCATATTTTTCAAGGGGATTGGGGAGAGAGCAGCATTTTGGTTTAAGATGATAATTGTTTTAGGAGTTGATTTATTTTTTTCAGGTATAAACAGGTGAATGTGTGACTGGCATTGTACAATATGGTGAGTAAAAAATAAAGCGACAAAATCCTTTCCATATCAAATAGAAATCTTTGCATAAAGCAGAGTCGACTATATCATGTGTATGTGTTTATGATCACTATCAAATAGTGGTGATACCTGGTTTTCGCGAAAAGGTGAGCGTATCCAACGTACGACCTTATGGATAACAGCTTCTAGTTGTTATTCATAAAGTTGTGCGTTTTTCTTATAAAAAGGTGCTCGGTTAAAACTATAAACAAATAAACACAACGAACTGTATGCATCGGACATTTGTCTCTAATAGTTATAACAGGGCACATAATTCATTTTTCTACAATACGAACCATATGTAATTTTGTTTCCAGTACAAACAGGGGCTTGATTATTTTTTTAAAACATTCCGCCCCTCTCCCCTTGAAAATCAAATGGTTAGTCGGTAGAAGTTACTATCGCGTGCGTGACTAACTGACATTCCTATCAAGGACTAATGATGTGCCTGACGAGAGTAATAAAAGTAGAATATATTCGATGATCTTATTAAAATAGTAATTGAATCTTAACGTTAGTAATCATATCCTGTTTAGTGTTCGTGGCTGGTTTAAGTGTGTAAATTTGAGTTCGTGTGTGTGTGTGTGTGTGTGTGTGTGTGTATGAGCGTGCGTGCGTGCGTGCGTGTGAAAATATTGTCATAGTTTAAAGAACTGAACACCGTAGGAGTTTTGAAAGAATGAATGATTTATTTCACAGCCCCTTATTATACATGATATTGTACATAATTTTCCAAAATGGTTGTTAACTTACAAATTAGGTTCTAAGCAACATAGCATGATATATGAACAGATTTCATATGTAACTATTCTCGGACAGAGTTTTTGCTGATGCAAATTAACATAAATGCGGGTTGTACGTGAAACTGTCTACTCTCATAGTTACTTCTTAAATGGTCATTTTTTTCTCAAACTAAAAGTGGTAGTCATCTTAAATTGTAATTAAGTTTCATTGTTCACATTTCTCTAGGTATGTTTTCTTTGTCGCCAACGAAACTGTGCAAGGTAAATCATATATATTCAAGTATCACAGTGACTATATTATACTTGATAACACTGACTTGTGCACTGGCTCGCATTAGCCATACGTGTGCTAACTACGACCCGGGGTAGAATAGGTCTTCAACAACCCATGCTTGCCGCAAAAGGCGACTATGCTTGTCGTAAGAGGCTAGTAACGGGATCGGGTGGTCAGGCTCGGTCACTTGGTTGATGCATGTCATTGTATCTTAATTGCGTAGTTCAATGCTCATGATATTAATCACTGGATTGTGTCCAGATTCGATTATTTACAGACGGCCGTCGTATCGTTGGAATATTGCTGAAGGAGGCGTTCAACAACAAACATTCTTGTATATGGGGGAGACACGGGGGACCCTGCCGTCTTAGACTCCGCAATTCAGTCTGCAGATTAGCGTTCTAACGGTGTTGAGTCCTCCGATCTAGAGATAGAATCGAAACACACACACACACACACACACACACACTAAACTGACACGTCATAATGACAATAAATTGATGTTCAAAGCGCCGCAAAACCCAACTCACTCACTATGTATACATTCGGGTAGCATTTCAGTTTGGGAATCCGGACTCCGTAAACCCGGACGATTGACCTTAACGGGCAAATCTTTATATGTGATGCTTACAGGTAAGGTGATTTAACGAAAACCGATACATCAGGGTTCTGCACAAAGCATCGTTCACATCATCGACAGGCGTCGTGGGAGTGCATAATAATTCTTGTTACTGAAATGGATCTTAGATATATCCAATCCCCTGTTAATTAATATAGAAATGTCCCAGACATTGGACATTCCAGGAATCTGACCTACCTCAGTACATGACATTTCGGAATTCATGGTGGAACCATCTTTCTTAATATCTGAAGTCAACGGGTCACATCCGATCAATACTGGAACTGCATAACCCTTATACAACTCATTCACTTCAAAACATCGACCAACAGTAACATCTATGGCGTCAATATTTTGGATCTAAATGTAGGAATCGTTGGATGGTATCAAATAATTACTTTTGAACTGGAGACCATCAAAATCTAACTGGGGAGATTGACTTCTACATTTACCACACTCGGAGATACACGTATTGTTATGTTGGGACTAGCTATTATTTTGTATGATTTGATAGACCCTTATTGCGGATCAGTGGCTCCTTGAATTCTAAGAAGAGCCGGTAGGGAGGACAGATCGTCATGTTACACTGTATGACAATCCATCAAACTACAACATTGATCGTGGTCAGGTTATCGGAAGAGTTGTAATGAGAACACGTTAGCATCAAAGAGCACTGACTCTGTGTTCTTCCTCCATTGGGATTTTTTGTGCTGAGCATCTTACTTTGAGGATTATTATTTTTTTGTGTGAGTGACAGTGTTGGACCGTGTTGGAAGGTATCGTGATTCCAGGAACGTGATTGACCATGGGGTAATTGGAAATATGGGGGAGTAAGATCTGCTTTGATAATTATGGCTCTGTAGAGTCATTAGGAAATATTGTGAAACTGTCGGAAACGTCTATAGGTAACTGAAGGTTCGCTACGTACGATTCGTTATTTTGGACGTTTGATAATCCGGGCCATTTCAATCCATAGGAATTCCGAGTAACAATATTAACTGCCGGCCTAAAAATGAATACACTTGAAAATCGATTTGACCAAAAAAGTTACAAATGTTATCAAAACGTTACTTGGCTGAATGAAGATAAAATAAATAACGACAAACCCATTTCCATATTCACAAGAAATTCATAACAAATCACCAGTGAATAACCATTTCTCATTTGTTTCATTTGTAGTCACCATCAAACATGGGTGTTTACTTTCTTTTGCCTGGCAGTTTAGTCCCCCGGAAAATTATACAGGTTTTACGTTAAAGTGACCAGAGGGATCGGGTGTTCAGGGCCGGTGACTTGGTTGATTGCATGTCAATGTATCCCATTTGCGTGAATTGATGCTCATGATGTCCAGAGGTGGTTATTTACAGTTTTGTTTGTTTATTGTTTGTTGTTTAACGCCGCACTCAGCAATGTTTCAGCTATATGACGGCGGTCTGTAAATAATCGAGTCTGGACCAGACAATCCATTGATTGATATCATGAGCATCGATCCACGCAATCGGGATACGATGACATGCATCAACCAAGTCAGCGAGCCTGACCACCCGATCCCGTTAGTCGCCTCTTACGACAAGCATGGGTTTGTAATTATAAAGACCTATTTTACATTGATGAGGGTGGCGTCACATGACAATAAGAGGTTTCACTGTACTTGTAGATGGTCTGGGCATAATGAAAGAGAGAGGATTTTAAGCAGCTTTCAGCAATGGTCATAGCCATTCAACGGGTGTTCACAAGACTACTGTCTTGATCGGGTATATAGTGTAATACAACTTTAATATCAGGAATATAACGGATTAAAACTGAATCGAAATCTAAGCACAAAATACGTCACTTTAATATACAGAAAGGCAATTGATGTATGCCAACATACTTCACTTCTTATTCTTTTCGGTTTTCTTATTCAGACAGAGGCATGTGTCTTTACCATCTTCCCGAGGTCAGAACTATAAAGTCCAGTTCCACCCTTGCTGAACTTGGCTGGAATTCCGGAATTACATCATATTTTTATCAAAGTGCTCAAGTGATTTTGTGCACTTTGCGACCCGTTTTATTACTATGTAGATCATGATTATCGAACAGATCGTCTTGATGGTGCGCCGCCTAGTTTGTTCGAAGCACATGCAAGTGGAACGAGATGTTGAATCTCATTGGTCAATTTGAGGGACAGAAGGGGCATAACTCGTAATAGCCACTGTTGGCGGAACGATCTAGCCTGGAAATTCCAGCGTCGTTCGGCAAAGGTAGAAACTGGACTTTAATAGCCAGTTTACGTCCTTGCCTCGGGAAGATGGTGTCTTTGCAAACTGACATCAATATGTGTCCGAGTCCACATTGACTAATGAGTCTTTGAAAGAGCACACTATGAAAGTAGGTAAATGGGTTTGTCGAAATCTGTCTTATAAGCTTTAATAGTTAATACGTTTATAATACATAAAGACGATGCTCTTATCATTTGCGCCATTTCCTGACAATTGTGATGTTTTTAGGAAAGGAGAAAAGTATTATATAATAATGGTAAAGGCCGTAAAAAGTTAAATCGTATTTTATTAATAAAAATAGATACATCAAGTGACATCGTGGTTACATATTTGCATGAAATACTTCGCAATGAACTGAGTAATATTACAAAATTGATGACTGTAAGCATCAGTTCCATGCAAACAAACCGAATGAAAATATTACTGAAGCCTGGTAGAGCTATAGTCGTATGTGATAGAGTAAGGGAATGAATGTTGGTTAATGCTGCAGTCAGCTCTATTTACAGCTGAAGAACGACGTCCTGTAAATATTCGTGTCTAGACCAGGCTAACCAGTGCTTGATATCATGAGCAAATATCCCCTGGACACGATGACATGTCGCCAACCAGGTCCCCGAGACCCAATCATCCGATGAACGTTTAAGTCGACTCTTACGACAAGCATGATATACTGAAGACATTGTACACCCTTTACAGTTGAAAACAGAAAGGTAAAATAAAAATGCGACGCTTTACAAGAAGCATGTACAAAAATTTGGAAAGACCTTCATAACATTCACGTACACGTACTTATAACATAGTTTCTTAGTCCATTTGTTGTTTAACGCCCCAGTCAACAATAGTCCAGTTTTATTCTGCACATAATCGAGACAATCAAGTGATTCATATCATTGCAATGGTCAGTCAGTCTGACCCCCGTATCTCATCAGTGGCGGCGTACAACAAGTATCGGTTGCTGACCCTGATCTTTACGTATAAAGTATGTTGATGACTGATACCAATTTACACATACAGTGAAGAAAAAAATGTTCTTGATTAATCTAGTTTAATTTTTAAAATACTCTTTTTCATTGTATTGATTGAAGACAGAGGAGTTTTAGAGAAGTAATTTCGATGCGCATAGATGTACACACACGTCTGAAACCTGTTTCTTCGCGAACACCTGGTGTCATCACTGATTTTCAGTGATCCACTTATATAATTTTCACCGTTGTGTTGCCTTTCACGCCCTTTGGAATCAGTGACTGGTTATTCTCTGGCGTTGATGGTATATATTTTATTCCTAATTTCTTATATGATAGAAAAACCTCTAACTTATGTCAAAATAAACCAGCATCTTATCATTTTGTTATCAAATGTTACAATAGTCGCGATGACCTTGTTGAGCTTACCTTAATACAAGAACATTTTTAAACTTGAAACTAAGGGACTGACCATTTGCTTTTGGCTGAGAAAATATATAAAAATGGTCTGTCCCTAAGGATGTTTGAGTTCTGATTCCATAGTTTCATGTCATGCTAAAACATTGTGACTGGACATTCAAACGGATTCAACGTATCTAATTCTATGCGACTTTTAAAACGTGTTATAAACCAGTGTTTCAAGCAAACATTTTTTGAAAGTCGTCACAACCTTCACGACAAATAAAAAGCTTTCGTTTTAATTATTAAAATCAGGATGCAATCATAATGATCAACGCTGCGTGATAGTCAAGTAGCTATTGAAAGGACATTGGTCTACAGTTCACTGACACTGGGCGTGTGATTATTACCCTACATCGACCTGTGGGCATGGTGCAAAAAGCAATCAGACTGAAGCAGTAATCATACATTGGCTTTACACGATCATGCATATAATGGAAACACGAGATATGACATTTGGACACGTCTTCATTATAACCCTAAGGGCAACTTCACCATACACAGAGAATGTCAAATCTTCCCTAACAAACAAATACATCATGATGTTTTCATTTTTTTAAGATCGTACATGAACATGCTTTTGCGTTTACGCTTTGCCAACGCCATTAACAGCTACAATGTAACGATGTATCCCGGTCCATTTGAACAGGCGTGAACTACATTCGATTACAAAACAACGGACAATATGATTAAGGAGTTTTAAAAGCCATCGCGTAGGATAGAACCCTATTTCCTGAAAAAAACACAGGAAAGATCTTAAAGCTTACTACGTATTCCAACCCGATGGCCTGCTGAGTGAGTTTCGTGTAATGCTGCAAGAAACAGTGTTTCACTTATATCACGGAGTGTCAGGTTAATGGGGGTTAAAAGGGAGGGACTCAGGTCATTACCGAGCACAGTAAGGCTGAAGAAGCAGGAATTGCATTCGGAGTAAATCGTGCCTGATCCTGGCACAGATAAGGGAGGCAATGTCACATAGCGAGTTGCCATGGCTTTGACCACAGGTTCCGTCGATTTAAGTTAGGGCCTGGAGTATATATTTCTGGAGTTGGTTAGGGATGGGAGTGTGAGGCCTGGATATAAATGTTCAGTTTCGCCTTTAAAAAACAAAAATGCCGTGACTCGAAAAAATAAGTATCTCCCTATTTTTTTATTTTTTTTTGTGGTAGTCCCTTACCATAAAATTATCAGAAGTATTTAAAGGCTGGCTGCGTCTTCATACAGGGCGTCCTCCGGAGGCGGTACAGAAGGCAGTGGTAGTTTTGGAACTCGGGGGGCATGTGTCAGTGGAGTCTTCACGAGTCCCTGGTACTTCATTTCGACCTCTGCGGGGGACTCGTACATTCCATCATAAGTATTTTCTCTAATTCGTGAAGATTCTGAAACTGATTCAATCGAAATACTTCCTTTTTATTCCATCAATTTGTTTTTTATTGAAACGTGCCCCACTCTTACTGTTTTCAATCATTGCCAGTGATTCAAAATTCAATAAGTCTGGCAGAGTTTTGAGATTCTTTTAATTAACGCAAGTAATGGTATCTGTAGGACAATTCATCATGACCTATATCCACGAAGCAGCACGGGGGACAGCGTAGGTTTCTTAAGGTGTATGCTTGTGGGAAGTGAATGCTGATTGTCTCCATTTCGATCGAAAGTGTTATCATGACTTCTGTGCGACTAGGGAACGATTTAACCCTTCAGACCAAACTTTTTCTCAACAAGACACCGTGGAGATTCCGGGGTTAGGACTGGTTCCAAGTAACCTATGATTAGTAGACTTAAATTTGCCTTATACCTCTGTCGGTTTTGACAAACCTTGTCTATTTTGTCATCCGTCAACTTCAAACCATTCAAACCATGCTATAGATGGAATTTTATTAGATTCATTCAGAACTACCTTTCATTTACCGAATTGACAACACTGGAGGAACAAAAAGTCTTCATAATAAAATAAGAGGGTTCATTACTGACAACTAAATTGGACAACACCACGTAAATGATACGACCGCCTCCGTGGTCTAGTGGTAGAGCGTCCGCCCGGAGAGCGGAAGGTCCGGGATTCGATCGCCGGCCGCGTCATAGACGTTAAAAGATGATCCTTGTTGTTACCCTGTCTGGCGCTCGGCATTGAGGGGCTAAAACAAGGACTGGTCGGCTCGGATTCAGTATACTGTGTCTGAGTGGGGTATTCATGTTAAACTGCGGCATGGTATCTCAGTGTGCTAGCACTATAAATCGGCATCAGTCCGGACTAGTACAAGCAGTCACACACACACACATACACACCCATACACACACACACACACACACACACACACACACACACACACACACACACACACACACACACACACACACACACACATACACGTCAAACCCCATTTCACCTCATCGTCAATGATACATGATCATACATTGTTGATTGCAAATTTGTCTTTACCTTTTGATCGTTTTTGTCTGCACAAGAAGGCGACGACAGCAACAAGGGCCACAACAACAATCAGACATACGACACTCACAGCGACGACAACAGGAGCTATGAACCCTTTCGGCATATCCGGTCGGTCAGTGACGTCATCATCTATAACAAAAGCGGGAATAGTTTCTCAGCTAATAGTATTACGTATTATCAGGACGGTCGTTTTCACATAAAATTATCACCTTCAAATTACCATCCTAGTACCAGCATTAGGCAAGCCCCACTTGGACAATTGTACCTCTATAGAAAATATTTTCTTTGTCAACCCTTCGTTTCCTTTTAAGCAATCACATTAGGTAACCCATCGTATCCCAATTGTGTGGATCGATGCTAACAATGTCAATCACTGGATTGTCTGGTCCAGACTCGATTATTTACAGAATGCTGGTATATTGCTGAGTGCGGCGTTGAACAACAACAACAACAACAACAACAACAACAACAATCATATTCAGATCATAGTTGTGTTTGGGACCTCACGTTTGTAGTGTTTCGGCGAGTGTTTTCTGCCTGGTAACGTTTTGTTACATTTGTAAAGTTTTGGTCAAATCCAATTTTATAGTAGACTTTCTTTTGTCTGTCAGTTTGTGTGGTTACATAAATGTGTAACTATTTTAAGATAGTCATGTATACTTAAGACATGTGGGGCGGTGGGGTAGCCTAGTGGTTAAAGCGTTGACTTCTCACGCCGAGGACCCGGGTTCGATTCCCGACATGGGTACGATGTGTGAAGCCCATTTCTGGTGTCCCCCGCCATGATATTGCTGGAATATTGCTTAAAGCGGCGTAAAACCATACTCACTCACTCACTCACTCACTCACTCACTCACTCACTCACTCACTCACTCACTTAACACATGTGCATACAAAACGTGTATAGTATCTAAACCAAGTATATATGTACCAACAGTGTAACGACTTACTGCTGGCCGATAGTCGTGGTCCTACATATTGCGCACATCCTTCAGAATTACAGATGGACATCGTGACCAATCCGGCACGGCGCTGGGGCTGATCCGATATAATGAGACTGACCTTATAACCAGATTTGGTCACGTTCTGTCCAAAGGTCAACACCATCATCTCCGAAGGTGTCATGACAGATCGGACCAGGTCATCAGCACCCATCTCTATGGCCTGTCCATTCATGAAGAATGTGTATGAGACTGGACTCTTACTGAGGACGAGGAGGTCTATTGTGAAGGATTCTCCTGGTGGTAAAACGAGCTGTGGATGGTCTGCGTCCTGAGTGTTGTTCACAATCCTTGGGGGTGCTGAAGAAGAAAACTAATTCATACTTCCACTCACAATATAATTATACTTTGCTTTGCTGCTAAATACAGTCACACTCAGTTTGTTCTTCACCATTATAATGCGCCTATAATGCGGTACACCTTTCTGCACAAACCCGCCCTATACAGGCTACAGCTTTCTTCTCCCACTCGACCTTCCCACACCTTCCCTCACAAACTCGACAAAGGAACACCCTTCTTATATTCACTCGACCTATTCATGCACACCCTTCTATACCCATTCGACCTGCACATGCACACCATGCTATACCCACTCGACTTATACAGGTACACCCTTCTATACCCACTCGACTTATACATGTACACCCTTCTATACCCACTCGACTTATACATGCACACCCTTCTCTACCCACTCGACCTACACATGCACACCATGCTATACCCACTCGACTTATACATGCACACCATTCCATACCCACTCGACTTATACATGTACACCCTTCTCTACCCACTCGACTTATACATGTACACCCTTCTATACTCACTCGACCTATACATGCACATCCGTCTATACTCACTCGACCTATACATGCACATCCTTCTTTACTCGCTCGACTTATACATGTACACCCTTCTATACTCACTCGACCTATTATACATGCACACCCTTCTATGCTCACTCAACTTATACATGCACACCCTTCTATACTAACTCGACCTATTATACATGCACATCCTTCTATACCCACTCGACTTATACATGCACACCCTTCTATACCCACTCGACTTATACATGTACACCCTTCTATACTCACTCGATCTACACATGTGCACCATTCTATACTCACTCGACTTATACATGCGCACCCTTCCATACTCACTCGACTTATACATGCACATCCTTCTATACCCACATGATCAACACATGCACGACCTTCTATATCCACTCGACCTAAACATGCACACCCTTCTAAACACCTTCAATCTTTATACGCTTAGTCGATCTAAACGTTTGCTCTATTGATTGATAACGTGTAATCTAAACGCCGATCAAACATCGGGGATCTGTACAATCAGGCAAACATCTGCATTTTATGGAGAAAGGCATCGCATGGCAGATGTTGCTTTTTCATCTTCTGTGTTGAGTAAGTATATGAATTAACACTGAGTATAGCTCTCTAGACGTTCAGGCCATCATCGGAAAGAGATTCCAAATATACAATTTGCGGAGATGGATGGAGTATACAGAGCCTGCACGCAAATCAGGCATGCTAGAGTCATTGTATTCTTTAAAAGTTGGCTGTTAGAAGTGTTAAACATACACTCGGTTATCAGTGTGATGTGTGGTATTATTATGACTAGCTTAGCTCGATTCACTTTGACAAAATTGCCCATTAATACTAAAAACGGGTAATTTACACGCTCGTACGACCAAGGACTCTTGTATGTACTTTTGTATCACAATTTATATTTGCAATGTTTTTGTTCAAGTGGAAAAATACATAAATTAATCAATCCGATGGCTGATGCATGAATGGTGAACGTGGATTTCACCGACCTGTTGTTCTTTAAGCGCATTCTCCACAATACACAGCTAATGCGAATTACCTTGCGAGAAATCACATTCACTGGAAGCGCTTGTTAAATCTCTAAAATAAATACCTTCATCTGAGTGAATAACTTCATGAATGACAATCGAGTTCTTAGTCTATTATATCAGGATTTAGATTACGGGGTATAAATGTAGTTACTTAATATGTCTATAAAATCGATATTTCATTTAACTGCAATTATAACAATCGAATGGAACACTACATGCCGGGACTACTTTCTGTCTGCCTCTTTGCCAGTTATATATGACAGGATCGTAAGAAAAGTTTTAATAAAACCAGACCATTTCTTTTTTTCTTCCCAAATAATAAATGTATCTCACCTCGTGACCTGACAAATGTCAATATTATCAGGTCACATTATCAAAGCCAAATATCTTCTATATATTAAATCTCTGTATTCAATGAACCGGTAATGGTTACATATATTGACCGCATTTTATCGAAGCACACAGACAAATCACAACCAGGAACAATAAACGATGACCAGTTAAGTTGCCAAGGCTGTTTTTAAGTACCCTGCGGGAATTACACTTCCTTGAATTTGTTAAGCTGCCATTTCCGTTTGATGGTCAGCAAATATAACGCAGCCAACATAAGAGAAGGATTATGAGCAATGATGTTCATGACTATTTTCAATACCTTTGACATCAACTGGTATCTTCCGTGTCAGGTTGTGATAGGAACCGTCATCCCAGTATTCCGCTGTGCAAACATAAACACCATCGTCCTTGAATGATGGTTCATAGATGGTCAATCCATTGCTTGACCTGTTGATCTTCTGACCAGCAATTTCCCTGATCAATGCATTCTGGTAATACTGAAGCCACCGTTTAAATTCCACAACATCGTAGTCACCACTTATGTGACAGGTTATCGAGAAGGAAGACGCATCTCTGGTTACAGAAACAAGTAATTTGGGCGAAACTGAAAATAGGACATCTTTACGTCAATAGTTGAACGTCAATATGATCTTTCATGACTGATAAACGATCGTGTTGTAAATAATAGGCTTTACCGTACCACGTACGTAGGTTTCAATCTTTACTGTTTTGAGTGGGTACAATTAGTTATATTTGGAGATTATTATAGTGATTCTGTGGGTAACTTTAGAAACTCTTAGTAAGTGAGGTCAGGGCTCAACATTAGGACATTAGATAAACGAAAAGGAAAACAAAATAATGTGAGTACAGAAATGTGTATAAAAATTAACCTAAACATTACATGCATTATTTTCGACAAAGTAAGAAGTAAGAGTCCAAAATGGTATTCTATAAAAGTTCGAATCGTTAGTTGTTGGTATATTTATAGTATCGAAACTCGCTTGACGACTAGGTTTCAAATTCAATTAAGGAATATTTAAGTTATGACAGAACACTGTGAAACTTACTGAATTTGAATTCTTACAGACCTTCGAAAATTATCCGAAGAGTGCAAAAAGATTACGATAATGCTGACAGGGATTCTCACTTGAGCATTTAATTACATCGTCTTAAACGATTTTCGAATTAATTATGTTCCATTAAGGACTTTTTTACGTAAAATTACAGTAACTACTTCAATCAAACGCCTTTAACTACTGTTAGCTTTAATAGTTAAAATTGTAAATCTGTATTCATGCACAACCAGGAAGAATTAGTTGAAGGAACAACGCGAAGATATATACTGATACCTTTTGAAGTGACATTAAGCTGTACAACATTGCTTTGCTGCCTTATACCATAGCGTTTACAATGCCACAGCCCGCTATCAGCCATCGTTACATTTGATATGTTGATGGTGACGATGTGCCTGCTGTAGTCGGTTTTACACGACAGGCGTGTTGAAACCGGTTGACAGGTATTAGAGTTGACATTTACAAATATCTTATCTTCATGTTTCCACTGCAAAATGTCACTCCTTCCGAGAAGGGTCCCGCTCGGTGCCTGACATGTGAGGGAGACAGACGAACCTGTTCGAGCTGGAGATGGTTCGTATGTCAGCACAAATTCTGAAAAAGGTCATTTTGATGTATTGGTATTAATGTTCATGGTCGTGAAAGCTTTTCGATAAAAACAAACTATTCCAGAACAAAATTATAGAAATACACTATTTGACTGCAGGTTTTGCTAGATTTCATGAAAACAAACTAAGTAAAGCTATCTGATATGAAGAACACTAAGTAAAGCTATCTGATATTAGGAACACTAAGTAACGCTATCTGATATTAGGAACACTAAGTAAAGCTATCTGATGTGAGGAACACTAAGTAACGCTATATGATATTTAGAACACTAAGTAACGCTATATGATATGAGTGAGTGAGTGAGTGAGTATGGTTTTACGCCGTTTTTAGCAATATTCCAGCAATATCACGGCGGGGGACACCATAAATGGGCTTCACACGTTGCTATATGATATGAAGAACACTAAGTAACGCTATCTGATATTAAGAACACTAAGTAACGCTATTTGATATGAAGAACACTAAGTAATGCTATCTGATATGAAGAACACTAAGTAATGCTATCTGATATTAAGAACACTAAGTAATGCTATCTGATATGAAGAACACTAAGTAACGCTATCTGATAGTAAGAACACAAAGTAACGCTTTATGATATGAAGAACAGTGAGTAATGTTATGTGATGTGAGGAACACTAAGTAACGCTATCTGATATTAAGAACACTAAGTAACGCTATCTGATATTAAGAACACTAAGTAATGCTATCTGATATGAAGAACACTAAGTAACGCTATCTGATATTAAGAACACTAAGTAAAGCTATCTGATATTAAGAACACTAAGTAACGCTATCTGATATTAAGAACACTAAGTAACGCTATCTGATATTAAGAACACTAAGTAACGCTATCTGATATGAAGAACACAAAGTAACGCTTTATGATATGAAGAACAGTGAGTAATGTTATGTGATGTGAGGAACACTAAGTAAAGCTATCTGATATTAAGAACACTAAGTAACGCTATCTGATATTAAGAACACTAAGTAACGCTATCTGATATGAAGAACACAAAGTAACGCTTTATGATATGAAGAACAGTGAGTAATGTTATGTGATGTGAGGAACACTAAGTAAAGCTATCTGATATTAAGAACACTAAGTAGTGCTATATGAAATGAAGATCAGTAAATAATGCCATGTGATACGGAAAACACCAAGTAACGCAATGTTACATGGAGAACACCTATCTGGTAAATAGAACTTAAATCATGCTTTCTGGTAAGAAAGAATAGTAAGTAATGCCTCTGATATGAAGAACACTAAGCCATACTATCGGGTAAGAAGAACAGTAAGTAAATAAATGCTATCTGGTAAGAAGAACACAAAGTAATGTTATGTGATATGAAGAACACTAAATAATGTTATCTGGTAAATAGAACTTAAATCATGCTTTCTGGTAAGAGGAATAGTATAATATCATGCCTCTGAAATGAAGAACACTACTTCAGCCATATAGCGACCTATCTGGTCAGAAGAACACAAAGTAATGTTATGTGATATGAAGAACACTGAACAATGTTATCTGGTAAAGAGAACTTAACTCATGCTTTCCGGTAACAAGAACAGTAAGTCATGCTCTCTGGTAAGAACACTAAATGACACTATCTGATTTAAAGAACAGTATGTAATGCTATATGATATGAAGTACAGTGAGTAATGCTCTCTGGCAAGATCACCAAGTAACGCTGTATGATATGAAGATCAGTTAATAATGCCATGTGATACGGTAAACAATAAGTAACGCTATTTTATGAAGAACACTAAGTAATGCTATGTGATATGAAGAACAGTAAGTCATGCTATCTGGAAAGAAGAACAGTAAGTCAAGATGTATATGAAGAACATAGCTACATTGTATTACAAAACGTTAGTAGTGCTATCGGGAATGAAGACCATTACGTAATGCTCTCTTTAATGGAGAACAGGGGTGGTCGGGTCACCTAGTGGTTAAAGCGTTCGTTCGTCACGCCGAAGACCCGGGTTCGATTCCCGACATGGGTACAATGTGTGAAGCCCATTTCTGGTGTCCCCCGCCGTGATTAGGCGTGAATATTGCTAAAAGCGGCGTAAAACCATACTCACTTAATGTAGAACATTATTAATACTATGTTGTATGGCGTCCACTCACCAGGCTTCCATTGATACCATGGTATTCCCTTGCTTGAAGTGAATCCAATGATAATTATCAACAAAGTCTTCTTGAAAGTATATAGAAAAAGCATGGCGAGGCGACGTCACTTTCACTCAAATCACTTTTCCAGTCTGCTATTAATTTGCGTGAGGATCATGGGACTACTTACATATTTGAGGAAGTGATACTTTGTTTCCAAAGTTCCCCAACAAGCATGTTAAAACGTCCTCATCCCAATGTTTCTATGCACAACCCGATGTTTCTATGCAAAGTCCATCACTTAAACCACTTGCCCTAGTGCCATTGACACCCCAGCGCAATACTAGTTACACATCCTGCATAGTGATATATAATGAAATTATTACATGAGGAAGATTAAATTTAGCTTGTTGGTTTGTTATTTAACGACGCACAGCTTAACGACGGCGACTGGTAAATAATCGAGTCTGGACCAGACAAACCAGTGATTGATATTGGGATCAACGATCCACGCCGTCGGGGTACGATGACATGGTATCAACCAAACCCGACCACCCTCCATTTGGTCGCCTCTTACAACCAGCAAAGATTGCTTACTCGGAATCCCCACGGGGCTACGATTTAACTAATTGAAGTGGGGGCCGTATACAGACATGGTGCAACATCAGTAGGCTTCATTCAAATTAGTATATTGCCTTACTATTCTTAATAAACAATTATTATATGCATCGATTTAATAGTATAAGTAGATTAAAAGGGGCATGTCTAAATCCGACGTGCAGCTCCAGCAAATGTCATTCAGATTATTGCTTTGATATTCAGCTGACTCCTATAACATGTGAGTGAGTGAGTTGGGTTTAACGGCATCCAGGACAGTCTCTGTAGTCGGCTTAATGAGGGAGGGATGCAGCTTTTTTTACGTACCCCCTTAGTGATGCCCACGAGCACAGGTATGGCGCTGACAAACCAGAGCGATCTTTGAATTCGAACCCACAATGAATTGTTTGATGTCGACCACTCAAGGGGCTATAGGGGTAGTGGGGTAGTGGTTAAACCGTTTGCTCGTCACGCCGAAGACCCGGGTTCGATTCACCACATTGGTACAATGTGTGAAGCCATTTATGGTGTCCCCCGCCATGCTAATGCTGGAATATTGCTAAAAGCGGCGTAAAGCCATACTCACTCACTCACTCTAGGTGCTATAATGATTAATGCGGCAGCATAGTGGGGCCTGTTGGATACGTTCGCTCGTCATGGGTACGATGTGTGAAGCCCATTTCTGGTGTCAACGATCCACGCCGTGATATTTCTGGAATATTGCTAAAAGCGGCGTAAAACCATACTCACTCACTTACTCTGTTATAAGAACAAGACGTAACATGTCACCACCCTCAATCAAAACGTAATTGGTATCGTTAAACAGTATCTTTACTGTCATTTTGCAAAACGTAACGACGTATGTAATCTACACATAAAGAGAATATACAGATGCGAAGAATCAAATCTCCATCAAACAGGTGCATTTTGATCTTCAACTAATTATCATTCAGTTTTATTATCTAGATCAATCTGTCTATCCTTATAATACAGAGACAATGTCTCAATTTCTCACCAGACATTTATTGAGTATAGACGTGGGCTGACAATTGTCTCAAGGCTTTTTGTGAATAATACGCCTGACAGAACTGTATTGTGTATAGGGTTTTTTTTAAGTGCCCACTGCACATCTGCAACATACAACTGATGTATTCGAATAAGATATCATTAATCGTGAGTGAGTGAGTGAGTGAGTGAGTGAGTGTGTGAGTGAGTGAGTGAGTGAGTGAGTGAGTGAGTGAGTGAGTGAGTGAGTGAGTGTTGTTCAACGCCACAATTAGTATGTATCGGGCTATCTCACGACAGTCTTTAAATAATCGGAACTAAAAACATGAACCCATGCCATCTGAAAACAATGACATGGAAAGGCAAGTATAAAATGTCAACGCCAGTTAATGACTTTGATTATCTCCCAAAACAGATTCCTTTGGGCGTAAACAGCAAAATAGTGAATATCATTTTATGAATGAATCACCACAATCATTGATGACACCAGCTGTTCGCAAAAGGGTAAGCATGTCCTGGTCTACCGGTAGCAAACATCACAATTGAAATATGAAATACCAAATATATAAGTTTTTGTTACCTAGCCCCGCACAGCAGCATTGCAATGCATGTTCAAATATCAAATATTTACTTCGCAACAACACGTACTGGTCTTTCGGTGGACCCTTATATCTCATCCTGTCAGATTCCCTATTGCTGGGTAAACATATTTCGTCCAAAGTCAAAAAGAACGCCACCTATCCTCTGTATACAGTGTTTCTGTGTGTGTTTCCTTGGATTAGTAATTACGAGTATGAACGGAGTTTGTTTTGATACAGAGAAAGTTCTCGTTGTTGTTGTTTGTTGTTCAGCAATATTCCAGATGTATGGCGGCGGTCTGTAAATAATCGAGTCTGCACCAGACAATCCAGTGGGTGACATCATAAGCATCGATCCACGCAACTGGGACACGATGCAATGCATCAACCAAGTCAGCGAGCCTGACCACCCGATACCGTTAGTCGCCTCTTACGACAAACATGGTCGCCTTTTACGTCAAGTATGGGTTGCTGAAGACATATTCTATCCCGGACCTTCACGGGTAGCACTGAATAAGAGATTTAATAGGTAATATGTGTTTCAATTAGGTTTCAATTTCGATTTAGGTTGTCATGTTTTAGTATTTCACGGGTCAGAAAGTTATGGATTATTCCGTTTGATGAGTTCACGCGTAAGGTGACGGCCAATAATTTCTGTTTGTGAGAATTAAATTTGAGTACATGTACTTAATTTGATACTTGAAACTTCTTTTCACAACATGCGACTGTTGATGGCGTTCTGTGGCGTCGGGTGCTATCATTATGTCACTGACCGGGACTGCTCATGTTTTCTGATGAGCTGCTAATCTATATATAATGCTTCATTTTTGTACTATTGTGGTGCGATGTGGGAGAGGTAGAATATATGATATTTACACGACATGCAAATAGTGTTTGTCAAAAGCACGTGGGATAAATTTTTGGACCTGAGTCCTCATTCAGTTTCACTCGAAACAATAAACTTCATGTTGCTTTAATATTTGCAGTTTGATTTTATGGGCTGATAGCATGTTAAAGCTCCAGATGACGGATTTAGGATGGGTAGAGGAATGAATTGAATGTGGACAGATGAGTAGATACTTAGATTCTTTGAGTGAGAGAGTGGGTGAGTGAGTAAGTGAGTGAGTGAGTGAGTGAGTGAGTGAGTGAGTGAGTGAGTGAGTGAGTGAGGTTTAACGTCCCATTGAATAGTATTCTTGATATATCACGGCGTGTCAGTTTGATGTATGAGGAAAGCCAGAAAGTGATGCCTTTCTCAGATTGTTACCACTTGAAACCCACGAGCACGGGTATGGTGTTGACAAACCGGGATTCGGACCTACGGCCATAAGCTTTTGGTCGTGCGAATTGCAGCGGCTTAGACGACTAGGCCAGCTTTGTCCTGACAGAGGTTGTAAACACATACGTAACCGATGGGTAGATGATGGACAGATGATGATATAGGTCAGGAGATGATGTATTTAGAATAGTGAGTGTCGACGGGTGAGAATATGGATAGATTGGTAAATGATGGATAGAAGTTGGATAGAACATGGTGGCGGTAGATAGAGGATGCGTACACAGATAGATTGGTTGATAATGGGTCGATGTTGGATGGAGCATGACAGCAGTATGGGGTGTATAGAAGATGATTTCAGCGTAGATGTATGAGTACTGAGGTAGATTAACGAGAGGTAGAGGATTTATTGACTATGGAGGCATGGCTAGATAGGTAGAGGTGGTAACAGAATGGATTAAGGATGAATGGAGCATGGACTGTGTGTGGACCAATGGGTAAATTGGTAGATAGGTAGAGATGGATAGAGGCAGGATTACGGATGGTAGAGGAAAGTTAGAGAATGGATAGATAGGTAGTGGTGGTATGAGAATGGATTCAGGATAAATGGAGGATGGTTTGTGTGTAGACCAATAGGTACATAGGTAGAGTGAGTGAGTGAGTTTGATTTTACGCCGCTTTTAGCTAATAAATTCCAGCCATATCACCGGGGGGATCACCAGAAATGGGCTTCACACATTGTACATAGGTAGAGATGGGTAGGGGAGGATTACGGATGGGTAGATGAAGGACAGAGGATAGATTGGTTTTGAACAAATAGATAGGTAGGGTGGATAGAGGGAGGACTCATGACGGGTGCAGGATGTATTGATTATGGACGAATGGGAAGATGGTCGATACATAGACTGCTCGGACTCGGCTTTATGCACATATGGGTACATGAACGCGTTGACCGATAGGTCATAACGGGCAATCTCTGCCATGATTCACCGTGCACGATCAAAAATAGGAACAGGTGAGTAATTAAAGTGCAATTCCGAACGTAGAGACAATTAGTACAGCCCATCCCAACAAAACCGAAGAGGAACTTCTTATACACGTAAACGCCAATAAAAACTCGAATGGTTTCCTTATAATTACGGTCCATCTGTTCATCTGCTGAGATTGGAACCGTCGTTCATTGCAAGTAATTAAACATCATTTTCAATTCATTGCCAGACCAAACATTTCTTTGGGCTGTACAACTTTCTTTGTCTCCACTGTGTATGCAAGTAGACCTGCGTCACTGACGTACACGATGCTATTAAGAATGTCCTGAGGTACGACACTTGTCGGTGTATACATCATAACTGAAGCACCAGTAGAGGCTTCAAAAGCTATATATTGTATTTATGATATACATCGCTGCTTAAACCTTATACCACAGTGATTCCATTCCACATTCCAAATGTCAGTAGTCAAGTGTTTGATCCTTAATTGCCTTTGCATTTCATCGCATAAGATGACGCAAAGATAAGATGTATGACTATATCAAAATAAATGACGAGGTCTACAAAATCTGAAATAAAAAATCACTGACTTTGTGGATTGCTTTCAACCATGTTTTTCATTCACACATCGTTCCCTTTTCTATGTTTAAACAGTGTTTCATTTGTTTTATGGCGTATCGGTAAGAATCATGACCAAGAGCATTTAAATTATGTTTAATTTCCAATCGCTTCATTGTATGTTTAACATCAGAGAAATATTAATTTTGAAAAGTAATTTAAAAAAATGGATCACTTTGTTGAATATTTCTCTGAAACCACATGTCATTCATGTTTGTTGATGCCGCATCAACCTACCGATAACCGTTAGAACAGGACGCGATTGAAATTATTGACTTTAAAACATAAATGGGTTAAGTCGTAGGAAAAGTAAAATCAGTGCCAATTAGACGCATAGATGTATCCTTGTACTGATGCATTTAGGGGCTGGCCAAATATGCTGAAAATGTAAAATAAATTGCGAAAGGTCGTAGACGGAACCATCAAATGAATTCTCTTCAGACAAAGTGGGTGGGTCGATAACCATTTCATTGGAAACATGAGTGTACAATTGATGATCAGCGAGGTAAACAGATTCGGTGATATCTAGTTAACGAGGTGCTAGGCGGAACATTACGTCTCTTTTGGATCAAGCGATGAAGGCTTGTCAACAGATGCACAAAAACATGTACGTTATTAGTTGTATACGTATTCTCTTTGATAACTGTTGAAAATGTGAGAGAAGGTCATTCTTAGTGCTCTTGTTAACCCGAAACGTTTCCCTTGTACAAAATGATAATGAGTATAAAGCAGGTTATGCTGACCCGTGTCATGCAACGTATACATTGTCGTCCCCACCCCTGTGGTGTAGTGGATAGAGTGTCTGCCTGGCGAGTTGAAGGTTGGTAGTTTGATCCCCGGCCGCGTCATACCAGAATGCGTTAAAGATAGTACTTGTTGTTGTCTGGTGTTCGGCATTAAGGTTATAAAACTAGGACTGGTCGGCTCGGAGTCTGTATACTGTGTCTGAGTTAAGTATGTTAAACTGCGGCATTGTATCTCAGTGGTCTAGCACTATTAAGCCGGACAAGTACAGGCTACTACAGCGGGTTCTCAGTGTAGAGGTAACTACATTTGGCACGCCGGAAACATATGATTGTGAGCTCGGTTCCAGGTCATCCCCAATTATGTTTCTAGGTTTGTCAGCAACACACCCGTGCTCCTTGGTTTTACTGAAGTGGTAAACGTCTAAAACCATCACTTTGAGCTCTCCTCCCACATCAAGCTGACACTCCCTGGTATATCTGGAATACTGTTCAAAACGGCGTTCAAACCCAACGCATGCACTCACAGACACACACAGACACTACATCCTTCTCAAAATCGAAAACGTGCAGTTAATTTATTACAGTATTGTATCAGCTGCGGAGAGTTCTTATCCGACAGCCCCAACGTCATGGCGTCATCTCTTCCAAGTCAGTGTCACTTACACCTTAAGGATAATTCATTCTTTTTACAGAAAGCACTGGGCTTGTGCGCTCGTGTGACTTAATACCTGATAAAGCTCATCTACGTGAAATGAATAAATATCATAAACGCTTGCCTCTCATGCCACGCATTATTTTGTCAATAACTCACACCAAGCTCACACAATTATCTTGTTAAGATGTTCCCTGAAGCAAAGGCGCATGTACACATGTTCTGATTGCATCGAACATGTTGAACACAAAATCACACTCCCGACATCAGATGTTTGTGTGTTTTGACTCCACAATATCGTGTGATCTCATTAGACTACCCGTCAACACAGCCTTCAGGTTATTTAGGCATGTTATTTATCAAGACAATCAGATTATTTATGGATGCTTTGTTTCAAGACCAATTTGGTAAATAACATGTCAAGAGAACAGGCGCTTAACATAAGCCATCAACAGTAGTGTAAAACAGACAAATGGCGGTGAGGTAGGCGAGTGGTACTAGCGTTGGTTTGTCGCGCGGAAATACGCATGGATACAATGTGTGAAGGTCGTTTCTTTAAGTCCCTTGTCGTGTTATAGAATATTGACAACAACGGCTATTACTACTACCAAGTAACCCTGTTAATGTGGACGGCAGTCTGTTTCACAGTTCCTGAATAAAATCATTTTTCCTACCGCCAAGCCATTACAGAATGCTATTTACCAAGTGTAGAAGTTCCATCTGTTTGGGGTTCCTTTTCCATTTAGATGTACAGTAAAATAGGTTTATAACAAACAAGCTTATAACGAACTGACGATATAACGAACTCATATTTTAGTCCCGCCCATCTGTTGTATACATGATGTAAATGTGCTTATAACGAACTAAGGTTATTACGAACCTTTGAGTAGTTGTTGTTTCTATGAAAAATATATACTTTCTGAAGCAAAGTCTAATTTAGACGGGTTTCTTCATATTTCTGGCCTAATGAGGTAATATTTTAGCACTATTAGTTAATGGAAGTACGTCAGTTGTATTGATGTAAGGGTATGTGCGAGGTGTAGGTTCGAATTCCAGCTAAATTATGAATGTTGGTCTATGAGTTAATTTCCTGTCATCATTGGTATAACCAATGTTGTCAATAAAAGCGACATTACCCTTTCTGTATTCATAAGACACCTCTGCTCATTGATCCATTGTACGATTCCGACTACATCGTGGACATGTGTTAATACAAATGTATATCACTACCAAATAGTAAGGATACTAGATTTCGTGAAAAGGTGAGCGTATCCTGCCCAATCGGTGGCACCGTCAAAATGTAAGTCAATTGTTCAGCAGAAAAACATCATTTTTTTCACTGATGTGCCAGGTTTCGAAATGTTCTCCACATGTCTACCATAAATCATTTTGAAGCTTTGCTGATGTCTAGAATGTTGTTTAATCTGATAAAACAACTTTTGAACAAGAGTCTGTGACGCTCTTTGGTACCTTTTTGGAGAGACATTCTCGATGAACAGAAAATTAATGTTGTGTAATGTAGACACCAAGGCTGAAGGTGCTGGAATGTTGCTGGACATAACGGGAATGTTGACTATAAGAATGTTGAGGTCTATCTTCCCGTGGCAAGTGAGTTAACGGACTATGAAAGTCCAGTTTCCACCCTTGCCGAACTAGGCTGGTATTACGGAGTTACAATTTGGCTGGACTAACGAGTCTATGCATAGTCCAATCAAAATCGCGCAACAAATCGAAATCCGGATCGTAAACTGTCATGCAGATTTCGGTCGACTGCAGGATTTGAAAAGAATGTGCACATTCAACTCGTTGTCAACAGATACTTTCCAAATCTTTTCAATGTTTTTAATCAAGGTGCTCACGTGATTTATTGCATTTCGCGATGTAAGACCCATTTTATCACAATATAGATCTTGATTATCGAGCAGATCGTCCTGACTTTACGCAGCCATTTTGTTTGAAACAAATGCAAGTGATAAGAGAGGTGGAATCTGATTGGTCCATAGGAGAGGCTTAGAAGGGACATAACTGGTAATAGCCACTGGTGGCGCTACGATCGAGCCCAGGAATTCCAGCCTAGTTCGGCAAGGGTGGAAACTGAACTTTTAAAGTCAGTTAACTCTCTTGCCCCGTGAAGATGGTTGAGGTCACCCTCCGTCATTTTAAATTTATAAGCACTTGTTTTACCATTTTGAAGCCATAACTATCATATAACCTTTTTATGTCGATTATCAGCCATATTGTGACTGAAACAAGTCTAAACAAGTTCATAACTTGCTATTCAAAATGTGTATTTTTTCAATCGGTTCCGTTTACAATGTGCCGGTTTAGTGCAGGTTTATGACTTACAGTTGAGTCTTTCATATTATTTTTCTACTATTCCATCCTTTTAGATTGATGGTAATATTATTCAGACTCATGTAACTGATGGGATTACAAGATACATAGACGGAGACATATGGCCCTGTCTCAGAACCCACCAAGTAATGAAAATAACACTTACATATATCGATCGCCAGTAAAGACATGATCAAACGTCCATCAGAATATTTTATTGTGAACTGTGATCAGTAATTGCATTCTAAGAATTACATTACCGTCCAAATTGCTACATTTCTCATTTCCCAGTATGTCATCAAGTTGCCTGCGTTTTCATTAATTTGTAATGGTAATAGTAATTTTGGTAATCTAAGTAATAGTAATAAAACTACAGAGGCCGATATCTCTTGAACGATATTGTGTCTCCGTTATTATTAACATTTAGTTCTGAAAAGTAAAAGTAAGATGTCTTGTTTTACTGCACGTTTGACGTGTGTTTTCATCAAATAAGAAATGAAACGAAACTTTTCTATCAGTATTGTTTTATTTATTGAAGATTATCATTCATTAGAATAATATTTAACTACGACTTACCCAAATAACCTTTTGACCAGTAGATGATATATGTCAAGAAAGACATCTCTTTGTTCTCTTTGTCTGGTCATGCAATAAGTAAATATTGATTATTTACTGATACTAATCGCTTTATATGCTACAATGTTACTTTTCATATTGATTTCCATAATATGTAAGGTATCCACAGACTGCATTCCCGTCATCAAATAACCCAGGTGTTTCGCTGGATTAGGCAACAACAAAAAACAAAAAAACATTTCATTGTTGTCATATGTGCTTATTAAAAATATTTAGTAATAAACGACCGTTATTGCACGGCGGTGCAACAGGGTAACGTTTTAGCTTGGCTCCGTCACTACACGTCATAAGCTATCGCAGTGAACTCGACCGGAAGCGACAGGTTGGACCTGAGTTACTGCTCTTTGTAATAGAAAAAGATCGCCCATTAGAAAACAGCAAACTAACATGGCGGCGACATTCATTGACAAGAGGAGCATTAATTTTGCAATTCAGTAATTTGTCCATGTCATTCACCCGTGCAGCCAAGTCATTATGAGTACGCTCATTGCCTGTGGCAATTCCGACCTGTTGGCGTTAGGAATCGCGTTTCTTTGTCCAAGACATCCTCAGGCTACCACTGTCATGTTATCACAGAAACTTGTCACACCGTCAGAATGTCTTTGTCATTAAGTTACCATACCAAGGACATGTGGATTTGCTCAAAGTAGCAAATGATCTCAAATGAAGTCAGAAATGTTACAATTAAAATGATTTGAAAGTGAAGGTTTTCTAATCGTTAAACTTTTTTCCGTTTTTCCTTTCTGCGGCATGGTAAGAGAATGAATACCCCGTTGGCAATGGTGACGGTTAAACCATTCTAATGAGGACTCAATATGTACTGCATCAATACATCAATTAAAATCTGCCTAACCCGGACTTTCTCCACTCAGTTTTCCGGACAGAAATTGTGGAACAAAGAATCAAATTATCTTCCAGGAATTGAAAACATTCGATCACTTACAACACTTTTCCTATCGACCTGTCGGGATATGTGGCTCTCATAACAGCTGCTTATTTACCATATTTCGTTATTTTTGTTTGATACTGCACATTTCAGAATTCAGCCTCGAACGGACATGTTTGTGCATGTAAGTAGATTGTGACATCAGTGTAACATCTATGTGTAATAGGTATATCATAATTGTATTTACATGTATATGAGTACATGTTTTATAATGGATATATATACAAGCAAGGTCATACATATGGTATCCGCTTGATCCTTACTTTTGTGGACAAGAATAGGGTACTGAAGATCAGTTCTGTACCTGAATCACTACTGCTTTTTCGACATGCTACTGAGACATTGGTAAATTAATTATAGCGTGTCTGTGTTTTGTTGAGGAGTACGTGTTGGCTTGTCTGTATCTGCTTTCACTCATGATCTTAATGACGATCAACAGGGAATTTGCTGACAAAAAAAACGTTGAAGCTCCAATACTCATTGCTGCGAGGCCACTTTAGGGTTACTAATCTCCCCTTCATCTGCCACCCATCAGAGGAAAGGATCGTGTTTATCTATGGTGTGACTTTGCAAAAAAATAACTGAGTGCCTTTGGAGATAACAAATTAAAGTTTAACTCTAAACAACTTGTCGGACATGGGAGTGCTAAGACCATGGCCTGCATAAGGCATCACTGCGTCAACAAGCAAATAAAAGATCGATTTTCTAATCTTGTGTTTGTTTTAATTGTCTTGCAAAAGATTGCATGTCAATGACTTCTATATGAACGCCACACGCGAGGTACGTCAAATGTACATGTATGTCAGGCTTAATCATTTCCTAAAACATACGACGTGTTCTTGTAATCCAAGTTCCCTACAAGGGATATGCATCTATGACATTGATCATTTATAACGTCACTTCCGGAATCATTAAACTGTAGAAGCATACATAAATGCTAAAAGAACCCAAAGAGAATAATTCGTTCAAAAAGTATCAATCACATTACACAGTATTTCAAATCATTAAATTTGTAATTTTATCAATTTGACGTCATCTTCCGCGTCCTTCACCTTTAAGGTCAACTCGTAACAGAAGCATTGCAAGACTGGTTTAATCAACCATGAGCATGGTCCCCTTTTCACGGAATGTTTGTACTTTTGCAACGTAGACGAAGAAATCCTTGTAATTACCAACTTAGCCGCGTCGTCACGAGCAGAAAAATGACACAATCACTGCCACTGACTGATTGGCTTAAGGTTCGAGAGCAATTGTGTAGTCCCTAGAGACAGACTTCTTGTGTGAGGAAAGAAAACCTCGGCTGCAGGTTTGCATGCAGCTAATGAAGCGCATGGACAACTAATTATGGCTTTAGTTTTCTTTTTGACGGCATGAGACGGTACCAGGCAGATGCCATTGTAGAAAAGTGTTCTGACTTTACTGTTGCAATTGTCCAGAAAAATTCTACGGAAAGAAATTCAACCGGGGCACTGAATTCAAAACATAAAACAGAAATAGAAAGCAATTTCTCTTCTTTTTATGTACATCGTTTCTTTATGTTTGACAAGTGACGACGTCGCATGTGTTGGTATGGAATATCATTAGGATGCATTCAGTTTCATCAAACTTATCGTTATAATTGGACGTTGGTATTTCTCAGTGTACTATTTCTTTTTGTCCACGACCTGTCTCCTATGTTTCTCTTTCTCGTTCCTATTTATCATTTTCCCTTCTCTGTATAAGACTTTTTTTACATTCCGGATAAGAATAGATACCCAGTTCCCCATGTTCAGCGTAAGACCCGACAAAAGCGGATAGTGAAACAACGCACCTTGTCATGGTTCCCCTATGGCGTGGATCGTTGCTTAAGCTTTTACTCGATGGTTTGATGGCGCCAGACCTGATTATTTACAGACGTCCGTGACGTAGATGGAATATTGTTTACTGTTGTGTTAAACAAGATTTTTTTTTTAATCACCTTGAACTGTCTACTTTTGCAAACTTTCTTTATCACTTTCTGTCTGTGTGCCCCTCTCTTTTATGTCTCTCTTTTTGTAGCTCCTGTACCTGCACTCATTTTGTTTCTGCATCTGTCTTCATACACACCCTATCTATCTCCCCAGTCGCTGCTTTCTCCCTCTTCATCCTCATTTCTTGCTATCCCCGCAAGTCTTGAGGCCGCTTCCATGATGGCCTTCTTGCCAGAAGAGCGGAATGTCAATGGTTCGATCCCCGACAAGAAGAGCGGAATGTCAATGGTTCGATTTCCGGCAAGAAGAGCGGAATGTCAGTGGTTCGATCCCCGGCAAGAAGAGCGGAATGTCAATGGTTCGATTTCCGGCAAGAAGAGCGGAATGTCAATGGTTCGATCCCCGGCAAGAAGAGCGGAATGTCAATGGTTCGATCCCCGGCAAGAAGAGCGGAATGTCAATGGTTCGATTTCCGGCAAGAAGAGCGGAATGTCAGTGGTTCGATCCCCGGCAAGAAGAGCGGAATGACAATGGTTCGATTTCCGGCAAGAAGAGCGGAATGTCAATGGTTCGATCCCCGGCAAGAAGAGCGGAATGTCAATGGTTCGATTTCCGGCAAGAAGAGCGGAATGTCAGTGGTTCGATCCCCGGCAAGAAGAGCGGAATGTCAATGGTTCGATTTCCGGCAAGAAGAGCGGAATGTCAATGGTTCGATCCCCAGACTAGAAGAGGTTGAAATATGGTACTTGATGTAACCCTGCCTGTCGCTCGACATTAATGGGATAGAACAAGGACGGGTCGGTCCCCATGAGTGTGATATCCATGTTAAACTGCGACATAAACTACAAAAGAAGTTTACACCCATGTTTGATGGTGGATAAAAATGAAACAAACAAGAATTGGTCATTCGATTGTGATACTGGTATAATATTTGTGTTTTGGACCCTAAGGTTGCAGTGTTTGGACGACTGTTTTAGTAAGGTTTCGAGAACGTTTGTAATTATTTGGTCAAGTCCAATTTTCAAGTGTATACTTTCTTTTTCGACGTAGTATCTAAGTGGGCTAGCACTGGCATTTGTCCGGAACAGCAGCCACATACACGTGCAATTAACTGCAATAATATTGAATGCGACGTTAAATCCCATTCACCTCTATTGTTTCAGGGGCACGGGTTGCCCAGTCGCCAAAGGCGCCACGGTTCGCTGTGCAGAGTTGCGTTCCATGGGCACGCCAGAAACCTATGATTGTGGGTTCGAATCCCGGTTCGCCCTGATTATGTTTCTAGGTATGTCAGCACAATACCCATGCTCGTGGGTTTCACCAAAGTGGTAAACGTCTGAGACCTACATTACTTCGGGCTTTCCTCCCACATTAAGCTGACACGCCGTGATATAACTGGAATAGTGTTAAAAGCGGCGCTAAACCCAACTCACTCACGCTATCCTTTCACACACACCCATCTATCGCCCCTCTATACGGAACCGCCTGCGTGGTCTTGTTGTCTCCGTTCCTGATGGCAACAGTCAGCAAATTACAGGCTAAATTACATAACCTCACTAACACAACAATATGTATTCACGTTGAAAGATTTAGTAAAGCAAAATAAAGTATGTGTCTTTAGATATTTGCTTATAAGTTAGTCACTGAAATCTTCACTTGCACTTTCTCAATTGCCCATGGGTATATGTTTGGAAGTAATGAAATGATGCAATCATTCCGTATGTTCATGACAAAGCATTCAGTGTTTTCCAGCTTGTCATTGATCCTTCCTGACCTTGCAAACACGTCTGACGAACTTTGTGTCAACGATCTGATTTTGTGAGCGTGTAAAAGCCTCACATTAAGCGATACAAGAAGTCTAATTGTATTCATTCTTTTACCTGGCAAGAAAGGAAAAATGGGTAATAAATTAGTTATATTCACTGATAATGAGTTTGCTTCACGATATGAGAAAATAATGTTTTGATTTATCCGCTAAATTTGTCTTTCGTGTACAAACAAACCCATAAAATACTACTGATACGGTTTTGTATCTTATCTTGAATATATTTCTTTTGTCAAAATGCAATTACTCACGTATCTAAATGAAAACAAAATAGATTCCTTTTATCGTATCAATCATTTGTTTACATACAGATACATTTGATCTTCATGATCCATCGATTTCAAATTCTATTCCTTTCCTTAATATAGCTATTTCCTTACAAAAGCTGTTTTTGGAAACACAATTCACTAGTCTCCTATTTAATATTTTTAAAGTACGAATATTGCAGTTCGCGTAGGGACATTTTAAAAGCAAGACGATTCAGACGTTTACCTCATCACGCACATGTACGTTGTGTGACACCGTCACATACAATCAAGTATAGTGTATCTCTAACGTATCTCATTTCAGTTTTCATGGACATTAAAGCGACAAAACCATTTCGATAATCTTAAGAAAAATATTCCGAAAGCAGAGTCAATTTTACGATTCCGACTACATAGTGCGCATGTTTTCATAATCACTGCCAAACAGTTATAATGCAGGTGTTCTCAAAATGGTGAGTATATCCTGTCCTAATGGTGGAGCCAGTCACAAAAACATGCAAGGAGGCTTATATTTCACAAGTATTTTGTCATACCTCCCATTTTTGGGCAATAAGGCAAAGCATCATTAACAAAATACTGTCATCACTCCATTAACGAGGCATGATGAGTCAGATTCGTTACGATGATGCGTTACATGCATTCATAACGTCTTTAAGTTAATAGGGTAGTGATTATGAAGATAAATACAGTGTTTTGTTTGTTGTTTAACGCTTCAGTCAGTAGTTCTTCAGCAAGTGGGAAGCCGCCTGTAATTATTCAAGTCTGAACCAGTGATAGATATTATCAGCATCTGCGCCATCGGGGTTCGAGGACACTCAATCAACTTAGTGAACTGACCACCCAATTCAGTCGTCTTGTACGACAAGCATGGGCAGCATGGGACCTATTCAAACTCGTAAACCTCACATGGTAAACATATAATAATAAGAATTCTGTGTCAGCTAAAATTGTCATGAATAATAAACTACAACTTCATCCTTCTTTCTGGCGAACGGGACCGGTGGGATATCGTAGCGGTTAAAGCGTTTGCTCGTCAAACCAAAAGCCTTGATGCGATTCCCATCACTCACTCACTCACTCACTTTATCGATCCATCTATCGATCCATCAAGCAAGCAGGCAACAAATCAATCAATCAATCTTCTACTACTCAAGGATTTTTTCCCGAATGTCAAAACTGCTTTTCAGAACCACAGCCACCATTTGTTTTTATAGTTTTACCAAAGTGACAAACGATAACGACATGTTCTACATTGGACTTGACTCCCACATTAAAAACTGATAAGGCTAACACTTGATACAGTCCTGACTTCCCCCAAATGCTGGCGGCATGTTGTTACATGTAATAACGTTAACATGTAGACGCATGTGTGCAATTTGTCACGCAGGTTATGTATCAAAGCTATATTTAGTTAGGATTTGACTTTTGTGGATTATGCTGTCACGTACTGTATATTACAAGGTCTTGATCTGACAACGGAGGTGTTATTCTTATGGGTAAATGTAGACGAACTGTCTAGACATTTAGACCGCCGGCCTTTATTGTAAGACCCTATCCAGCGGGCGATTACATTGGGGAATAAGTTATAGTACTTGTAATGCTCTGCGTCATTCTGTATATGGGATTCGTGTGTCCACAACAACATCTCGTTCTTTAGGATTGTGGGAATTTCATTTTTTGTACTTTTATGTGTGAGGTTTATTTGGATATTAATTCAAGCAGCCATGCCTGTAAAGTACGTTTTGAATTACCTTCCCTCGAAGTGAAAATCAAAATCTTCCTTAAAAACAATACCAGTGTTACTAATGCCTTTAGTTAGCTCCTCGACTGAAACATAATGTAATTATACTCGTACTTGCTGGGTTAAGTTCGAATTGAAGAGCATTGCGCTAATACTGATACTGAAAATGGCCCCCAAAACGTTTTTCTACATCAGTAGAGTAGTAGTAGTAGTAGTAGTAGTAGTAGTAGTGGCAGCAGCAGGTGTAGCTATTTTACTATAACGTGTAAACGTTGATCTGTTGTCGAAGGGTGCAGATATGGGTGTCAGCCTCGCAAAGCACCATATGAAGTCTGCCCAGGATCGCTTTTTCAAGGAGACACTTTCTGAAAAACTACCGCATCGTGTTTACGAGCAATGTGTTGATAAAGTTGGCGGAATTTAATAGCGAAACAGGGAGAGTCTTATTTGCCACCAGGGACCAGTTACTTCCAATGTGAAATCGCTAAAATGTTTTTTTAAAAGGATCAATGTTAATTTTAAATGTAAATTGTGTCTGTGGATGTGACTCCGAGGTCCATCTATGGTACGACCATGAACGTATAGAGTGAATCATCTAAAAAGACATGAAAACATTTTATGTAATAGGCGCCAAACAACCTCTTGGCCTTTAATTGAGATCAACAGTACTGACGTTGAAGCTCCTATACTCGTGGGTCATGGGATCACGTCAAGGGGGAGTTACCATCAGGGTAAAATGATATATTTTTTTTATCTTTTCCGAGACTTTATAAAATTAAGCCTAAGTGCCTTCAGAGATAACAAATTAAAGTTTAACAGTAAACAAATTGTTGGACATGGTAGTACTAAAAGCATGGCATCACTGCGTCAACAAGCTGATAAAAGATCGATGTTTTTAATCTTGTATGTGCTTTTATTGATTCTGTCTTGCAATAGATTGCATGCCAATGAATTCTATATGCACGTCACAAGCCGTGTATGTGGTATGTCAGACTTAACCTTTTCAAGCTAGCTATGACTTGTACTGTATGAGCCACGTTGACCTACCCTACAAGTTATATTCACCAACAATATAGATCATTTCTAACGTCACTTCCGGAATCATTGAATTGCAGCAGTATACAGTAATGCTACGCCTAATCACAAGGGAATATTTCATTTAAATAGGATCCATCACACACACACAGTACTTCAAATCATTAAGTTTCTATTTTTATCAATTTGACGTCATTTGCTGACCTTCACCTAAAAGGTCAACTTGTAACAGAAGCACCTTAAGACAATGCAACCATGAGCATGGTCCCTGTCACTGACTGATTGGCTTATATGTTCGAGAGCAACTGTGTAGTTCCTGGACACAGACTTCTTGTGTGACAGAGAAAAACTCGGCTGCAGGTTTGCATGCAGCTAACGAAGCGTATGGACAACAAATTATTACTTTACTTGGCGGTCGAAGACGGAATCAGGCAGATGCAATTGCAGAAAAGTGTTATCTCTTCTCAAGTAATGCTAAAAATAAAATTGCGAGCCAGAACAAAATCGGAGTTTACTGTCGCAGATCAATCCTTTGGCAAGAAGAACAACCGAAGCTTTGAAATCGAAACACCAAGAGAAATAGGAAATAATTTCTATTTGTTATGACTTGCTATTAGTGCATATCGTTCTGTTGGGTTTTATACATAACTGACAAAAAAGGATGCAGCATTTGTGAGTTGAAAATATGATCAGAAGACGCACAGTTGTAATTGTGTTCTTGTAAGTTTTCGTTTGTACTTTGCTATTTTATATCTATCTCTATCTCTGTTTCGTTACTATTTATCATTCTCCTTTTTTCAAAACAAAGTAACATGAATGTTTGTGTGAGCTGGGTCATGTACATTCATGCTGAAATCCTCCAGTAGTCGATGTATTGCAGATAAACTCTACAATAGTTTTCAACTAATGTTCACCCTCCAGTAGTGTACAACTCGATCAGCCGATCGTGTCAGTCGGACCGTTTTTGTGATCTTTGATTGACAAAACGCAGAACCAGAACCATTGGTTTGCATATACCAGTCGACGTTGGCACGTTTCACTGCAACACAGTGGGATATTGATGACAGCAACCAAGACATACTAGAACATACTTACTCACTCAGTTTTAAATGTCATCTTCTCCATTATCATCACTTTCGCTCAATATCTCCACTCCTTTAATATCACTTTCTTTCTGAGCATTATTCTCAGTTTAATTCTCCGTCTCTCTTGTCTCTCCCTGCCTCTATTTTCATGTCTGTTTCCTCCCTTAATCACTTCATTCTTCCTTTAAATTACCTCTTTCTTCGTACCCCTTAAAGTATCCTCTCTATCCACACTCCTTTGTGATGTTGCTCCCCTCCACATTCTCGCTCTCTCTCTCTTTTGTCGTTGACTCAACTCAGACACACCCCTTCCCCATCTGCTTCTCACGTCTTCCTTCTACCACCTAAACGTCTACATGTACGTTTCGATCTACACGCCTGTGTTCGGAGTGGAGCCAACTGCCTATACGAATGCTTTGATAGCCACCATAGCTCTTATTGATTGATCATATGCACTCTGTATTATGCCTTCAAAGGGAAACATGTAGATAGGCTCGAAGCCTCCCATCTCCAGCACAGCTCGTCCTTCTGGTAACGCGAGTATTCATTGTGTCTGAAAATCTTAATTGAACTGTTTATCGATTGCATCTTTTTCTAGTGGAGGAACATCAAAGATGCATTACGTGACCTCTCCCACTGTCAAACGCCTACCTACCTCACTGATCTTTTGTCTCTTCTCAGTTCCTCCCAAAACCAACATGCCATCTGACTGACGATAAACACTTTTCACGTCACATATGTCTGGTATTGTTTATCAACTGCCGACGCATTATACCAGTAATCTGTATGTCACTGAGTGAGTGGGTTGTTTAACGCTTCTTACAGTAATTCAGTTATATCACGGCGTGTCAGTTATATCACGACGAGGTAAGCCGTAGGGATCCTTGTCCTAGACGTTTACCACTTTGGTGAAACTCGCCGGCAGTCACTTTGGTATGGTTCTGAATACTTCCTATAAAGGGGCGTACATCGAAATTATGGTGCCCAACGTGAAAGGCTCATACTTCAGTCAATGAGGCCTTAATTCATTCAGGTATTCATTCTCATACCTGACCACAAAGGGAAAAGGGTAATAAATCAGATATGTTCACTGACAATGTGTGTGAGAAGATAATGTTCCATAAGTCGACTTTTGTGTACCGGTAAACCAATAACATCTACTGATATTGCTGATACCGGCTTGAATTGTTTTTCCTTCAGAACCCATCTTGAATAGGGAATCTGTCAAAATGAAATGATCCAGTTATTAAAGGACTAAAAACTGAATTTCTCATGGTAAACATTTATCAAGGATAAATCTTTTCACCCATGAAATTCAATTCAGAGTGTAAATCAGCAGCAGCTTTTCATTGGAAACAGGAATATGTTTATTTTCTATTTAATGTAGTATGATATTATAGCAATGTTGGTCCATTCTGAAAGCAAACTGTTGAAGATTAAACGACCTTTAGATCACACATATTTATACTACCAGTGTATATCAGACTATCACATACAGACATGTATGTCAATTCTAGTGTATTGTAGTCAGGTTACGGATAGTGGTGGTATTGGTTTCACAGTAGTGAAGTTTCTAATGGACGTGAGCCAATACTTCACAATCATTTTTGCCACAAATGCATTGCATTATTAACAAAATACTGCCTACAAGTCCCTCCATCTGGAATATAACGAGCCATGATACCTGGTAAGGTAGGTTTTCTGAAGTTATATCAACAGATTGTTGTTGAACACCGTATTTCAATCCAGCTAATTGACAGCCGTTTGTATATACTCTAGACGAGACCAGATAAACCAGTAATTGCTATTTATGAGCAATCGCACTATCAGGGTACGAAAACACTTAATCATCCAAGGAACAGAGCCTGTCGCCATGTAAGATAAACACGTACATAGATGGAGACCAATTCTAACTTGGAAAATATTGTGATGGCACTTTTTTAGAATGTGAGAAGCAAAATGTATATAAACACATTGCATGCAACTACAAGAAGAAACAGCAAGGCTGTACAGGAATAGTCAGCAGCTGGTCGCCCACGTTTAACGTTCCCGTTTATTTTCAAATTGTCATTACAACTTCTGCCTTCCTTCCGGCAAAAGGATAGCTCATTGAACTATTGAAAGTAGAAGTCGTAAAACCTTACGTGTGCCCGAGACACTTCACGACTTCCTCCCACATGAAACTGACACCCCAGGATATAACTAGAACTATAACACTGTTCAAATAAGCGTCATTCAGTCACAGTTAGTCGCTCACTCCCTCACTCACTCGCTCACTCACTCACTCACCTTGGCTTGATAAGGATGAATCAATATAGGTGAGAATCAAAGACTTCTGAAGGTAGATGGTATTACCAAACTACTGGCAAACATCTTGGGGTTGTCTCACAATGGACATGCCTCCAACATTAAAAAGTTGTCATAGCGACTGATTTACGACAACCATTGTCTGAAGAACATTTGATTTAAAAGGCTAATTACCCTGCAGCCATAGCATGTGCATGTCTCCATAACTTAATTGTCATTATGTATTAGGCGCTAATCCCCGTTGTTAATCCTCGCCACCATTTCATTGTTTATTGACTGTCAGCCAACCTGGGCCACTTCCTGTTAATTACTGTTATTTATACTATGACATTTATTGCCTTAATTGTTCATCCCCTGAGCAATGTCGGTTCATCAACCCCAGAAGTCCCATGTCTAGAGCAACGTCATTGTCTGTCCATTGTTTTTCATTACTATATATGTGTTACCATTACATGGTGATAGTAAGCTTGGTATTCCGAGCGTTTCTTGTTCGGACGACCTCGAGCAGGATGTGCCGCTCGTAGGAAACGTCCTGAGGTTGAGCTGGAGCTCCGCTCACCTTATGTATGCCTGAGCGGGAAGGTCCGCTCATCGCTGTGTTTGTGTTGTCAGAGCAGGTATTTCCCTCATTGTGCAATTGTTGTATATTGTTTACATGTTGTGCATAAAGTGTTTCGGGGCAGTGATGTCGACTTTGTCCTATATTCCCCCAAGAGCTAATTCCCCGTCAACATGCGCGTTGACAAAGTGATAAGACAACCACCACCTTGTCACTCCCCAAGAGCTGGCAGCAGGTTGGTACATGTAATAACGTTAACATGTTGAAGCACTTGAGCACTTTTTGACACTAACACAATGTAGCGAAGTTAAATATTTAGTTAGTTTTCGACTTTTGCGGATAATATTATTACATGCCGTATACTGCTGGAGCTTGATCTGACAACGGAGGTGTTATTCTTATGGGCGAATATGGACGAAATTTGTAGATATCCAGACCGCCTGCCTTTATTGTTAGACCCTATCCAGCGGGTTCTTACATTGGATAAAAAGTTATGGAACTTGCAGTGCTCTACGTCTTCTTGTATACAGACTTCGTTTCGTCATAACAACTTCTCGTTCTTTTGGATTGTGGGACATAAAGTTGGTGTGTGAAGTTCATTTGGGATAGTTCATCATGGAGACACGACAATAGAGTATGTTTGAATTATCTGTCCTCGTCAAGTAAAGCCCAGCGATCACAGTGCTACGACCGTCGTCACATCATTTCATGTTGTTGCCCTTATGCTGAGGACGAAAATTACCTAGACCAGAAAAATGTAGTAAAAGCCAGACTTAACCAGACCTTAGTAACTTTGTTAACACAACTAACATAAAACAAATATCATTATCATTATAGTTTAAAGATAAAAATAAACATGTAGCAGAGGGTAGTCCAGTGGAATTGTCACAGTCTGGCCGGAAAATGCTCGTTTCATCAGTTCAGACACCTGTGCCCAATTCCTCACAGCGAATGAGACTCAAATCATTGGTATGCCTTGTACAGTAGCAATGAATATTCAGACGTTTCGAATTTTGTAAAAAATCAAAGTGTCAAAGTTTCAAAGTTTCAAAATTTCAAAGTTTTAAACATGGTTGACATGATATTGATTTTTTTCAACAAATCCAATAATTGTCTCTAGTCCAGTTTTATGAATACGTTTCTTAGAAGAACATCTACACGAAGATAAAAAAATGTAATATTCACTTCGACTGAAATGTGACAATCCTCATTCACATAGATCAATGGAAAGATCGATCTGTGCAAATTGAATCTGCCAAACTTTTGTCGTTGATCAAATAATGAAGTCAAAAAGTTCTCTTCCACTTTAAAATGACAGATAGTATGGGTGCATCGTGTTCTCCCAGACACCACCATGTCAATCAACACCTGTTATATCCTAGGATATGATTTTTGTGCATAAATCCTCACGATTAATCACCCTTAAATATTTCATTTAATGTGTTCGTGTTGTGCTCTGTTGCATAGGGTGTTTTGTTCTTGATAGTGTTGTTTTACAAACTGCGTTCTGATACAAATGTATTCGTGTTGGGTTGCAGATCGAGATATGCATGTACGTAATGTATGTTTCCACCTTGGATATTACATATTGGTTTTCCTCTCTGCATATCGGTGTGTAGTTTGAAAGTCGATCTGGCCACTAAACGGTCTGCAGATAATAGTTTCATAATTTTGAGTATATTTCTTTTTTAGAATGATGCTTTGAAAGTCTTGTGATACTCCAAGATTTTTTTGTGTTCCGATTATCATCCTTGGTTTGTCTGTGCCAAATCCTTTTATTTACCAAAGTGGTAATCTTTTCGACTCAGTACCTGATACTCTGTGATGTAACTAAAAAAACAACTATCAAATAGGTACCACAAAACCAACTTAAATAATATTGAAATCGTACGCAAAACAGTATACAAACAGATAAGTTTATGAATTGTAGATGACTGATTGAGGATGGAAAGAGGACGGATGAGTAAATAGGTAATGAGGGTATGAGTAGCGTGTCTTCATAAGGACCCTCTTAACAGCTGGGTGCGTGAGTCCCCATTGCAGCATTATAATTTTCATGAAACTTCAATCATCCTTCATAGGATTAGGATGTGCTACCGGTAGGCCCGGACATATTTGCCATTTCCGCAAACGCCTGTTGTCATCACTGGGTTTCAGTGGTCCATTCATAGAACTTTCACCGCTAATTTGCCTTTTATGCCCGGTGGAATCTGTTTCGGCAGATGATCGAAGTTGGTCTTAATAATGTCTGTATTGTGGCCGAAGTGAAGAGTCTCACGTGTACATGTGGTTGACCCAAACTGATTGCTTCCTGGAAAACGTATTTGAAAGGCGATAAACATCTCTACACAGTACCCCCTCCTAGTCAGTGTTCCCTGCAGTCATTCTGCATCTGGGTCAGAATTGGTTGGTCACAGGGAGGAACCACTGAAAGAGTTTCATTAATCGTTCCAGATACACATACTCGAAGACTAGGATTTACTCTTCTCTCCAAGGTATAGAAAGGAGACCGAGCATTTAAATCCGGTTCTTGTACTCAATGGTGTCCTACATACTCTGTAAGCTTCAATATAGACACATCCACTAAACACTTCTTCCACAGGCTGACCTTAATCTCCCACGGGACCCAGAAGGAAGTATGATTGTCAGCGTCATATATCGCCTGTGTGGATACAAGAATTGCATTTCCGATCAACTCACTTGTTCATAGCTACAAATATATTTAGAGCTACCAAAATAATGCTCAGGAGAGATCAATATTCCAACTCTTGCTTAGATGTTGTTCGCAATGTCTGTAGTGTTGTTTCGTAAAACATCCAGTATAGTAAAGGATACCTCTCAAAAATATATCCCAAGTAAGAATGAAGAAGATATGTGGATGCGCAATTTCTTATCTACAATTTTCAAGTGATATCGGTGTTAGAACCTACACCGAGACGTCGTTCCTAATTGTGAAGAAAAAGCTCGGTGATTCTCTGAATACGTCCAGGCAAGCTTCCTGTTACCATCTGCTTCTGGGAATACATACACTAGAATCATTTTGTGAGCTAAAATTGGCTATGCAATTTTTGGTGTTTCTGGTGCTCGATTTAATGTTTGTTTCATCATATGAAAAATAAGCCATGATTCTACATTAGAGAACACGACATTGGCCTTTGTCAGTGGGGACTACCTGCGTCTGTTCAAACTGTCAGCCAGAATACAACACTGTTACCTAAAGTAGAAAGCAACCAAAGCGTTTTCCAACACCAGAACCATTGAAATTACATTGGTAATTTAATTAGAATAGAAACATGGAGTTGTCTGGTCCATACAAAGCTTTGTAAGACAAATAATTTCATGATAGGTTTATCGCCAAATTAGCAAAGACCTACCCCTGGCATTGTAATAGAACTGTCAGCAATGGTAACCGTTATTCTACCATGAATTTGGAATTTACTCGATTCTGATTGGTAAATCAGAGGCTATTAAATCACAATAAACCCCCTCTGATTGAAACAGCTGGTTTGACGGCCGCATCACCGCGGAAGCTAATACTCATAGAATAGTACTATTTTCAGTCATTGTCGATAGGCGTATTGAAATAATTATATCTACAGGTTACAAAATGCACAGATGCGGTTACTACAATATTCAAAGGATGTGTGGCAATACATTTCGTGCAAAAAAGCACGATAGCAATCTACAAAGTGAATGTATTAACGTTTTGAAGACAGCAGAGAGCATGGAATTTTGGCGCTTGTCTATGTACGACTGTAATTAAGGTCGTATGTTTAGCGTCACAGTGAGCGAAATGACGTCATAATGGTGACGCCGATGTAAAGCGAAAGCCTTGCAAAGCTTGCTTTGTTTTCTTTAGTGATTCCCACCTCATGTTAGCTTACCAGGTTGCCGTGCTTATATGTTTTAAATGCCTGTCAATTGTTCGAGTGAAGTATTACGGTGTAAACAAACTGCTTGAGTATATACAGCGCCATATTGTGTTCGGTGATTCCGTAATTCAGATTGACAACCCACTCAAAACACTGGACTCAACCCATGCCGCGTCACTCAGTATATTTACTAACACCAAAGAGTTCGCGTTTAATTTAGTCATGTTAGAATGGAGGCAAACATTCTGTGTTTTCAATGTAGAGCTAGGTTACCTGTAGATTTAACCGCGCTAAACTAAACATTTGAAACCTCACGCTGCGCGTTCGGTTCCAAATTCAATTTAGTGGAGTTAAATCTACAGGTAACCTAGCTCTACACTGAAAACACAGTATGTTCATCTCCTAAATGATCTCTCTTCTCGCTTGTTAAGTATAGTCAATGTGTATAGGAGCTTGTTTTAGCCATGGCCATAGGTTCATAGTTATTTGTTTATCAAATATGTACCGACTTTAAACTCATTGCAGCCACAACGTCATGTAGAGTTAGTTTACTCAGCCTTTAGCAATATCCCAGAAGTAGTAGTAGTAGCAGCAGCAGCAGCAGCAGCAGCAGTCTGCCCAGAGTCACCTTTGAAATGAGCCAATTTCTGAAAACCTACGGCATCGTGTTGATAACGTCGGCAGGATTAAATAGAAAAACAGGGATAATCCTATTTGCCACCACGGAATGATTTTTAAAGGGAACATGTTAATTTTAAATGTATATAATGGTACGACCATGAGCATGTACAGGGCATCATGGAAATTGACAATGAATTAGTTTTATGGAACATGCTCAAAAACAACCTCTTGACTCTTAATCTTAATTGAGACCAACAAGGAATTTGCCAACAAAACAGACGTTGAAGCTCCTGTACTCGTGGATCATGAGACCACATGAATCACATGTACCGTGACTTGATTATGTTAAGCCTGAGTGCCTTCAGTGATAACAAATTAAAGTTTAACACTAAACAAATTGTTCGACATGGGAGTACTAAAAGCAAAGCATACCAATGAATTCTATATGCATGGCATGACCTACGTACATGGCATGCCAGGTTTAACCTTTTCAAGCTAGATATGACGTGTACTGGATGATCAACGTTGAGCTACCTGTACATGTGCAGTTCAAGATAATATAGGTCATTTCTAACGCCACTTCCGGAATCATTGAACTGCAGCAGTACACAGTACTTCAAATCATTAAGTTTCTATTTTTTATCAATTTGACGTCATTTTCTGACTTTCACCTAAAAGGTCAACTTGTATCGAAAGCATCACAAGATTGGTCTGTGCAACCATGAGCATGGTCCCCTTTTAACGGAGTGTTTGTACATTTGCAACGTAGACGAAGGAATCCTTGTAATCACAATCTTAGCTGCGTCGGCACGGGTGGACAAATAGGAAGCAATTTCTATTTGTTATGACTTGCTATTATTGCAAATCGTTCTGTTGGGTTTTGTGTATAATTGACAAAAAAGGATGCAGCATTTGCGAGTTGATAATATAAGTTGTAATTTCGTTCTGTCATTTTACGTTTGATATGTTATATCTATTGCTATCTCTGTTTCGTTACTATTTATCATTCTCCTTTTATCAGACCATAGTGAGATTCTGGATGAGAAAAGGTCTTCAATACTTCATGCTCTTAATAGAAACAGACAAACATGAAGATCGGATGGTCGGACTTTGTGACTTGGCTGAATGAGTGTCATCGTCCCCTCATGACTTGGATTGTGGATGATGTTTTCATACACTGGTTAGTCAGTGTGAGAGTCGATAATTTACAAACATCAGTGATATAGATGGGATTTTGCTGGCTCTCTCGCTCTCTCTTTCTTGGCTCAACTCACCCCGACGTCTACATGTACGTTTCGATCCACACGCCTGTGTTCGGAGTGGATGCAACTACCTGAGCGATTGCTTTGATAACCACCATAGCTCTTATTGATTGATCATATGCACTCTGTATTATGCCTTCAAAGGGAAACATGTAGATAGGCTCGAAGCCACCCATCTCCAGCACAACTCGTCCTTCTGGTAACGCGATTATTCATTGTGTCTGGAAATCTTAATTGAACTGCTTATCGATTGCATCTGTTTCTATTGGAGGAACATCAAAGATGCATTACGTGACCTCTCCCACTCTCAAACTCCTACTAACTTCACTGATCTTTAATCGGCTTCTTTGTCTCTTCTCGGTTTCTTCCCAATAACAACATGCTATCTGACTGACGATAAACACTTTTTACGTCACATATGTCTGGTATTGTTTATCAACTGCCGACGCATTATACTAGTAATCTGTACGTCATTGAGTGAGTTGGTTGTTTAACGCCTTACAGTAATTCAGTTATATCACGGCGTGTCAGTTTTATCACGACGAGGAAAGCCGTAGTTATCCTTGTCTTGGACGTTTACCACTTTGGTGTAACTCGCGAACCGTTACTGTGGTATCGTGCTGATAAACCAACAATCATACTTCTTAATTATTAATAAAAAAGGAGCGTACATCGAAATTATGGTGGCCAACGTGACGGGCCATGAAATGTATGTCCACTGTCTAAATTCATCCTTATATCGCACTCTCTGGGGGCATTTGTACGCGGACATGTATATGTATGTAAGTAACATGCTTATATCGCCTCGGAAGAGATATTCCTCTCGCTTTCTTCACCTGCTTGTTTGTCAGCCAGCTGTGAGTGAGATCTCATTAACAACATTGACCTATAAATGTTACAATGACCTGATAATTATATCTTTTCATGTTTAAGGACGTAAGGTCAGTAAACGAAAATGGAGACAAATGCTTTCCGGTATGTTCTAATACTTCAGTCAATGAAATCTTCACCTGCATTTTCTCAACTGTTCAAGTGGTATATTTTCTTCACATATTGAAATACTGTGCTGAATACCTTTTCTCGGCCATGAGTTTGAGACTGGTGAAGCAGGATACCCTCACATTATCCCATCACTATTTGATAGGGATTCACAAGCACCTGCTTTATGTGATTTAGTTAGAATAGTACAGTGTACTCTGCCTTTGGTAGAGATTTCTTATGATTATGGAAATATGTTTTTTGTCGCTTTTTATTTATGGTACGTTGTTCATGACAATGTTCTGAGTGTTGCCAAATGAGAACATATTTCGGGTTTTTTCAGCCTGTGATTGGTCCTTACTGACAGTTGTAAACATGTCTAAAGTGTGTTGATCTTCTTTTGTGAGCGTGTAAAAGCATCACATTGATACCTGACAACACAGAGTAAAGGGTAAAAAAAAGAGATATGTTCACAATGTGTGTGAGAAGATAACGTTCCATCAGTCGACTTTCGTGTAACAGTAAACGTTTAACGTCGCCCGGTATTGGTGATACGGGCTTGAATGGGATTTTTCGGCTGTTCAGGTTTTTAAAGCACTAAGACCTGAAGTTCTCATGGTAAACATTTATCAAAGAGAGTTGCATTTTATCATACATCGAATTCAATTCAGAGTCGTCATGTGTAAATCAGCCCTAGCTCTTCACTGGAAACACGAATATATTTATCTTCTTTTTAATGTAGTATGATATTATAGTTCACGTTGGTCCATTCTTAAAGGAAATTGTACTAGATTTAACGACTATTAGTACACACATATTTATACTACCAGTGTATATCACTCTGTAAAACATACAGACATGTATGTCAATTCTAGTGTATTGTAGTCAGGTCACGGATGGTGATGGTATTGGTTTCACAGTAGTGAAGTTTCTAATGGACGTGAGCCAATACTTCACAATCGTTTTGGCATAAATGTCATTGATATTAGGCACAGATGCAATGCACCATTAACAACATACTGCCTACTAGTCCCTCTATCTGGAATAATAACCAGCCATGATACCTCAGACTTTCACACCAATTCATGTTGGTAAGGTAGGTTTTCTGAAGTTATATCAACAGATTGATGTTGAACACTGCATTCCCAACCCAGCTAATTGATAGCCGTTTGTATATACTCTAGTCTAGACCAGACAAACCAGTGATCTTAAATTGATTAAGGGGCAACCGCGCTATCGGGATACGTAAACACTTAATCAGGCAAGGGACAGAGCCTGTCGCCTTGTAAGATAAACACATACATAGATGGAGACCAATTCTAACTCGAAAAAATATTGTGATGGCACTCTTCTAAAATGTGAGAAGCAAAATGTATGTAAACACATTGCATGCAACTACAAGAAGAAAGAGCAATGCTGTACAGGAATAGTCAGCAGCTGTTCGCCCACGTTTAACGTTCCCGTTATTTTCAAATTGTCATTACAACCTCTGCCTTCCATCCGGCAAAAGAATAGCTCATTGAACTGTTGGAAGTAGAAGTCGTAAAACAAATTTACAAAAATACGTCTCAATAACGTAAGAACGTATCAGCCTTAATTAGTTAAGTGTGTTCGACATATACGGTAAGAACAGCTCTCATAGATCAATCTACTTCAAAACGTTCAAGTCCTTGATATATATTATACTTCTCTTTATCTTTACAGTGATTAAGGGCAGGGATGCAGCCTTAGGCGAACCAGAAACCAATGATCGTTGGTTCGAATCTCAGATTCGCTCTGATTTTGCGTCTATGTTTTTAGGCACCAGAAATGGTGCTCGTTGGCTTCACCAAAGTGAGAAACATGTAGATGGACATCACTTCACGATTTCCTCCAACTTCAAACGGACACCCTGGGATATAACTAGAACTAGGTTACTTCTCAAATAGGCGACATTCAGTCACAGTCAGTCGCTTCCTCACTCACTCAAACACTCAGTCACTCCCCCTGTATTGATAAGTATGAATCAATGTGAATTAGAATCAAAGACTTTTCCTGATTGTTATTATACCCGCCTGTAGATTGTACCAAACTACTGGCAAACATCTTGGGCTTGGAGCAAAGCTATAGATGAAGTTAGGATTCGACCTTTGTGGATAATATAATTACATGATGTATATTGCTGGAGCTTGATCTGACAATGGAGGTGTTATTCTTATGGGCGAATATAGACGAAATGTTTAGATATCCAGACCGCCGACCTTTATTGTAAGACCCGATCCAGCGGGTGATTACATTGGGGAATGTGTTATGGTACATGTAATGCTTTACGTCCTTTTGTGTTCACACTTCGTTTGGTGATGACAACTTCTCATTCATTTGGATTGTAGGACATAAAGTTGGTCTGTGAGGTTCATTTGGGATGTTTAATCATGCAGACATGACAATGGAGTATGTTTGAATTATCTATCCTTGTCGAGTAAATCCTAGTTATCACAGTGCTACGATTGTCGTCACAACACATCTGCTCTAATGCAGAAGAAGAAATTTACCTAGACCAGAAAAATGTTGTTAAAACCAGACCTTAATTACTTTGTTAACACAACGAAATTAAACTTTGTGCTTATATATCATATTTTACAGATTAAAATAAATATGTAGCAGAAGGTAGTCGAGTTGGCACAGTCTTCTCTGAAAATGCTCGTTTCAACAGTTCAGACACCTGTGTCTAGTCCCATACCACAGCGAATGTGACATTTGATGTTTAAGATGATGATGATGATGATGGTGATGCCATTGGCTTAATGTAAAAGATAAGAGGAAACAACTTCAAAGGCTGTTCTTCGTTTTCAAGTAAACTTTCTCCCGCATACATGCCGTCACTGATACCGTCATGTTTGATTGATCGATCAGGAGGAGGATACATTATAGTCAAAATTATTGGCATGCCTTGTACAGTAGCATTGAATATTAGGACGTTTTAGAATTTTTAAAAATCAAAGTGTCAAAGTTTCAAAGTTTCAAAATTTTAAAGTTTGAAAGATCGTTGACATGATATTGAATTTTGTCCACTAATTCAATCATTGTCTCCAGTCCACTTTTATGAATACGCTCATGAGACGAATTCTCGTTTCATCAGCGAATGGGACTCAGTGTCAAATCATTGGTTTGCCATGTACAGTAGCATTTGATATTCGGACGTTTCAAAATGTAAAAAAAAATAAGTGTCAAAGTTTCAAAGTTTTAATATTTGAAAGTTATAAACATGGTTGACATAATATTGATATCTTTCCACTAATCCAATAATTGTCTCTTGTCCACTTTTATGAATACATCTCTGAGAAGAACATCTACACGAAGATAATAAAAACCATGATATTCACTTAGGCTGAAATGTGACACATCCTCATTTCACATATATCAATGGAAAGATGTGCCATTTGAATCTGCCAAACGTTTGTCGGTGATCAAATAATGAAGTAAAAATCTTCTCTTTGACTTCAGAATGACGGACAGTATGGGTGCATCGTGTTCTACCAGACACCACCATGTCAATCAACACATGTTATATCTTAGGATATTTTTTGTGTGCATAAATCCTCACGAATAATAACCCTTAAATATTTACTTTAATGTTTGTGCTCTGTTACATAGGATGTTGTGTTCTTGATAGTGTTGTTTTACAAATTGCGTTGTGATACAAATGACTTCGTGATATGTTGTATCAGCATGTACGTAATGTGAATTATCATTTCAGGAATTATATACTGGTTTTCCTCTCTGCATACCGGTGCCATTCCTGTGTGTATTTTGAAAGTCTGGCAATTACACGTTCTGCAAAATTAAGAATAATTTCATAATTTTGAGAATATTCCTTTTCAAATGTTTTGTAAGTCTAGTAAGACTCCTAGATTCGCATACGTACTGATTATCATTTTGGTTTGGCTGTACCAATCCCTTTTATTTTACCAAAGAGGTAATCATTTCCTCTCAGTGCCTGATACTCTGTGATACCAAATGAAATATCTGATATCAAAACGGTATCACAAAACCAACTTAAAAAATATTGAAATCGTACGCAAAATAGTATGCAAACAATTAAATTAACGAATTGCAGATGACAGATTGAGGATGGTAATATTAGAGGATGGATGAGTATATAGGCAGATGATGCACAGCTAATTTGCATTTTACGACCAGTGGAATCTGTTTCGGCAGATGATCTAGGCCGATTATTCGCTGATGTTGACGTTTTATACCATCTTAATAATGTCTGTATTGTGGCCGAAGTGAAGCGCCTCACATGTATAGTTGGTTGACCTCCCAAACTGATTAATTACTTCCTGGAAAACGTAGTTGAAAGGCGATAAACATCCCCACACGTCATCCACTCCTGTACAGTGTTCCCTCTAGTCGTTTTACATCTGGGTCACATATGGCTGGTCACGGGGACAGGAACCTCTGAAAGAGTTTCATTAACAGTTCCAGGTACACATACACGAAGACCTGTGTGGATACCAGAATTGGATGTCCAATGTCAGGATCAACTGACTAGATTTTCATAGCTACGTAACATATATAGAGAATTCTACACTCATTCTCGTTAGATACCATTTTTACGAAACGAGTTGACTTTCTATGGTAACTGACCGACACCTATAAGAAAATTTTAAAAGTCACATTAGCGCCGCACTTTGAATATCGGACCAACAGTCGTTCAGACACACTGTTGGGGCCCCGTCTGTACATTCAAAATGGTTCAATTTTCTTGGTCTAGCAGTTCAATTGATGTCATGTCCGTACCAGTTTGGAGGAGGGAATCAGAGTGTTCGCCAAAGACATTCATGTTAACTGTACCACCCTATACTGAAGACGTGAAAATCAACAAACTCAAGTCTGCTTCCATGTCAGTGACAGCTTCGAACGAAGGAGAAGGTCACCACCGGAATAAGAAAAGACAACTTTTCACAGCGTTTTACGCTAGAGATAGGGAATGTTATTGTTCACATTTGGGATATTTTGGGCCACATATTCAAAAATCAGGCACACTTCTACGGAGTTTTCGAATGATTTGTATCGGAAATGTTCACTTTAAGTGATCTGGTCGTTTAGTCCTGAACTAACAACTCCCGAAACAGTGCCACAAAATACACTTTTCGAAGGGGACACTGATGGAAAAACCGGATCATCCCAAGTAAGTTTAGATATCTGACCAGATAGTTTAAACTGACTTCATTTAACCACGCTTATCCTTTTACGTGAAATCAAATTGAAAAATGCGAATGTGGTCGGGTGCGTCACGCTCATGAGGACCGCCGATCTATTGGTCGATAGTCGTACATTGTAAATGGATATAGCTCGATTATATATTGTCTGTTAAAACTCCATGCATAACTTATATAGAATGCAAACCGAATTTGATGCGTGTGACTATCTTGTTTGGATTAATAAAGTGTTTTTTTAAATATATCTCGCTCTCATGACATTGATTCACTTCTGCTTTGTAGTTGCACAATGAATGATGCCTCATGATTTTTTTATGAATGTTAAAAGTATTCCCGGTGTGACAGAGGTCGCGGTTATCCAACCAAAAGGAATAAAACAAGGTCAACCGTGTACGACACGCGTGTGACGTACTGATTTAGTATCTTACGACATGTATCTTCACCACGTGGGAAATAAATACTTAGATCTACCAAGATAATGCTTAGGGGAGTTCATCAACATGTCAACTTTGCTTAGATGTTGATGTAGTGTTGTTTGGTAAAACATCCAATATAGTACCGGATACCTCTCACAAATATATCTAAATAAGTAGAAGATATATGGGTGGGCAATTTCGTGATTAGAATTTGCAAATTATAACGGTGTTAGAACCTACACCGAAACGTTGTTGCTAATCGTAATAAACAATTTGAAAAGATGAAAAATAGATCCAAGCTCGGTGATTCTCTGAATATGTCAAGGCAAGCTTTCCCGTTACCATCTGCTTCTGGGAAAACAAACACTAGACTAATTGTTTGAGCTGAAGTTGGCTATATCATTATATGATGCTGATGCTCTGCGTCCTTGATTTAATGTTGCTTTCATCATATAAAAAGTTAGCCATTGTCCTTAATTGGAGAACACGACATTGGCCTCTGTCAGTAGGGAGTATCCACGTCTCTTCAAACTGTCAGCCAGAATACAACACTGTTACCTAAAGTAGAAAGCACCAAAGCGTTCTCCCGCACCACAACCATTCAAATTACATTGGTAATTTAAATTTTAAACATAGAGTTGTCTGGTCCATACAGAACTTTGTAAGACAAGTAATTTCATGACATGTTTATCGCGAAATTAGCAAAGACCTACCCCTGGCATTGTAATGGAACTGTCAGTCATGTTAACCGTTAATGATCTTTCTTCTCGCTTGTTAATTAAAGTCATTGTGTATGGGAGCTTGTTTTAGCAATGGCCACAGGTTCATAGTGATTTGTTTATCAAATATTTATCGACACTAAACTCAATGCAGCCATCGCGTCATGTCGAGTTTGCTCTGCTCTCAGCCATATCCCAACAGCAGCTTTAGTAGAAGTAGTAGTAGTAGTAGTAGTAGAAGTTATTGTAGAATTAATCGTAGTAGTAGTAGTAGTAGTAGTAGTAGTAGTAGTAGTAGTAGTAGTAGTAGTAGTAGTAGTAGAAAAAGTAGTAGTAGAAGAAGTAGTAGTAATGCTTCCATGTCATTTGTGTTGAAGTGAGCAGATGTGGGTGTCAACCTCGCAAAGTGCCATATCAAGTCGGAGTCACTTCAGGAAAACCTACCGCATCATGTTTGCATGCAATGTGTTGATAGAGTCGGTAGGATTAAATAGCAAAACAGGGATAATCCTATTTGCCACTATGAACCAGTCACTTACCATTCCAATGTTAATTTTAAATGTTTATAATGGTACGACCATGTACAGGGCTAAACGTTGATTTGATGTCGGAGGGTGCAGATATGGGTGTCAGCCTCACAAAGTGCCATATCAAGTCGGCCAAAGTCGTTTATAAAGGAGCCACTTTCTAAAAAAAACTACCGCATCGTGTTTACGTGCAATTTGTTGATAACGTTGGCAGAATTTTATAGCTAAACAGGGAGAGTCTTATTTGCCAATATTGACCAGTCACTTCCAATGTGAATTCGCTGAAATGAGTTTTCAAAGGAACAACTTAATTTTAAATGTAAATTGTGTTTGTGGATGTGACTCCGAGATCCATCCATGGTACGACCATGAGCTAGTGACTATATAGTTTTACGCCGTTTTTAGCAATATTCCAGCAATATCACGGAGGGGGACACCAGATACGACCATGAACGTACAGAGTGAATCATCGAAAATGGCAATGAAAAGGTTTTATGGACTAGGTTCAAAAAGAACTTTTTGACTCTTAATCTTAATTGAGATCAACAAGGAAGTTGCCAACACAATAGACGTCGAAGCTCCTATACGCGTGGATCATGAGATCACTTCAGGATCACTTCAGTTGTTACCATCAGGGTGAAATGATATTTTTATCTTTTCCGTGACTTTGATATATTAAGCCTGAGTGCCTTCAGAGATTACAAATTAAAGTTTAACATTAAACAAATTGTTGGACATGGTAGTGCTAAAAGCATGGCCTCACTGCGTCAACTAGCTGATAAAAGATCGATTGTTTTAATCTTGTGTGTGCCTTTATTGATTCAGCATGCCGATGATTTTTATGTGCATGCCACAAGCTATGTACGTGGTATGCAAGGCTGAACCTTTTTAGCTAGATATGACGTGTACTGTGTGAGCCACGTTGACCTACCCTACAAGTGATATTCATCGATAATATAGATCATTTCTAACATCACTTCCGGAATCATTGAACTGCAGCAGTAGAGTAAATGCTATGCCTAATTTTCCTGTCTGTTTCCTCCCTCAAATTCCCCATCACTATCTTTATTCTCTCTTTAAATTACCTCTCTTTCTTCATATCCCCTAAAATCTCCTTTTTATCCATCCTCCTGTGTGAGGTTGCTCCCCTCCACTCTCTCGCTCTCTCTCTTCCTTGACACAACTCAGACACACGCCTTCCCCATCTGCTTCTCACGTCTTCCTTCTACCATCTATAGGTCTACATGTACGTTTCGATCTACACGCCTATGCTCCAAGCGGATCCAACTGCCTATGCGAATGCTTTGATAGCCACTGTAGCTGTTATTGATTGATCATATGCACTCTGAATTATGCCTTCAAAAGGAAACATGTAGATAGGCTCGAAGCCTCCCATCTCCAGCACAACTCGTCCTTCTGGTAACGCGATTATTCATTGTGTCTGGAAATCTTAATTGAACTGCTTATCAATTGCATCTGTTTCTAGTGGAGGAACATCAAAGATGCATTACGTGACCTCTCCCACTGTCGAACGCCTACTTACCTCACTGATCTTTTGTCTCTTCTCAGTTCCTCCAAAAACCAACATGCTATCTGACTGACGATAAACACTTTTCACGTCACAAATGTCTGGTGTTGTTTATCAACTGCCGACGCATTATACTAATAATCTGTACGTCATTGAGTGAGTGGGTTATTTAACGCTTCTTACAGTAATTCAGTTATATCACGGCGTGTTAGCTTCATATGTGAGGAAAGCCGTAGTGATCCTTGTCTTGGACGTTTACCACTTTGGTGGAACTAGCGAACCATCAGTGTGGTATGGTACTGATAAACCAAAAATCATACTTCTTAATAATTAATATAAATGGTGACCAACGTTACGGACCATGAAATGTATGTCAACTGTCTATATTCATCCTTATATCGCACTCTCTGTGGGCATTTGTGCGCGGACATGTATATGTATGTATGTAAGTAACATGCTTATATCGGCTCGGAAGAGATATTCCTCTCGCTTTCTTCACCTGCTTGTTTGTCAGCCAGCTGTGAGTGAGATCTCATTAACAACATTGACCTGGTAATTATATCTTTTCATGTTTAAGGACGTAAGGTCAGTAAACGAAAATGAAGACAAATGCTTTCCGGTATGTTCTAATACTTGAGTCAATGAAATCTTCACCTGCATTTTCTCAACTGTTCAAGTGGTATATTTTCTTCACATATTGAAATACTGTGCTGAATACCTTTTCTCGGTCATGAGTTTGAGACAGGTGGAGCAGGATACCCTCACATTATCCCGAACACCTGTGTCATCACTATTTGATACTTCCTATAAAAGGGCGTACATCGAAATTTTGGTGGCCAACGTGACGGGCCATGAAATGTTTGTCTACTTTCTATAGTCATTATAGTCTCTCTTCTGACTCTTGTACGCTGACATGTATGAAGGCAACATGCTTATATCGGCTCGGAAGAGATCATCCTCTCGTATTCGTAACTTGCTTGTTTGTTAGCCAGCTGTGGGTGATATCACATTACAAACATTTACATATAAGGACTTAAGATCAGTAAACGAAAATTAAGATAAATGCTTTCTGGTATGATCTCATATTTCAGTCAATATATCAAAGAGAGTTGCATCTTATCACCCATCGAATTCAATTCAGAGACGTCATATGTTAATCAGCAAGAGCCATTCATTGGAAACACGAATATATTTATCTTCTATTTAATGTAGTATGATATCACAGTAATGTTGGTCCATTCTTAAAGCAAACTGTTCCAGATTAAATGACTTTTAGTAGACACATATTTATACTACCAGTGTATATGACACTGTCACAAGACCCGTGAAGATTCCGGGGTAGAATAGGTCTTCAGCAACCCATGCTTGTCATAAAAGGTGACTACGCTTGTCGTAAAAGGCGACTAACGGGATCAGGTGGTCAGGCTCGCTGACTTGGTTGATGCATGTCATCGATCCCAAATGCGTGGATTGATGCGCATGATTCAATCGCTGGATTGTCTGGTCCAGACTCGATTATTTACAGACCGCCGTCATATAGCTGGAATATTGCTGAGTGCGGCGTTAAACAACAAACCAACCAACCAACCACACTGTCACAAACAGACATGTATGTCAATTCAGGTGTATTGTAGTCAGGTCACGGATAGTGATGGTATTGGTTTCACAGTAGTGAAGTTTCTAATGGACGTGAGCCAATACTTCACAATCGTTTTGGCATAAATGTCATTGATGGTCACAGATGCAATGCACCATTAACAAAATACTGCCTACTAGTCCCTCTATCTGGAATAATAACCAGCCATGATACTTCAGACTATTACACCAATACATGTTGGTAAGGTAGATTTACTGAAGTTATGCCAACAGATATTTGCTGAACGCCGATATTCCGATCCAGCTAAATTGACAGCCGTTTGTATATACTCTAGACCAGATAAACCAGTGATAGCTATTTAGGAGCAACCGCGCTATCGGGGTACGAAGACACTCAATCAGCCAAGTAACAGAGCCTGTGCATCCTATCTTTGTACTCGCCTTGACAGATGAGAACACATAGATGGAGACCAATTCTAACTCGGAAAAGATATATCAATGTATTTGAGTACAATATTGTGATGGCACTCTTCTGCGCTGTGAGAAATAAAATGTATGTAAACACATTGCATGCAACTACAAGAAGAAAGAGCAAGGCTGTTCGGGAATAGTCATCATCATCATTTAGTCACGAAGAATCAACGGTGCTACAGCCAATTTTTAACATTTCTTTTCTCAAATTATTAGCATAGAAAATAAACATTCCCATATTTTGAAAGGTAATCGAGCAGGCGATTACATTGGATAATAAGTTATGGAACTTGTAGTGCATTACGTCTTTCTGTATATAGACTTAGTTTGGTCATGACAACTTCTCGTTTTTTTGGATTGTGGGTATGGAGTATGTTTGAATTATCTATGCTCGTTTCATCAGTTCAGACACCTGTGTCCAATCCTGTAGCACAGTGAATGGAACTCAGAATCAAATCATTGGTTTGCCATGTACAGTAGCATTGAATATTTGAAAATTTCGGTTTCGAAATTTTGAAAAATCAATTGTCTAAGTTTCCTATCATAGGATAGGATTTTTTTGCATATATCATCACGAATATTCATCCTTAAACAGTTACTTTGATCTGTTCGTGTTGTGCTCTGTTGTATAGGTTGTTGTGTTCTACATTGTGTTGTTTTACAAACTGCATTGTGATACAAATGTCTTTGTGTTGTGTTGCGAATTGAGATCAGCATGTACGTAATGTAAATTACTTTTCGGGTATTACATGTTGGTTTTCCTCTCTGCTTATCGGTGTGAATTTTTAAATTCGTTCTGCAAATAGTAATTTCTTTTTTTAAAGGCTTTAAAAATCTAGTGATACTCCTTGATTCGTATATGTACCGATTATCACCCTTGGTTTGTCTGTGCCAAATATGTTTAGTTTACCAAAGTTGTAGACTTTTCTACTCAGTGCCTGAGTATCTGTGGTGTAACTGATAAACCAACTATCAAATAGGTATCACAAAAGCAACTTACATAATACAGTAAACTACGGTTATAACGAACTCAAATGGACCACAAATTTTAGTTCTTTATAACCGTAGTTCGTTATAAGCATATATTCAGCATATATACAGCAAATGTACGGGACCCCAAAAAACAGTTCGTTATAACCGCCGGTTCGTTATAATCGTGTTCGTTATAAACGTAGTTTACTGTATTGAAATCGTTCTCAAAATAGTAATATACAAACAGATAAGTTATTGAATTGTAGCTTTAGAACTTTCACGAAACTTCAATTATCATTCTGTATTGAAGCTTACAGAGTATGTGGGACACCACTTCCTGGAATACTGATTTGAAAGACGATAAACATCCCTACACAGCACCCCCTCTTATTCAGTGTTCCCTCCAGTCATTTTACATCTGGGTCAGAATTGGTAGGTCACGGGGACATGAACCACTCAAAGGGTTTCATTAATAGTTCCATAAACTCATACTCGAAGGCTAGGATTCATTCTTCTCGCCAAGGTACAGAAAAGAGACAGAGCATTTAAATCCGGTTCTTGAACTCAGTGGTGTCCTACATACTCTGTAAGCTTCAATACAGACACATCCACTAAACACTTCATCCACAGGCTGACTTTAATCTCCCACGGGACACAGAAGGAAGTATGATTGTCAGCGGCATGTATTGCCTGTGTGGATACAAGAATTGCATGTCAGAATCAGTTCACTCGTTCATAGCTACAAATATATCTACCAGGATAATGGTAAGGAGAGATCATCAACATTCCAACTCTTGGTTAGATGTTGATGTTAGTAATATCTGTAGCGTTGTTTGTGAAACATCTAATATTGTACAGGAAACCTCAAAAATATATCCTAAGGAAGAAGAAGATATGCGGATGAGTAATTTCTTTATTACAATTTGCAAGTGATAACGGTGTTAGAACCTACACCAAAACGCCGTTGCTAATTGTAATAAACAATTTGAAAAGATGAAAATATTTCCAAGCTCGGTGATTCCCTGAATACACCCAGAGAAGCTTTCCCGTTTCATTTGCTTCTTGGAAAAACACTAAAAAAATTGTTCGAGTTAAAAATGACTATGCAATTCTCAAATGGATGTTGCCCGATCTAATGTCGGTATGATCATATGGAAAATTAGCACTGATCCTACATAAGAGAATACGACATTGGCCTCTGTCAGTGGGGACTATCTGCGTCTTTTCAAACTGTCAGCCAAAATACAACACTGTTACCTAAAGTAGAAAGCACCAAAGCGTTCTCCCACACCACAACCATTCAAATTACATTTGTAATTTAAATATAAACATAGAGTTGTCTGGTCCATACAAAGCTTTGTAAGACAAGTAATTTCTTCTGGCAAAGAAGACATGTTTATCGCTAAATTGACAAAGACCTATCGCTGGCATTGTAATAGAACTGTCAGCAATGTTGACCGTTAAGGCTCTCTCTTCTCGCTTGTGAAGTGTCGTCATTGTGTATAGGAGCTTGTTTTAGCAATGGCCACGGATTTCTATGGCCTCTAAGCCGTGCGGGAGCTTTGGTGCAAGCTGCAAACCCTCTTCCTCCAGAGGTTCACAGTGATTGTGATTTGTTTGTCAAATATTCACCGACCCTAAACTCATTGCAGTCATCTCGTCTTGTTGGAAAGATTCAAGTTGTATAAAAGTTTTTCTGGTGATATCCTATTGCACATCACATGATGTAGGACATGCATTAAACGTTGTCAATCCACATGATATGCCATAAGATACCAATATGCATATAATGGGCTTAACTAAACACAAATAATTGCCTTTATGCCATTTCAGTGTTCTACATCCAAACCAGAATATAACGGAAGATTTTTAAAGGAATTGTATCATCTATTTATTCAGGTAGTGTGTATATATGGGTACAAATGGTATCAAGATACAGTTACACATCACCGATGGTGTAATTTCATTCCATATTCTAAAGTGAGATTTGTCGTGAATTCTACCGGTCTTACAGGGGATGTTTTCACCAGGAAATGCTGTGTTCGTCAATTACAGTAACTCCGGGGTCTGGGACAAAGGGAGAACACGATTGGATTTATAAATGTTAATGATTCGCTGAATCATGCCTTCATCAACAATACTTTGGTATATGTAGATCGTGTTTGTTTTAAACGTCGTACTCAGCAATATTCCAGGCTGTAAATAATCGAGTCGGTACATAAACTGGTGATTGATATTATGAACAACATCCCACGTAGTCGGGATACAATAGGAGACAGTCAATCAGTCACGAGCCTTACCACCGATCTATTTAGTCTCCTCTTATGACAAGCATAGGTTAATGGGGACTTGAAGCTGGGTGTCATTGTTATATGCACCTTCCTTCACTTCTGTTACCAGTGTCATGCACTGTGTCATTGGTATGTTGTCATTGTCAAGCACTGTGTCATTGTTCTGTTGTCATTGTCATTCACGCTGTTATTGTTCTGTTTTCATTGTCATGCACGGTGTCATTTTTCTGTTGTCATTGTCATGCACTGTGTCATTGTTCTGTTGTCATTGTTCTGTTTTCATTGTCATGCATCGTGTAATTGTTCGGTTGTCATTGTCATGCACTGCCATTGTTCTGTTGTCATTGTCATTCACGCTGTTATTGTTCTGTTGTCACTATCATGCACTGACATTGTTCTGTTGTCATTGTCATGCACTGTGCCATTGTTCTGTTTTCAATGTCATGCACGGTATCATTGTTCTTCTGTCATTGTCATGCACTGTGTCATTGGTTGTCGTCGTTGTCATGCACTGTGTCATTGTTCTGTTGTCATTGTGATGTACGGTATCATTGTTCTGTTGTCCTTGTCATGCACTGTGTCATTGTTCTGTCGTCGTTGTCATTCACGGTGTCATTGGTATGTTGTCATAAAGTGTATCTAGGCATTGTTGCTGTTGTCATTGTAATATGCCATGTCAATGTTTTGCAATGGTTGTCATGCATGGTGTATATGTTCTGTTGTCATTATCATGCACTGTCTCAATTTTCTGTCGTCGTTGTCATGTACTGTCATTGTTCTGTTGTCATTGTCATTCACGGTGTCATTGGTATGTTGTTATACAGTGTATCTAGGCATTGTTGCTGTTGTCATTGCCATATGCCCTGTCGATGTTTTGTAATGGTTGTCATGTACGGTGCCAGTGTTCTGTTGTCATTGTCATGCATCGTGTTATTGTTATGTTGTCATTGTGATGCACGTAGTCATTGTTCTGTTGTCATACAATGTGTCTTGGCATTGATGCTGTTGTCATTGTCAAATGCCCTGTAATTGGTTTGTAATGATTGTCTTGCACGCTGTCATTGTTCTGTTGTCACACCAATATTCAAGCATTGTTGCTGTTCGATGACTTTGTGGAAAGATGGTTATCGGGCACCCAGCGTGAGAAGAACGGTAACTCGGGTATTCGTGGACATTTCATAGTGATTCATGCATGCTCATGATATATTCGGGTATAGTCGGAATCGTACAATCGTCCCTGTTTTTTTGGCAGATACTTCATATGAATATAACGGAAAGGGTTTTGTCACCTTTATTTAAGAACAGGTCGTTTTTTTACTCTAAAAAATAACATAAACAAATCTAATCCACCTCGAATTCCAGGCAGTTTCCGCGTGAAAATAGGATAAGATACCTTTTTGCAGTGTGATGTCTCATTTAACAAATGGAGACGAACTTATTTCACTTTATTTGTGAAAGGTCACAGTTTACTTTCCATCCGAAAATGCCAGAAGTTCCAATTATTTTCACCAAAAGACGTTAACAGATGGTACTTGTTTTCACCATGTCTGGCGCTCGGCATTAAGGGGCTAAAACAAGGAATGGTCGGCTCGGAGTCAGTATACTGTGTCTGGGTTGGGTATTCATTTTAAACTGCGGCATGGTATCTCAGTGAACTAGCACTATATATCGGCATCAGTCCGGACTAGTACAAGCAGACACACACACACAAACACACACACACACACACACACACACACACACACACACACACACACACACACATTACATATATTTCATTTTCCAAGACTTTTGAATTTGTAACATAATTTTGCTTTCTATATTGATTTTCTTTTTCACAAATGCTTTACAACATTTACATAAATGCGTTACAATTGCCTGAAAAATACAAAATCATTTAACTGCAGACACGAATAATATCCAAATTAGATTTATTTTGCAGACTTTATGCAATGCCAGGCGTGTTTACAATGAAGGAATAGACGTTCATTTTCGGACACAAACATTATACATCAGTACAGATTTGAGAAACATGACTATTGCACGTTTCTTATAGAGAGACATATTCACAATGGAGGCTTTGCACTCAATCCTCAAACAGTATTTCAAAACTCTTCACTTTGATGTTTATATCGTCTCCTAATGTCAGATTTAAACAAAAAAAGATTCGGTAAGATATTTGGAAAACGTTAAGCTTTTAAATAAAGTGTGTGATATGCATCGACAGACACTAATTTTAGGTATGTGTAGTCGCACTACTTCTCTAATGTTGGAAAGTAAATTGAATAACATGATATCGACAGAATTCTCGTTCTGTTTCAGATCATTCTGCTGCATGTACAATATTCACAAAAGTGGGGATAAGTTTTTCAGACAGGTTTTTTTAGATCCTGCCTTTCATTTGGTTGGACATTTCACGGCTAACATGTATTTTACTTTACGACCATATTAGATGAACAATACTGTGAAAAGTTTACAAAGTTGGATGCAGCCTTGTAAATGTCTAGCAACTTGAACCAAGGACATTTGTCTGACCTTTGCATAAAGTCGAAACGACTCTTGCTCAAAAGTTGTTTGATCAGGGTTACAGCTTTCAAAATGTTTTATGGTAGTCATGTGGAGTCGTCGCTGACCATAATGATGTAATTCCCTTTTTTTGACTATATGTACCCGTGTTTTCTCCAGGTTAACAATTGAGTAACCCTTTCGTGTGTTTGAGAGGGATGCTACCGGTGTGGCAGAAAACGCTCTCCTGCACGCGAACACCTGGTATCATCACTATTTTATATTGATACATAAACACATGCTCATGAAATAGTTAGGTGATTTTTGATGATTTTGAAAAGTGCTTTTGTCGCTTTTACCTGCAACTGCACGACACTGATTTAGAACACGAGATTAAGGGTAGGATGTGTATCAGCACTTAGAAAAGTGTGTGGGGTAAACTTCAATACAGACACAACGTACTAAATATGAGTGAGTGAGTGAGTGAGTTGGGTTTAACGCCGCTTTTAACAGTATTCCAGTTATATAACGGCGTATCAGCTTAATGTAGGAGGAAAGCTCGAAGTGATGCAGGTCTTGGACGTTTACCACTTCGTTGAAACCAACGAGCACGGGTATGGTGCTGACAAACCTAGAAACATAATCGAGGCGAACCGGGATTCGAAACCACAAGCATAGGTTTCTGGCGTGCCCAAGGGACGCATCTCTGCACAGAGAATCGCGGCTGCTTAGACGACTGGGCCACCCGTGCCCCCTACTAAATATGATAGTGGAGTGCAAAACATTACACATTACGATTTACGGTGTAAACAATATCTAGATGTAGTCTTAAAGTTTGAGACAATATTTTCAATAGTGCCTATTAAATTCTTATGGACGATGGTAATGAACCTAAATGAAGAATGTCGTGCCCTGGATGACCCCAAAAATGTCGCGTCCTTTTGTATGCCTCGTCCTAGAGAGAACACTGAAGTAGTGGGTTACCTAGAGACGCACGCTGTAGAACACACACAGCGCACTTAGACAGTGACTACATGCACACTGGTATAACAGGACCTGCACAAGGACCAACACACTTCCGTGTTGATACTTCATATTGACGTAACGGTTCATGTAAAGCATAACTCTTTTATCTGAAGGACCTGCTCGAGATATGCTCAAGTTGACGAGTGTCATTGCATTATCTTGTTTATTCATTAAAAAACCCATTGGTCTGAATATTTGCAGAGGGCGTAACATTGGTGGTTTAATTAACAGGTCCTCAAGCGATGACATTTGAGATGTTGGTGCAGCATTGTTTTTGTAATTTGAAGAAAACTACTATCCGACTGTAATTATTTACGTTTTTGAGTCGAAGAAAAAGTGCGTGTTGCTCATACAGCTGGTTCCTGAAAACCATTCTGGGAACATTTTAATTTGTAACGTCTTGTTTAACCCAGACACTTTCATCAGCAAAATGCGATGAAGTGTTTGTGCTGAAACGTGTGTGCCTGTTTTTACCACCAGTGTTCGCTGTATGCGTTTGAACTTTCCTAGTCTTGCAAATGACAATGGTTTTGATATTATACTCTATATTATATTTACGATTTGTATTTTCTCGACATGACGAATGGCTAGGACATTGTTCACAATATTGCGCATGTCGGATAATAATTCGTGCTTACGGTCTTGTTCCGAGACCGATGAGTATTGGTTGCTGAAAGCCCTTCTCAACATGAAAACAAGTCACAACCTGATCAATTATGTCGACCAGCATAGGTTCCCGGTGTAGGAGGTTCAAAGGACTCCCCAGGCTCAGACGACTCTAGGGTTATTTGAGCCTAGGTTCAGATTACTCTGGAGTAGTTTGAGCCTAGACTCAGATGACTCTGGAGTAGTTTGAGCCTAGGCTCAGATGACTCTGGAGTAGTTTGAGCCTAGGCTCAGAAGACTCTGGAGTAGTTTGAGCCTAGGCTCAGATGACTCTGGAGTAGTTTGAGCCTAGGCTCAGATGACTCTGGAGTAGTTTGAGCCTAGTCTCCCCTTTGGCCCAAACGACTGCTCAGATAACTCCCCAGGCTCAAATGACTCTCCCATTTGTTTTCAAGAATACAAACGTTTTGACACTAATTGTGCAACAGTCTGTGAATGTCGTACACAAATAACATATTTTCGATGATACAGCACAGTGTTTTCGATGATTGCACCCCATTTATTTTACATATTGTAAACTTAACAGATTTTTTGTACAATAAGATTTTATGTGATAAATTTGAAGGACATTATCAAGTCATTTCGTTTAAACTTTTTAAATGCTGTTACACATCAACAACTTTGTTTTCTGACATAATGGCTGGATATGATGTGATATTGACGCTTTACTGCAATATTTGTTTAACTTAGAAAAGATTTATATTCTTTATTCTGTTTGATTTACCAACTTTGTATTTCAAATAATACAGCACCTGATATTTGATTGTAATGTATGTAATATTTTTAAGAAAGATAATTATATTGGCACTATGACCTGTTTGACAATCTTATTTCTCCATGTAAAATGTTGATATGCATGCTCGATCATCATGTAACAAACTTGATGGAAATCTATGTTTTTAAAACATATGAAAATAATTACTATATGTTATGTTAATTAGTTTCCTTTTTGAGGTTATTTATATCGTCAAATATTCTTAAAGTGAAGTTTAAGTGTGCTTTGGGGACCAAGTCTAACCCGGAATGACCCCTGACCTAAACAGGAGCTGAAGCCTTTTTCCACAGGTAAAAAAACTATCAAAACATGCGTGCGTGTGTGCGTGCGTGCGTGCGTGCGTGCGCGCGCGCGTGTGTGTGTGTGTAACTCATGGATTACCTCAAGGTGGAATTTTGAAATTATTAACATTTAAAAACTTTCATACAAATTGAAAGCTCTTTGAAGTTAAGTATATACATGTAAATATAAATCATACTTACATACAGATGTTATCTAAATGCTGTTGATTCTAAACAGCCTTCAAACAGTACTAAAAGAATATCAGTATCTGATTGAATCCCGTGTAAATTACGTTCACAAACCGGCTTAAAATAAACCAATTCATGTTGTGCTATGAGAAGAGTTCCACTGATGGGCAAGGTGACACTCACCTCGCGAACACCTGGTATCATCAGTATTTGATGATTCACATGTTCATGATATAGTCGGAATCGTATATGGACACTGCTTTCAGTAGAGATTTCTTGTAAATTATGCAAATTTCGCTTTTATATACATACATAAGTGTCATATGGTGTTCCGGTGAACGTTGAAATGACGTGCGACGTCACGCTTTGGGGTACCGTATTCCTGCATTCGCCATCGCCAATGACACTGAGACGTGGCATGGTGAAAGGGCATCAAAACTATCAAGAGTGGTGTATTTTTTGTGAACTCTGCACTTCCGAAGATTGCTTACATGTAGAGTGGCATTGATATGGAATTGGGTATCTGGCCTTGTATAGGAACACTTGATGCAATTCCTCCCGAAAACTCTTGAATTTATTGCAAAAAACATGAAATTCCCGTGAAATATGCTTAGTTGCGTTGTTGTATTTGAGTATATATGTAAGTTCGCGCACATGCCATAATATTATTACTCAATATACCTTCTTGTGGAAAGTGCATAGCTTGTTTCATGGTTTTTGCATGCTTCAAAGTATTTGAAAAAAATAGAAAGTGTTCGATGAGAACGTGCACTTTATGTATAGTTGCTTTTTCAATTTATACTTCATACATCGAAGCAAAATATTGGATTGATGCTGGACATAAACACTCTCTATGTATTGGTATCTAAAATATTTTTGATGATGCATTTGAAAATGATACATAGGTATGTTGTAGTTTAACTTGAAAGTCTTCAGACGCAGTTAACACCAATGGATACTTTCATGGCTGTAAGTGATTGAAGAACCTAAACAATAAGAACCTAGAAAATATTAAACAAGCATTGACTGATATCCAGCAGCAAGTAACGCTTAACGTTCCCATGTTTCACTTTCCATATCAAATCTTTCTATAATAGGGGCGGTCGGGTAGCCTAGTGGTTAAAGCGTTCGCTCGTCACGCCGAAGACCCGGGTTCGATTCCCGACATGGGTACAATGTGTGAAGCCCATTTCTGGTGTTCCCCGCCGTGATATTGCTGGAATATTGCTAAAAGCGGCGTAAAACCATACTCACTCACTCACTCACTTTCTATAATAAGTCGTTTATGTCTTTTCTTAAAACAATGGATCCCCCTGCAGGGGACTTATAATACCAGCAACAATTGCTTGTCGTAAGAGGCGGCTAAATGGATCGGGCAGCCTCTGTGACTTGGTTCATTGCATGTGATCACATCCCAGTTGTCCATCCCTGGATTGTTTGGTCCAGACTCTTTTACTTTCAGTTCGCCATCATGCTGCAGTGAAGAATAAACCAACCAACAAACATAACACCCTAAATCTGGAAATTAAAGATAACAACTCTGAAATGCGTTCTCTGTACAGGAATCCCGCGTGCACCCCTTTGGTCACTCGTGTGAAATGCGGTTGGTCATTTGTCCGTTGGAAGAACCCGTTGGCCACGTATGTGCAACCTGTTGGTGCAACCCGTGACCACGGCCTGAGTGAGTGAGTGAGTGAGTGAGTCTTTTAGCAATATTCGAACAATATCACGGCAGGAGACACCAGAAATCGGCTTCACAATCGAACCTGGGTCTTCGGCGTCATGAGCGAACGCTTAAATCACTAAGCTACCAAACCCAGGCCTGATCACGTAAGGGAAATGCACTGTTGGGCAGCACTGTGCCACAAACACTCATGTACACGATTGGGTAATACACTATAAGTACATCCGCCATGCCGAGAGTGATGTCAACAGAAATAAAGGTGCATCAGTGTGTCCGAGATCCAAACGAGCCTAGCCAATTACACAATACAGTAGGCATACATATACTCCGTATTCATATCGATCTATAAATCGCATCGGGACTTTGTTGGACCACCGTGAAAGATGCCAGCTTCACAGACAGATAAATCCCCCGAGGATGAAAAAATACACATCGACAGACAAGGTGACTTCAGCCTACAATAGGCCATGTGTTTGCCACTCCACAAACCAAACATCGCAAAGTTGCACAATATTATGTCTGAGTCTACAAAGTCTACAAACATAAGTTATGTTTTCATATGCTCAGGTTTATTTCCGTGCCATAACATGCTGATTCGAGGAAATGCCTGTTTTATCTTCGGCAAAGGACATACATGTACATATATGGCTTTTCGTCATATTTGATGAAAGGATTTGCTGTATAAAATCACAGGTTCGATTACTCAAGCTATATTGTTCAGCATCATTATTGCTGAACGATCAAAAGGGACTTTGTCCTGCAGTCTGGTAGTGTCAGACAGACGGAAATTGGCCCAGTGTTCATCTGGTTCATGTTACGTTTGGGAAACACAAGTGAGAACTTTGGCATCAGCCAGGTTGGTAAACATGCAAAACACGTGGATTACTACAGGCAACAATGGCTGGGATATGTGTGACAGTGTAGTGGGAGTGTAGTCAAATGCAGCTCTAGATTTTCAAAATAAAACGTATAATGATATCGGAGTTTTTTATAAAAATAAAATAAAGACGGAATAGACAATAACAATGTATTGATGTCCTTTTCTATCATTAGCCTGGATAGTGTAAACGATATCAAACTGAAATCCATCGCCGAAACCCTGCAAGCTTAAGATCCAAAACACTATGATATCCGTATCAAAGGTATCACCATCGAATAACCATTTCTTGTTAGTTTCATTTTCAGCCAACATAAATCATGGTTGAATTTTTCCTTTGCCCGGCAGTTTGTTTTGGTATCACGTGTCAATGGGTGAATGGGCCACGACTCGCCCAGGGGTCACTGTCGAAGTGGCGTTCCTGCCGTAACATGACACGCAGGCTGTGGTTCGAATCCACGACTCGCCCTGTGGTCACTGTCGAAGTGGTGTTCCTGCCGTAACATGATACGCAGGCTGTGGTTCGAATCCACGATTTGCCCTGATTATGTTCTGTGATTAAAAAAATAGATTCAGAACGTGAAGGTCTACAACTTTCGTCAGTTCGGACTTTCTTCATTGTGATAACTAACCAGCAAGTCTGTTCCAATGAGCGTTAAAAATAATTCTACCAATGAATTTGGCAAGAATCTATTCTGCTTGTTTAGTCAGAGGTTTCAAATTGCAATAACCACCATGACTGAAAGCGTTGGATTGACGGCGGCATCACTGCAGAAGCAAATATTTACAGAAAAGTACTTTGTTCGGGTACAATTTCAAATTATGGCTGTTACATCTACAGGTAACCTAGCTCTACATTGAAAACACAGTATGTTTGTCTTCTAAAGGCCTCACTCATTACCGGACCAGAAAGCTTTGGCACCATGTTTAGAATTCCAAGGACTGTTCCTCTTTTACAAATTTTAATACGTGTTCGAACATTGAAGCAATTATATCGGTTTTCCAGACAACCACAACAGGTTTGGCAACCGTGCTGCAGCAAATCTCGTTAATACTCTAGCATAATGTGATTATCCCACTTGGAATTTTAATTCTTTCGTATTTTATTCATTTTTTCAGAAATGACGTGAAATGAGTCCATGGACTTGAATGATCACACGAAGTCACGAAACATGAAATCTGCATTTGCAAATATATTATGACAAATGCATACGTTGTGATAGATAAAAATTACACGTGCCGTCTTCAATCTAATAAAACCTAATTATATATTCATAATTTTGAAATTATGAAGTGTCGACCTTTCAATTTTTTTAAGTATTATATCGACCAGGTTGTATACATTCGGTCGCCATCATGTATCACTGATACTTAAAAGGGGACACGGGTGGCCGAGTCGTCTAAGGCGCGGCGATTCCCTGTGCAGAGTCGCGTTCCTTCGGCACGGCAGAAATCGATAATTGTGGTTTCGAATCCCGGTGAGCAACGATTATGTTTCTAGGTTTGTCAGCACCATACTCGTGCTCGTGGGTTTCACCGAAGTGGTAAACGTCTGAGACTTGCATCACTTCGGGCTTTCCTCCCTCATTAAGCTGGCACGCCGCGATATAACTAGAGTACTGTTAATAGCGGCGTTAAACCCAACACACTCACTCACTGTTACTTAAATGTCAGCCTTGCTTTGTTACATATTTAACAGCATTGAATTGAGCACTATCTAAATACTCCAGTTTACCAGAACCCAACCATACCAGGCAATATGGGGCAACGACCAAAAGCGGACTGCTTTCCGACAAATGGTGTGTATACAAAAATAGATTAGTAGTATGACCAAGTTACTGTCTTGACCTAGATCGTATTGGAAACCTCCGGAGACTCATAACGGACAGTAGAGGAGACAATTTACTTCACCTTGCGCCTTCAGCCTTGTCCAGGTTTGACGATGTCCGCGTCCAAAACAAGAATCAATTTCCAGAGCTCTGTAATTATTTGTAATAATAACTAAATGCTAAAAGGCATGCATGTGGTGGGCGGAAAAAAATCTTTATTTCTGTAATTACAACCAAGGACAATAAAAAGATCTTAATTGTGTACCCCTCTTTTAAAAAAAAACTGTTTCCGCCCATGCATGTATTAAGACTATTACTTATTAAGTAACGACACAAGTTTTCCTTTAACATGTGTAATTGACATCCTCAGGGTTGTTGTGGCATCTAGTGCCTGCGACGTCACAGTGTCTGGGGTCAATACTGTGTGTGTGTGTGTGTGTGTGTGTGTGTGTGTGTGTGTGTGTGTGTGTGTGTGTGTGTGTGGTATATTTATGCGTGTGTGTGTATGTAATGTGTATATCACACGAAGGGTGTGATGACGGACACTGTCTGAAATCGTTTACACAAATGCCACTTCATTTTTCCCACACAGTGCAAACTTGCTAGACTGTCCCACAGGTGTATCCTTGTTAGACTGCGGGACGGTATCTCACACAAGTCCAAGCACACACACACACACGCACGCACGCACGCACGCACGCACACACGTTGCAAGTGCAATAATCTTGAACGCGACGTTAAACTCCATTTCACAAACATTAGTTTCGGTATCAGGTTGCCTGAGCATACAAAGCTTGTTGAGACACGAATGTCATTTGATTTGAACGAGCTGCTTTTTCACAATTCCGAAGACGTTACAATAATATTATAATAGGAATATCTGGAATGAGTGTCTTCTCTGCAGGGAGAGTTTTCACAATTAAACGTATTTAGTTGGAGCTGGTGCATCCTCACGGGACGCATAAAATTGATCAAGTTGTCATTTGTCATGCTATAATACAATGTTAAGCTTCATTCCATTCTTTCATCTTACTTTTGTTAATTTGTCATGCAATGACAGAATATCTTTAGTAATTAGAACAAATCGTTTTGTCATTACTTTTTAGAAGCATATTAATGTTTAGAAGAACATTACTCAAAACGTCTCTACTTTCACTTCAATATTTAAAGCGTACTGGCGTTTAATGAGACGGAAGATGGTCCCCATGGCAGTTATATTATTTATTTTTATTAACAGTTTTGCATTTGCACATCAGCATGGAAGAAAACTACCATTCGGGGTGTATCTTTATATTATGTTTTCAATACGTATTAAAATGTCACGGCATCGAGTCTTAAATTGTGTTCCTTTGTTGTTTAACGCCACACACAGCAATATTCCAGCAATATGAAGGTGTTCTGCAAATAATCGACTCTGGACCAGACAATCCAGTGATTGACATAATGAACATCGATCCACCCAATTGTAATACGATGACATGCATCAGAAAGGCTGACCACCCGATCCCGTTAGTCACCTCTTACGACATGCATAGTCGCATTTAACGGCAAGAATGGGTCATCAAGATTTTACAAAATTGATTTATATTAAGAATCAGTGACAGTAAATAATGCAAACCACAATACTACCCTCTCACGTTGGCGGGTTACGCATACAAAACAACGATCATGTTTTCTTTCTGTTTTCGCGAACACCTGGTGTCATCACTGAGTTGTGGTTGTCCATTCATATACTTTCGCTATTTTGCCTTTTACGCCCATTGGAAACTATTTCGTCAGATACCTGAGAGACTGTTTTGTGTCTGGCGGTCGTTTAATATCTGGGATCGATGACATGCATCATCCAAGTCGGCGAGCCTGACCACCCGATCCCGTTAGTCGCCTTTTACGACAAGCATAGTCACCTTATACGGCAAGCATGGGTTGCTGAAGACCTATTCTACCCCGGAATCTTCACGGGTCTCTGACGCATGGACATAACACTGAAACTATATAGTAATGCATCCAGACAAGGACTTCTGTTTCACGGTGAATTGTGTATTGTCAGTATTTGGTATGCATCACTATTATGAACGTACAATGGTGTTTTTTCACTGTAGTTATAGAGATTATCATATCTCTAAACCGAATTCTGAGGTTTGATGTTCCTGGGATAGTCTGTACATATGAGTTATTTTCCAATAATAATAATAATCATAATAACAACAACAACAATAACAAGCGAAGTGCAATACCAAATTGGCCCTTTTTAAAGGAGAGGCTATCTGAACGACCACTGCACCTTGACATTTAAGATAAAGGGAGAGTAATAGCAATGATTGCATTATCTGAAATCGTGCGGTAACGTCAACAGACATGTTTTCTTCATTTTCTGGAATAGTTTTGCCAAGCCTACCCTTTTATATTAAAGCAATCACGGAATGCACTTAGGAAAGGGCAACCCTCCATCCGTTACCACGTCTTAGAGAGTTACCACTGGAGAGTTGATACCTTTTGTAGAAGGTCACATACTTCCCATTCTAATGTGCCGGGAATTTTAGGTATTTTTGCGCGTTCCTCAGTTTAACTGCGGATTGGCTCGACTCTTTTCAACCACATACCTTTTCTAGTTTCATCTGGTAAGTAGATCTTTTTTGGTTAGATTAACCTGCACTATGAACAACCGTTTTCAGAAAACATTCCATTTCAACACATACTTAAGCTTTTATCTATACAATATCGATTTACAATCGCTGTAATAATATCAATTTGTGATTTGCTTTGGTACACGCTATATATAGCTATTCACCATGAGTTTTCTATGAACGATTTACTCTTCATCTTTAAATTAAACACATCAACACTGAAACTCACAGTGCAGGTTTATAGAGAACGAGCTTCATGATCAAGAGCCCACATGTCTTTGATGTGATATTCTGAGTCATAGATGGCATATGACCAAACATAATCTTCCAAAGGGCCTTGTGGGTGGTATGCCTTCTCAGACAAACATTGAGGGAGTTAAAATCGTAACTCAATATAATTAAGTTCACTTGATGAAAAGGTAATCTGCAGAATCCCGTTCTATTTGATATGTTTCTGAAGGATTCAAGATACTTCCAGTGGCTGAGCCTTCAAACTTGGTGTAATATAAATTGCCAGATATATAGATATCGTTGAACGATTTGCGGGAAGTGGTCATATAAAAGGGAAATAGCTAATTCCATATGAGGAACAAACTCTTGTGGGCGTTTGCTGGTCAATGAACACAAAAGAAGCGCGCTGTAACCTTGTGACCTGTGGTATGTCGTGTCTGATTGCATTCCTCGTCTAAGGGACAATACAACCGCATGTCAATGTAGAATGCAAACAAATGAATACATTTAGACAGAGAAGTCAGATGCTTTAGATATCGCTGAAAGAGTGTGTGCGAAGTGGTCATATGAAACGGAAATAGCTAATAGCCTCATATGAGGAACAAAACTCTTGTTGACGTCGGCTTGGCAATGAACACTAGTGAAGGGCGCTGTAACCTTGGGACTTGTGATAAGTCGTGTCTGATTGCATACCTTACATTATATTATCATACGTCAATGTAACATGAATACACATCGAGAGAAAAGACAGAGATAAGACCTGGATGACAGAAGAAAAAGGCGAATCTCATGTCATGATGTCATTATGCACTGATTTAAGGACTCATGTAATTGTTCTAAATAAAATTGGATATATACTATACCTAAATTAAGACCAAGTCGTTTTGAAGCAACGCTTTTGGAGACATCGATGTTACAGTGGGGTTTCATTTGTGTTGTTTTCTCAAAAATGAATATTCATATTGGTGTCAACCCTTGTTTGAGAACCATTTTTAACATTCAATCAAAACGGATATTTTCAGTTTACAATCGGTGTCTTTACGACGTGACTTGCAATCAATAATTTCAACACGTAAATATGTCCTGGACCCAATCTCGTATTGATCGGGATAGCGAACATCCTCACGACAGCCAGGGGACAAGCATTATCGACAGGTATGTCGACAGGTATTCATATCTGAAAATTAAAACTGGCATAAATATGTCATGAAAACTTTTGAATAATACCATACCTTATGTACGTGTACGTGTACCTGTCTACCTGTCGGGTCAATACGCGAAAAAATCTCAAAGACCAATGAAGAACGAAGTGTGGTTTATTTCACGATAAAACTGTGTTCTGTCATGACGTCCTTTCTGGAGATTCGAACATGCGCTTGTCACTTGAATCAGTCGCAAATTGGGTGACGTTGTTTTTTAGATTGAAGTGACAAGTGAGTTGTTCCCCATAGAGGTATCAGGGTAACGCAGGTGAACGCAATGGACGATTGCACACAAAGGTGGGAGAGATATGACAATCGGTAATGGGAGAAAAGGGGCAGGTAATCGACGTGAAAATTGTGGGAATACCAAACTCAACACCCTTGAACATAAAATGGACTTGTCCGACATTGCCGACTTCGGGTTGTATTCAGGGAGTCATCATTATTTAAGTACGGGTAAATATTTGAAAGCTTGTACATTTTATTGACATCCTTACAAAGGCTGTACAAAATGTTGACATCTCATATAAGAAATAAACGATGAACCCCTCGAGGTGTATTCTCCCTGCAGTGTTTTATCGTACGATAAACAACTCATCGTTTTTTGTCGAGACGTGAGATTACAAGAGGAATTACCGAAAAGCGTGCGCTTAATCATTTTCACTTTACTCATTGCTTTCGACAACTTGAGTCCAAAATGTATTTTGTTTAAAATGCAATTTCTACCTTTGCTTTGGATATCAAAGATTGGAACATTGTCCAGTTATTTTATTTAACATCGGGTAATACTTTCGTGAAAATATTTGAAAATGTATATCTGAATTGTTCAATTTCACACCTTATTTCATCCCATTCATATATCAAAATGATCTGGCAACATTCACGCATGGCACAATACGTTTCAATTGGGTTTGTTTGAGAAATGTTGTTATGTGTACAGCATATTCGTCTCTGGAATGAGGAGATTTTAGATCCACAGATACATGTACGTTTCTCCCGTAACAATATTGAATACGTGTTGTAGACACATATAGAAAGTAATGCAATTTACATATATTCCGTCGATATGAATAATAGGTTAGGTTAAATCACTTCCGTTACTATCTAGATGAACCATAACACAATTGCAAGCACAAGGTGAATACCATATTGACATATATCACCAATCCTTCCTGACAGAGCGCCCATGGCAGAAAAGATGCCCACAACCTCATACTTGACCTGGCTGGTTTCATCACAACTCAACATAGCGCTGACCATGCCCCATGCCACATACATGTAGATATGTATCAATCACTGCGAGGCCCATACTCTCCGTGATGACAGGAATATTTCTGACTGTGCAGAATCGACTTTCAATTAACCACCGTTTGGCTCCAAGTGAGAAAGATGAATTGCAAAATAACTCAAAATCGGGAATAGTCTTTTAAATCTCAATAAGGTACACGACATAGTCTGAACTTAACAATATCTGCTGTTTTTAATTTTTATTCCCATCACTGGAAAAAGTTGTTTAAGAAGCTGTCATTTTGTTATGTGTTATTTTGCGATTCTACGTTCTCATTTTGGGCCAAGCGGACTTCCAATATAGAAAAATATTATTGACACTCATTTCTGTACCATCCAGCAGTACGTATATCCATCAACATAATCACCACTGACATTGAGATCATGTCCAACATCCTTGGCAACGTTTTTGAAAACCTTTGAATGCTTCACAAAAGGATCATCAGAAAAATATATGCATGCAAAAGTGCACAAAACAATTCTATCACGAAGAGCCCCAATGTTAATCAAACCACGTCCTCCTATAATGATTGGTAAATATAAGCGATTGCGGGAAGAGCGAGGGTGGTGAGATCCATTGTCTGACATGATTCTTCATGTGAAGGTGTCAATACCCTGAATTTCTTGTTTCATCCAATCAACAACACCAAAAGAATATGAAAGGACGGGTACAGCATAAGTATTTGTGGCTTTTACTTTATTGTGAACGTTCAGCTCTGAACATTTGTACATTTGTACATTTGTACTCTGCCCGAAGTTTTTCCTTGATATGGGCATTCTGAAGTTTGTCCCTAATTTGCATCCCTAAGTACGAATAGGCCTGACCTTCCACGAGATGGTCAATAACTCCTCCTCCAAGTGAACTGACTGATCCTCCCTCTTCTACCTTGTCACGTTTCAGATGAAGAATGTTGCATTTTTCGAGTCCAAAGGACATGCCGAGATCATTAGAAAAGGACTCGACAAGGAGAATCTGTTTTTTGAGTGTGGATCCTCCATTATTATTATTATCATTATTATTATTATTACCTTAAGCTGTTGGCAATGTGCCTTAAGAAAAATTGTACTATGTCTATGATTTAATATGGCCATGTTGATATCAAATGGGTAAGTGAATAAAGATACAGTTATTGCTCACAGCATTTACGTTCCTCGTCACTTAAGACTTAAACACTGTGACTAAATTGTCGGAGTGAAGACATGACTTACTTCCAGGTTATATATAAAAAGCCACTGCCTTTGGGTAATTCATACCAATATTCATTCCTGAACACGAAAAAAGACTCTAAATGGAAGCATCCAACCCATTTGTGTATTACTCAACTTAAGTTTTCACAGAAATCATATGAAGAGGAATTGACAACACGAGTATTTTTTCGTCGGATTAATGGTGGTATTATTCTCGTAATCTCACTGACGTCCTCACTTGGTATCATTAGCATTACTCTCAAGCAATTATAGGTATCAAAAGACGGTCATTAATAACTTCAACTCTTTATCCGAAACAAAGGAGTATTTCTTGCATTGTTGATATACTGAAAAAAATAGTAACATAAATTGTTTCGGGAATGTTTTTTTGTAGAGAAGAGAAATTGAATACAAATATCCCAAAAATATGCATAATCTCCAACGTTTTTGTTCAGAATACATGAACAAATAGTCATTCCCTTTGAAGTCATATTAAAAGAAGGGTTTTTTGTATTGAAGTCGCGATCAGCAATATTCCAGCCATACCACTGCGACCGGCAACTATTCGAACATGGGCCAGACAAGCTGGAGGTTGATAGTATGAACAACGTCCCACGCCTTCAGGAAAAGTATTCGAATATGACCACTCGATCCATCTTTACTTCTTGGGACAAGCATAAGTCACTGGGGACAATAATTGCCAGGACTCTCTGGCATTTTGAGAGGTATGCGATATTATTAAAAGTCTGCTTCACCGCATTACAGTGATGTACAATGTTTTCCATTTTGTAAATCAAACTTAAATCATCATTTTACTGAAGTTAAATAGTAAAGTGGAATGACCTGATACTAGTAATGAATCTTTCCTTCGCATTGACGTCAACTTTGGTTAATCACCATTATCAATAGACCGTTACTTTGATCTTTTACGACGTGGTTGAGATGCCATAATAACCTAGTTTTCCGCCGAAATACCATCACGGAAAAATGAAATTCACTCTAATGGATTACGTCGTGACTGAAAGGCTTACAAGATATTAAACAAGCACTACATGACATGTTCCAGCAAGACGTTTCGCGAAAACACTTTACATTTCCCAGCTTTTCATATTCTGTTCCTGAATAAAAATAAATAATTGGCTTTGGTTCACGCTACAGGCACAATTCATTCCGATTACTAGTGTTTCAATGTGCTCTTATATATTCTGTTATTATTGAGGCATTGATTTCATTGTTTGCCTTGTGTCGTGTTGAATTGGAGTGGCAAAATCAAAACACGGGAATGTGACCAATAAACATAAGGTATGGCGTGGATCTTACAAGAAGAATTATCTTAGCTTTCCAATAGTCAACTTTCCCGATATGTCGAGCAATATTCCAGCAGTTCTAATTTCTTCTGATATCTTCACTTCACAACATTTGAAGTAAAATCGAGTGTGAACTTTCCCCAAATATTTCAAAAAATGTAATACAATTCTTCCTCAAACGTACTTTGCTTTTCCAAATTTGTCACATCAGTGAAAAATATTACGATGCAAATCTCCAGATTAACTTGTGCCATATTTTCCCGTGTTTGTTGCAGTGAAAGGTGAGTAGCCTTTGCGTGTGTTTGTAACGTGGACCACCGGTTGGGAGGGATACGCTAACCTTCCCACGAACACCTTCTATCAGCACTATTTTATAGTGATTAATAAACACGTGTTCATTGTATAATCGACATCGTACAATGGTAAATTATGCATGTGAAAAGTTCCTTTGGATTCTCATGTTCCATGTTAAATCATGAATTATTTTGTTTTATTATAAACACTTATCAGGAAGCATTTGGGTTGCAAAATCTTGGGATTTAAAAAAATCTCCTGTTCCAGTAATTTGACAGAACAGATTTTCGCCCTACTATTATATGTCTCTGTAGCTGCCTGGTAGCTAATCGGATGACAGCTAAACCGTTACCCACTAATTGGCGGGCGATGGACTTGCTAGTTTTTACCTTGGATGGGTTATATAGATAATCTCACCCAAGTGTCTTTTGATATCAAATATATCAACACGAGTTGATAAAAGTGGAAACATTCCGAGGCTTGCCGAGGATTTTTGCCACTTTTATCAACGAGTGTTGATATATTTGATATCAAAAGACACGAGGGTGAGATTTTATTTATCATCCAACATCATTCTTCCAACTTTTTTAATTTGTAGACAGTAATTAGCAGTGTCTTTAGTGAAAAAGTACTGCTGACAGCTTCAGTAGCAGAGCCATTAGTGATGTCATTTGATTGTGACGTCATGGTAACCATTGACGTCACAATGGTCTTCAAAGCATTGTGATGTAATTTCACTGCAGCGATATCTACAGTGTAGATATCACTTGATCTCATCCAAGCAATAGCTCCCGTGGAAGCCAGTTTTGGATGATAAATTATGATCACAGGTATCGACGGGTGGACGGTAGCGCCCGGGGTGTCGATTAACGAGTTGAAGGCATGATCACATGATCTGAGCAGATCACGTTCCGATTTAACAAAAGAGTTTCAATCGCCCAGATAACAGTCCGGGTAGGGGAGAGTGTGGTAAGTTGCCACTGAACGCATGTGTCGTCAAAGAAACACCGACAGTCTCCAACGAACTGACGAAACCTTCCTTTCACCTGTTTTGAATGACAGTGTTAAGAGTACAGGTGTAAATGGCAGTTTCTAAACTCCATCTTGAATATAGTTTACTTGTTGTCTTTAGTGTGCAGCTGTGAACGGCAGTGACTGATCGGTCTCGAGGCGAAATATTAGCACCAAAGCACTCATTGATAATCTATCAGGATGAATAATTCAACACTAGGATTTGTCGTCCTCCGCTGGTACAGAAAGGACAGCTGAAAGTGGGTTGCACACAAACCCCATACTTAAACAATTCGGTTGGTGTTCTTTGAGATAGTACGTCTTGGGAATATGGATGCTGGTCCCATTTACGGGATGAAAGTGGATTTTATTTAATATGGATATATTAAGGATGGTAACAGTGTGTCATTCTTGTTAGACAAAGAAACGTATAAGAAAAAGAAAAAACATATACATCCAAAGAAACAGGAGACTAAATCAAATGAACTGCCTGACAATTGTCATCTCTACTAGTCTCTTCTAGGGATGAGACTTACTCACTCTTATTACATCGCATTTGAATTCAAAATTGTTTTGGAGAAAATAAATAAAGGCATCAAAAATAAAATATAATTATATATATATATATATATATATATATATATATATATATATATACGTTATAAACATTCGATTGTTTATTCAAGGGGAATGGATACAGTTTCCTATATTTTCATCCCCCTCCAGCTATGACCAACGAAGGAGGATTTAATTATCGTCATTAAAAGTAAACGTTGTGCATAATTGTAAGCGTTTTAGTACAATGATGCTTCTTCCATGATATGATGGTTTCAACACTATTATAACACAAGTTGAAAATAAAACAATCAAGAGTTTCCGTCCAAATTAGGCCCTTAGCATTTAGATTTTCTCAAAGATTCTTTTTATGATAAAAAATATTTTTAAACGAAAATGACACTTTTGACACAAATGCAAAAAAATGTATGAGAAACTTAAGAATACAAGTGGAAGCAATGTTACCGATAAGACTGGCTCGGCTTCGAGGTAAAGTATGGTTTTTCGATACAGAACCTTGTTTCATAAAGGATTTATGTTCGGAATCGTAGAATGGAGTCAGCTTTTAGCCGAGATTTTATATAATTATGGTTAGATTTTGTCGTTTATATTTAGCTGACAGTGACTGCAGGCTTCTGTAGCCTCCTAGCTGGCAGCAGCAAGAGTAATGCGGGGTCTTAATCCCACCCTCAGTAAGGGATCTAATGTAATGTCCTATCTTCATGGTATAGATCTTAATGTCATCAGACCTATTTATCATCATTTTAGAGGGAGTGGATTGGTTAGTGTTTACTTTGTTTTTAGTAATATTCCAACAATATCACGGCGGACGACACCACAAATGGCCTTCATATATGCCAAAACAAAACAGAAGCAACAACTTCACATCATTCATGCAAAACAGGAATATGAATGTTCAGCCTTACAGAGCAACTTCGTGAGCGAAGGTCGAAGCCTATGCAAATTTATCCCCAGAAAGTTTCTAGGGCTCTCTAAGTCCAAGACACCGCATATCTAAACAATCTTACCTCTAGGACTGTCGTAAGTTTATGTTAAAGTACAGGAGATACAATAGTCGTAACACTAAGATCGCTTTGTGATAAAAGCAATATCACTGACTTGACCGACAAAATATCACAAACTAATGTCACAGGAATATTTATGATGTGGACAGACATTCTGTTTCAAAGCATTCAATCACATTTAAGTAAACTTTGCCATAAAAATGAGATTGATGGATATTATTATCTTTTCGATAATAACTTCATGTTTTTTTGGTCTGTCTAGAAATGCAAATATCAATTCATAAGTTATTCCTCCCTCTTTAAGTCCATCAAAATCACAGATCCTATTAAGGATATGGCGACCTTCCTTCTGTTATTAAACAACTTGAGACAGGGAGATTTGACTTAATTTGTTAAAGGTCTCATGCCCCCCATTCCAATACTTCCAACTCCGATATGCTAGAACGTTTCATTTTTAAGATAATATCAGATAATAGCCACTTTGTTCTGTTGTGCTTTCTCCACTCTTTGGGTTCTAGGTTAGACCATTTGGTAGATTGTTGTCAGTATTTCATCAGCCATATAAGTATGCGTTGTACTTGTAATACAGAGAATGTGCATTGCCCTTACAATGTGTATGCGTTGTGCTTGTAATATGAAGTATGCATTGTGATTGTAATATGAAGTATGCATTGTGCTTGTAATATGAAGTATGCATTGTACTTGTAATATGAAGTATGCATTGTACTTGTAATATGAAGTATGCATTGTACTTGTAATATGAAGTATGCATTGTGCTTGTAATATGAAGTATGCATTGTACTTGTAATATGAAGTATGCATTGTACTTGTAATACAGATAATGTAGATTGCACGTACAATCTGTATGCATTGTGCTTCTAATATGAAGTATGCATTGTGCTTGTAATATTAAGTATGCATTGTGTTTGTAATATGAAGTATGCATTGCGCTTGTAATATGAAGTTGTACTTGTAATACAGATAATGTGCATTGCACTTACGATGTGTATGCGTTGTGCTTCGAATATGAATTATGCATTGTTCTTGTAATATGAAGTATGCATTGTACTTGTAATATGACGTATGCATTGCGCTTGTAATATGAAGTATGCATTTCGCTTGTAATAAGGAGTATGCATATACTATAGAATATGTATTGTTGTTGTGATATAAAGCATGCATTGTGCTTGTAATATGAAGTACGCATTGTGCTTGTAATACAGAATGTGTATTTCACTTTTAGTTGTATTATGAAGTATGCGTTGTACTTGTAAATAATGGTGACCATGTTGTTCAACTGCAAACAGATCCAAAATCTACAACTTGAGAGGGAGTGAGTGAGTCAGTCTTTAATGCCGCTTTGAACAGTATTCCAGTTATATCACGGTGTTTCAGCTTAATGTGGGAGGAACGCTAGAAGTGATGCAGGTCTCAGACCTTTACTACTTTGGTGAAATCAACAAACACGTTGCTGACAAAACCTTAAATACATTCGGAGCAAACCAGTATTGGAACCTACAATCATAGCTTTCTGACGTGCCGATGGAACGCAACTCTAAATTGCGGCGCCTTCGACAAGTGGGCCACCCGTGCCCCCACAATTTCAGGAACAACACCGAAGCTGAAACTTGTTTTGCAAAACCTCAGCCAATCAACGTTAACATGTTCTGCAACATTCAAGTCTGATTTGCAACATTGTACACGTGTGTTGATATGACATTTGAGAGGTTATTATAATGATCATAGCCTCACATAAAACGACTTGACCTAAATACATTAAAAAGATTTATTTTCAACATAAACCCCATCCACATTGATACACTTTTGCCAACGATGTTTTGGAAATTTTATTCCAGTTTCGTAGAAACAGCCTCTTGGCTGTCCAAAACGTTACACAGCTGCTATAACGTCATCGGATTCTGTATGGAGCTTTCGTCCTGATTGGGAATAGATGGAAGTCTGATGGAGCCAGAGCAGGAGAATCAGTGGGTGCTGAATAAGCTCAAAGTCACTTTCGTTGATTATAGTTAAAAGGACACCTTTTCTCAGCTCCCAATGTAACGTATTCTTAATTTCATCCTATAATTGCCTGAAACGTGCAGCATAATATGCTCCGTTTATTGTCTGGCCTTTTGGACGATTTCCCCCGTGATGACAGTTTCAGCATCCTACAGCACGGACGCCATAGCCTTTCTAGGTGATGGGACATTCTTTACCTTCTTTGGTGACGGTAATGTTACAAAATGCTTCCGCGTTTTTATTGCTGTTTGGAATAGTCACATAGTTCAGAAAAAAACTTCCTGGATCATCTTCAAACAGAGCTAGATTATCACACTTTGTGCATGGTCCGTTTTGTATCAGATGTCAGAAGCTTTGGAACCCAACGAGCTGATACTTTCGTCCTTGTCGTGGTCCCTGCTGTGAAAAGCCTACTACACTAGCAATATGACAATCAGTCAATTTCCGGTCGATCATCACCATATCATTGATTTTCTGGATCCGTATCTGGTGTTGCTCACGTGGCACGTCTTCAAGGCGATCTGTGCCACGTTTAAACTCTGCTGCCTTTACGGTGACATAGTAAGGGGCATCCTTCCCTAGTGTTGTACTCATATCTTCATTGATAGCTTTTGGTTTTAAGTTCATGGTCACTGCACGTTCCTCAAGCTTGTCCATTTTCCAAAGATCACAGACCAATGTTTATTTTATTTTCTCAAGTGACTCAAGTTTTTTTGTGGCTATACCTCATGTCGTGGACATCATTTAAAAGATTTAACTGATAGGAAATTCTTTCTATTCGAGGGTCAGAAGTTATCAGTCATCCCTCGTATGTCCACATATTGCAAATATTCGGAATACATCCAATGAGGTTTGTATATGGTGCCGGTATTGCTTCACGTTGTGTGTGTCCTTCCGTTGTTACGTTTGCAGTGCGACCAAAGTTGTTCGATCCTACCGTTGTTCTTATATAAAGACAAAGAGAACCATTGCGAAAACCATGGTTCGTCATCACTCATTGTTGATATTATTGAATAACCAAGCTTTAGTGAAGAGGATGAGTGACCGGACTTGTGGTAATTTAGCAATTGAGACACCAAATATGTTGTGTTTGTTTGCTGTTTAACGCCGCTCTCAGCAATATTCAAGCTATATTACGGCGGTCTGTAGACAATGGAGTGATTGACATCATGAGCATCGCTCCACGCAATTGGGATACGATGACATGTTTCAACCAAGTCAGCGAGCCTGACCACCCGATCCCGTTAGTCGCCTCTTACGACAAGCATAGCCGCCTGTTACGGCAAGTATTGGTTGCTGAAGACCTATTCTAATCCATTGTTTTTAATGATATATACAAGACTATATGTTTCCAATTATGAAAATATATAAGTGAGTGAGTATCGTTTTACGTCGCTTTTAGCAATATTCCAGCAATATCGAGGCGGGGAACACCAGAAATGGGCTTCACACGTTGTACCCATGTCGGGAATCGAACCCGACCGCCCCTGCAAATATATTAAAATTTAGAGTTATAATATAGCTCGAGCGTATGTAACGTATGTATGTATAAGCTGTTACCTAGTCTCAGAGACTTTAAAAATGCAAATACTGAAGTGTGAATGTCAGTAAACAAGTCTGTCGACTTTCCTTTGCGTGGGCAATGTCGATAAATGAAGAGTGTGGGGCCCTGGGTGATCCCTGATCATGTCTTGTTGTATTCAGCGTCTCAGATTCAACGTGATAAATAGCCAGTAGACTTTAGACGCACATTGTAGAATTAACACAATGTGCTTACACAAAAACTAGGCTTTGCTGACAAGACAGGGCAAGGGTTAGCATCCTGCCGTCTAGCTACTTGGCATCTCACAATGTAACCCTCTCCCCTGAGAGTTAGAGAACATATCCTCATTGTATTTCACTGACCCCCTTTGTATTCCGGTGGAATAAAATTGTGGCAGCATATTGGCTGTCTAATGTTCAGCTTAGTGTATCATGAATCCAACTAGTAAGACACACTAAAGTAACAAATTATACATTAAACAATGTTTTAAATGTGAAGATCGGGTAATAACCTGCCAAGGTAGTGATATTATTTGTTTGTAATTTATATATTATCAATGATTGTTTCAAAACAATAATATAATTTTCTACCGACAAGTTAATATTTGCATAATGAGACATATATAAAATATTTTACATGAATGTTCAGAAATTCAAATACAGGATCAGTATTTTCAAATGAACCATGCAATAGCGAATTTATTGAAGGAGGCAGTTTTGTTTTTCCTTATTAAGGAATGTTTCATAATATTTCATCATTACAGCAACATTACTGCAGACAAAAAAGTAATGGTTCATATCATCTTCTGTGTTCACAAACATCCCAATATGGTGTTTCACTTATGTTGAGCTTAAAGGCCATTTTTTACATGGAACAATGTTATGTATAATATTAAACTGCAATGACTTCAGTTTATTAGCGTAGTGGAAGACCTATAATAAAAGCATATATCTTGCCCATCTGTGATTGTCATACAATCTTGTGGACAGCTTTTGTCATTCTAAAACTTAATGAAACGGATGAGGTGCCTTCATTAGTTTGTTTTATTTCTTGCTCGGGTGGGAAAGTCAGTTGAAGGGATTGTAATTAGACAATTATTGCGTAATCTCTGGTCATCCATATACTTGAAACTGAAGTTCAACTTCAGAAATTCCGCTTTTCAAATTTTGCCAATCAAAGCAGAACTTCCAATGCATATGCATAAAGAAACAGATCAGGAAGGGGAGCACTGTTGGTGCCCATAGAGATGCCTACATCTTGCCTACATGACTTTATCCCCAAATTTCAAATAGATGTTATAAATGAGGAAGTCCATCATTTCACATGTTTTCTCAGTAAATTTCAGATCACAATTGCTTTCATTTTTGACAAAACGGTCACAACCTTTGAACATAGATGTGTACCTATGTGTATGGCCATCTCGCATAGTGACAAATGCCCCTTGTGTCAAAGACTGAAGTTTCTTTCTCGTTTGTAGTTCTTTGTTCTCTTTTGAGATTGACGCTTAGCAAATCATTTTGAGAACAATCATGTCTTTAATTCGATTTGTCTCATATACTTTCTGTGAATATAAATAAATGCGACAAAACCCTTTCCTTAAGCAGAGTCGATTGGACGATATGCGGCTACATCATAAGAATGTGTTTATGAATAGTGATGATCCATGATGTTCGCGAAACGATGAGCGTATCCTATCTCACCGGTGGCTAGCTATGCTTTTCTGACTGAAAAAAAAATTCAAAATGTTTTATGGTAGACATGTGGAGGACATTTCCAAATTTGGCGCATCAGTTACAACATGATGTCCGCTGCAATTCCATATTTTGACATAAACCATATGTTCCCGGGGTTATTTTTAGGGGAACAGTTGACTTGCCTTTGCATGTGTTTCGGACGGAAGCCACTAGTTGGGCAGGATACGCTCACCTTTTCGCAAACACCTGGTATCGTCACTATTTGATAGTGATTCCTGTACACATGCTCAAGATATAATCGAAACCGTATAATGAACGTTTAGTGGAGAATCATTGTGATTACGATAAGGGTTTTGTCGCATTTACATAAATGATATTGTTATTTTAATAAGCAGTGTATTCAATATTCAACTTCATTAAAGATTTAAAGGATACAGTGCATAATTGGGCTGAATGTGAAATCCATAGACATTTACTAAACATTTTATTGAAATGTAACCTTTTCATTTTCACTTTATGTAAGTGGTCTTTGGACAAGTTCTCTCAATATACTGATTACTTTTATTCAGATATAATACGTTTGATAGGATAAGAAACTTTGAGGTTTGACTTTCGTTTTGATTCTAATATACATTTAACTTGTATCTTCAAAGCTGCACCATTGTCTCCCTAACCTTAGTCATATCTGATCCCCGGCCAAGGCGGAATGAGATAACATTCCCTTGACATGGAAACGAGGACAAAGTATACGTCGTATGTCCAGGAGATGTCACCAGATCAGCCTTAAAAAGGGATAAACTTCCCAGATGGTTTCAGGTGGATAGATTAACATTTCAACACTCCAATAATGCAAAGGAAATTGCGGAACAATATTACTCAGAACATTAGGTACGTTTGGATATACTTTTGTCCATTATCCCCATCTCTATTCAAATCAAACATTAAGATTGTTTCCAAAGGCCAAATCTAAAAGTCTAATTGGCATAGCTCGATTATGGTTTACAAAATGATCATTAATCACTAAGCGCCATTTATAAAGATTATTCCCAGTGGAATCTTTTCGACGGACTCGAGACTGAATATTCTCTATCGTTGACGTTTTGAATTCAAGTAAAGAAGATGAAATAATATCACTGGCATGTGCCTTCAAACAAATATTTTTCAACTCCACAATTATCTGACCCCTTGTGGAGGCATTGTGACTATCATCAAGTAATTTGTGAGACATTTAACTGATTGCCACTGAAATTAGTTACACTTCACTCCTTCTGTACCAAACTTCATCTTTGATTTTCAGAACAAAGACCAAATTCAAGCATTATAGACAGGCCGTCTGTCGTTTGTTCTTTGTGATGTGTTAAAAATATTAAAACAGTGTTTCTTTCTTAAACCATGTACAAAGGCTTTCTCTCAAACGAGAATTTTTAAATTGCATTGTTAATTGAAACATAACAATAACAATTGTTATGCCCATAAGCCTGCTTCTCGTTTCTGACAGTTATGTCAATTTAAGTAAAAACATTGTTCCTTACATAAACCAGGACGAATCTGGGTGCCTTTAAGTCAGACTTTTGAAATTGCAAACACGTCGTTTGCTAAAACACGCACCTTCCTAGCAATGGCGTTGTCATTTTGTCATGCATTTTGGCGATCGACAAGTACTCGAACCTTTATGTACGAAATGCCGATGACGTATGCTACTTAATCTAAGACCCCTGAAGATCCGGGCTTGAATTGGTCTTCAGCAATCCACGCCCTTAGAGGCGACTAACGGGATTGGAAGGTCAGGCTCGCTGACTTCGTTGATGCCGGTCACCGTATTCCGATTGCCAAGCTCGATGCTAACGATGTCAATCTTTGGATTGTCTGCTCCAGACTCGATACAGACCGCAGTCATATAGGTGGAATATTAATGAGTGCGGCAATATCATTCAAATGACGTAAATATGTGACGTGTACTTTAAGGTTATGATTGTGTTTGGAGACTGTGCTGATGCCTTGATGTTGTATTTACTAATGTAACCACAATGTCATAACACAGTGCTGCGTCACAGATATTACCCACTTTGGAATGAACCCTGTCTCCAAAGAGACGATTGAGATTCACGAACATCAAGCCACTGGATTCAATAATAACCTTTTCCTTTTTCTTACTTCTTGCACTTTAAGCAATATGGGTGAATTGGTGGCTTACGAAAAGCTTTTCACATATAATTGTGATTCTTCACAACACATGTTGCCATCAAATAAACACGTACTTCATAAACATGAATGCTTGACAGCTGAAACTAGTTTTCTGGCTTAGTTGGAACATATATGTAAAATCATATTGAAATTATTAATGGTTAAGATGGGCTCCAGTCATGTTAAAGTAATACCATGGCATGGAAAGGGAGAGTCGTGACTTTTGTTACCATGCTTTCTGGTATATATATTGCCTTGATAATCGTATGCACTTTAATTTCAGTAATCGCCTGTACACTTGGGAACACGCTATATCCGAATGGTATCATCTCTCATCTACTCAGCTAGATGATTAGAATTGATTTGTAAAAGGTCACAGATGTAACATTCTCATATACTCTGTATTATGGTTCTTTCAGCATTGGCTGAAGGCAAGTCCGTCCATATTGCTTATTATTTTTTTTATCTTGAGACAGGGCGAATCTCTCTCGGCTTAATTCTGGCATTCGTTGACAAAGAAATTGAGACTTCTTGTTGTTGAACCTCTGGGGATAATAGCATTTATGACACATATGAGGAGTCAATCATTGTATCTCCGGGAACGGCCTGGTGTTTTGTTCTTTATAATGATTAATGCAAATGAAAAGGAAGGATGATAAAACATGTTGCTACATGCATATACAAACCTTGTGTTGTAGTACAATTTCTGAGGTATGTTTTGTTGATGAATTGGTAGTATATGATTATACGAGCGTAGGTGCTTGTGAGTAAGGAGTGTGGAGACTCCGTGTCAAATCCATGTCGAGATCATAATATGGAATAGTATCGCGCATTATGTTGACAAGCAACGTTGTATATTTAGTTAATTGCTTTGAATGTTTACCTTAACATTTCTGGGATTGGTTAACCAGGACGTTGTTGGTTAAGCCTTGGGTTAGAATCTTAGCTGTAAGCACAGTGTGTATTTCCATTAAATTCAGAAATTGTAAATGCTCTTTAGTTAACTGGGACGTGCACATATAAATGTTGTAACATGGAGCAGATTGTATATTGCTTATATTGCTCGACATGAAGGGGAAATTCACGATGAGAAAACCGAAATCAACCTCTTGTCAGACAGTCAGAGGTTGCCATAATTTGAAATGTTTATGCATAGATCCAGATAGCACGCTGAATATGGTTTCAGATTGTTTCAGATACGCATTTGTATTGATGCATGTACTATCGCCTATGATACCGGTATCAAATACATCACCATCCAATAAGTAGTTGTTTGTTTCATCTTTAACCACCATCAAATATGGAGGTATATTTACTTTTGCCAAGCAGTTTATATACAATTTGGGGTTGCAAATTGCAGATTTGTTACCTGTAGAACTTTATTTTGAAATAAGAGCTATGCTACCTATAGAACTGTGTTTTCAATGTTGAGCTTTGTTACCTGTAGAACTGTGTTTTGAATGTAGAGCTATGTTACCCGTAGAACTGGGTTTTTTCAATGTTGGGCTATGTTACCTGTAGACCTGGTGGCGTGTTCGGTCACTAAAGATAATAATACATACAATTTGCATAAATAAATGATTCAATGCAAATTCAAAAATAATAATGAATAACTGGCAATATGATGAAAATCATGTCCCGATTGGCTAAATGACATGTTTCCCTGAAAGCCGAAATACCACTGCCTAGACACCCTATTTGCGCTTCGGGAATGTTCTTCAATGGACTCTCATTCGCTGATAATACAGCAGAAATCCGATAAGGTCCAGACCTACTATTTATATACCTTGATTACTTACATAATATATCATACTCAAATACGGCAACTGTTACAGACGGAATCATGCTGTGTTGAACAAATAACCCTACAAATCACTTTGCATGACGACAAATGATTTCTCTTTTTAATTTTTCAGAAAAGAACGACTAGATTTATGATTTCCGCCGAAGTTAAATGTGTATTAATTACACAAGTTCGATTCTCGAGTTATGCTGTTTAATTTCCTTTTTGTCCAATGAAGAAACGTGACTGGGTCCTCTTTCCGGGTGGTGCTGTACAGAAGGAAATTGAGAAAGGGTTAGGCATCTCCTGTGTTCCTTATAAAAGTTCAGTGAGGCAATGACATGTGAATGGCGTGCAGAGAAGCATCAAGAACAACACACTTACAAACAGGAAACGCTTGATGGCATAAATGAATCGGAATGGCATGCATGGATACAAGAGATGGTTCCACTGTGTTCTTTTAATAACAAATAGTACCTTATGGCCTTCTTCTTTCTACATGACAAACAACAAAGTCAATTTGACAGCCTTAGTCTTTCTTATTTCTATCCGCGTTCCTTGTGTTACGAATGTATAACACACCTTGCCATATTTCATAATTTTGTGACAGCCTCCGTGGTTTAATGGAAGAGAGTCCGCCCGGAGAGCGGAAGGTCCGGGGTTCGATCCCCAGCCACGTCGTACCAAAAGACGTTAAAAGATGGTACTTGTTGTTACCCTGTCAGGGCGATCGGCATTAAAGGGGCTAAAACAAGGACTGGTCGGCTCGGAGTCAGTATACTGTGTCTGACCGGGGTATTCATGTTAAACTGCGTATCTCAGTGTGCTAGCATCATTAATCGGCATCAGTCCGGACTAGTACAAGCAGCCACACATACACACACACGTGCATGCACGTCGCTATATAAGTGCAATAATCTTGGACGCGAAGTTAAACCCCATTTCACCCCACCTCACCTCATATTTTTGTTACAATGTTTCAATATTATTATCTTTTCATTTTGTTCTTTCTCTTTGATTAAGATAATTTGAAATATTATTTACATTATTAAAATGAATACTGCTCCAGTCCAACTTTGAGCGTTGTTCAGATGTGGTCACAGTATGTAATATTGATGTTTACAATTATGTATGTTATTATACACACTCCTGTACACATTTCTTGTTGAATGTCTTCAACGGAATACAGGTACCACCCTCACAGATACCCCCCTCACACGACACATACACTAATAAAGGAAGTTGACAGAAAATGATAATCAAACATGTTTCCCTTTTCGCGAACACCTGGTGACATCAGTGATTATCAGTGATCTATTCATATACTGTCCACTGCTGCTTTGCCTTTTACGCCCGATGGAATCTGTTTCGGCAGATAATCGAGACTGGTTATTCTCTAGCGTTGACGTTTTATATTTCCATTTACGTAGTTAACTATTCGGGGTTAAGGTTACAGGCTCAGTGATAATTCTTTTACTGCCATTTCATGTATCAAGAATATGAAACATATTAGTTTAAGATATATCACTAAGGTCTGTCAATAAGGAGTCTGATTTGTTTGTTGTTTAAATTTTCACTCAATATTCCTGCGCGCTCAATATTCTTGCTCACATAGATTTCCAGCTTTGTGTGGGCAGCTTGTACATACTCGAGTACAGACCAAACAGTGCAATCATTGCTATAATGACACACGTATCACGCCGTTAGGGTAGGATGGCCCGCTATCAACCAACTTGTCGAATCTGGGTGGCCCAGTCGTCTAAGGCGCCGCGATTCGCTGTGCAGAGTTGCGTCCCTTGGGCACGCCAGAAACCTATCATTGTGGGTTCGTATCCCGGTTCGCCCCGATTATGTTTCTAGGTTTGTCAGCACCATACCCGTGCTCGTGGGTTTCACCGAAGTGGTAAACGTCTGAGACCTGCATCACTTCGGCCTTTCCTCCCACATTAAGCTGACACGCCGTGATATAACTGGAATACTGTTAAAAGCGGCTTTAAACACAACTCACTCACTCACACTCACTTGTCGAATCTGACCACCAGATCCATTTAGCCATCTCCTATTACAAGTATAGGATACAGGGGACCTTTTATAACCCGAAATCCCAACCGCGGAGATCGAGTCTCGACTAGGAAAATCGGTGCATGAAAGCACGAGTGAGTGAGTATGGTTTTACGCCGCTTTTAGCAATATTCCAGCAATGTCACGGCGGGGGACACCAGAATCGGCTTCACACATTGTACACATGTGGGAAATCGAACACGGCGTGACGAACGAATACTTCAACCACGAGGCTACACCAACGTCCTTTGAAAGCATGAAAAAGACCAACGCCGTCGACACAATCTGCCAAGTCACAAATCAAAAACACTTGATTACATTCATAACTTCTTTCGACAAGCATCGCGCACCGGGGTTCTGGGTTCAGCTACAGATCTCTAGAATCACTTCGGGCTTACCTCAACATGACGTTGACACGCCTTGGTATAGCTGGAATAATGTCCAAAGCGGCGTCCAACCAAACACACTCACTCACTCAGCTCCGGAATCCCTCACACGGAATTAAATCCAACAATAGGGTTTTCCAATTGTCTATCTTTTTTTACTCGTCATCCACAATTATATGTACAATGTATCTTGGATATCAATAAAACTTGATCAAAACTCACCCCATTGCAGATACATTGACACACCGTAAATCCGATGTCGTGCCCAATTAAATCGTACGGATTAACGCATGTCCGGATTAACGTATTTTTTTGGGAAGCAGTATTGTCACAGAAACTATGAAATGACGTGCCCATGAGCAATCGCCCAGGAGGCGGGGTGTCCGGTTTAACGGGTTGTGGATTAACGAGGTTTCACTGTCTATACAATGGTGCAATTGTTACATAATTCACAACCTGACATCCATTGTATTGCTAGACAACTGCATGCCAATGTGATCATTGTTACTGAAGCAAGATTCCTATATAAAGACGGTACTGTACTTACGAAAGAACGGCTCTTTGATGGCTAACGTTGCTGACAGGTCTTTTACGATATTCTCTTGGTTGTTTGGTGATAAGCAGATCTCCTGCCTCTGAAGGAATTAATTGTCTTACAAATCGTAGCATGGCCCGACGGACTTCATGTTTATATTTGAATTTACAATGCGATGTGTGTTATTCTCGTCTGAGATAAAGCTATGTAACATCTTGGTTTGTCTTTGACGGCAATTCGTTAAAAACATTCCTCTTTCATACACATCACTCTTGTCTGGCAATCATAATTCAGGAACCATCGGATGAACATAAAGGAACAGTAAGCATCAGACCAACAACGGTGGTTTGGACACCATGGTATCTCTTTTATGTTTCATTTGGGCGATTTAAACACAGAAGGGTACATAGAATGACATTCCGAATGTACATTGTACGTCATTTTGTTTTGCACGGGTTGTGTTGTTGTCAAATTTGCAATGCTACTGCTTAATTATATTGAAAGTCTATGGAAGTACGCGTCGGGCTAGAATTGGTCCCCATCAACCTATGCTGGACGTGAGAGGCGACTATATATTGTCCACATGATGCGCGATGCCACTTTACAGGACCCTCACGGGATAGTTGTTACACCATCTTGCTAACTGGCACTCACTGAGCCGGGTGCTTAGGCTCGGGATTTGGATTACAGCGTGTCAGCCTTTCCTGGCGGCATGGACCTTTATAAATCTCATGGTAGTCTGGTCAAAAATCAGTTTATTTTTATATGAAGATTTGATATGTTTCAGCTTCTGCTATATATTTTGATTAAAACGATTATCCTAAATACCTTTTTTATAAATCATCATTCAACCATGTATTTTTGGTGGCTGACAATTTCTTTTATTTCAAACACTCGGCAGCAGAATTGGTTTTTCAAACAATGTCTGGCACAAACTATTTGAAATGAACAGTCACTTACTGGTGTTCCCCCTTGTTATAAGGCAATTCATGAATTCTTGCCTTGCCTCAAGTTGACGTGGGGGCACGGGTGGCCCAGTCGTCTAAGGCACCGCGATTCGCTATGCAGAGTTGCGTCCCTTGGGCACGCCAAAAACCTATGATTGTAGGTTCGAATCCCGGTTCGCCCCAATTATGTGTCTAGGTTTGTCAGCACCATAACCGTGCTCTTGGGTTTCACCGAAGTGCTAAATGTCTGAGACCTGCATCACTTCGGGCTTTCCTCCCACATTAAGGTGACACGCCGTGATATAACTGGAATACTGTTAAAAGCGGCGATTAACCCAACTCATTCACTCACTCAAGTTGACGTTTCACAACCAAAGGACAGATATTCACAAATGCAACGTAATACACCGCTAAATAAATATAAACACAAATTTAATTTTTTGGATAATATTGAAAGGGAATCCAGAGAGTCCAGAGAGTCCCGCATAAAGGGTTTTTATCTCCTGCAAATTTTCTTATTATTAAATATATATAATTTGAATGATTGATAGAGGACCTATTACATATCCCTCCGGTGATAAGAAGCAATGAACACAAAATAACCTGTAAAGAATGTTGTTTTGATCTTCAAAGACGAAAGTTAAAAGTGTTACTGCCTTTGATTGTGTATAAAAGACACAATGTTAATACTCTCAAATGGATCAATTTTCGACTTGTTTTCACTAAAAGCTTCCTCATATTTGAAACGATCCCCGTTTGTTAAATAAGCCAGATGATTCGAATGTTTTCATAGGAGTTCCTCAAATGACTTTATCTTCACCACGACAGCCTTATATCGCGCTTACCCTTTTTGCGAACACCTGGTGTCATAACTGATTATCTGTGATCCATTCAAATAATTTTCACCGCTATTTTGCCTGTTACGCCAAATGGAATCTGTTTGGCGGATAATCGAGACTGGTTATTCTCTGGCGTTGACGTTTTATATAATGATTCATTATCAATTAATTCCCAGATTCATGAAAAGTTCATGAATTCGTCCTCATTTTAGTTTTGACAATATTTATGACATAACATATATGTACATTCTGTCCGAAAAGAGCCATTTGATATCTTGAAATGTATCTGTTTTAATCTGAATTTTTCACGTCATACATGACATGAAAATGTGCAGTCAAGTCTTCGACGGATGTGCAGGATTGTCAAGGGGGGGGGGGGGGGGGGGTGGGGGCGGAAATCCCTAAATACTCCAAGGAGTCAAGCTTCTAAACACGGTGGCTCACCCAACTGCTCCCCGCGGCCATCGTAGCTCTACTTCACCTTATTCAAACCACGTGCCAACAACAAGGCAGGGCAGTCGAAGCATTGTAAATTTTTAATTGAGAAGCTCGTTGATTAGTTCGTCTCCAAACGGTGATCAGGACCTCTCGTAACTTGGCAGTTAGTTGCTTGTGGTTTAAACCACCTTGAACGGTATCATAATTATATCACAGAGCGTGAAATTTGGGAAGAAAGACCGAATTACGAGGATTACGACGTTAGGCTCTTTGCTGAAACCCATCAACACGGATATGGCTTTAACAAACCAAGAAACATATGTATCAGGCATATTTGGGATTAGAACCCACGATCATAAGTTTCTAGCACAGCGAATTGCCACGCCCCTAAAAGTGAAATATCAGTTTGAAATTGTTTGTGGTAGTTTGTACTTACTTACTTTTTATTCATTCGTTTTGTTGTGAGTGGCGGATGCTACCGGTAGAGCGGGTCATGCCTACGCTTTTCGTTTCAAAGCTTTTCCTTTTGCGCCTAATGGAATCTATTTCGGTGGAAAATAGAAGCTGCTTATTCTCTGGTGTTTTATATTGTAGTAATGTAAAAAGAATTATGTAACTCAATGTGAACCAGACAGAATCATGAAGTCATATTTGAAACTTAAAGTTAATCATGCATTGTCTGGTATTTGGCAAGTATTCTCTTCAGAGTATTTCTTTGATAAGCTTTGACCTTCTGTCGTTTATTCTCCTTGTACTTTTACGTGATAGAATCAGTATGGTCTGATCAGAACTGAGAATGGTGTCTTGATATCTCCTATGTAATCTAAGATGATTTTTATTCATTTCACATTTGGAAGTTATACGCTCAGAATTATAAAAACTTCGTATTTTTTATTACAAGTATCAAATCTCTTCCTACAACTTGCAGTATCAGGAATAGGAGAAACCTTTATCCAGTTCTTTTTTAAAGTCATCATTCCTGTACTTAAGCGAGACAATAAGAGTTTGGAAGGAATGTTGATTTTAAGTTTTCGTCAAATATATCCCCAAAATATTCCACACTGCACTGGTATTTAAATCATTTGCATTTTGGGGAAGAATTTTCACCAAGTGCTTCTTTTTCTGGGAATGTGTCATTAAAGCATAGTAACATTGGCATATGTTGGTACAATAATAGAGAGGCAATGACGTTGTCAACAACACCGCATCCTTGCGCTGATATGACCTTAGTTCACCTTGTTTGTCTGCCCTAATCTCTCGTGTTGTAGTGGGTGGGTGGGTGAGTTGGGTTTAACGCCGCTTTTAACAGTTTTCCAGTTATATCACGGCGTGTCAGCTTAATGTGGGAGGAAAGCCCGAAGTGATGCAGGTCTCAGACGTTTATCACTTCGGTGAAACCCACGAGCACGGGTATGGTGCTGACAAACCTAGAAACATAATCGGGGCGAACTGGGATTCGAACCCACAATCATAGGTTTCTGGCTTGCCCAAGGGACGCAACTCTGCACAGCGAATCGCGGCGCCTTAGACTCTCGTGTTGTAACATACGGTCACCAAATGACCCTAGTATGCACACAACCGGAAACATGCCGAATTTAGCAAATACTAGTACCTAGTTTGTTGTCGGATTTGATATATGGCCGTTGCATATCGACAGAGAGCAGTGTCAATGATACATCATACAGATTTGTATAAAAGCGTATGCTTGCAATTGTTTAAATTGTTCTTTTTATATCCTTATTGCTAACGGATGAATCAATATGTTCCGTCTTATTTCTTTTTCTGAGGCAAGAGAGTAAACTTACTTTAAAAGTCCAGTTTTCCCCTTGGCCGAACTAGGCTGGTATTATGGAGTCACATTTTGGCTGGACTTACGAGTTTATGCATCGTCCAATCAAAAGCGCGCAACGAAATCGAAATCCGGTTCGTAAACTGTCGTGCAGATTTCGGTCGATTGCAGGATTTGCAAAGCATGTGCAACGCCAACTCGTTGTCAACAGACATTTTCAAAATCTTTTCATGTTTTCAATCAATCAATTTAGCCGCCATTTTGTTTGAAACAAATGCAAGTGATGGAATCTGATTGGTCCATAGGAGAGGCTAAGAAGGGACATAACTCGTCATAACCACTGGTGGTGCTACGATCGAGCCCAGGAATTCCGACCTAGTTCGGCAAGGGTGGAAACAGGACTTTTAAAGTCAGTTAACTCTCTTGCCTCGAGAAGATGTCTTATTTTCAAGCCAGAATGAGGCTGACGGGAAGTCCAGTATGAAACCACCTAATACACTTCAATAAAGGTATCAATGGTATGACAAAAAGAGGTTATGGTGGTTGGTGTTCTGAAAAGGCCGAATAACACAGTTGTACGATGTTTGCACATGTCTCCAAGGCTATTGAGTATTAGTTCAAATCATAATTTCCAGATAATATAAATAATTAAAACAATGTGTTCCTATAAAAGACTGGCCTCCTGGTACTATCCACTTATCTGGACTTGCCTATTAAAAGGATAGAATTACTATACATCCGTGGACTTATCAATCAGTACAGACTTGCCGCCAAAGCTAGAGAAACGCCTTGAACAAATAAATTATTAAATGCTTTGAACATTGCTACAGTGAATGTACGATGTTTTACGCCGAAGTTGGCAATATTCGAGCTTTATCAGGACGGCCTGTGAATAATCAAGTCTAAACCATGGAAACTATTGACTGACGACAAGACCTCCGATCACTGACCAATTCGACACCAAGGTTTCGTTCCGGAAGTGACGTCTCGCTCTTTCTTATCACTAGCCTAGAGTTGAATGGCTCTCGCTGATGGGTGTAATTTGATTGGAAAGCTAGTTTTAGCGACATGAAATTTGAACTGGGCTTAAAACCATTGATTGCAGCGATATTGTCACAACAGAATGAACATGTAATATTCGGGATATCCAGGATGAAGTCATCGCGGCACAATAAAACGCGAATAACTCGTCACCAAACCTGATTCTATCCCATTCTCTCCAGGAGCGGTGGCGTAGCCCAGTGGTAAAGTGTTTGCTTGTCACGCCACAATTCGATTCCCCACATGGCTACAATCTGTGAAGCCCATGTCTGAAGTCCCCCCTCCGTGATTTTGCTTGAATATGGCTAAAAGCGGTGTAAAACCATTCTCACCCCCTCACCATCCTCTTCAGTCAGCAGTCGACAATTATAGATAACTGGGGACCAATTATCACCTGGAATCCTCGTGGGTGCAACATCCTGGACATATCATTTATCAAATGACTTATATTAACAGATTATGTCCGGGTATTGATGTTACAGGTGTTATTTTCACTCGTATTGTATATGTATAGCTTAGTTGCTGATAGGTATGTACTCCATCCCTGAAGATGCGATAAAATACTCTCGTGACAGCGGAATATATTTATGGCACAAAACACTTACTATTGAGATCTCCCATGAGAGTTAACTTTATAGGTTCTGAAATAAAACCACTAGGTTGTTGTTTGTTTCCTTGCTGCATAACAAGATGTTTTCACGATTCCTCTGGTACCATTTATTGCTTTCATCAACATGCCCACGCGGATACCATGACAACAGTGGACGTAGTGATGATGCATACTGACACCACTGTATTTAGTCAGAAACAAGGTATAGGCTTGTAACACGTGATACTTTCATTAATCGTCCTTGCACGTCAGTTTCCTTTGATACACATCAAGGTAGACCTATCAATGGCGTGACTTATGTAATATTGCACGCACTTCCCCTGCATATACCCCTTATAAAATACTCCGTCACCATCAAATATCGCATCTTCTTGTGTCTGTACTTTGTATGTGATGCTTGGCTACAGCAGCGGCTAAGATAACGTCTACCGTCAACGCCAGAGAATAATCAGTCTACCGTCTCCATTATATGCCGAAACAGAATCCAAGTGGCGTACATTGCAAAATGGTGATGATTGGTTGGTTGGTTGGTTGGTTTGTTGATTAACGCCGCACTCAGCAATATTCCAGCTATATGACGGCGGTCTGTAAATAATCGAGCATAATCATGAGCATCTATCCACGCAATTTGGATCGATGACATGCATCAACCAAGTCAGCGAGCCTGACCACCCGATCCAGTAAGTCGCCATTTACAACAAGCACAGTCGCCTTTTACGGCAAGCATGGGTTGCTGAAGACCTATTCTACCCCGGAATGTTCACGGGTCTAAATGATGACACTTATATGAATGATTAGTGAACATCGCGAAAAGGGTAGACATGGCCCCCTCTACAGGTAGCACCCGCCACCCATTACAATTTTCACAAAAAGATAATTGTTTGTTGACTAACGCTGCGCCCCTCAATACTCCTGCCACCCAACTGCGGCATGTAAACAATCGGGTATGGACTTGACAATCCACTGATCACATACACGCTCATTTTGTTATGGTGGATTTCACCAAAGTGGTAATTAAACACCCAGCATCACTTTGGGGTTTCCTCCCACATCACGCTGACACACTGTGATATAACAAAAACCAAACTAAAGTCATTCACTGTAGTTAAATGTCCTGCAAGGAAACTAATCAGTGAACATCAGCGTCCACATGAAATCTGAATATTTCATAAAAAGACGTCAAACAAAAATGTCAAAAATTTCAAATGCAAAATGCACATCCTAATGATATCGACTCTCCAAGAATATGCTTTGAAGGTAACAGAGTTGACGGGACAAAAACCGATGCTTCTAATATCAATGAGACGACTGCTTTGAAAAGTCTCTTTGCTGGGATACTGATAATGTGCATAATTGGTTTTGTAAAGGATTCCCTTTTCAAACTGTTAAACGAGTAATGATCACTGTCACGCGCTACTCTGTCACATCTTCTTTCCTTCTTAGGAAGTAATTAAGCTTGCAAAACACATACTATGGGTGTGCTTTTATGACATTAAGTAGTCACAGCCACAAACCGACTTATCATCCAGTGACCTTTCTATTCCTTCATAGTAGTTCCATTTCTTCACATAGTCGGGAGCTACATACTTGACCTAATGGTCCACATTTCGGAACAGGCCAATAGTTAATCTGTTAGGTTTTTAACTGTCAGGAAAATTGCATCTTCTTTATACAAGCACTCGTTTGAAGCAGTCGCGTTACCTTTGAAACAGATCCACATTAGATTATAACTAGTTTCCATGACATTACCTGCAAATGGATTTTAGGACTGAATTTGCATATGTTGAGTTGTAAGTGCTATTAAGTGGAGGAACATGCTTTGAAGAGGTGCATCGAGCCATGAAGAGCCAGTGAATGTCAAGCATGATAATTATCTAATCGTCTTCATGAAAAATTGTTTGGTAGTTATATGTTGATATTGAACTTCTATGCAGATGGAGATACATGCTTTCATTGGTGTTTTCACAGTATCTGGAAGATAATCAATGCATGGTTTGTATGTGGCATAAATCCTGTGAGAGTAAGAGCCCATCTTGTGTTTAAATTTACATCAAAATGCCGGGGGGGTTGTGGGGGGAGAGGGGGTGGGGGCTACCAGGAGGTTATGCGTCAGTGCCAATTGTCATCCATCATAGCGGTGTCAGCAGAGGCTACAAACATCGTTGGTCAGCCGTGAAAATGGCATTCTCTTTTTTTACAAATGGTTCGAAACTTGGCAACTCCGGGACAATTACGTCATTAAGGTAATGGCATTCCATATAGTATCGTATTATCACATCTCATTTTCATAGGATCCATGGACATTTATCATAAATTCGGATGTGATAAATGCTATTTGTAACAGCTTTGTGTTCAGAGACTGATATGACGAATTCAATATGTTAAAGTTTATTGTGTGTAAGTTTATTGTGTGTAAGTTTATTGTGTGTAAGTTTATGTGGTAACCCATAACGACTCTTACACTTTGGTGACATCCACAGGAACGTGTGATGTTGAAAAACCAATATCCTACGACTAACGGAACCCTGGAGTGAGTGAGTGAGTGAGTGAGTGAGTGAGTGAGTGAGTGAGTGAGTTGGGTAAAACGCCGCTTTTAAAACTATTCCAGTTATATCACGGCGTTACGGAACCTTGGATGGAACCAAATGAACGCAACTATTTAGAATCCGTCGACTGTGCCACTAGTAATAGTGAGTGAGTGAGTGAGTGAGTTGGATTTAACGCCACTTTTAACAGTATTCCAGTTATATCACGGCGTGTCAGCTTAATGTCGGAGGAAAGCCCGAAGTGATTCAGGTCTCAGACGTTTACTGCTTCGGTGAAACCCACGAGCTCGGGTATGGTGCTGACAAACCTAGAAACATAATCGGGGCGAATCGGGATTCGAACCCACAATTATAGGTTTCTGGCGTGCCCAAGGGACGCAACTCTGCCTTAGACGACTGGGCCACCCGTGCCCCCGCCACTAGTAATTAGATAATGTCGTCTTTAATATATGTTTAAAGACCACAGGTCCGTGTACATCAGCATTAATAGGAGTCACCTTCAGTACTAAGTGTTTTAAAAGTATTTTACAGAATCTATCCTGCCTGTTCAAATGCGGGTATGTGCCTAATTTTCAATGGAAGTGACGAACCTGTTATTTAGCACGATCAATCCTAAATTGATTTTTTCAGAATAATTAAATATGAAAAAATAGTACAAAAATAAGGATAATGCTAAATGATATATAACTGTTTCTAAAAGCTGACTATCAGATCTTTGTTTTAAAAAAAATTAATAAAAAACATCCTGTAATTTCGTTTGAAACAAATCATCTTTCTTTGGCCACACTAATCCACTGTATGTCTACATTCTTCCCTCTCCTAACATAACTGTTAAAAGCTCAAAAAGAGGGCTCAACAAACATGAAGAGGATTTACCCGTTATTGTGAAGTGTTTATTCCGTATCTTTGTAAAGATCTAACGCGCAAGTGTAATGTAGATTTGTTCATGGAATCATATAATAGATTACATAGATTTTAAACTTTTTTTCAACGATCCAATTAGGGAAACAGGAAATTATTTTTTCGTAGATCTAACTACGGGATACACCTCTTCAGATCTTAGTATAGCCAAGTGGATAATGAAATTATAGGTCTGATCAAACAGAGGCGACTTCCGTAGAAGAGAAAAAATGGATACTTCCGTCCGGGTGAAAAAAATAGAGACTTCGTCGGTGGAGAAAAAACAGATACTTCCGTCGAAGAGAAGCAGACAATCGTGCCTAAAAAAGGTTACTGCATCTCAAGGGTTTTCATGTGATCAGTCGAACTAAACCGCTTCAAATCAGCGATGTTCGGATTGCAAGAAATCTAAAAACAACATTGGATTTAAGAGTATTATAATGCCTTTCAAATCCTGTTTTTGTCCTTTTTATTCTTTAAAACCGACGTAACGTTACGTATGTCAATGTCATTTTATAACTGTTACAGTATATCTTCAGAGGCATGTCCAGTGTGAATTCCAGATCAATACTGACTTGAAGTTACCAATCTATGGTTCGGAATTCAAACAATTTAAGGAGATATTATTGTTTAAAAGTGAAAAATAATCAACCGTTTTTGTTATCCATAAACGAATATAATGAACTCAAACATTACAAAAACATTTAAAAAACTGAAGATTGTAACCCCAAATGAAACAGTATTAATATACCTGTTCATGTATTGTGTGTGTTGATTTTCATGTCATTTTATGAATGGATTTTGTTTGCAGGCTGGTGTGTGGCGTTAGGCAACATCGCTTACGTTTTTCTGCAAATTGTGAGTAGCGGGTGCTACCCGGAGAACAGGGCGTGCTTACCCTGTTTGAGAAAACCTGGTGTCCACTGATTTTCAGTGATCCATTTATATAATTTTCACCACTGTTTTGCCTTTTACGACCAATGGAATCTGCTTCGGCAGATAATCGAGACTGGTTTTTCTCTGGCGTTGACGATTGATCGACTAAGAGAGTGTATTTCGAGTCTATGGAGAACAGAGTTTGAACTTTAGTGCTTTCCACTTTACCTGTGAAGATCGGGGGTAGAATAGGGCTTCGGTAACCCTTGCTTGTCGTAAAAGGCGTGCGTGCTTATCGTAAGAGGCGACTAACGGGATCGGGGGTCAGGGTCGCTGACTTGGTTGATGCACGTCATCGTATCCCAAATGCGTGGATCGATGCTCATGATGTCAATCACTGGATTGTCTGGTCCAGACTTGATTATTTACAGGCCGCCGTCATACAGCTGGAATATTGCTGAGTGTGGCGTTAAACAACAAACAAACAACTATATCACACTGTGACGTCATATCTTTTGCGTCAAAATGAGCGATGTGACGTTATAAGTTGTGCGGTGTAAATCTAAATTTTGTGCATATAAGGCTTGCTTCTTTGGTTGCGTCCACTTCTTGTCGACTTATTGCATGTACCCTCGCCGACACCAAAGAGTTCGCGTTTATTTTTATGGTAGAATGCAGATAAAGATACTGCGTTTTCAATGTAGATTTCACGGCGCTAAATTTAACAAATGGACGTAATTCAAATTCAGTTTCCAGTACATACATCGTTCAAAGCTACGTAACCCTAAATCCACTCACTCATCCATTTAACGTTAGCACAAGAACATCATTCGTCACAAGGAACATACCCAATCATGCACAAACGGAACACCCTCATCAATGGACCCTGGGATAACAATCCTGACATAAGCTATCTGATTCGTCAAACACTGTCTGTAACCAATCCATGTTCCTATCATCACATTGGAGGCATTTCATCTACGATAGCACGATGTTAACAGTCTGTTTGCTCAGGTCCTAAAAATCAAAGACCGTTCTTCTTTGCAAACTGAAGGTTCATTACGTACCACAGTTTTCCTCAGAGACAATGATCGACTGATAAAGACAGTGTTTAAACACGGCATCGTCTTGGCTGACTTGTTTGTCTTCCTATAATTACATTTGACTTCTCGTTTAAATACCTTCTTCAGAAAGCTGTATATATGTTTCCGCTATAGTAAGATAGTTTATAAAGAAACAGATTCGATTGTCGTGGTCACACCGACTAATTTCCTTGCTGATTGAGGATGGAACGGTGCTCGGTCGTCTTGCCGGGTGGTGCCAGACAGAAGGAAATTGGTCCACAGTTCATCTGCTTCATTACTGGGTTATAGTCTACTGCGAGGTTTATGGCAACTGACCGTTATGATTGATTGGAGATGAGTGTATATTTGGAGAAGGATGGAGATGGAGTGTATATTTGGAGAAGGATTAATAGCAGTCCGTGGTTATACAGGACACACCACCTTGAATACATAAATGAGTTTATGTTGTAAACACGGATCCGAAGTGAGATGCACTCTTCTAATGGCACTCGTCATTCATTTGAGTTTCTGTAACAATATGACCGTTTTCGTCAATAAACACAATACTCTCTGCCACGAAACTAGACAAGACAGACATTTGAACTGAGGCTTCTTTCGGCAACTTTACAGCAGCCTCTCTGCGGAACAAGACCAAGGTTATGATCGTCACGCCTCAACTTGTTTGTTTGGTTGGTTGTGGTTTAACGCCGCACTCAGCAATATTACAGCTATATGACGGCGGTCTGTAAATAATCGAGTCTGGACCAGAAATTCGAGTGCTTGATATCATGAGCATCGTTTTACACAATTGGAATACAATGACTTGCATCAACCACCGTTCATCGACTCTAGCGCAAGCATGGGTTGCTGAAAACTTTTTCTCACCCGGATCGTCACGGGTCAAAAATATTTTTTTTAATGATTTATATTCCTACCCTCTCACGTTGGCGGGTTACGCAAACAATACAACGATCATTTATGCTTTCCCGATCCCGTTCATCGACTCTTACAACAAACATAGTCACCTAACACCTCAACTAGATTGGTTCACCAATAAACGGTCGCTGATATGTTTAAGGAAATAGATTACAATCAAAACATCAAAGTTACACTTTTCATGAAATCTAAGTTTGGGTAGAGTGACACGAAAAAGATTGGAATAATGTATATCATCTTATCGTACATAGCTACATATGTATCATCTTATCCTACGTAGCTACATGTATATCATTTTTTCCTACATAGAAATGTGTATATCATCTTATCCTACATAGAAACTTGCATATCATCGTAGCCTATATATGCACATGTATATCATATTATCCTACATAGGAACATGTATGTCATCAATTCTTTAAAAGGTATATCATCTTATCTTACATAGGTATAACATCTTATCGTACATAGAAACATGTATATCTTCTTATCCTACATATTGTCATCTTATCGTACATTGATATATCATCTTATCCTACAAAGATATATCATCCAATATCGTCATCGTATTCTGCATTCGGTATATTATTTTTTATTACTCGCCAGTGAAGAGATCATCAGCCGTTTAATACACATACAGCTGTATTGCACATTGTGTACTAACGTAGCGAATGCTTATGTACTGCGGGAACAATTTTCACTTACAAATATTGAAAACTCCAAACATCTCTGGGTCCTTTCAATGACATTGCGTGTCCAGACGACAGATCACTGGGAGGAGCTTATGCACACAGGATGACCCCCGCAACCCTGTTGCTAGGCTGACGTCCCATGGCATTGTTTTGCCGGGGGATCTTGCAACACAGTTCCACAAATTACGTCAAAGGCTATTGTGACGTGGAAATTAAAATTTACGGTGGAAGGCCCCGCTTAACAAGGCGATCATAGCGCAACGACAGTCGTAAATTTATGTTAAAGTACGGGAGTTAGATATCTTTAGCGCTTCGAAAGCTTTGTGGGACGGACCCCTGAATTCTAAAAGTGGATCGTTGAATGGTATCACATTAAAAAGTATCACCGTTTGACGTGTTTGAAGTACTATTCTGTTAATTTCAATTGGAGTAAGCTGTGGATCGCATAGATGTCTGCCTATTCACAGACGACAATGAAATTGAAAAAGTATTTTAAACGGCAAATAATAAATAAAATACTAACCTCACTCCCGTGCTAAACCATTTTTATAAAACTCGTGATAGTTCTGGTATCTGACGAGCGAAAGCTATTCACTCGTTTGATAAAATTGGTACATCACGGGTGTTCGTTTAGCATTCTATACATCCTAAATTGATGTCCCATCTTATCCAACATTGGTTAATCACCTTACCCTACACTAATAATCTAAACGGGCAACGTGGATTTATACAACCGTCAAAGCATATACATTTTACAAATTCGACGATGTATTTAAAATAAAGGATCAAAACATAATTATAAAAAAAATCTGCTAAATGTAGAGACCATTGTTCGATTCAGACACTATATTATTAGCATGTGTTCATAAAACACTATAAAAATATGATGAAACAATTGCCTCACCAATTTAACAACTTTCGTAATTTAAAAAAAATATTATCGTATATTGCCACACATTCTACCGTGATATCATTTCCTTCTTGAAGGCATAACATTGAGTATCCAACGAATAGTCGAACGAACTGGGCATAAAACATGACAACTTAACAAGTAATGGCGACTCCAAACAACCCTTGCGGTATTCACTTGGTGACAAATTACTGACATGTCACAACCGACGTCGACGTCGACGAGCAGGTAGGCCCATCAATGCCTAACTGATGGCACGCTGCACGCAGCCCCTATGCCGCAGTAACGACTTTCTAAATACCCTGTTGTCACGTCAACATCATCAACACTACCCATCTGATTACTTGCACGTGGGCTTGACAGATTTGTTAAATATATTCATAAATAACCATTAATTCGGGCACATATTTGTAAATTATATCCACAGTAATTTGCATTCTTTCAAACCTCTGTTTCATGAGAACCCAGCTAGTTGAATTAGAATATTCACCGACAGCATACAGTTAAAAACGTCTTGGCTTTGAAATTGCAAATGTGCCAAATTGGTTTTCTCAAGGACCCTTTTGTAACGAGTAATGACCATCCTCTTTCACTGATGTGATGAGCATTCCTATAAAGGGTTCATTTAAAAATTGCTTGAAAAACCATTGAAGTCCCTTTCGATGACACTGTGTGGGTATATGAGAATAAACATACGGCAAATATTTCTCAGTGACTCTTCTGGTCTGTCACCAAGGTAGTTGACCACAGAACCTTGACACAGAAAGAGTACAATTTGATCTATCATGCCACTTGTCATCGAGATAATTGTCCATCTTGGTGTTTACACGTACAAGGTTATGTCCCATTTACGTTAACATGTAAAATTCGCCGATTGATCCAAATGCAGGTCATAAAAGGAGTCAATGACCTTGACATTACCTTCAATTTGATCTTCGGATAAAATTTGCATACATATGGGAAGTCGTATTTAGTAGAGGAGCAAGCCTTGAAGATATGTCTGTATCCTTGAACTTCTAACAGAATGCATATCAAGAAAGCTATCTCATCATCTTCACTGAAAAGCTTGTTTATTTGAGATATGGAATTATTATTCTGATAACTGCAGACAGACATTTATGGTTGCCATTCTTTCTACTTCAATCCGTTTAATCTTTTTACAAGAACTTGTGTTTTCCCAAGCGCGGTACGCATCTAATTGCTATGCATAAAACAGCAACTGGTGTTGAACGGATGCAAGTCATAATTAACTGTGGTTCTTAAGCAGCCAGCGGAAGCGTTACAGCTGTAGTTGTGTCCTGGTAGCAGTTTAACACTCAGGTAATCAGGTGATATCATTATGTTACTGTGCCATCAATGTGGTGTCCGATGTCTTGAGAAGCTTCGAGAGAAGCATGATCATGATCAACATTATACAGGTGAGGTGAGGTGAAATTGGGTTTAACGTCGCGTCCAAGATTATTGCACTTATATAGCGACGTGCATGTACGTGTGTGTGTTTGTGTGGCTGCTTGTACTAGTCCGGACTGATGCCGATTTATAGTGCTAGCTCACTGAGATACAAATGTACCATGCCGCAGTTTAACATGAATACCCCACTAAGACACAGTATACTGACTCCGTGCTGACCAGTTTTAGCCCCTTAATGCCGAGCGCCAGACAGGGTTACAACAAGTACCATCTTTTAACGTATTTTGGTATGACGCGGCCGGGGATCGAACCCCGGACCTACCGCTCTCCGGGCGAACGCTCTACCACTAGACCACGGAGGCGGTCGAACATTATACAGAAGGTATTAAGTTAAGGTGGTACTTGTTACTCTGTCTTTTATTTGAAACAAAATCATTAACGATCTTGCCAGGATAGGTTACATCAAACAGTTTAACTTCTGAATTGAAAATAACTCGAACAATCCGAAACAGGAGCCAAACTTTTTGTTTTATAGTCAGGGATTTTATTGATGTCAACTTCTTTATTTGCAATAAGAAGGCTGACACCAGTAAACAATCTTCATATATCTTTGAGCTCCAACAGTTAAAGCTTTTTCTTGCAAGCTGAAACAAAATCTTAGATAGCAATTGAGAAGTTGTATGTTTAGGATATAGATGTCAACTTCTTTATTTCCAATAAAGAGTTCAACACGCGTGACTATAAAACGGTACTCTTTGCATGTTTGAGGCCACACAGTGGAAGCCTTTCTAAAACCTCGAAACAAACTTTATACACTTTTAGAAGTAACATTTGTATCATGCATAAGAACGAAGTTTATAGAATGATTTAAAAAAGCAAGTTTCTCTCTCAAGTTTGAGATGCAATGGTTCTTTAACAAAGTAATCACAGTTTATGAATAACAACTTCTTTAGTTTAATGTAATGGCGACGTTTCGGTATAGATCCTTTTACCATTGTTTGGTAACTGTAGAAGGATCTTTACCAAAACGTCGCGGTTACAGTAAAATAAAGAAGCTGTTATCCATAAAGTGTGCCTACTTTGTCACCCATCAACCTCTAAGAAATGCCTATCTAACAATTCTTTAACAAATTGAATACTTTTTTAATATTCAGCTTCATCAACGTTCACATTACCTATAATGTGATGTTTAACGTCGATCGACACCTTTGATACCATTGGGATGAGGTCTTGTTGAGTTCTTAAATACATCCTTCTTCAAGATTTGAAGCTTAACAAATATATTCGTCTATGGAGCCAGTTCCAGGAATGTTATTCCCTGACAATTTACATATAATAAAGCAAATCAGCCGCCGGTTCAACCTCTCCGTCTCCTTCCATTTGAATAGTAAATGAACTACACTATTTATTGAACTTTTATCACACTCAAATAGTGGATATATGATAGATACCCTTTCTTGACCAATAATCCCGGGCTTCTATTCTGTTAGCGATGTGGGAGGATGGATAAATGAATAGACGTTGTTACTTTAACATTGATATTATTACTTCTGCAAGGAGATTTGAATGGGCTTAAGAAAGCCTCGAGCAAATACAGTGCTGGTGTTGGTTATAGGTATTGATCATTGCGTTTGTGTCGCCATCTACAACAGAGGACGTCGGGGAGCTAGAGCGAATTGCTTTCAACTTATCGCATAAATCTAATTGTTTGGGATATTTACAGACCCGTTAGTTGCAACAAAGAGGCAAATTTAATCACCGATGAATTACTGCAGCGATTTCATCAATTTGTTGATTCTTGTGAATAAAACGCTTCCTAGTTGTCGGGGAGAAGCATTTCGTGAGAAAGTCTATTCTGTTTGTTTTCAAACTCAAATGGAGTATAGCTACGTTTTTGGTCAAAAGGTTGTTTTATGAGGTATGACGCATTTTACCACATTGAATATCTATCAAATCACTGATTCTTTTTTAATTGAACACCATTTTTGCCTCTTGGCTATGCTTCAGACCATTAATTGCTTTTCCATTTCCTTTGATATGTCTTACGTGTGTTATTTATTGCGTATTTCGTGGTTAGATATATGCATGCGTGACTTTTTAGATCTACGCTGATAAATACGGCGATCCGAATATCGTTATCTCGAATATCAGTCATATAATGAAAACAGGTATTAGCTTGTGTTTGTATTGGATGTCAGGGAAAGGAGTGGTATCGATCTCGAAACGTTTTAAGTGTAATCAGTCATTCGGAAGTTGGTTAGCCAAGTGAATAAAGCACACAGCACACACCGAAGGTCCAGGTTTGAATCCCAATATGAATACGATGTGTGCAACCTGTGGTATGGCTTGATTTTTCTTGATTTATTCTTGATTAGAAAGATAAAATAGATGATATTGTTACGAGACGATTCCCAAAATGAAACAATATGTTAACCCAGAAATCTATATCAAAGAGAACAAACAAACAAACAAACAAACAACAAGTGGTAAACACTCAACAAATGTATTACAATATTCACTACGTTTACAAATCAATACAAATTATTGCTCAGCAATTAAACTAGCAGTACACATTAGAGTGTTAGTGAAATGGTTGTACGTCCCTGGAAGTAATATTGCTGGAACATCGATAAAATCACTGTATAACCATGCTCACCCATTATCACTCTCTTCTTCAGGGGTCGGTCGGGTAGCCTAGTGGTTAAAGCGTTCGCTCGTCACGCCGAAGACCTGGGTTCTATTCCCGGTATGGATACAATGTGTGAAGCCCATTTCTGGTGACCCGCCGTGATATTACTGGAATACTGCTAAAAGCGGCGTAATACCATACTCACTCACTCACTTTTCTTCAGGGGGCCCAGTCGGCTACCAAAGTGTGAAAATTCGTACTTAAAGAATAAGGTGCGAAAACTGTCATTTAGTATGTAACGCGATTTTGTGTCGTACTTTTCTAAAAGTGGCGTGTTCATTTATATTAACTTGTGTTATACATTATCCACCAGGGTGTCTGAGCTTATTATAATTAGTTTGATAACTAAATCCTGCTCACATCTAAGCGCCAATGCAATGTGTGTTGCGCAATGTAGTACTATACTTGCATTGCCTTGCAGTACGTATGATGTATTTATAGAGTATTAGAGGTTATCACGCAAGTGTGTTTGGGGATTGGGGTTTTTTATCCGTTGGCTTTATCCTGCCGATAACCTCACCCATTATATGATAAAGTGGTTTTATAGTGTGTATTCTGTGTTTAAATAGTGTATATACGGAATGTATGTCGTGTATTCATAAATCAATAGAGGTTATCACGCGAGTGTGTTTGGGGATGGTAAATAACCTGTATTAGGAATAAACAATGTATTTAGCGAGCCTTTTAGCGACATTTTTATGACGACACTAAGTTTATCGGACTGGTCTTTTGTATCAATAACACTGTGAATGCTACATGTACAGAACCTCCTGTGTGGAACGTTCTCGTATTATTCATTTGACTTTAACTTGACAATGGTGAATACGGAATAACTGTCATTACTACATTATGCCCTCATGCGCAGCAACGGGTGAAAAGGTTAACTTCCTCCTCCACACTGCTAACATGAGTCTAAGCGGGCCAGTAATTTGATGTCTCAAGAGGCAGGATACGTCCAATGAATTTGTAACATCACCTCTCGGTTGGTGCACTTGACATTCAACACAGTCGAAGAGGTTATAGTCCGTAACGGTTGTATATGCGAAGTGGTTGTGTGTGAGTGAGTCAATTGAAGGAGTGAGTGAGTCAAGGGAAAGAGTGACATGACAGAGTGAGAAAGTGAGTCAAGGGAAGGAGTGACATAGCAGTGAGTGAGTGAATGAGACAAGGGAAGGAGTGACATAGCAGTGAGTGAGTGAGACAAGGGAAGGAGTGACATGACAGTAAGTGAGTGAGTGAGTCATGGGAAGGAGTGACATGACAGAGTGAGTGAGTAAAGGGAAGGAGTGACATGACAGTGAGTGCGTGAAACAAGGGAAGGAGTGACATGACAGAGTATGTGAGTCAAGGGACGGAGTGACATGACAGAGTGAGTGAGTGAGTCAAGGTAAGAGGTGACATGGCAGTGAGTGAGTGAGTCAAGTAAAGGGGTGTCATGACAGTGGGTGAGTGAGTGAGTCAAGGGAAGGAGTGACATGACAGAGTGAGTGGTTGAATGAGACAAAGGAAGGAGTGACATGAGTGAGTGAGTGAGTCAAGGGAAGGGGTAACATGACAGATTGAGTGAGTGAGTGAGTCAAGGGAAGGAGTGATATGACAGATTGAGTGAGTGAGTGAGTCAAGGTAAGAGGTGACATGGCAGTGAGTGAGTGAGTGAGTCAAGGAAGGAGTGACATGACAGAGTGAGTGAATGAGTCAAGGGAAGGAGTGACATGGCAGAGTGTGTGAGACAAGGAAGGAGTGACATGACAGAGTGAGTGAGTGAAACAAGGGAAGGTGTCACATGACAGAGTGAGTGAGTGAGTGAGTCAAGGGAGGGAGTGACATGACAAAGTATGTGAGACAAGGGAAGGATTAACATGACAGAGTGAGTGAGTGAGTCAATGGGAGGTGTGACATGACAGAGTGAGTGAGTGAGACAAGGGAAGGAGTGACATGACAGTGGGTGAGTGAGTGAGACAAGGGAAGGAGTGACATGACACAGTGAGTGAGTCAAGGGAGGGAGTGACATAACAGAGTGAGTGAGTCAAGGGAAGGAGTGACATGACAGAGTCTGTGAGTCAAGGGAAGAAGTGACATGACAGAGTGTGTGAGTCAAGGGAGGGAGTGAGTGGGACAAGGGAAGGAGTGACATGACACAGTGAGTGAGTCAAGGGAGGGAGTGACATAACAGAGTGAGTGAGTCAAGGGACAGAGTGACATGACAGAGTGAGTGAGTCAAGGGAAGAAGTGACATGACAGAGTGAGTGAGTCAAGGGACAGAGTGACATGACAGAGTGAGTGAGTCAAGGGACAGAGTGACATGACAGAGTGAGTGAGTGAGACAAGGGACAGAGTGACATGACCGAGTGAGTGAGTGAGTCAAGGGAAGGAGTCACATGACAAAGTGAGTGAGTGAGACAAGGGAAGGAGTGACATGACACAGTGAGTGAGTCAAGGGAGGGAGTGACATAACAGAGTGTGTGAGTCAAGGGAAGGAGTGACATGACAGAGTCTGTGAGTCAAGGGAAGAAGTGACATGACAGAGTGTGTGAGTCAAGGGAGGGAGTGACATAACAGAGTGAGTGAGTCAAGGGAAGGAGTGACATGACACAGTCTGTGAGTCAAGGGAAGAAGTGACATGACAGAGTGTGTGAGTCAAGGGAGGGAGTGAGTGGGACAAGGGAAGGAGTGACATGACAGAGTGTGTGAGTCAATGGGAGGTGTGACATGACAGAGTGAGTGAGTCAGACAAGGGAAGGAGTGACATGACAGTGGGTGAGTGAGTGAGTCAAGGGACAGAGTGACATGACAGAGTGAGTGAGTGAGACAAGGGACAGAGTGACATGACAGAGTGAGTGAGTGAGTCAAGGAAAGGAGTCACATGACAAAGTGAGTGAGTCAGACAAGGGAAGGAGTGACATGACACAGTGAGTGAGTGAGACAAGGGAAGGAGTGACATGACACAGTGAGTGAGTCAGACAAGGGAAGGAGTGACATGACACAGTGAGTGAGTGAGACAAGGGAAGGAGTGACATAACAGAGTGAGTGAGTCAGACAAGGGAAGGAGTGACATGACACAGTGAGTGAGTCAGACAAGGGAAGGAGTGACATGACACAGTGAGTGAGTCAGACAAGGGAAGGAGTGACATGACACAGTGAGTGAGTCAGACAAGGGAAGGAGTGACATGACACAGTGAGTGAGTCAAGGGAAGGAGTGACATGACAGAGTGAGTGAGTGGGTGAATGAGACAAGGGAAGGAGTGTTACATGACATAGAGGGTGAGTGAGACAAGGAAGCAGTGACATGACAGAGTCAAGGGATGCATTAACACGAATGAGTGAGTCAGTGAGGGACTCAGTGAGTGAGACGGGTGGTAGGGTGGGTGAGTGAGTCAGTGAGTAAGTGAATCAGAGAGTGAGTGGGAACAAGTGACACAAAAAAAGAAGGTTTGAACAGGAATTAGAAGCCGGTGTCCGTTGTGTTAGTTGATGCCGGTGTAGTGATGGCTACAGTGAGGTTGGTTTGGTCGGGTGTTGATCAGAACGAGTCTGTGAGTAGCCATTGAATTCGTATTCTGCATTCTGACAACAGTACTGAAGGATACACGAGCTGAAACACGCCAAGATACATGTCAATCATAAACACCTGTATAGCATCACCAGTTCTCATCTAACCTCACACCTCACGATACTGTAATCTACGTCATATCTGGGCTTCAGGTGAAAATATATTCAACAATTAGCGTCACACATCTCCTCAAAAATGCCACTCTGACTGCCAGCTACGTCATTTCTTTCGTAAAGCTTGACTTTACATGCAACGGTTTTGACAGCTGCCCATCACAGCTTAAAATATACAAACAGAGTTGATATCCAGTCGAAAAGTCTTCTTTCACTTATTTAATAAGCCGACACGCACAGTCAAGATGATTTTAAACAGGAGATAACTTGCATCCACAACCACTTATCACGGCCGCAAATGTGCATTCATGTACATACACAGCGTCTTCACAGACTGAATGTACCGACATCAACACGCCTCGTCAAACGATTTATCCCATACACCAGCATAAGACTCCTCATCCCGGTCTTTGAGAAGTCCAATCTGACAATATCACCTGTAAATATCATGTGAGAAGAGAATGAAAAATACTTCCTCTGCTATCATTTTGTATTTATTAAAAATATTGTCTGAAGCCGCGTGGGTAAACATACAGATTAGTCTCCTGCTGGTGTTTGTGCCTGTGGCAGCCTGCAAATGAAGGGAGCTTCAAAGAGCTAATATGACATTCCGGAGGCCATTTTGTGACAAGGCATCATTAAATGGCCAGTCGACATCAAACGAGGTGTAGTGATGATATTGAATATCTTACAGTGTAGCATACTCGTATGTGTTTATAGATCTTTTCAAACGGAAGAATTTCGACAGCTGCTGGAGTTTATCGATCTGAATTACAACGTGATTACCTTTCTATATTCAGAACTGATTCACTCGAATACTAATATATCTGAGATCTTAAGACACAATATGTTTATGTTTAGAATATTATAAATGACATGTTAAAACTATGAGTTTCAAACTGTAGTATTACTTGTATTGATATGTGGTATAAAAAATAGAACATATTATATGATACTGTGATCCGTTCCACAAAACACACCTAGCATCCCACCATTTAATTAATCATGCTAAACAGTCATACATTGAAAGTTTACAAATGTTGCGGGTGGACATGTAGGTGTAAGCGCGTTTCAACACTATAACTGATCCATATGATCATATATTTAGTTATTAACTATATTTTATTCATAGACAATGGCCAATTGACGTAAATGTCTCTAATACCTCTAAAGAGTTGTGTCCCTTTACATGACCAGGATTCGGTTATCGTTGGAAGATTCGATGGGATTACTATACTTATCAGAACATCACCGTCCTCGCGGGTTTCACCAAAGTAACATATATCGAACCAGGATTCGAACCCACAATCATAGGTTTCTGGCGTGCCCAAGCGACGCAATTCTGCACAGCGAATCGCGGCGCCTCAGACGACTGGGCCAACCGTGCCCCCTGTAGCAGGATAGAGGGTGCAACAAAGCATGGAAGGATTGACACGACACTGAACGTGTGTGGCAAGAGAAAGGCTTGCATTGTCACGGCAGAGGACAAAACGATTCACACGATTCCCCCAATTTGAGATCTGAACTAAACTGAGGTCAATATCTTTATAATCAATAACTGACATTTTGTTCAAAGTGGCGTTGAACCCATGTCATTCTGCTTTTACCAGTTGACAGAACTGTTTAGTCGTTGACTGACAATTACTCCGTATTCATAGAGCACGCTTTGCAATCACACGTGTGTCATTAGCGGACATTCAAAGGTAAAGAGTCAAGATCAAGCACGGAAACACCGACTCCCAGCTGTGTCGAGCGTCCAGGAGTTATCTCCCCTCATTGGTATATGCACAAAACAATATTGACACTGTACGCTGTACCTTATATCCACGATAGCGACATTTCGTTGAGGATATGTATGCTAGGGATACTCGTGATGAGAGACATTTAATTAAAGAAGTTGATACCCACACCAATGAGTTGCACTGTGTATCATATTTCATAGAATTCCGAATACTTTGAACTCTTAAAGAATAGTCCGACAGACAGACAGACGGACAAACAAACAGACGGGCAAACAAACAGATTGTGCATTGTCCTTGGGGAACAACAACCTTTACAGAATTTTCCACGACATTGTTTGTTTGTTGTTTAACGCCACACTCAGCAGTACCCCAGCTATATGACGGCGGTCTGTAAATAATCGTGTCTGAACCAGACAATCCAGTGTTTGACATCATGAGCATGTATCCACGCAGTTTGGATACGATGACATGCATCATCCAAGTCAGCGAGTCTGACCACCGGATCCCGTCAGCCGCTTTTACGGCAAGCAATGGTTGCTGAGGAACTATCGGATCTTCGAGGGTCTCCACAACATTTAGCCTTGATATTCTTACGCAGTTGCCAAGGCAGAAAATTAGCCATAAAAATAAAGCAATACAATTAGCCATTAATAGGCTGACCTTTCGGGAGGTTGTTCGCCAGTAGGATTCCCTTGGAATCCTAGAAAACCGAAGCCATCACCTTGAAAGCTGATGGAACAGACTTGCTTTCTTTGGAGAAGGTGACGTTAGATGTTTCCACTGCTTTATTTGCTGTTTAATCTATGGTTGATACTGTGGATACTGTGGCCCAGTCGTCTAGGACGCCGCGATTCGCGGTGCAGAGTTGCGTGCCTTGGGCACGCCAGAAATCTAGGATTTTTTGTAGGTTCGAATCCCGGTTCACCCCGATTATGTTTCTAGGTTTGTCAGCACCATACCCGTGCTCGTGGCTTTCCTCCCACATTAAGCTGACACGCCGTGATATAACTGGAATACTGTTAAAAGCGGCGTTAAACCCAACTCACTCACTCACTCACTTTCTTTAAATATTCAGAAGAGAGGGGTAAAAAAATCAATTGATTTCCATTTTCAACGGTACTTTCAGTATAAAGACTTATCATCGATCCTGTTGACATGGTAATTTAGCTGAAGTCTTGGACCTTTCTGTTCTTATAGCTGTAATGTAGAACTGGGTGTGTAACCCTATACAATACCTGAAGGCAATACGGCCTTTTTCGTGATTCCTATTTAACCAATGTTTTCTTAATCAGCGCCCGCTAAAACACCAATTACAGTATTTGTGTCTACCTGTTAAATGTGTGTAACTGTATTGAATGTTTGACTTGATGATGATAATCATGTGTGGGACGACCACGAGCAGGATGTGTGGTGTTGTGTATTACTATTGCGATAGTTACATTAACTAGTGAAACTAGTGAAACCAATTCCAATGTAGATTCCTCCCAATGCCGTCCAAGATGACCCACTGGATTGAGGTGAACCAAATGTTATGGGTTTATTTTCTTCGGCCCCTGCACGACAAACAGACTTGTCAGAATAAAGAATTGATCAATGTGACAACTAACACGGTGTTGATGTATATGCAAATGCGGTACTTGAAGATAAAGTAAACAGTTGGATAGGGATTTACTTTGTTGATGTACGAGCATGTACGGAAGATGCAAATTATGAATCATATTTATATTTATATTCATACAACGTGAAAGAGAAAGAAAATATCACCAACATCCAAGTGTATTTTTTTTTAATCAAGTAAATTATTTTAAATGGGCCACTGGATTGTCTGGTCCAGACTCGATTATTTACAGACCGTCGTCAAATAACTGGAATATTGCTAGGTGCGGCGTTAAACAACAAATAAACAAGCAAACAAACATTATTTAGAATTTAACTGAAATTTTGGAGTGTATGAAGCGGGGGTAAAATCTATCAATAACTCTCCCTGTTTATAAACTTGAAGTATCTCGAACTTTTCTCTAACCAAAGTATTGTAGATAACGTACATGTAGGCGTCCGTTTCAGGCTAGCCGTCTTGGTGTCTGAGCAAAGGGTCTGGTAGCAACTGTCCATGAGGAAAGACAAGGTTTGATGAGTGCCCAGTTTGACTTACAGTGTATTCACAAGTTCAGAAATAAGCAAAACCTTCAGCAATTGTAATGAAAGTTACAAGACGAGCTCATAAAATGGGAATACGACTTTTTATCAACACTTGCATTTTCTTAAATCACCAACAGTAGAGCTATCAGCAAGCATTTTCTTAATAATATGACTTAAGCGGATGCTCTTGAAAAATGTAGAGTAAGACACACATATACATATGGTAAAAAGCATCATCTTGGCTCATGATTAGATTGTCTCTTCAAGTTGGAAAATCGTGTCTTTTCACTCATGTTTGCCATACTTACGTCCTTGACCATATCAGAAGTCCCCTACTTTAGTGCAATATGCATATTACGGAAATAAACTGTGGTCAATTCTTTCTTTTACAATTATACATGTGTGTTTGTTGGTTTGTTTTTTAACGCCGCACTCAGCAATATTCCAGCTATCTGAAGGCGGTCTGTAAATAATCGAGTCCAGTGTTTGACAATATGAGCATTGATCCACACAAATGGGATCGGTGGGTGGGTGTGGTGATCGTGTGTGTGCGTGGTGTACGTGTGCGTGTGCTTGCGTTGTGGTTGTGTGGTGATCGTGTGTGTGTGTGTGTGTGTGTGTGTGTGTGTGTGTGTGTGTGTGTGTGTGTCTAGAGTTATGTAGGTTGGTGTATATGGGTGCTGGTATCATCCTGTTTATAGGTGATGTTAATGGAAAAAAATACAATAATATATACATCTTTTTACAGTTTATTTCAGCCCTTGTACAAAAGAACAGTTTAATATCCTGGAACATTTAAACTGATGTATTGAAGCTGATAAGAAAAATGCTTCTCAATAAATACTAGATGGCGTACAATCAAGAGTGGTTTCAGCATTGTGGAAACAAGAAACATTACGTGAAACATATTTCTATAGGTAAAAGTTAAGTTTGTTGAAAGATATATCCTTTCAGACATTCATACATGACTCACACATTTACCAGCACGGGTTCCCCGCCTCAGATGCCCCAATACTAGCAATGGCTACATCGATAACTATCAATCGCATAGTCAGTGTCAGTGTCCCACATTTATTTCATTAGGTCGTACACATTCATTAACAACATTTATAGACTAATAGAATGTGAACAACAAATATGGAAGATATTGACATATTTTCAAGGGCAAGATTAACACCAATATACAGTCGATCAGAGACTTAAAACATTGCCGTGTGGCGAGAAAATTACATACAAATGGACACACATCATATATCCTTTTAATTGGTTGGTTAACGGACTTTTGTCTCAAAGACTTTGGTGTGTGGTAGAAATATACATGAAAATGTAGCCTTTCTTTAAGTTTCGTAAACATTTTCGGCAAGATTAACATAATTATACAGTCGAGTTTCGTAAGCATTTTCGTAGGGTCAGTGGGATGAGAAAAGAAAAATTGGAAATTCTCATTTTTCATTTTAGTATTTTGAGGAAATTTGACGGGAGTGTCAACAATTTTAGAGCATTTTTGAACCAATATAGAGTTCGGAGTCCCGTTTACATTATACATCATTGAACAAACAACTTCGGGCCACTGAGAACATACTACTTGTCTCAATCAGGGAGGAAAACAATTTGTATGATTTTTTATTATTATTCTTAAGCATAATTGTCAGGCTCGGCGTTTATAAAAGAACTTGTGACTAATTTGTTTTCTATTTTTTTATCTTGGAGAAAGGGGGATCGTACACAGTTTGATGGTTGTTCGCAAGTTCATAAATCACAGATGTCCAAGTTACAGATGCCTCGAATGAAACAACCTTAATTATTCATATTGTTATCCTTAAAAGTGTCATGTAACTATGTTCTTCCAACTTCTAAATGCCCATCAAAGACTCCAAAATATTAAGTTGGTCTTATTCCGTTCATCTCACAAGAGGAGACAGCCGGGGCGTATCTCTGTAGCTGCTTGTATTGCGTGAGTCCTGTTACACACGTTTTAATAGTAGTGTTGCGAGCATGACCAAAGTGAAATGGAAGAAAAGGTTCATGAAACTCCTGATATCACAACGTACACTGTGTGACACAAAATTATGTCACCCTGACTTGGTATAAATCTCCTCAAGATATTTCCACAACACCACTTTCTATTTTTTCGATCTCAGATCTTTTCCGTTGGGTTTTGTCAATTTCGACTGCAGGCCAAGTAGAATAGTCTCCCTTAGAGCGTACTCGTGGCATGAATAGTCACTGACAGCCGCGGGAAAATATATATTATATACACCTGACAAATGTATGGTATATGGTATGAAAGGGACATTCTCGCAGTATGGCAGTTTTTGCATATTGAAATTGTTTACAAAGCTCGACAAATTAATAAATCAGATCGTATTTTGTCACTTTTGCCATTTTAGGACCCACAGGAGAAGTGTCCTTACAGTGATCCATACAATTGCCTGTTCTCTGAAGGGAGTATTGCATCACAAAATTAATAAATCAGATCATATTTTGTCACTTTTGCCATTTCTCGACCCACAGGAGAAGTGTCCTGACAGTGTTCCATACATTTATCTGTTCTCTGAGGGGAGTATTGCATCAACAAATTAATAAATCAGATCGTATTTTGTCACTTTAGCCATTTCAGGACCCACGGGAGAAGTGTCCTTACAGTGATCCATACAATTGCCTGTTCTCTGAAGGGAGTATTGCATCACAAAATTAATAAATCAGATCATATTTTGTCACTTTTGCCATTTCTCGACCCACAGGAGAAGTGTCCTGACAGTGTTCCATACATTTATCTGTTCTCTGAGGGGAGTATTGCATCAACAAATTGATAAATCAGATCGTATTTTGTCACTTTAGCCATTTCAGGACCCACGGGAGAAGTGTCCTTACAGTGATCCATACAATTGCCTGTTCTCTGAAGGGAGTATTGCATCACAAAATTAATAAATCAGATCATAGTTTGTCACTTTAGCCATTTCTCTACCCACAGAAGTGTCCTGACAGTGTTCCATACAATTATCTGTTCTCTGAAGGGAGTATTGCATCACAAAATTAATAAATCAGATCATAGTTTGTCACTTGCCATTTCTCGACCCACAAGAGAGATAACTGTCCTGACAGTGTTCCATACAATTATCTGTTCTCTGAAGGGAGTATTGCATCACAAAATTAATAAATCAGATCATAGTTTGTCACTGTTGCCATTTCTCGACCCACAAGAGAGCTAACTGTCCTTAAAATATCCCATACAATTGTCCGTTCTCTGAGGGGAGTATTGCATCACAAAATTAATAAATCAGATCATATTGTGTCACTTTTGCCATTTCTCGGCCCACAAGAGAATTGTCCTTACAAAATCCCATACAATTGTCTGTTCTCTGTAGGGAGTTTTGCATCACCTATTAAATAAAACCAGATCATAGTTTGTCACTGTTGCCATTCCTCGACCCACAAGAGAACTGTCCTTACAATATTTCCAACACTTATCTGTTCTCTGAGGGGAGTAATGCATCATAAATACATCATAAATTAGATCTTATTTTGTCACTTTCCCATTCTTTGACCATCACTGTAACCCTGACGACAAGTCAGTAGCCATGGTTTCCAGTTTAACTTTACACTGGGCCAGTTAAAGTAAACCCTGTTGCCTTTGTATTAAAAGTTGGATAGCGAGAGGCGTGGTTTTCTGTTTCCAAAAATACTATTTAGTAATTAGATTTTATCAAATAGATTCTATAGTGCTAGTTAAGCAAACAACATAAAAATGATCGAATAGGAACTTTACCTTGCCTTAATTCAAATTGTGTGGTAAAATAGATTTATGCTGGCAATGCCACTTCATACACAGTAGTTCGTTCTGGGATCTTTATCTCATTTCCGCTGGTTTGAGCTCCAGATCATTAGTCAGACAGTGCTCACGGGTGGTAAACATCCACGACCCGCATCGTTTCGGGGATTTCCTCCCACATGAAATTGACATGGTTAATACTGTTACAAGCGACGCTAGGTCAAACACACTCACTTCTCTTCCTCCTCGTGTTCTGTTGGGCTTCTGTCTGTTGACATCAGAACTTCTGGATCACCAGTTCCAGGGCTCTGTAGTCGCATAGCAGGAAAACCAGAATTGAAGGGAGAACTGTCTCCTAGAGAACGTAGAGCCGGTCCCCTAGGAAACTGTTCCCATGACAGAGGGTTCATCAAATCGTCATTACTTACTTTATGCCCGTGACGTTCATGACGTCCACCAGCATCCCCATCTGCCGCCACGGGTGAGGTTGGAGCGTCAAGGCGCACAGTCGTCGTCGGGTTGGTGTACAACTGCGGTTTCTGGTCGTCCGAACAATCAACACCTCTCTGACACTGGTTCTGCGGACATTGCTCGCACGGCCACGGCATTGGTCCAGATCCCGGAACCCCAACACTCTCTTGACAACATGCCTTACCCGTTCCGCCACAACACTTCACCTCCAGTTCCACCTCAGATGAATCCACACAGCCGTAATTAACCGTTACTCTAAACTCCACATCCATCAGTTTGAAAATGCTTCTATCCCGAAGTTCCGCCTCCATCCGAGCCTTTAGAGTGAACGGTTTCTTCTGGTAGCTCTCCAAGATGACAGACTTATTCTTTGTACAGTTCTTCAAGAAGAACCTCACACCTTCATCGCCTCCTTGTTTTGATGTAATGGCAGCGTATGTTCGTGACATACGCTCGTCATTTAGAAGTACGTCCGATCCCTTCCCTCGACCTAGGATGTAGTCCTCACCCACTGACTTCTCTATTGTTCGTAAAGGAAAATGGGAGCTGATCTGGGCACGGAGTTCGTGTTTGTACTCGAGGATAATCTTGTGCGCAGCCTCCTTGGTGGTTCTGTTGTAGAACGACTCGTGTGTGCTTTCTGTTCCTGCCGTGGATGCATCTTGGTCCACAAGGGCTGCCATCGCTCCTTACCCGCTTCTGGAAAACTAAGAGAGTCTGTGAGTTGGGTTTAACGCCGCTTTGAACTGGGTTTCAGTTACGTCACGGCGTATTAGCTTCATGTGGGAGGAAAACCTTGGAGTCTATCACTTTGGTGAAACAGAACGAGCACGGGTATGGTGCTGACAAACCTAGATTTATAATCAGGGCGAACCAGGATTCAATTTGGAATTCGAAATCATAGATTTCGGGCACGGCGTGTCAGTTTGATGTGGGAGGAAAGGCCGAAGTGATGCAGGTCTCCGACGTTTACCACTTCGGTGAAACCCACGAGCACGGGTATGGTGCTGCCAAACCTAGAAACTTAATCGGGGCGAACCGGGATTCGAACCCACAATCATAGGTTTCTGGCATGGCCAAGGGACGCAACTCTGCACAGCGAAATGGCGTCGCCGTAGACGACTGGGCCACCCGTGCCTCCTTCTGGAAAGGAATAGAGAATCTTATCATCGTACCAACACGTGTTGATAAAATAATGAAACTCCGCGGTTTATTGACGAAGTCAGCTGACGAATGTTGATGTACTTTATATGTAATTTGTATAGACACAAGGGTGAGATTCTATTTATCATCCAACATCATTCTTCCAACTTATTCAGTTTGTGAACAGTAATAAGCAGTGTCTTGAGTGTAAAAAGTACAGCTAACCAGCTTCATCAGCAAATATGTTAGTGATGTCATTTCATTATGACGTCATGGTAACGATGACCTCTCAATGGTCTGCAGAGCATTGTGGTGTAATTTCATTGAAGCCATATATCCCAGGAGATATCGCTTGATCTCACCAAAGCTATATTTCCTGTGGAATCAAGTTTTGGGATATATGGAGAGATTCCTTTTATAATACAGGACGATTACAGTTCTAAAATCCGTGAGGGGAAATGATCCTATTTCGTAGCCTGGCCCCAAATTCGTTCAAATGCAAATGTATATTTAAAGGTCACCACCGTAAAGGTCGGCGTTCACAATCCAAGTACATGCCTAGAATAACTGGAACGTGCTCTGTGCACAGCACCTCTGTGGTAATAAACTGTATGTAATGCCGCTGATGGGGTATATATCATATGAGCGGATCTTGTGCTTGGCAATAAAGTGCTCAACTGCTTGACGTCAGCGGTAACATCAGTCGGTGGTTGTTTGCTGTTAGAGTCGGATTTCATCACGTGTCATCTGTCAGAAGTCGTCTCTCATAGGATGCATATATACATGATTACATATTGATATATTGATATACATTGAAACTGCGCTTCTTAGTTCTGAATATAAGTTATTCCGTTGTCATCGGTTCTACCCCTACGATACACGTGTTACATTTAACAAAGACCATATACCGGTAGATGGTCTCTGCAATTAATGAGAGATTATTGTACAGGTTGACACACTCTGTCAGACATGTTGTACAATCCGGGCACCCTTCACCGTTCGTAAACCCGTAGACTTGAACCAAGTCAACAAGCCTGACCACCAGATCCCGTTAGTCGCCTCTTACGAGAAGCATAGTCGCCTTTCACGGCAAGAATGGGTTGCTGAAGACCTATTATACCCCGGATCTTCACGGGTCGATCTGGTCATGTCATGTCATGTGATGGTCATCCCTTTGGTTAGGAATCAGGAATCTTCAAGTCTCCAGCGGTTAAAACTAATGCAACATTACTCCCAGTTTTTGACAAGAATCTCCCTTTCTGAGCTTTGTTGAAACAGTTTCCTGCTTGGAAACAACAGTGCATCGACTGATTCATACTGTTTCGATGTTAAGATCAATATTGCCTGAGAATCGAGAACGCCTCTCCCACCCCCAGCCTGCGATACATATACTGCGTTTGATATCACCAGCTTAAACCCTGATGGTGATTTCTACGCAACATTATAACTCTTCACTCACCTTCTGAATTCTCAGACGCCAAATATGTGCAAAAACGACACATATGACCTCAGTTTTGGCCAACTGAAACTTGGGTTTTCCCCTGTCGTTCTATTAATAGCAATTCATCATGCGCCAGGTCCCGTGTACGTGAATCAATAATGTCAGACATTCCAAACGCTACAATACAGTGACGTTTTCATGACATGTTGGCCTCAACGTACAACTCGTCTGTTTTTATTCCAAAGCACGACAGAACATGCTATACATTTTCACAATACCAGTTTCTTTCAAAGGTATATGGTTACAGCCTGGTCTTAGTCCTGGCTGTGGGAAATAGAGCATGAGGCAAGTCAAGGCAATGCACTCCATTCACCTTGACATGGCACAGCTCGCTTGAAATATTGTGTAGCGTCTTATTCATTTTCTCGTCCATAATTCTGTAACCTGTAGCCTTAATGCAAATAGCTGAACTAAATCGCGCTTCGCTCTTCATTGTTCTTTGCGATTTATCGCGTAGATATATTATATACTAGAATCAAGTACATGAGAACGTCTGGTATGGACGCTGTTAGTGGTGGTCTCCCTTTCATGAAAATTGTTGAATCATTTCCTGATGAAGAGATGCTTTGAAAATTGTCGTCATGGTTAAGATCCATATTTGAAAAATAGTGGGTTAGCCTAGTTGTTATCAGCATAATTAGAAACCCTCCAAGTTGGTGATCACAGACCCTCCAAGATTGTTATAACAGTGAATCCAAGTGGTTATCCCATACCATCCGATGTGGTTATCTACAATCCAAGTGGTAATCACCGACCCATCAATTGGATATCACATACCTACCAATTGGCCATCACATACCTTTGAAGTGGTTGTCACATACCCACCAAGATGATTATCACATTCCCACTAACTCGATATCATATACCTTCGAAGTGGTTGGGGCGGTCAGGTAGCCTAGTGGTTGAAGCGTTCGCTCGTCACGCCGAAGACCCGGGTTCGATTCCCGACATGGGTACAGTGTGTGAAGCCCATTTCTGGTGTCCCCCGCCGCGATATTGCTGGAATATTGCTAAAAGCGGCGCAAAACCATACTCACTCACTCACTCGAAGTGGTTATCACATACCCTCCAAGAGGTTTCACAGACACTCAAAGAGGTTGTAACATACCCTCAAGGAGGTTTCACAGACACTCCAAGAGGTTGTCACAAACCCCCAGAGTGGTTATCATAGACCCTGCAAATCGTTATCGCAGACCGTCAAACTGGTTATCACATAACCTGTGTCACATAGGCCATAGTGTTCCCGGGGCGCACCATGTCTGCCTCCTGTGGGATGCTTTATGAATCACCACATTCAACTAAAAACTCTATGCAAACATGTAAGGCTTGTTCTTGACCAAGATTTCTACCACGGCATCGCCCCTAATATTCAGTTCACTTTAACACTGTCATGAAACGACTTTTTCAACTCAGTTATGCCATACTTATTTACCTTACCCCAATGTCAGAATTTTGAAATCTGATTGGATCAAGTGATCTTGAGAAAATACTGCTTATCCCGCCTGAGAGGAAAATAATTTTGTCAGCGGGAGAATAAATACCGTATACCCCGCCGAGAAGGAAACAGTCTTCACGTGGAGTCCTGAGCGGGAGAATAAATCCTTTATACCCCGCAACGAAGAAAACAGGCAGCGCTTTGTTTACGAGTCAATGAAAGTCAAGTGACAACAAGTTTACCTCATCTCAATCGAACAGCTGTTTTCTAGCAATTTTCAATTGGTTTTAATCCTTTAAAAAAAAACAGATTGAACCATGTCGGCAAGATAAATTCGTTGTAACAGTATCACTCGGGGTACGTGGGGTTTTATGCGTCAAGTGTTGGGTGTTATACATGTACATGTACCTCTCGTCTCCGGCTCTGGCGCTTGGTATAAAACCTAACGTGGGACGCATAAACCCACAGATGCCTCTCGAAATACTTAAACCTCAACGGACGGAACCTCAACTCCAATTTCGGTGTCTGTTTGCCATGTCACCATGGGCTCAGGACTCATACCTCGAACCGCAGGAATCAAGGAAGTGTTCAAACAGAAGGGTGCAGTTGATTACAGCCTGGGGTAGGCAAGAGAACGGCGTCTGGTTGATTGTAAACCAGGTTGATAATGGGATCCAGGAGTGGCGACTGCCTTTCCAGTAAACCTTATCCCATGAATAACCAACGTCACACTATCATTGATAAAACTCACTATGGTATTTTTGTATCTATTAGGACTAGCAATGTATGTTGTGAATACAAGTAGACCGTGTTGCAAGGTATAACATATCAGGTCAGGAACAAGCGTGTATTTACATTTGTGACAGTCATTAATTTGTCATAGAATGACCTGGAGTGTGTGAGTATGGTTTTACGCCGCTTTTAGCATTATTCCATCACTTTCACAGCGGGGGACACCAGAAATAGGCATCACACATTGTACACATGTGAGTGAGTGAGTGAGTGAGTGAGTTGGGTTTAACGCCGCTTTTCGCAGTATTCCAGTTATATCAAGGCGTGTCTGCTAATGTGGGAGGAAAGCCTCAAGTGATGCAGGTCTCAGACGTTTACCACTTCGGTGAAACCCATGAGCACGGGTATGGTGCTGACAAACCTAGAAACATAATCTTAAATGATAAGGCTTTTAAAGGCAACCATGAAAAATATATTCCTGACGTAAAGGGTGAATGTATTGTGAATTCAGTGAGTTAGATATAGTCTGTCTAACCCTGAACAATATCATTTTCCCTTCCGCCCAGCCCTTTCTGTTATGCAAAAGCCCTAAATGAAGCAAGATTGTCCTCAGGTTCGGGAATCTGAAGCTCCCATCCCACTGGGGCTCCTTTTCAATTTAAATGGAGTCTGTAACCAATGGAGTTTCTTGGACCGTTTTGTCAATAAACACAATACTCTCTGCCACGAAACTAGACAAGACAGACATTTTAACTGGGGTTTCTTTCAGACAGTGAGTGAAATAAAATGACGTCTTTTTCGGCAACTTTACAGCAGCCTCACGGTGGAACAAGGCCAAGATTCTGATCGTCACGCCTCAACTTGGTTGGTTGTTTGTTGTTTAACGCCGCACTCAGCAATATTACAGCTATATCTGTAAATGATCGAGCCGGAACCAGACAAGCCAGTGATTGATATCATGAGCCTCGATCCACGCAATTGGGATCGATGACATGCATCAACCAAGTCAGCGAGCCTGACCACCCGATCACGTTAGTCTAGAGATAAACACTGAGAGCGTTTTCTTCGTCGAAGCAGTGTTTCTTTCATCTTTCCGAGGCAAGGGACTTAACTGACTGTAAAAGTGGAAACTCGACTTTATAGTCAATTAACTCCCTTGTCTCGGTAAGATGTGTATTCCATAAATCGTGTGCGAGATTGAACTTCCTACCATGAGAACCTCATTGAACATATCATGTTCATCCCCGAGAAGGACTTGTTCGGGTGATGAAGAAACCGTTCACCACAACAGAAGTCCAGTACACCGTCAACAAGGTGTTTAGATCCGAAACCGAAACCTAAACACGTTCCTTGTCCCATAGCGTTGACATGCTAAGGAATGTGTTTAACAACTAAACGTGTTTAGGTCTAAATGTGGGAAAGACACGTATACCAAGTTCGAAGTCTTGGTGGTATATGCGTTCTACATGGGCCTCTGGATCTGATTTGCACATATAATTTCAACGTACATTATACATAAGGAATAGAATTTATGGATTTTAACTTCTTTACGTTTCGGAGTATATGCTTATTCCTTCATCAGGTGATGAAGGAGTAAGCATATACTCCGAAACGTCAGGTGATGAAGGGGTAAGCATATACTCCGAAACGTCAGGTGATGAAGGGGTAAGCATATACTCCGAAACGTCAGGTGATGAAGGGGTAAGCATATACTCCGAAACGTCAGGTGATGAAGGGGTAAGCATATACTCCGAAACGTTAGGTGATGAAGGGGTAAGCATATACTCCGAAACGTCGGGTGATGAAGGGGTAAGCATATACTCCGAAACGTCAGGTGATGAAGGGGTAAGCATATACTCCGAAACGTCAGGTGATGAAGGGGTAAGCATATAGTCCGAAACGTCAGGTGATGAAGGGGTAAGCATATAGTCCGAAACATCAGGTGATGAAGGGGTAAGCATATACTCCGAAACGTCAGGTGATGAAGGAATAAGCATATACTCCGAAACGTCAGGTGATGAAGGGGTAAGCATATACTCCGAAACGTCAGGTGATGAAGGGGTAAGCATATACTCCGAAACGTCAGGTGATGAAGGAATAAGCATATAGTCCGAAACGTTAGGTGATGAAGGGGTAAGCATATACTCCGAAACGTCGGGTGATGAAGGGGTAAGCATATACTCCGAAACGTCAGGTGATGAAGGGGTAAGCATATAGTCCGAAACGTCAGGTGATGAAGGGGTAAGCATATACTCCGAAACGTCAGGTGATGAAGGGGTAAGCATATAGTCCGAAACGTCAGGTGATGAAGGGGTAAGCATATACTCCGAAACGTCAGGTGATGAAGGGGTAAGCATATAGTCCGAAACGTCAGGTGATGAAGGGGTAAGCATATAGTCCGAAACGTCAGGTGATGAAGGGGTAAGCATATACTCCGAAACGTCGGGTGATGAAGGGGTAAGCATATACTCCGAAACGTCAGGTGATGAAGGGGTAAGCATATACTCCGAAACGTCAGGTGATGAAGGGGTAAGCATATACTCCGAAACGTCAGGTGATGAAGGAATAAGCATATAGTCCGAAACGTTGTGTTCCTCATAATAAAGAAGTTGACATCCATAAATTCTATTCCTCATGAGTATCACCTCTAAATGCCTTTCAAAGACTACAATATACATCTTATTCATAGCTTATTCTCAATGATATTCACTTTATTATCATAGTAGGATATTATTAGATTATTAGGATAATACATAATTATTATTCATTATAATTTATGTATTGTAAATATGTTTAAATTCTAAACATGTTAATAATTAGTTTATGGGGCTCTTGTGTTTAGGCTGTGAGACGAAAGCTAATTTAATGTGTTTAGACCCTAATGGTGTTCAGATGGAACACACAAAATGTGTATTCCCTTACACATTCCTCAACGTGTTTAGATCTGAACTTGTCTTGTATGTGTTTACATTCTAAACAGATATTTAAAGTGTTGGAGATTGAGAATCAACGCAGCTACTCAACAGGTCAAGGGTCGCCATTGTTGTGAGTTGAAGTTGACAACAGTCGTTATGTGGATGACATAACGTAGCTACTTGAACTGTTGAACCATTGCGTGGGTGACGAACGGTGTTAGGGATATCTATGGAATGCTAGAATGGACATTTTCGCGTTGTAGCAATAATTGTCACCCTCACAAAAACAAGCAAAAAGTATCAAAATTAACCAAAGTGTGAGAACGCGACATTTTGACTATTTGTCGCATTGAGGCATTTTTTTTTTACTTTTACCAGACCGCCTCTGTTTTCTAATGGTAGAGCGTCCGCCCGGAGAGCGGAACGTCCGGGGTTCGATACCCAGCCGCGTCATACCAAAAGACGTTAAAAGATGGTACTTGATGTTACCCTGTCTGGAGCTCGGCATTAAGGGGCTAAAACAAGGACTGGTCGGCTCGGAGTCAGTATGCTGTGTCTGAGTGGGGTATTCATGTTAACCTGCGGCATGGTATCTCAGTGTGCTAGCTCTATAAATCGGCATCAGTCCGGACTAGTACAAGCAGACACACACACACATACACGTGCATGCACGTCGCTATATGAGTGCAATAATCTTGGACGCGACGTTAAACCCCATTTCACCTCACCTACTTTTTCCAAAGGGCGACAATGTCCCTTCTAAGATTCCATAAGTTATTGTTTGTGTGTACGACACATGGTAGTGGACAATGTGACTGGTGCTCATATTTCATGTGATTAGAATACCGCGGGAAACTGTAACCACCGACTGTTCTTTTAGATATGTTTGTGTGCTACAAAGTAATTATGTTAGTTAAGCTAAGTAAATGAAACAGTGAAAAGTAGTCCGTTGTCAAGGTGTGTGTATGTGCGAGTTGTGACTGGGGATATTCATGTCATTGTGGGGTGTCATCGTATCTCAAATGCCTAGATCGATGATCATGATGTCAATCAATGGATTGTCTGGTCCAGACACGATTAATTACAGACCGTCATCATATAGTTGGAATAGTGCTGAGCGTGGCGTTAAACAACAAACAAACAAAATATTGAAGGAGTAATAAATTACTTTAATTAAATTTATGTGAGTTGTTATGAAGTGCTAAATTGCGTAACCATGGTGAGACAGTCAAGCATTGCAGCCATGGCGCCAACAGACTTGGGAATAGCTACATTGTCCTATTGTAACAACACGCCTTTCCATGACGCTAAGTCTTGATATTCTTACCCAGATGGGGGCACTGTGGCCCAGTCGTCTAAGGCGCCGCGATTCGCTGTGCAGAGTTGCGTCCCTTGGGCACGCCAGAAACCTATGATTGTGGGTTCGAATCCCGGTTCGCCCAAATTATGTTTCTAGGTTTGTCAGCACCATACCCGTGCTCGTGGGTTTCACCGAAGTGGTAAACGTCTGAGACTCGCATCACTTCGGGCTTTCCTCCCACATTAAGCTGACACGCCGTGATATAACTGGACTAATGTTAAAAGCGGCGTTAAACCCAACTCACTCACTCACTCTTACCCAGATTAGCATAATATTGGACGTTAAAGATCTGACTTTTCGGAAGGACGTCTACCGGGCTGCACCTCATATAGCAGACTCGGCCTTTTCCGGAGGTGGTGACGTTACATGTTTCCACAGCCTTGACCGTTGTTTAATTTCTAGTTGATAGTGGTAATCCCAAGACGTGTCGACGGTTACACTTCCCGCGAGAGATCAGGGACCTTGGGCGTTTCTGATCAGGTGACAGAAGCTCTGTAACCCAGCATTTAACGGTGACTTACTATTCTCTGGCGGTGACGATTTATTAACTGATAGAAACGGATAAAGAAACAATAGCCTTACTGTCAGTACATTTGAAATAGCCCGCATACAAAATCAACACATGTCAGAATCAAATGTTGAGATGTGTCTGTGTGCATTGTTTCCAACGTGTATTTATTAGACACGGCTGGGAGCCCATGATAGCATGTCATATCACTTTACTGTGTCTAAAACTAACTGTTCCCTTATTCATTTTCTTAATATGAATCACCATTCACATCTGAACGCACAATTAATCTCAACCCACGTGCAGATCTGTGTTAGAATTGGTCTTCAGCAAATGGTTATCGGCGACTAATGGGATCGGGTGGCCGGGCTCGCTGTCTTGGTTGATGCATATCATCGTATCCCAGTTATGTATATCGATGTTCATGATATCAATCACTGTTCTGTCGAGTCTGTCCAGTCTGTCCAGACTCGATTATTTACAGGCTGCCGTCATATAACTGGGATATTGTTGAGGCGGCGTTTAACGAAAATCTAAATCTAGCATGTTAGCAGAACCAATGATGCAATCATATCATAATAGTCAACATGCCCTCGATAGCCCGACCCAGAACACAAAGGCATGCTTCTTAACAGCGACAGGCTTGCCAAGACTTGACTATGCACAGCTTCCTCCTACACAGCTGGAATATGTACAGGTGTGGTTTATAGCAGCGTTCATCAACTCTTCCTGTTTCATCAATACACTAATAACTATTTACAACCAAGCCAGTGATTTTTTATTAAAGATTATAGCAGGCAACTACTCACCTTTATCCTGTCGTGGGCACAGAATGACGTCATCCACATCGACAACTATGGCACTGTGATCCCGGACATCGCACTATCTCGAAAGGTGCGTGATCGTGAATTTCTTGTTGTTGTAAATCTTTCACCACATGCACTCACATCCTATATAATACCTTCACGGGACTGCCAGAAATAGTTTCTGTACAACTCAAGAAAATCATAGTCCTAGTTACGCAATGTCTTCTAAAGTAACTCGGGAAGATTTACTTTACTTTCATTTCGAGAACACGATAATCTAACAAGAAGTTCAATTCATTTTCATCTTGGGCCAGTAGAACGATATCGTTGGCGTATTATAAGATGCTAATACGTTGGTTGTCGACGTGGTTGCCAATGGCATGTTTATTTATTTGTTGAATAAGGTCATTTATGAAAATACTAAAGAGCAAGGCCGGCAAAAGACAACCCTGTCTGCGTCCACAATTCACCCGCTTTTCATCTGTTTTTAAAACGTTTAGTAGACACATTTAGATAACCATGTCGTGAAAAGGTTAACTTCCATTGAGAAAATATCCTAAAACGAGTAAAGCTATTTCCTTTCGCGTATTTTTCCTTTGTGTACATTGGTTGTACGGTTCCACGGGTTGTCATCGAAGCCCTATAGCCACAATATAGCTAGCGATACAATATATAAAGCCTCTTAAATGTCCGAATCCCCAGTGTTATCTGTAAATATGAGTTAACACTCTAACAAGACGCCAGATCTAACATAATATGTATGTGTACGTGGGCAAGACCTTGGACTTCTCCGTCGCGATGACATAACATTTTTTATGAAATGGAGTTGAGTACAGAAGATTAAATAAAAGAAAATACTCGTTACACCGTATATCATCGAACGCCGACGTGAAAATTTGTTCATTATATCAGCCATTTCTTTTCCTGGACATATTTGGTTAGTTTACAGACGTGGTATATTTGTGACTGCGTCTATATCAACTAGTCTCCAGTGGTCTTGCTGCAATATTTTGTTTTGAGTCACGTACCTGCCATTGTCACATCACGCTCCACTGGTACAAGAGAGAACGTAGCGGAATAAGACGAGTAGATCTGTGTGGAAAGAGTGAGTGAGTTGGGTTTAACGCCGCTTTTAACAGTATTACAGTTATATCACGGTGTGTCAGCTTAATGTGGGAGGAAAGCCCGAAGTGATGCGAGTCTCAGACGTTTACCACTTCGGTGAAACCCACGAGCACGGGTATGGTGCTGACAAACCTAGAAACACAATAACCGGGATTCGAACCCACAATCATAGGTTTCTGGCGTGCCCAAGGGACGCAAATCTGCACAGCGAATCGCGGCGCCTTAGACGACTGGGCCACCCGTGCCCCCGTGTGGAAAGATAGGTTGAAGCGACCAAAATACCATTCAGGACAAGTTTAAGTATGACGTTTTTATTTCACTTGTACATTTCACCACATGATTGTTAGTACAGAACTTATTCATTGCAATGTCCATAATGAAGATGAGTGAGTGAATGACTATGGCTTTACGCCGCTTTTAGCAATATTCCAGCAATATCACGGCGGGGGACACCAGAAATGGGCTTCAAACCCGGGTCTTCGGCATGACGAGCGAACGCTTTAACCACTAGGCTACCCGACCGCCCCCAAAATGAAGATGAACTGATGGACATTTGACTTTTTTAGCGATTGTCCTCAGCAAAGCTAATAAATAAAACACAGAGTAGCAATGAGGTTCGTGATTTTGCAAATCAAGAACTTCCTAAATTATTGTATTTTTTTTGTTCACTTCTGAGGATGGGTGGAAATAGTCAAAATAAATAATGAAATTGAAATTCGACCTACCCGAAGAGATTGGTTTAAAGTGATGAGATCAAAAAAATATAATTATCTGGCCTTATAAGAACTATGTACATGTATATAACCTGTCGTTTCAAATGATAAAGCTAGGTCAGATAGATGACAACGTCGTTGTCTTCACAGAGGTCCGCGCGTCACAGATGGAGAAACCCAGTCCTTTAAAAGTGAGTGAGTATGGTTTTACGCCGCTTTAAGCAATATTCCAGCAATATCACGACGAGGGACACCAGCAAATGGGCTTTATACATGTATCTTGCATCATAACGGCAATATCACGGCGGCACCGATGAGGGGATTCGAACCCGGATCTTCGGCGTGAAGAGCGAACGCTTTAACCACTAGGCTAGGCCACTTCCATATTCCTCATAGAGATTTTGCTTGTACTTGGAACTGATTTGTTGCTAAAGTGGGTAATTAAAAGGACATAATAAATAACGACCGGATACGGAGTCAAGAAGACGGAAGTAACGAGAACATACAAGGAAGACGAAAGATTCGCATAACAGAACATCACATTACATCCTTTTCGTCATTGAATACATCATGATTATACTGTAATTGCATCAGCCAAATAACACAGCTGATATAATTAAACGTAAATACTGTACAGGTAAGTGTAAACGTATGTACTACATAATCAGTATTTACATAGTTATACATTTTACTTATTTGCAGGTAGTCAGAACAAGTTTTGAATATTTATTCATACATTCGTTCATGTGGTGGGGAGGTGGAGCGTGGCTGGTTGGTGCTGGTGCTTTTACATTAATAGTACTCAATTCCCAGAAAATAACTGTGTGTTTTAAGGCAGAAAAAAATCATGTCTCCAAAACAATTCAAGAGACACCGCACCACCACCACCACCACCACCACCACCACCACACCCACACCCACACCCACCCCAAAGATATTCAACGGCCAGTCCCTAAGTAGAGATCACTGGTCTTGCCCTAATGTTGTCAAAGTAATTATAAGCAATAAAATCAGGATAATGATTTACATAACATAAAATCATAAAGTACAATAAATATATAATAACACGTAACAATAATAACAATGTATAATAATACGAATTCGCAAATATCCATAAGCATATGGAAGTTTGTTTGATATCTTTCATCTCATACACGCTGACATGGCAGTGATAAATATCACTACATGTGAACGATAAATATCGCTACATGTCAAAGATAAATATCGCTACATGTCAACTATAAATATCGCTACATGTCAACGATAAATACCGCTACATATCAACTATAAATATCGCTACATGTCAACGATAAATATCGCTACGTGTAAATGATAAATATCGCTACAGTTCAATGATAAATATCGCTATATGCCGATGATAAATATCGATATCAACGAAAAATGCTGTCAAAGAAATGCTGCAATACCTCCTGTCTCTTAACACCTGAAACAAAAATATCAGTCAGTCCCACTCTATAATAGTGTACACACGGCAAGTCTAGAGCTTTTCGGTATCTAAAAGTGAAGAGATTCCCTGTCATTAGACAATCTAACAAAGACAAATCTTATAAATATGGGTGATATGTGCTACTCAACAATACCACATATATGTTAATGCTCAGCAAACAGTAATATAGCATAAGATACATCATATACCAGCATCCCGATGACCGGAGTTATCGATGTAACAAGAAGGATATAGCGGTTGTTTTATGAGATATTACTTAAACTATATACTGAATCAAGCAAAGTTAAATTATGTGTTGAGGGGCTTGCATGGGTTCAGTAGATGTGTTCATCGATGCTACAAAATAAACCCAAGACTAACATACTTGAAGAGACTAACATACTGGACAAGACTGACAAACTGGACAAGACTGACATACTGGACAAGACTAGCATACCGGACAAGACTAAACATACTGGACAAGACTGACATACTTGAAGAGACTAACATACTGGACAAGACTAACATACTGGACAAGACTGACAAACTGGACAAGACTGACATACTGGACAAGACTAGCATACTGGACAAGACTGACAAACTGGACAAGACTGACATACAGGACAAGACTGACATACTTGAAGAGACTAACATACTGGACAAGACTGACATACTTGAAGAGACTAACATACTGGACAAGACTGACATACTTGAAGAGACTAACATACTGGACAAGACTGACAAACTGGACAAGACTGACATACTGGACAAGACTAGCATACTGGACAAGACTAGCATACCAGCAAGACCAGGATACCTGGAAAGACTAACATACTAGACACGACTAACATACTAGACACGACTAACATACTGGACAAGACTAGCATACGAGACACGACTAACATACTGGACAAGACTAACATACTAGACACGACTAACATACTGGACAAGACTAGCATACGAGACAAGACTAGCATACTGGACAAGACTAACATACCAGATAAGACCAACGTCCTAGACAAGACTAACATACCAGATAGTCGTACCGCTACGATCACTCTGTGGAACGGGCCCTGTACTTCCGGTTTAATGGAGATGTCACGTGCTATATAACAATGTAACGCTGGGAACCTTTTCTCACCCGGGTCCCAACGGAGGAGTATTCAAGGTACAATTAACATACAGCGAAGCGTCGTTAACTAGAAGTCCTTGGGACCATCAAATCTCGAGTAATCAGTAGTTCGAGACAAGCAGAGTGAACGTACAATAGTGCAAATAAGGAGTCTGCAAGGCCCATAAAATACCATCGTCTATAACGACGTAATAGAATTACCAGGGTAACGCTGAGATTACGTTTTAAGTAATACTTTGAAATGGTAGGTGTCAAAGTGAAAGACTTTCAACACAAATAATATCAATGTTAAATATTCATCGGTGAGCAAAATGCTTGAAACACATCAAGTAAAAAACTACCCGGATACGGGACACTTGAAATTGGTTTGACCAAAACATTACAAACATTATCAAAACTTCACTTAGCTGACAACAGTAGCCGAAACACTACAAACATAAGGTCCAAAACCCGTATCCCCGTCTTATAACTATTTCTTGGTTGTTTCCTTTTAGCCACCATCAAACTGGAATCTGATTGGTCAGGAACACAGAAGGAACACAAAACATACAAAAGCCACAGGTGGGGCCACGATCGAGCCCAGAAATTCCAGCCTAATTCGGAAAGGGTGGAAACTGGGATTTTACAGTCAGTTTACGCCCTTGCCTCGGTAAGATGAAACAATATAGATCTCCTTGCCCTATATTTCTTAGAACTGGCCAATGCTGTCCGGAAATAGACTCAAAATGTGAGTATTCACAGCAATAAACAAAAGTCTAATATCAGTCTGGCAGTTACCATACCCACAACCGTGGATTCATGTGAGTATAGAAAACACGCTTCGCACACATGAAAAGCCATACATGAATAACAACACCGATAGTCTGAATATGAGTAATAACAGAGTAAGCTGGATCCTCAGTTGTCGTGTCTATTTGGACTTCTCTTCGTGTTCCTTTGGTTCTCTGTGTGTAGTGTTGTTCAGGTTGCTGAATCTACCTTGAGTTCCCCCAACCTCTGCCACTGCATGAGTGGTCACTACATTTGCCGGGATACCGGCTGGGTGGAGATTGACTGACTGACTTCTTGATTGCCCTCTGCTGTGGAGGTTGACTGACTGACCACTTGATGGCCCTGTGCTGTGGAGATTGACTGACTGGCCCAATGATGACCCTGTATGGTGGAGATGCCCAAGAGGTGGTCCTCGAGGTAAATTCCGCAGATCCCCATTTTGGTTCAGTTGGTTCATTTGCATGGGTTGCGCTTGGGGAAATCGGAATCCTTGGTAAGTTGGGCTCGGGTACAAAACTGGACTTTGGTCATGAGAGGAGGGCGTGGTCACGATGCCAGTGTTAGGTGACTGGACAGCTGGATGAGCAACGTGTGTATTGGCAAGAGCATTGGCCAGAGCAGCCATTGTCATACCTGAACCTGGCTGCTGGTATGTTTGTCCTTGATGCTGACATGGATGTGTTGAAAAGGATGGAGATGGTTGACATCCGGACCCTCGTTCCAACATCTGATCTTGATACGGCGTATGAGGCTGATGGTTCACCATGGGTTGTGTCGCAACAGATGGAGAATATACAAGTCTTGACTGACGGATGGCAGAATGACCAAAAGAGTTACTACAGTGACATGGATCCGTCATTGCCGGCCCATTATAGTATTTAGGAACTGTCTGGTACAGATGAGATGCTACACCAGCACTTGCTCCATGATCGACACCAGCACCAACAGCATGCGCTACTCCAGCACCAATACCATGGCCTACTTCAGCACCAACAGCATGGCCTACTCCAGCACCAACAGCATGACCTACACCTATTCCGTGACCTACACCAACCACCTGACCAGGCCATGAGCCTAGTGGTTGGGATGCCACAGCCTTGGGTATGATCTGATCAGGAGGATATATAACATGACTCTGACCACTAACAGACAAGCCGAACTGCGGCGTATCGAGATTCGAAATTTCCCCGAAAGCACCTGGTACTCCTCCAATACCGTTTACATGTCCACCAATGTACACAGCCTCAGATGGTCCGGCATTTAATGGTTTGACTTCAAGCATAAATGTTTTAGAGTTCATGTCTCCGAGTTCGATCCCAATGGTGAACTCGACACCTTCCAGGCTGAACCTCCCCTGGTCCACCAACTCGACTTCCTGGGTGGGGAGGACATCACTGACTCTCCCTCTAGCATCAGTGACGGCGATTCTCTTGGCTGCCGTTCCCTTACACGTGTTCCGCAACACAAAGCTAGTCTTGTTGGCAGTGCTGGTCCGGCACGTAACGCTTGCAAACCATCGAGCCATGTGTTTTTCGTATAGCAGCACATCAGAGGATTCGTGTCGACCCATAGTTACGTCGGACCCCACTTGTTTAAGAATGACATTAACTGGGAAGCGTTTGATTATGGGTTTAGGTGTATTAGGGTCATACAGTAGATATATCTTGTGTGGCGTCTCCTCAGTCTCTTCGTTGCAAAACACTACGTCAGTCGACTCCTTCGTATCAGCGTCGAGGTCCACCACCTCCTCTTGTGTGTCTGAAAGATAGGAGTGAGAGAGGTGAGGTGAAATGAGGTTTAAAGTCGCAATCAAGATCATTGCACTTATATACGAAGTGCATGCACGTGTATGTGTTTGTGTGTGCGTGACTGCATGTACCAGTCCGGACTTATGCCGACTTTATTCTCCTAGCCCACTGATATACGATGCCGCAGTTTAACATGAATAGCTCAATCAGACACAGCATACTGACTCCGAGCCTACCAGTCCTTGTATTATCCCCTTAATGTCAGGCATACCAATGTCTTAAAGCATAAACAACGATTAACATGATGACATTAAATCAGCCAGGTCGCGGATCCTGACCACCCAATCCTCATTGGTACACCCTTACGATCACCAGTTGTGCTGGAGGCCCTGTCTGACCCAGGTCCCATCAGCACGTGAAAACAGTACAAACCCTTACCCCGTGTTCACTTAGTACCTGCTTCAAATTAAATTACCATAGTTAAACTTAAACCAATACTATCCCGAACAATTTCAAGACTTCCATTTTGACCTCCCAATCCCCATTTAGTCGCCCAATAATGAGAGCCCCAGTGTATTATCCCTTTGAGTATTCCAGATTAGAATCGGTCCCAAGTAATATGAGCTGGTCGTACTTGACGCGACTGAAATGATAATGGTTCCCTGATTGGTCATCGTATCCCGATGGCGCATGACGTTGCTCATAATATCAATCACTGGTTTGTCTGACTATAGAATCGATATTTTAGAGGATGTCATGATTGCTGACTGTGGCGTAAAAAGCCATATTTTCAGATATGTTTTCAAGCTATCGTGCTTTATTCCTTTATAATATTGTTGTGTAATACGGTGTAAATGCTCTGGAAAATTAACAAATTATACAAATAGCATATTTTCAGATATGAACATAGCTCTTCTCCAATAGAAAATTATGTTTATAACGCTTATATATTATCCCCAGCTTCATCTGTTTGATGGGCATTTCTTACACGCTGACGGACACAATTTATGGATATCTTTATTGTTTGCTTGTTTGTTGTTTCACGCCGCACTCGGCAATATTCCAGCTATATGACGGCGGTCTGTAAATAATCGAGTCTGGACCAGACAATCAAATGTTTGACATCATGAGCATCGATCCATGCAATTGGGATACGATGACATGCATCAACCAAGTCAGCGAGCCTGACCACCCGATCCCGTTAGTCGCCTCTTACGACAAGCATAGTCGCCCTTTACGGCAAGCATGGGTGTTGAAGACCTATTCTACCCCGGATCTTGAATGTACTCGTATCATAATAGTGTTGTAAAGGTATATTAAAGAAGTTGTTCTCCATAAATTGTACTTTGAAGATAGCATTGTGTAATCTTCAAACAGTATCAAACACACGGAACATAGTTCACGCTTAATTATTCCGTCATATGACTTATTATGTAAAGGGGCGGTCGGGTAGCCTAGTGGTTAAAGCGATCGCTCGTCACGCCGAAGACCCGGGTTCGATTCCCATCATGGGTACAATGTGTGAAGCCCATTTCTGGTGTCCCCCGACGTGATATTGCTGGAATATTGCTAAACCATACTCACTCACTCACTATTATGTAAGAACTGTGAACAAATATGTTTAAGACCACGCCATCTTGATTTAATATTTTGATTATTTTTGGCTTTGTGTTTACTCTAGTTCAAAGGTTGGGGGTTTGCGAGATTGGAATGCAATTACTCACCACTGCTGATTGGCCGATCCCTTGAACCCATGTTGTTGGCTGGTGTGACCGTGTAGCAAGGTGAAGGTCAACCAGTTCAATCTGAAACACAGGAAGTACTTAATCTATATTAAGTGTCCAAATGTCATGTGATATCAATTGTCATTATGGCCATCTTACATAGGCTGTTCAGAATATTTTACACTGAACATGATGAAAAACATTCAGCATCATATCCTAAATACATCGGTTGAAACGCAAGCCCAGCCTAAAGGCAATAACATTATATTGAGTGAGTTGGCTATAACGCCGCTTTGAACAGTATTCCGGATATATTACGGCGTGTCGGTTTAATGCACGGGTATGATACTGACAAACTTAGAAACATAATGGGGGGGGGGGGGGGGGTTAGCGCGAACCGGGATTCGAACCCACAACCATAGATGTCTGGCGTGCCCAAGAGACGCACAGCAAATAGCGGCGCCTTAGACAACTGGGCCACACGTGCCTCCTTGTCTTGACACAGTCACCGAAAACAAAATTCTGTTTCTAACAAAACTACCAGCAGCGTTTTCACTGAAAGTTCGGGATTAAGTGGGTTTTTTACAATATGCGCCATGTCATTCACGTACACTCTTATCAGATCCCGGCGTCCTGCCGACACATTAACCAAGTGCATATTACCGTAGGGCCCATGCATACACCGGTGCATTACCGTGAGATCGACTTTTGTGGCTGTTTGCGAAATTACCCTAAGTACCCTGTGGCTGTTCGCGAAATTACCCTAAGTACCCTGTGCTGCCGACACAGTGAGAATTAACACCCCGATCAGACACCGTCCCAGCGCCATTCCTCCCTCTGTATCCGCACTATAGTGAGTGATCGAGTGAGTATGGTTTAACGCCGCTTTTAGCAATATTCCAGCAATATCATGGCAGGGGACAACAGAAATGGGCTTCACATATTGTGCCCATGTCGGGAATCGAACCCGGGTCTTCGGCGTGACGAGCGAAAGCTTTATAATATATATATAGCCACTAGGCTACCCGACCGCCCCGTATCCGCGCTATAGGTAATAATAGATTATGTATATACTACACGTACAACGAGGGGTGTTAAATTAACCCCGAAAAAAGAATAATTGTTATTGTGCGATTTATTATGAATATATGTCAACGTAACGTTAACTGCAACAATAATCGCTCGTATAAGGGGTTCGTATAAACAGGGTCCGGATTAACTATGTGGTTATAGCTACGTGTATATAATCCCATATGATATAAATAATCCCACATTTGTGAGAATTATGATGAATTAGAAAACGCTTTATCCAAAGTTCGAGATAATTCGGCGCAAATACGTGAAGTTTATATTGTGCCCATGTGACGCCTGTCACTTGTTAATATAGGTCACAGCAACTTGCCGCTCTCTGTACAGTCATGTACTGGCGAACACGGGGGCGTTTCCCGTTACATTACTCACACAATGTTAAGGGTCTGGCGCGTTACCAGTAAACTAGACTTGCACAAGTCTCTAAGGCAATAATTATTAGTTTAAATCATAATTTCTAGATTATGTAAATAATAAGGACATACTCATCGGTGTTCTCACCACACAGTATAGCCTATTAGCATACAAAGGGCGTAGAATGGGTGTTAAGAATGTATGACTCAAGCCCAGTGTTGATGCGTGGACTTTCGGAAAGCCCGACTTTCTCAGAATTCTAATTATAGGTCATAACTGCAGATGATGATAATCTTTGTTTTGTATAAGGCACGTGGATACATACTATCGCTACAGGAAATACCAGACGATGAATTGTTTATGAATATGGATAAAATTGTTGTTTCATGTGTTTTCATATTATGTTTTTGTGAGAAGTTTATGTTCAAAACTATTTTCCTGTAACTGTCAAACATGCAAATACAAAATGTTGTTTTCAGTACGAATAAATTCAATGCATACCCAAACTGTTTGAAAATAGCTATGGAGAGAAAGAAAGAAATAGAGAGAGACACACACGGAGAGAGACATACAGACAGAGAGACATATGCACATAGGCAGACACGAGTGACATGTAGACAAATACGAGAGAGAGAGAGACACACAGAGAAAGAAACAGAATATACAGGCGAATAGAGGGAGTGAGATATACAACCAGATAGAGAGAAGGGGGGGGGGGGGTATCATGGGTCAAACGGTAATATCAGAGACCATTAAATATGTTATCGTCTCCGGTGAAGTTTAATGTTTTAGTAAAACAGTGAAACCTGACACACAAGGGGTTGGAAGAGGGAACAGAGATCGAGCGAGAGCTATGAGTGAAAATAACTTACATATGTTCTCCAAGGGTTATAAAAACAAAATATTCACCAGCTTGCCACGCACACACGGCTTCATCCCATAACACATTTCCTGTGCAGGTAACGGACAAAGGCCGTGGGGACCCCATTGTAATATTAATGCGCAGAAACTGACACACGTGTCACATGTAAGTGTCTATATATACATATATAGGCACGACAGTGAAAAATATCGTTCCTTGTGGTTCTTCGAGTGTACGCAGTTAAAATTCATGCTCTTACCTCATGAAAATCTTTCTACCCCGCTACAGCTCGGTATCTTGCTTGTTGTTTATTCCTTCGTTGACGGAAATGTGATGAAAATGAGACATCCGCAACGCAACAGACAGCGTCTATTAATAGTACACGGAAAACCCCGCCGTCCAATATTGTGTTTGGGCGATATGTTTTGTTCCATCAACAGTAACATGCGTCTGTTTCAAACCTCTGGTTTCAACGATGTGGTAGGGGGGGGGGGGGGGGGGGGGGGGGGGGGGGGGGGAGGGGGCAGGCAGTTTTATTTGAATCAAGTTGGGGACAAGTGATACTTGTACAAACATTTGCCTCCCCCCCCCCCCCCCCCCCCCCCCCCCCCCACGACGTCCAGAAACAACACATCCGGGTCCATTCCATCACGCATATTTCTGCAACTTACAGGCTCACTGACATGGTTGATGCAAAAAATACTTGTAGCCATAAAAATTTAAACTTTGAGGCCCACGACGTCCAGAAACAACACATCCGGGTCCATTCCATCACGCATATTTCTGCAACTTACAGGCTCACTGACTTGGTTGATGCAAAAAATACTTGTAGCCATAAAAATTTAAACTTTGAGGCCTGACATATGGAACATAAGAAGATGCTTGTACAGCAATGTTTACTCATGGACCCGTGAAGATCCGGGGTAGAATAGGTCTTCAGCAACCCATGTTTGCCGTGAAAGGCGACTATGCTTGTCGTAAGAGGCGACTAACGAGATCGGGTATTCAGGCTCGCTGACTTGGTTGATGCATGCCATCGGTCCCAATTGCGTGCATCAATGCTCATGATATCAATCACTGGATTGTCTGGTCCAGACTCGAATATTTACAGACCGCCGTCATATGGCTGGAATATTACTGAGTGCGGCGTTAAACAACAAACAAATACAAGGTTTTTATTTGTCTTGTCCCGGATGGACACGCTCTGGTCACGAATGTGGGCCATTCGTCACCACTCGTCCCTTTCCGTAACCATTCGGATTGTCGTGGAATGACACGAGTTGGTCATTCATTGCACCCGACAAGCAGGCAGTTCCCTCTGTGAACACAGTTGCCTTGGAGTGACGAAATCTGGCATCTGTGTTATTGGTTACATCCACTAACATACAGGAGAATATACCCATATTCTAAACACACACATGTACTTTAGTCCTCAATATATTGAATTATTGTTCTTGTCATTGGGGTCGATGAGTGATTTTCAAAGGGGAGTTTGAGACCCATATGTCATAGCCACCCCGAACTGTGGGCCCACCACTGATTTGTCTTTCACATGGATGCTCTCCCTTTCCGATCTTCGTTACCACAAGCCGTTTCCGTGGTCTAGTGGATAGAGAGTAGACCTCTCGAAGAGCAGAGGTCATGGTTCGATCCCCGACCGCGTTATACCAAAATACGTTAAACGATGGTATTTGTTGTTACCCTGCTTAGCGCTCGGTATAAGGGGATAAACAAGGACTGGTCGACTCGGGAGTCAGTATACTGTGTCTGAGTGAGGTATTCATGTTAAACTGCAGCATAGTATCTCAGTGGGTTAGCGCAATAATATCGGCCGGACTAGTACACCAGCCACACACACAGAGCACGTTTTACAAGTGCAATAATCTTTCAAGAAAGATTGATCACAGGCCTGGCGGAGTTGCCTCCCCTGCAGTACATTAAAGAAGAGGTTTCATGCTTTTGGACAGCGAGCATACACAGGGAGACAAGCTGGCAATCCATAAACTCACTTCACAAAATATGTCTCCATCATGTTATTTCTGTCAAAGTACGATCATATATACTACTCAAAATAAGTCAATGAACACCTGATTTTTCACATGACTATTATGTCGGTGTTCTTTAAATTCTTTTGAGTTGTATAATTTACACTGAATCAATTCACCGCTCCCTTTCATCCCGATTCCATTCTGTCAAAATGTAAGAAACCCTCCACAGAAGGTCACGTCAGGTGACCTTTATAATCAGCCAATCAGCTTTGTACAAAGCCTCAAAATTTGAATTTTGAGGCTTTGTACAAAGCTGATTATAAAGGTTGTGAACGTTTTGCTCGCTTGCTGAGCCTTGGCATGGCGCTAGTATCAATACAAGAATATTGATTCTTGTGACGTTTGTCAGAAAAGGCACAAGGAAATGCAAGTGAATTTTGATTTTCATGGAAAGCGTTCGAGACTTTTTACCACGGACGTTTGTTAAGCTGCGTTTTGGTGACCCATTATATCCATAAATCGTGTCACTTTTTGGCAGTTAACATTATTTATATTTGGATACAGACTAATGTCAAAAAGGAGACACTTCCAAATATGCATTGATATTTCAGTGGGAAACTTTCAAAAATTATTTTCATGAAGTGGCGTTTCTTTTGCAGTTCAGTATAGATATATTTACGGTATATATGACTTGAATTGAGAATACTACATATACACAGCTGGTCTCAACAAATGTTTACCATTAGGCTGCATAAAGAAAATGTTTCTCAGGCACATTTTTCTATAAAGTGAAGAGGGAGGAGGATTTTTCTAAAAATAAATTACCGAAAAGAATGATAAAGGAGGAACACTTCTCTTTTCTTCCCCACAAAGAACACAAACATACACAGTTGGGCACACTTTGAATTCAGCTCCTTTACAAATTGATTTTATTTTGTTCAGCTAATGGGTAAATAAGACTTCATACAATCACCTGATATTATACCATGCTGCATTAAATCATCAATAATATCAACCACAAAAGCTCAAGTATATATACTGTATGCATTTATTATTTCAAATTACCTGAACCACTTTCAAGTGCATCAAAGTGAAACTCCTTACAGATAATTAATCAAAAAACATTCTGTCCTCATGCAAACAAAATTTCATCTTCGACTTCACAAGTCTGTATCACATACCAGTACATATTTCACCTCTGGAGTGAGTGTGTGAGTGAGTATGGTTTTAGGCTGCTTTTCGCAATATTCCAGCAATATCACAGCGAAGGATACCAAGAATTGGCTTTACACATTGTACCATGAAGTGAATCGAACCTTCGTTGTGACGAGCGACCACTTTAACCCCATCGCCACTTCATCTCGGGATGTCTGTAGAAAACCATTGATAGTTGCATTATAACAATGTATGAAAGTGCAATATTGAAAGTAATAAATAGCATTGAACATCAGAATTTGGACATAAGGTGTCAGCTCTCTATAGAAGCCGTATGTTGCTGAACTAGGATCGTCCCCTCAGACGTGGTGACAGGAACTAGATTAAGATTCATCCCCTCCAGTTCTGCCTCACTGGCCTCCATAGTGATGACAGTCGGGAGGTTGCCCTGAGCCCCATCGATCAGCTCCGCCTGCTGACTACTGGCACGCTGGAGCGCCTCAATCACCTCCATTGGCTGTTCGAAATAAACCTGTTCCGTTGCCTCCATGCCCTCCTCTTCAGCCCCCTCTCCTCCATCTCCTCCTCCACCTCCAGCAGGGACATGGAATGTGATGGTGTGGGTCGTCACCCCCTGCTCTGTGGAGGACGATTTGATGAGAGTCTGTACACCGCCAAGAATGTGAGCCGACTGGGTGGCATTGCCTTGTGTGTGCTGTGGGTTCTGGGAAATAGCACTGAGGGCCTGGTAGATCAGAGATGCTGCTGAGACATCCCCTGACACCAGGCCTTCACAGTTGGAGAGCTTGGCTAGATCCTCAGCACTGATCTGGGCCTCCCCACTGGCCATTGTCTGGACTTGCATCTCCACAGCCATAGCTTCCGGACTCTGACTTTCCCCTATGACAACAGCATGAGCTTGACCAGCCACATCCGTAGCGTTCTGGACAAGCACCTGCTTGGCAGTCGGCTTTACTTCAGGGACAAGGCCATTCTTGTGGTCAAGCAAATGTTGTTGGTAACTCTGTTTGTTGACTGTTCGGAAGATGCAAGTGTCACAAGCATAGATGCCTTCTTGGCCTGGATGTTTGTTTTTCATGTGTGTTTTCAGTGAGATGGCCTGAATACAGGAGTAGGGACAATACTGGCATTTATACTGCTTCTGTCCTGTGTGCCGCATCTTGTGACGACGGAGTGAGTTGTGGTCACCAGTTGCATACGGACAAACATCACACCTGGAATTGAAACAAACCCAAAGTCAAATTTTCCGTGATTAACAACATAAAATCACTCTCAAAGATCCACAAAGAAGCAGCATTAGAAATTGGCACTAGTCCTGTAGTCCTTGTCAAACTGCCCACTAGTTAAGGTATCATTAGGGCTAGTAGAAATTTGTCATTTTAAGGTTCTCGCTACCACTAAACAAAGATCTGAGGACATCCCATTAGGGGTCACGTCAGACCAACCTTTCATCCGCCAAATCAGAGCGTCGCTTACCAGATCATGAAAGTGACAGTTGGAATGTAATTTCTAACCATGCAACCACAAGAACTTTAACACGGGGAATTCCGAATGATAGTTACGTGTTTAACGACTGAATCCATACAATCTAGACCATCTATTAGCCATTCCAGAATGTTCTTTGGTTCAGGTTTCAATATTTTAATCTAGGATTTGTCAAAATATGTTTCGAAGCCTTGTCGCCAATTTGAAATAAGTGCCGTAAAGCATGAGAAAGCTGCATTCTAATTGGTCATTCCATTGGTCGGTCAAAGTTCGCGCAAGGTCGGTCTGACATGACACCTAATGGGATGTCCTCAGATCTTTGTTTAGCGGTAGCGAGAACTACGATCTGATTTTAATGAGATTGGTGGTACTAAAACCAAGCAATCATTGTAGCCTTGGTCTATCGACTAACTAGGACCAACAAGGTAGGGCTGGGACGACCCGGGTACCTGACCCCACCTATTATATTACTCGACCCTATCTGGGTACTTGTTGTAGGTGTCAAGAGCTGCGTAGATCTACAAAATGTCTGATTGGGAATTTTTGTACCAGAGCCCCAGAAAAACTATTTACATACACATATAGAACTATCATATCATGCATACACTGAAAGTTTATCTTTACTCAAACATATAAAATTCAAGAGGAATACATGCATGGTCAAGGAGAAATGTGAACATTTGCGACAAGTGGTGCAGCCATGGAGTTTTATCGGTATTGTCATTAAACAATATATCATGTGACCGATCATGGGTCCAGGTAGTCCTGTGGGTACCCAGGTCCTACTCAGTACCCACCTGATCTAAGTACCCATCCCAGCCTTATAACATATGCAATTACATACCTTCACTTATCATTATCAATACATACTTTACAGCACAGTACCTACCTATCAAGGTACTTCCTAAGACAGCTTTGCCATACAAAAACAAAAACTGACAAATCAGGAATCATCATGATTTTTAATGACAAGCCCCAATACTAAACAATAGGGTGATTTTAAGGGACACTTCAATCACATTCACTGAGGTTGCACCAGAACAGGTATATGACTGAGATTGAATACAGACAGACAGACAGACAGACAAACAGAAGGGAGGAGGCAGTGACTAGGAACACCAGGATTTGCTTCACACATTGTACCCCATTGGAGACGCGAAGCCAGATCTTCAGCATTTATAGGCCAACAATAATGAGCTACAAAATAAAGAAGCGAATGAGTGAACACTGCCAAATGGTGTAGTCAGCATCACAGGGATGAGAATGGGTACCGTATTTGACGTAATAAGCGCCTAGGGCGCTATCAAAATTAGAAATAGGGGGCTCTTATTGGAATATAATTTTGGTGAAAGAGTTGAGAGATCGTAAATTTCGTGGTTTATGCCGACAGCCTGAAATGATAGAAAAGAAAAGTCTGTGCGTATTATACACGACAGATATATTTTTCCAGAATTTAATTGCCCGTACTTAAGGGTGCATATTACACACGAGTGCGTATTATACACGAATAAATATGTCCTTTAACATTGATCAATCGGAAGGGTGCTAACTGGGATTGTTCACTGCCAATATATTAGCAAATATCGCCGTGGGCGATTATTAGAGCGGGGGCGCTTATTACGTCGAATACGGTATTTTCCTTTTCAGGTGAAACTTCTTTGCAATGGAGCATGGTCCATAATTTAGGGGTGTTTATGGGGGAAGCCATCAGATTTTAACAAATCTGTGGTCACTAAAATTCGCAGAATTTTGCGTAAGATTCCCACCCCTGGCAAAAGCACAGTCCCATCACCTAATTCCTACCACATTCACCAGTAACATCACTGACAACTTACTTGAAAGGCTTCTCCCCGGTGTGTGTTCGGACATGAAGCTCCAGCATGGCCTTCCTGGAGGCTGCGTGGCCGCAGTAGGGGCACACATAGGGCTTCTCCTTACTGTGAACTGCTTGCATGTGTTTCTTCAGACATTTTCGGTTGGCAAACACCCTCTTACACACTTCACACTGCTTTGTGCTGTACCAGCGTTCCGGCTCCTTCACCCTGTGTTCCGTGTGGATGACCTGATGGTTCCGCATCTGACTGAACTGTTTGAACCCCTTGCCACATATATCGCAAGTGTAGGGTCGGTTTTCGCTGTGTATCTCCTTGTGGATTGTCAGCTTGTGATAGGTGTCGGTCTTTGATCCACACACCTCACATTCAAACAAGTCACAGTCAACCTCATGCTTCTTCCACAAATGAATCCTCAAGTTCTTCCAAAGATCGAACTGTTCCTGGCATTCAATACAAGAAAAGTTAAAATCCTTATCATTGTGACACTTCACATGCATGTCTAGAGCACTTTGTGCTTTGAACTTTGCGTGACAGCCAAACAGCTTGCACTTTAGTGTATAAGCCTCAGTGTAGGTTCTTCTCTCTCTCTTCTTTTTCTTCCTCCTTCCAAGAAAGTAGTCTTCCTTCAGAGCTCTTGGAGGTCGAATCTTTCTCTTCTTGCGACTCTCTCTGCCTCCATTGATGTCATACCCCGGCTCCCAGTCGTCGTCATCCTCATCAGGATCTTTGGCTTTTGGGGGTGTAGCTGGAAGGGTAGACTTCCTCTTCCTCCCTGGCTTCTTCTTCTGTGCGACCTGAGTCCCAACACTGACAAGACCTGATGCCTCTTGTTCACCATTTTCTCCACCAGCTAGGAGGGCACTGTGAGCTGTGATCATATGTTCCCGACACTCATCAATACTGCCAAAACCTGTACTGCACTGCCCACAGAGAAACAACTCCTTAGTTACAGGAGCTGTTGCTTGGTTACCATTAGCTACAGGGTATTCTGCTATTACAGAGTACTGACCAATGTTAGGATTATATACTGCCCCACTGAGGCCTAGAGTTTGTATTGCATTAGCAGGCAAAGTTACTGATGCTTGAGTGGTGGAATTTGATGAAATAGTTAAAACCGTGCCACTGCCATCTTCAGCATCAGGATTCAAGCCATTGGGCAAAACTACAGTTCCTTCGGAAGGTGTTTCTTCCACTATAATAAACTGTCGTCCTTGCCCATTAGCCTCACTAGTAATAGCTAGAGCCACTGGAGCAACATCACCATCCTCTATTTCTTCATCCTCAGGACCTTTTACTTCCAGGTCTTGCAATGGTGTAAGGACTCCTTCCGAGGACACCTCCCCCACAATAGTTCCTGTCACTTCAGAAACACCCTCAAGTTCCGATTCTGCACTAGCAGCCTCTGATGGACAAACTGATGCATCCACCGTGGCATCATCCACTTCTGAAGGTGTCACCGGGTCCATTACAAGTGATGGATTGACAACAGACATGCTTGGAGGGCTATCTGGTTGCGTTGGAGACGAAGTGATCTTCCTGGACATGTGAATCCTCTTGACATGCCTGCCCATGTCTGATGGAGCTGTGCAGGTGAAGGTGCAGAACTTGCAGCTGTAGGTGGTGACCACATTCATGAAGTCCTCCCAGTTCATGTCCTCCTCGGACATCTTGTCCCCTTCTGTGTCCTCATCCATTGTTCACCCACAGGACAAACTGTAAAAGAAGGGAATAACATTCAATTTGTAAGCATCTCAACTTATCAGGGGTCACAAACTGCAATATCATTAGTTATAGCCTTCTGTAGTAGTAGTAACAGCGTTCCCAATTACCGGTAATTACCAGTTTTTTACCGGCAAAATTAGGCTTGGACCGGTAATTCATGTAACTGCCAGTCCCTGTGGACTGGCAAATAGAGTACCTTATAAATCTTTGTTGTTGAACAAAACATCAGCGATATTCATATAAGTATATTTTTCGAACGAAGTCAGCTTGTCTGTCACCATCAGGGTTTCCTCTTGTCAATTTTAGAGCAAGGAAATAACATTTTGCCTTGCTTCGAGGTATTAGCGTAAAAATATTTTTAAAAAGGAGAAATTTGTGACTGGACTTTGTGTGAATGACATGTAAATCTAACTAAGCTCTGCAAAGATGACATCATTGCATTGAACATGATGTTGCGGGGATTAAAACCAGGTAATTTTCATACGTTTTTTTTATTTGTTGAAAGTTCGGACTGACAAAACTAAGTGGGGACTGGTAATTTTTAGATTTGCCTGTCCAACAGCACTAGCAGTTTCAAAAGCCAGTGGGAACACTGGTAGTAGTGAGTGAGTGAGTTGGGTTTAACGCCGCTTTTAACAATATTCCAGTTATATCGCGGCGTGTCAGCTTAATGTGGGAGGAAAGCCCGAAGTGATGCAGGTCTCAGACGTTTACCACTTCGGTGAAACCCACGAGCACGGGTATGGTGCTGACAAACCTAGAAACATAATTGGGGCGAACCGGGATTCGAACCCACAATCACAGGTTTCTGGCGTGCCCAAGGGACGCAACTCTGCACAGCGAATCGCGGCACCTTAGACGACTGGGCCACCCATGCCCCCAACACTGGTAGTAAGTTACAAGTAACTGTAATAGTGAGAGTAGGTTTTATGCCACTTTGAGGAATATTTCAGCAATATTATGACAGGGGACAAAAGAAAAGGGCTTCACATGTGGAATCAAACCCAGGCTTCAGTTTGACAAGCAAACACTTCAACCACCAATCTATCCCACTGACCTAATTTGACCTAATTCTAATTGTTTGTCAGTTATATATCACTTCAGAAGACTCCGTCACATGACATGCATACTAAGTATCCTGGTTTCTTAGTATTAACCTACAAGAACTCTCAGATCAGAAAACAGATGCCCCTTCATGTCCCTAAACCAAGACTCACAGGGCGTTCAACTTCTCTGGTCATTTTCTCGGGAACTCTCCATCTCTTGACATGTGATGTCCCTTTTTAGATTTTGTTTGTTTGTTTGTTGTTTAACTATGTTAACGTCGCACTCAGCCATATTCCAGCTATATGACAGCGGTCTATAAATAATCAAGTCCTGACCCGACAATCCAGTGACTGACATCATGAGCATAGATTCACGCAATCGGGATCGATGACATGCATCAACCAAGACAGGGAGCCAGTCCATCCGATCCCGTTAGTCGCCTCTTACGACAAGCTTAGTCGCCTTTAGCGGAAAGCATGGGTTGCTGAAGACCTATTCTACCCAAAATCTTCACAGGCCCCTTTTTTTGTAGTGCATAGAGAATACGCCATGTGTATGGAATTCGCGCTACATAAGTACACATATTATTATTAAATAAAGGTATTAAATCTGTGTTGACTACATTAAGAATCATACAATATGATCTGAGGATCGGATGTTTACACCTACACCTACCAAATTTGGACCAGACAATGCAGTGATTAGTTAAACTTTAACCCATACTATCCCGAACAATATCAAGACTTCCATTTTCACCTATTTATAATATTCAATCTATATAAAGGCGGTCTGTAAATAATCGAGTCTGGTCCAGACAATCAAATGTTTGACATCATGAGCATCGATCCACACAATTGGGATACGATGAAATGCATCAACCAAGACAGCAGGCCTGACCACCCGATCCCGTGAGTAGCCTCTTACGACAAGCATGGTCACCTTTTGCGGAAAGCATGGGTTGCTGAAGACCTCTTCTGAAAGTAATGTTCTGAAATAAAAAGAGTGTTTTTTCACTTATACTTCTGTTTCCTCTAGCATGTCTATTAGACGCCTGGGAATGTATTAATTTCGCATTGACCAGGTATCTATTAGAATCCCAAATTCTAGTCACACAAAGGATACACTTCCAGGAAACAGTCATTAAGTTTGGGGAGTAATTACACGCCGTAAGTTAGCGTGATAGGGATCATTAATCAGAGCTCCAGATAAGCTGCGTATCTGTAAAAATACGCATCAGAAATGCAGAATATGCAGTAAAATATAATCCAAGCGTATCGAATACGCAATGAACATTACAAATACGCTACAAAAGTAAAACTTGTGCGTATCATCAAAATATTGTGAAGTAACCCTGCGTATCGATTAGCAAATCAGCAAACTTATTTTGAAATTATAAACCGGCATTCCGTCAACCTTGCCAAACTCCATGATGACAGTTACATCATGATCATTTGCCATCACACTTTCTTGTGAAAGTATCGTGGTATTTTTGAGTCCTATAAAGTTCTCAAACCCACACAACACCAGTTTGCAGGGACAAGATGAATAGTGTTTTTAAATATTAAACTTAAATACCCACGTGTAAAAACTAGTGGGTAACAGAAATTTGAATACCCAGATAGAATTACTGATACCTAATGATCTTAAAATGCATGGGTAAAATACACACAACACCAAAAGCTTATCTGGAGCTCTGATTAATGTCATAAAATGATGGACCCGCCCTCTATTAGTGTACCATACAGCTTCTATCTTTTGGACAGAGAATATTACCTGGCATCAGTTAAGAGGCGCATATTGTTTGTTTGTTTGTTGTTTATGCCACACTCAGCAACATTCCAGCCATATGACAGCAGTCTGTAAATAATTGAGTCTGAACCAGACAATCCAGTGATTGACATCATGAGAATGCTATTGGGATATGACAACATGCATCAACCAAGTCAGCTTGCGTGTATTGGAGGTCCATTATCTAATAGAGAAAATATGGTATTTGTTTAAATTTGTTTCAATACAAGCTATTAGCATGATTAGATTTTGAGAAGAAATTATTTGCATCCATCAATTATTTGCAAAAAGATAATTTGAGTTTCTACAAATGAAGCTTCCATAAAAGAAGCAATACATTGAACTGTTGTCATATTCTTATACTATAGCATGGTAACATGCTACTAAAAATTATTCATGGTTATTTTATTTTTTAGTTCCGTCAACCTTGACCTTCACAAAGTCAACCACTGTTTATCCTACTTTGGCCAGGCGGTCCTGTAGCCTATGCCTAGTTGGTGTAATGAATATGCTATCCTAAAAGCTACTGGTGCAATAAGCTGTTGGTTGTGCTTATTTTGTATGTATAGTGACCTTGACCTTCAAAACCTTTAAAGTCAGCTAAATATATGCCAGAAAGATCACTCAAGATCACTAAATATCCCGGTGCAACCAATGTTTGAGCCCCGCCTCTTTTTGATACCAAATGTGAATGCAATTGTTATATATCTGCTGGACATGTAACCATGGTAACGGTATTGTCATAATCTTATTTTCCCTCTTCTACATAATCAACTTACAAATCACAGCACAAAGAGTATTGCAACTGGAAGGACAGGTGCTTTACTGATGTCAACACCATCACTTAATGGTACATGTACTTAACCTGACGACATGATCTTCAACCTTTGCGTCATTCTTCTGTGGTTATTCTAGCAAAGCTGGCGATTATAGAATGCTTGACATTTGACTGTCTAAATCCTGCAGTTCGCCCATATAGATGGATTGAGCTCACAGGTAAAATGGAACACTATATGGACATGAATGCTGCCTGATTGTCAGTGCAGTATTGGATTGTGTTCTATGTAATATTTTCTGTAAGTTAGCCACAGATTCCAACAGCTTGTAAGGGCCATTGAATAATCTCAGATTCTCATATCTGTGCCTTGCAGCTGCTCTTGGTAAAGGCAACTGTCTCTGGATCATTCTTCCATATAAGAAGATTAATTATGTTACGAAAGACGCATCTTTGATATTACCCATAATAACAGTTGGGAGATGGAGCTTTGCACACAAAAAATTCCAGTTGATATTCATTATTCTTTTCCAGTACAAAGAACATTTTCAATCTAAATAATTGGTGTTTAGGTAAACGGTTTTGGAACTAGAGGAATAAAAATGTATTTCCAAGATATCCTCAATGTGTCCACTGACGTAGATAAGACGACTTTAGTACTTGTTTATTATGACTAAATCTTTGCTAAGTGTGTTTGTTTTCAAGGAGCCTGTTAAGTACTGTGTGAGGACTGTGCTCCTGGGGTACGTTACTGTATTTTGAAATTGGTTAGGGTACAAATCTGTGCTGAAAACGACCTCTTCAGGATTACTAACAACCTTCTGCTTTGCACCATGTTAAGATTTGTTTATTTATTTCATAAATCAAGCATGCAATTAAAATTTTAGATTGTTAAATCATTATGGAGTATATCGACATATATATAGTAGTAGAAATAATGAAATGTGTTCAATTTATTATTTTCAAGTCTTCTTGGGCAGCTTATTGGTTGTCCTTGAGTTATCAATTAAATTTGACTGAGCAACAGGGGATGAAATTATGTCATACTCTGAATTTCGTCATATAACTATTAACAGCTGATTAAGGATATATTGATTATAAATGGTTAATTTGTTGTCCACAACTAGATGTGAACGAGCATATAAATTATGTATTCTTAATAAAGCTCTGTACAACATTCTCACACAAGTCAAGTAGTTACATATCTTTTATACAATAAACAAATACAACAGTAAATAACAGTCGCCTGCATAGAAACAACTGCAGCAATTTGTAAACATTAGCACGTGTTTCTTGTAAACTCTCGTGCCCACAACAGCAGACCGAATGAACATCTATCCTCGACGCCATTTTGCTTTATACGACAACTAATAAAAACAGCTGGAGTAAACCGAATACAGAGAAAATAGGGGACACGCGATTACTTCCTTATAATAGTTAAGGTTTCATCTTACCTAATACATCGATGCTGGTGCAAAATGTCTTTGTGTCAATCTTCTACATGAAAAATATCTGTTATAAAACGATATCGCACGAGGCTTTTCGCAGGTCGGATTTGATTGGTTACGTTTATGCCTGCCATCTGTTGGTAGCAGTGATGGGTTCATTAAAGGGAAGCAACTCCTGTAGGCCTTGCGCACGTCAAGGGTTTGAGGTCTTGGAAATCAAAGCGCGAGAACTCATGAAACTGCTCCGACATCTGTTTGTCTCAAAGAAACTACAAATGTATCTTGCATTCTAATGGAACCCGATACTGATTTTAAATCGACCGTCATAAGCTAAGTCAGAGTTCACGTCAAAGGATATATCGTGGAAGGTTTTTAACCTGTATTTACTTTAAATTGTAATGTCTATACTATATATCTTTTACTCTAAAAAGGTAAAGAACACCCAGTTCTTTTCATATGACTATAGTTATCGTGTCGGGCGTTGGGTAGTACATAATTTAAAAAGCTGTAAAGTCGACTGAGTCGAATTTTACCACTGTCTCTGATTTAAAAGAAATGTAACAGCGACCGAGGCAGTAAACTCGAGATCACTTTCATGCTTACAGGTCAGTAACTTTCGACAAACTATTCACTAGATTAAATATGTACTGTCATGTTCTTAATAAGTGGTCGTATTTTGTTGTAGTTATATTAATAATTTTATCAAAACTTTTCTTTTGAGATAAAAGATACGTATTTAGTGTGTGTGTGTGTGTGTGTGTGTGTGTGTGTGTGTGTGTGTGTGTGTGTGAGGAGAGAGAGGGGTCAGAGGTTCTTGATGCACTAACGTAATGAAAAAAAATTACCCTCCTCAAATATGTGTATAATATTTTATACCCGTCTTCTTCAGACAGGACTGTCATATTTTCTGGTGTCCCTCCCTTAATCCCTGATTCCCTCCGACCCAACACAGGTGATTTGTTATGAAGCCTCCTAAAAAAAGTTACTATTCCAGTTACATCATGGCGGGGGTCCCCAGAAATGTTCATGGGATTAAATTCACACAAATTGTAACCATGTCGGGAATCGAACCAGGGCGAACGCTATACGCCACAGGCTGCAATATATTATAAACGGCTGCTTGTGAATAATTTGGACGAGGCAAACCAGTGAAGGTAAGCATGAACAACGCATGGACCACGTGCAAATAGATCAAACGATCAAATCCAACCGGCTCCACATCAGGGACCGGGGTTCTTTGGCACGCTGTGAGGTGGAATAGAGTTCAAGATTATTGCACGAGACACAGTATACTGTCTCCGGCCCGACCAGTCCTTGTTTTAGCACCTTAAAGTCAGGCGGGGAAAAAACAAGTACCATCTCTTAACGTATTTAGGTATGGCGCGCTCGGGGATCGAACCCCAACCTTCCGCGCTCCGGGCGGACGCTCCGTCACTGAACCACAGAGTGGGTCTCTTCAGCATGAGGTACTGGGGGACCAATATTCTACCCCAGAATCCCCACGGGAGGGCGCAACGTGAGGTGAAATTAAGTTTAACGTCACGTTCAAGATTATTGCGCTTATATAACGACGTGCATGCGTGCATGCGTGCGTACGTGCATGTGCGTGTGCGTGTGCGTGTGTGTGTCCGGACTAATTTTACCGATTTTACTTTAATTAACAAACGAACAAAAGCCGCTTTTTTCACATGGCTACCGATCGCGACGGGTGATCGAACCACCGATCTTCCGCAACGTTAGAAGATGGATCAGTCTTGTCCTGATCGTCAATTTGCTGTTATCAGTGTTGCCTACGTGATATTGTCGTACATATTGCAAAAGGCTCCGTAAAACCACATTCATTTACCTTTAGCGCTGACAGCATCACGATTAAATGATATAACAAGGTACTCTGAACATCGACGGATTTCATACTTTTTCAACTGATTCAGAAGATAGTGTTTTCGTACAAAAGACTTACCTTTAGGTTTTCGGGTAGCGGGTTCAAATCCCACACGCAACACTGTTATTGACTGATCATTTGATATTCTACCTCAGGTTTCTACAACAAAAAATGTTTGTTGGACTTGAAGTGCAAGGGCGGATCCAGCATTTTGTAAAAGGGAGGGGTCCAAAATATCCAAATCTTTAACTGCCAACATACTATTTTTTTTATTTATTTATTTATTTTTTATTTTTTATTTTTATTTTTTTATATATTATTATTATTATTATTATTATTATTATTATTATTATTATTATTATTATTATTATTATTATTATTATCATCATTATTATTATTTATTTTATTTATTTATTTATTTATTTTTTTATATATATTTATTTTTTTATTTATTTATTTATTTTATTATTACTTTTTATTATTATTTTTTATTGTTATTTTTTGTGTGTGTGTGTGTGTGTGTGTGTGTGTGGGAGAAGGGGGGGGGGGGGATAAGACAGACAAGCTGGTTAAACGTGGCACAAAACACACCCTCCTGCCACGACTCTTTCATACGGGGATACGGGTGACCTTGTCATCGGAGTTGACGCAATTTGCTATGCAGAGTTGCGTCCCTTATGTGTGCCATATTCCTGTGATGGTGGGTTCGAGTCCAGTATCCCCCTTGATAATGACTCTATCTGTGGTAAGGCCGTCACCGTTTGAGACCTGCACCACCTCGAGCATTAATTCACGACACGCAACGATAACTTTGAAGTATTAGTTAAACCCAACTCACTCACTCACTCACTCACTCACTCACACATATTAACCAGCCATGCATTTCCTCATTTTACAGCTGACTTGGTTGATGCATGTCATTGTATCCCGATTGCGTGGATCGGTGTTCATGATATCAATCACTGGATTGTCTGGTCCAGACTCGATTATTTACAGACCGCCGTCATATAGCTGGAATGATGCTGAGTGCGGCGTTAAACAACAAAAAAACCAACCAACCAACCAACCAACCTCATTTTACAACTCCTAGAGTTTGATATTCAACGATGCGAAACACGAAAATATAAAAAATCAGGTTAAAATGTTTCATCCATACAAATACACTGTATTCTAAAATACATGTTCAATGAGATATATTCAAAATCCCCCGACGTATATACACAATCGTGATAAGTCAATACAATGAACTGTATAGTGATCTTAATATAAGCTTTTGTGAATTAAATGTTCAGTTTTCAATTTGAAAGTTCACTCGTATTTCGACGTATCCTGGCACCTCTTTGTTTCATCGTGGTCCTTAATTTCACACAATGAACAAACACATTCACATAAAATCCTGTTGCAATACTGGAGTGAGTGAGTATGGTTTTACGCCGCTTTTAGCAATATTCCAGCAATATCACGGCGGGGGACACCGGAAATGGGCTTCACACATTGTACCCATGTCGGGAATCGAACCCGGGTCTTCGGCGTGACGAGCGAACGCTTTAACCACTAGGCCACCCGACCGCCCCGCAATACTGGAAAGATGATCCCAATCCTCCCATTGCTTGATCTGGTGGTCAGGCGCTTTAACTTGTCTGATTGCAATGATATTATATTCAATTATATACAGGCCGTCGGGATATCACTGGAATGTGGCATAAAACAACATTGGCTCACTATTAAATTAACCGATGATGCATATCTCCCAGATGAGTCCATGCGATGATCAGCTTTCTTCTATGCTTCCAGGACAAAGCTCGGCGGACTGGCTGTCCTAGGTTTAAATTTATGAAGACACTAAAAACATCACTTTCCTCGTGTGTAGCTCAAGTTTTATATTGTACATGTCACCCATCCAGTAATTGCTGATTGTGCCATTGACGCAGAAATGTCTCCATTTCACACATGGCACTGCTTGCTCATAGTCATACAGGAGTTGCACTATTACAAATATGACTTATTACAAGATCAGGGGCGGTCGGGTGGCCTAGTGGTTAAAGCGTTCGCTCGTCACGCCGAAGACCCGGGTTCGATTCCCGTCATGGGTACAATGTGTGATGGCCATTTCTGGTGTCCCCCGTCGTGATATTGCTGGAATATTGCTAAAAAATGGCATGAAACTCACTCACTCACTCACTATTACAAGATCAGGACCACGTTCCACGAAGACATCTTACCGCTACGTCTATCGTATGTCATACACTTACATATATATTACTTTAAAAGAGTAGTACGCAGCGCTAAGACTATTGCAACTCCCACACTTTAACACTGACTTACAAAAGTCTTAGCGCTAAGACGATCGTAACTCCCACACTTTAACACTGATTTACGACCATCGTAGCGCTAAGACGACCGTAACACCCATACTGTAACACTGAATTACGAAGTCGTTGCGCTCTGTGGAACGGGCCCCGGATCGTATAAGGCTTAAAGTCTCGATATTTACGAAAGTAGGACATCTTGTGGTGGGCGCATTTCCCAATCACGCCAAAGTCACTTGCGAACACTGAATATCTTTAAGCAGGTATGAGACAAAGTCTCAGAAAGCTGTCCCCTTTCACACGTGTAAACCGTGTGAGAGCGTGCTGTTTCATATCCAGCACATCTACAGCAGCTGTTCTGTCTTGATACACAACAAAGAGCTTGCCCATATAGAAAAGGATCCCACTAATATCCCCATCAAGCTGATTCACAAATGTCGCTTTCTTTCCAGACCCTGTCAAGTCAAGCCTGAAGATGTTTCTTCTGACTGTATAATACAACATGTTGCTGCGTACATCTAGAGTGAGGGGTTTCATCCAAATCCCTTCAGCAAGTCGTTTGATTCTGGATCCGTCATACTTCATTTTGACGATTGAGAAGGAGTAGGAGACGAATAGTAAACGTCTTTTTGTGTCCAGTGCGATGTTCCTTGGGTTGCCGTCATCCTTGTACTTGCTGACCACTTTGTAATGATGTCCAGTAGTGTTCATCACGCTGACCACCTTGGACGTCCAGTCAGACATAAACAACTTACGTCTTTTGCCATCAACTGCAAGGGAAAACACTATCTTCCCCTGTTGAAGCTTGGTAAGATCTGACCCATCAAGTTCAACAGAGAATACAGCATTATGCTGATGGCGATTTGAACCCCAGAATATTTTCCGAGAATTTGGATCAAAGGTAATGCCTTCGACAATTCCTTCTGTTTCCATGGAACCTCGAACACTGGTGTTTGTGAAACCGACTCTTGTCATTTCGCCGTCATCGTTCACAATCAGAAGACTGTCTTGGTTTCGAAAGTCTGGCATAGGCGGATGCACGTCAAAACGAATGTCAGCGGTGAGATTTTGAACAGGCGTTAAACCATATTGTTCGTATGTCTTCTTCGAAACATTACCAGCCACCCTGTGTCGTGTCGGGTCGGGTGTGTGTGTGTTTTCATTAAATACCGCCGACATGTCAAAAGCAGACGACATTACCGTATCAGCCGGCGACATCATTGGTCGAGCAGACGACAATATTGGATCAACTGACCTTCGATCGTCAACAGCTTCACACTTACACTTCATATTCAAAGATTGCTGTGTGTGACCAACTGTTTTAAGTTCCTTTTTTAGTAATTTATTTTCCTCTTCTAACACAATAAGCCGAGTTTGAATCTGCCGGACCACGGTATTCATTTCGAGATGATCAGCCTTGTCATTGTTCTTCGCCAGTTTTCGAATTTCCCGATCAACCACCACTTCCACAGACCGATTAACATTCTCGTTCAAAGCTTTCATCATCTTAGGAAGAAGTTTGTTTCTTATTTCACGTTTCATCTGTCTCCTAAGTTTCTTCATGGGCTGTGTAACTGACGATTTTAAGGCTGAGAGACCTTTCTCCATTGCACTGATCCTGTTTTCAATAGTGTTCCCTTGAACGTTGATTGCAGCCACTAACATCAGAATCCCCAGCATCCGTAGCACTCCCATTGTCACCGTCAGTGGAATGCTTCGCTTCATCTGGCAATACTGATTATATTCATGAGTGTGTCAGCTATAACCACCCAGTAGTTATATTTAGTGTGCGTAACCTCATTTTGACAAAATGGTCCTGAGTAATTACTCACTTATTACATAGCATAAAGGAAGCCGGATATTATAGACTGGAAACTTTGACCTTTTTGATGGGGTTTGTTGCTGAAGCGGTATCAATAATGCCTGTTTTTTTTGTGATCAAACAACTGTCGTCTGAATATTCATAATACATCCCCCACCTGGTTCCGTGGAAACTGTCAGGGATGAAATGCAATGATTGTGTGATGAAAAGATGATTTAAGTAAATATTGTGGTGTCTGGTGTGTAGCGATTTATAATTGCCCAACTCACGAGTAGTGACACAGTAACACCAGGGTGAACAGTGCATGTCTTGAGTCATTGAGTATGACACTATGAACCGTCGAGTGTGTGGCGCTTCTCCGACGCCAGCCAAGTTCGTCCATTTCCTCTCTCAGTGCCCTCCCGTAGCCCCCTCCCCATCCCTATGGGGGTCGTGATGTGCGTTCAGCTCGCAGTAAGCCGGATATAATGATTGTATAATCAGTAATTCATAGTGACCTCACTTAACTTGGACGCCAGCAATTAAAGGTTATGTGTGCCATGGGAATGGTCAGTGCCTTCATTGGGGCAGCAATATGTAGCAGTAGCCATGCTGAGGCACATGTTGTAGCGAGCTTGCCCTGACGACCTTCACGTAGAGCTGTCCATAGAGATGGTTTGTGGTGTTATGTGTCCCATATACTACTCTTTTGTTACTTTGGATACGAAAAAGGATATCAATTACTACTCTTGTATGTTATTTTGGATACGAAAAAGGATAGTTATTACTACTCTTGTATGTTATTTTAGATACGAAAGAGGATAATAATTACTACTCTTGTATCTTATTTTGGATACGAAAGAGGATAATAATTACTACTCTTGTGTGTTATGTTGGATACGAAACCAAATTATTAATTACTACTGTTGTATGTTATTTTGGATACGAAAAAGGATATTAATTACTACTGTTGCATGTTATTTCGGATACGAAAAAGGATATTAATTACTACTGTTGTATGTTATTTTGGATACGAAAAAAATTATTAATTACTACTGTTGTATGTTATTTTGGATACGAAAAAGGATATTAATTACTACTGTTGTATGTTATTTTGGATACGAAAAAGGATATTAATTACTACTGTTGTATGTTATTTTGGATACGAAAAAGGATATTAATAACTACTGTTGTATGCTATTTTGGATACGAAAAAGGATATTAATTACTACTGTTGTATGTTATTTTGGATACGAAAAAGGATATTAATTACTACTGTTGTATGTTATTTTGGATACGAAAAAGGATATTAATTACTACTGTTGTATGCTATTTTGGATACGAAAAAGGATATTAATTACTACTGTTGTATGTTATTTTGGATACGAAAAAGGATATTAATAACTACTGTTGTATGCTATTTTGGATACGAAAAAGGATATTAATTACTACTGTTGTATGTTATTTTGGATACGAAAAAGGATATTAATTACTACTGTTGTATGCTATTTTGGATACGAAAAAGGATATTAATTACTACTGTTGTATGTTATTTTGGATACGAAAAAGGATATTAATAACTACTGTTGTATGCTATTTTGGATACGAAAAAGGATATTAATTACTACTGTTGTATGTTATTTTGGATACGAAAAAGGATATTAATAACTACTGTTGTATGCTATTTTGGATACGAAAAAGGATATTAATTACTACTGTTGTATGTTATTTTGGATACGAAAAAGGATATTAATTACTACTGTTGTATGTTATTTTGGATACGAAAAAGGATATTAATTACTACTGTTGCATGTTATTTCGGATACGAAAAAGGATATTAATTACTACTGTTGTATGTTATTTTGGATACGAAAAAAATTATTAATTACTACTGTTGTATGCTATTTTGGATACGAAAAAGGATATTAATTACTACTCTTGAATGTTACTCTCGATGTAAAAAAATGTATGTAGAAATATTTATGATAATCCACGTGTGAAATTCTTGAAAAAGAAATTATACAAAATGACGAATTGTGATATTTGTCCTTAATTACCTGGTGTGATATTTTATCTGTATAGAACTTTCTGTAGTAATGGTTAGTTATCCTTTGTCTGCATGTTCTTAATTAACGCCCTGCGATTTTCTGGATACTGAAAAAAACCTATCCATGTTGACGATTGGTGGTGCTAATTAAGATTGCCCTTAAACACACCTGTATCCCATCCGTCTGTTAACCGTCTGTCAACTATTCTAGAAGTAGTAGTGTACCAGATTTAGACAGGTTTTAGTTCTTTTACATAATAATTTGAACTAATTCTAACTTATATCATGCACCGAAGGGTTTCCGGACATTAGTCGTTATGGCATTCACATACGACAGTCAATGAAAAGTTCACTATTTCTTACTTTTTAGTTTTGGGTGTCATCTGTCGCGATGGCGACGAGTCGAAAACCAGGGTTTTTTTCTGTGTCAAAAACAGCATAATTATTCCATACCAGCGCAATTCTGTGTCAATTTTTATTTTATTAGGCTATTTTAGGATGTGTGTCAATGTAACACCTTTGCGAGTTGAGGGTAGTTGGCTTAGTGAACTGCAAATTTACTGTCAAGGTGATTGGAATAATACTGCCTTGGTAGTTAGTACAAGACACGTACATTGATTTGAACAGATTTAAACAGTGATATTGATAAAAACTGTTCTAGTGTCTAGTTAAAAACAGTTAGTCCATATATTCTCTCATAGTATTTCAATCTGGCGTAGAATACCTTCTTCAGCAACCCATGCTTGCCGTAAAAGGAGACTATGCTTGTCGTAAGAGGCGACTAACGGGAGCGGGTGGTGCTGACTCGGTTGAAACATGTCATCGATCCCATTTGCGTGGATCGATGATCATGATATCAATCACTGGATTGTCTGGTCTAGACTCCACTATTTACAGACCGCCGTCATATAGCTGAGTGCGGCGTAAACCAACAAACCAACCACTCATAGTATTTCAAGTACAGTCGGTGGACTTAAAGTATTCGTCACTGCCAATGTGTAAACATCCTCATGCGGCTTTAAACAATAAGGTATATTTGTTCTGATAAAAAACATTTCCAAAGTCATAAAACACCTCTTGTAAGAGCAATTCCCATTGTATGATTCCGATTATATTATATTATATTATATTATATTATATTATATTATATTATATTATATTATATTATATTATATTATATTATATTATATTATATTATATTATATTATATTATATTATATTATATTATATTATATTCATTGTTTGTTTATAGTTTAACGTCGCCCTCAGCAGTATTCCAGCTATATGACGGCGGTATGTAAATAATCAAGTCTTGACCAGACAAACCAGTGATTGACATCGTGAGAATCGATGTACGCAATTGGGATATGATGACATTCATCAACCGAGTCAGCGAGCCTTACCACCCGATCCCGTTAGTTGCCTCTTACGATAAGCCTAGTCGCGGCAGCATAGGTTGCGGCAGCATAGGTTGCTGAAGATAAATTCTAACGCGCTTCATAACTGGCCGGGTCGACTCTGTCTCACATAAACTAATCACATCCGGGTCTACACATACAGATAACACATTTAACTATAAAACTGAGGTTATCTGTATCAACACGTGATAAGACCGCCATGTGTCAAAGGTGCGATAACTGATGACATTACACTGTTTTATGTATTAATAACCCACCAAATTGTTATTATACACACAGGATGCAGCTGGATCCCGTGTCGGACCTGGGGAGTGATTGGAATACAACCACCAGCGAGAGGTAAATGATTACCTGAAACATGTCATTGTATTCTGAAACATGTCATTGTAATTATCTAATTTAATAGTTCCAACTGCGAGAGGTATGCTATGGGATTTCGGACGCTTAAGAAACATCCTTAGCTTTCACTCTCATCACAAGAACAACTGTAAAACATCTCACTCAGTTACAAAAGACGACTTTATCTTAAAAAGAGGCCATTACCTGAGAATGTACAATGTCTGTGTGACGCCACACCCTTTGTTATATCACGATTTATCGCGATAAACATGGCCGTCCGAAAACGTATGATGTCCGAAAACCTATGATCTGACGATATATGATTATCTGAAACATCCCATTGTATTCTGAAACATCTCATTGTATTCTGAAATATCTCATTGTTTTCATGTTTCGTTGTTATCGCACCTATTTAGGGATCGGGTGGTCAGGCTCGTCATGCATGTCATCGATTCCAATTGCACCATATCCGTGCTCTTTGATTTAACCCAAACGGTAAACGTCTGAAACCTGCTTCACACCGGGCTATCCTCCCACATTAAGTTGAAACGCCGTGATGTAACTGTAATACTGTTAAAAGCGGCGTTTGTTCGTTTGTTAATTAAAGTAAAATCGGTAAAAAAAGTCCGAACACACACACACACACACACACACACACACACACTCTTGCCATAAAAGGCGACTCTGTTTGTCGTAAGAGGCGACTAACGGGATAGGGTGGTCAGGCTCGGTGACATGGTTGATGCATGTCATCGTATCCAAATTGCGTGGATCGATGATCATGATGTTAATCACTGGATTGTCTGGTCCAGACTCGGTTATTTACAGACCGCTGTCATATAGCTGGAATATCGCTGAGTGCGGCGTTAAACAACACACAAACAAACAAACAAACCGATCGACATTTATGATAACATATATCATGTTACATGTAGCATTGCAACACATTAAGTTAAACAGTCGAATCGCCTTATGTAGAAACAGGGTAACTAACAAAACGGACAAGTAAATACTTTGTTTATCATCTTTTATATCAGATAGAAAGTATGATGTTACACCAACCTTAGCAACAATCCAGCAATATCACCAAGGAGGACACCAGAAATCGGCTTCACACACTGATCCCATTTGAGGAATCGAACCCGGGCCTTCGTAGCGACGAGCGAACGCTTATACCACAAGGATCACGCGTGAAAAACATGAAAATAGAACATTTCCATGGTCCCTTGAATCACAAAATATTCGTTCAGCTAGAAAAAAACGTTCATGCAAACACTGGGGAGGTTGACGTCAGTTCAGCAAGTGATTGGCTAATAAAACATTCACGCGATAAAAACATACACCTCGCTGACAATGATTGGTATTTAACGCTCCTATCATAACCTACAGTAAAAACAACTCCGTAATAAGATTTTCATTTTGTAAATGTACATAAGTAAGTGACATAATCAGTTCGAAACACCCCTGGGAACTGAATACATATTGACTACTTTACTTGTGATTGGGATAATCAGATATATAACAAATATTAAATATACGCTTCATACATGAAGAGAATAGTTTTTTATGCATCATGGAAAGATAAAAAAAATATGTCCCTATAAAAAAAAGTAGTATTGTAGATGCTTTGGCTCAGTCTTTTGATTTGTCACTTGGGGCGGTCGGTGGCCTTGTGGTTTAAGCGTTCGCTCGTCACGCCGAAGACCCGGGTTTGATTCCCAACATGGGTACAATGTGTGAAGCCCATTTCTGGTGTCCCTCGCCGTGATATTAATTGTTGGAATATTGCTAAAAGCTGCGTAAAGCCATACGCACTCACTGATTTGTCACTTAACGAGAGTTGAATCGTATCGGCAGAAAATCAGGACAAGGATTTTTCCATTCACTATATGATCGGAAATTGAAATGAACAGAGATTAATATTGGTTTTGAACAATATTTCAGTTGTATCACCAATTATACAGTGGGGAGAAATCTCACAGTGACCCATGTCGTTGACTTTTACAGCTTTGGTGAAAGCGAAGAGTCCCAGTTAGGGGCTGATAGATCATTGATCATAATCAGGGCGAATCTGGGATTCAAACCTACGACCAGCGGATCCTGGCACAGCTAAGGGATACAAATCGTGCGATCATGATATGATCCCTCGTACATATATGAAATACTGTATGTGTAAAATAACTAACAAATCACAAGAACTGACTTACACTGTGAACACGGAATCCTTTACCATGCCACAAGAACAGAAAAGTCACGTTCTGGATTGTTCTCAAGGAGCAGGGATCAAACTCATGCGGAAACCTTCGCCTGGAAAAAACACAAACTGTCTCACTGAGCGATCCTCCAATGTCAGGACATCGATATTAGCATTGGCTCTCTGGTAGGATATATACAGTCTCTTGTCATAGAACACGAGCGTGTTGACAGCATGCTTCAGCTGGTTCACCACGACCTTCTTCATTGAAGCCAAATCCATCCGGAACAGATTCCTGTCATCGGTGTAGTACATAAGGCCATTAGCGTTGTTGATAACCATCGGCTTCATCCACTGACCATCGGTCAGCTTCTGCAGGTCACTGCCGTCATACCGCATGCTGAAGATTGCAAATGTAAAGGAGACGTACAGTCTTTCATTCCTGGAATCCAAAACAATCAGTTTTGGTTTGTTTGTATCGTAAATCCGATCCCTGACCACTCGGTAGTTGCTTCCGTCGGTTGCCATGACACTCACCAGATGGGATGTCCAGTCGGACATAAACACCAACTGTCGTTCCCCGTCCACTACGAGATGAATTATCCACCTTCCTTCGTCCAGCTGGCTCAAGCTTGACCCGTCAAGTCCGGCCGAAAATACATATTTACTTGTCGAGTTCGTATTTGGATTTTTGTTACATGCCCAGAACAATAGCTCAGAAACGGGGTCGTATGCAATGGTTTCTACGAAATTGTCTGTCTTGATGGTTCCTCTTACTGTTGAGTCCTCAAGTCCGACTCGCACCATCTCACCCTCACTAACAGTGATCAGCAAACTGGCTTGTTTGTTGAATGCCGGCATGTCCGACGAAACGTTGAATGAGATCCAGTCAGGCAAAACGGCTTTTCGCTTCTTTTTCATTTCTGATTTGACCTTTCGGGAGCGTTTGAAAGGAGCAGACGTCACTTTTAAGTTGTCGTCTGCGTCACCAAAAGAAGAAAATCGTGTGCGTTGCACGGGAGTACTCGCAGCCGACACGGGTCGTAAAGACACTCCAAGTTGACAGTTGCAGTTTCCCGCCAATGCTTCCGTCATGGTCTTCAAATAGGAAAAATGTTCGTCTTGTGTTGTCTTTAATGATTGCTTCAGTGCCATATTTTCTTCTTCGACATTAAAAATCTTTTCCTCCAACCTCTCAAGTTTCTTCTCGAACACAGCTAATACTTGTCCGACTAATTTCGCATTCTTTGCTGCTGCGTTTTCAGCCAAACCTTGCATCTGTTGTTCCATCGATTTCAACATTTTGGGGACCACCTTGACCTTTATCTCCTTCTTCATCTGTTTCTTCATCTTCTTCAAAGATGAAGTCATCCTTTCGTCCATGGCCGCCATGCCCCGTTCCAGGTCAGAAACTTTCGCCCTCAATGAACTCCCCGCAGTTGTAACTGTCACGGCAGCCGATACTGTTGCTATAAAGACATACAGCAGCATCTTCTTCGTCCGATGTCCAGTGTGCTCCTACACCTTGTCAGAAATACGTATGCACTTTTGTCAAATAGATGATGGATTCCCTCAAGGACGTCAGACGCCCAACTGGGTCAGCTATTTACAGTTCGGAAATAACAACTTAACCATTCACATGTCATATCAGCAAACAGCTGGGGACAATGGTATGTTTATGTAATTCTCCCGTGGGAGTATAATCCTGGGAGTAAATATTAACGCTGAGCGTATTGTGTGGGGAATGTTAGCTCACAATGGATTGTGATGCTAAACTCGTTAGATTTGACACACAGCGCCAAAGTATTCTTCAGGTGCATTTAGGTCCATTCCGCTTGTTTTGATATGTAGTAGTTCAACGTACGCACTTTATAACAATGGGGTTCTGTAAAAACCATCCCATGGCAAAAGTCAAATTTCAGAATGCCTAAATCAACAGATGTTCTACACTGAAATCAGTCCGTTTCAAACATGATTTTAAAAAATGATATAAAAAAACATAGCTGGGTCCAAAATGCATAAAGTCGGTAAAAACTTTTAGCTTTTTAACAATGTTGTTTTTGCATTTTTCTTGCTTATTTGCGTATTTGTTAAGATTATTTGAGGCATTATGTATGTGATATTATATTTATATGGAGACTGACCCGGTCCTCAGAAGGTCCACCTGGAAATTATTTTACAATTAAAAAGATATTTAGATTATGAATTAAGAATACGGGGTGTGACACGTGTCTTCCCAACTAGTCATAAAACCACATATGTAATACAACTGTTTATACAAATAAGTACAATACTTCAGTAATCTAGACTTGCCAAACATTATAGCCTTGCACGGGCTGTGTTGGATATATTTGTTTCAGGTCTGTATGACAGATTAGGATCGCCCATGCTGGTGCTGCAATTAATTCCAAGTGTTTCCTCGGTCCTTTGTTAATTTCAGTTCACCTTTAGACCTGGTTAATACCCATGTCCAGTTCATTTTCGCGGTCCTGAAATAATATTCTTTGCGTAACTTTCCAGAAAGGCGAGCGCAGGGCTTAGTTTAATAAATTTTAAGGCTTTCAAATGTAATGAAAAGAAACCATTAACAGTTTCAGGTGCCCTAGTCTGTCTGAATAAATTAAAAAGGGACTCCAACTCTTGTCTGGAATGATTTGGCAAGTCTAGATTTTGGGTTCCATTTGAATTATATTTTTTAGTTGGTAGATGTATATTTTTGGGACTAAAAGTTAGTCTACGGGCCCTCGTGCTTACAAAGGCTGGCTCTACATGATCATGATCGAGACATCGTTTTATTATTTATTCCCCATTTATTATATCAACAACTCACAAATCCTATTTTGAGATATGAATAAAACATTTATTGATATCACAAAAACGATTTTTAGGTATCAATAAAAAAGATGTACTATTAAAATATAAAAATGAAATTTGTAGTATCAATAAATGTAATACGCGTATTTACATAAGCTAGAAATAGATTTTTTATATCAATGATACATTTTGCGATATCTGTTAAAGAGTATTGATATATATTAGAGAACGAACTGTTTGATAGGCATCTTTGAGAAGTTTGTAAGTAACAGTAAAGACAGATATTTTGTTTTATATTTTATATTTTTATGATGCGAGGTTTCAAGCAAGTGACACTCTATTATCGTTATTGGAGGAGGTTTATTGTTGTGAAATCATCTTGTTCAATCAGAACGGCGTTATTCAGCACAATGTCCCCAACATAAGCGCAGAGTTCAACGGGCAGGCAATCGTGTGACCTTTACCTTGCATACTTTACCTTGAACCTTGACACGAAGGTCAATCCTCCGCGAGAGAAGCTTAGATGACACTGTCCATATTCAGTGTCGTTAAGTAATATGACAGCGCGACATGGTGGTGTTGGATTACCCTCGTATGTGGGGAAATGTGATCTCCAGTGATTATGTATGCTCAAATGGCTCGTGATGCACATCTATGTCGGGAAAACGTGTTCATTCATCGTCAACTTTCCATTTCCATCTGCACAACCCACGAAGTAAACAGTGGTAAATACCCTGTTTGTTTGGTGGTCTGACAGTTATAGCACTTTGTTGACAGGTAAACAATCTTTTTTAAGCCTTGATTTCCCACCTTTTTTTCTTAACTGTATTTGGCCGCCGATAATAGGTCATATATGTTCGCAGAACTGGGTCATGTTTCGTGATGTACATTAGGCCTGCTAACAGGCTAATATATTAATTAGCGAAATTCCCATTATCAATTTACCTTTATTTCAAGTTTGATTTACCACCTAATGTAGTAATGTAGGTAGCAATACTAGCTTATATATATATATATATATATATATATATATATATATATATATATATATATATATATATATATATATATATGTTATTTGTTAGTTTGTTGTTTAACGTCGCACTCAGCAATATTCCAGCTACAGATATGATGGCAATAAATAATCGAGTCTGGACCAGACAATGCAGTGACTGACATCATGAGCATCGATCCATGCAGTTGGGATACAATGACATGCATCAACCAAGTCAGCGAGCCTGACCACCCGATCCCGTTAGTCGCCTCTTCCGACAAGCATAGTCGCCTTCTACGGCAAGCATGGGTTGCTGAAGACCTATGCTACCCCGGATCTTCACGGGTCAAGCTTGCATATATAATATATATATAATACATGGGCAATGTGCCTGTGTAGGTTATAGCTGAAAAGCCTTGTTACTTACGACTATGCAGCAGGTGTCAGATAGTAGACACTGAACAGTACATAGCACCTGTAGGCAAGTTAGAACTGAGCCCCAGAAACCTATTATTGTATTAAGAAGCGACATATGATTGATCAGACCATGTGACTTCATTGTTTTGTGACTTGTGTATTGTTTACCCTGACAGCGAGGATCATTGCACACCATCAGCTGATAATATGAATATTGTATTCGACGTAATAAGCGCCCAGGGCCCTCTCAAAATTAGAAATAGGGGGCTCTTATCATGCTTATTAGAATATTATTTTGGTGGAAAAAACAGAGTTGAAAGATAAATTTCGTGGTTTATGCTGATGGCCTGAACTGTTTATATAATGCAGATATATTTTTCCAGAGTTTAATTGCCCATAATTAAGGGTGCATATAACACACGAGTGTGTATTATATATGAATAAATAAGTCTTGTGTACATTGATCAATCGGAAGGGGTGCTAATTGGGATTGTTCACTTGCCAATATATTAGCAAATATCGCCTTGGGCGCTTATTAGAGCAGGGCGCTTTTTACGTCGAATATGGTAACGTTTGTCTGGTCCTGAACTGTTTTAATGCAGCCTGTTGTCATATATATTGAGTGCATCATAAAACTAACCATTTAATATCAGGGGTAGGGAGATATAGTCGGATAGTGCTGGGACAAGTCCAGATGTACTGGGTATTACCTGGGTTGGAAATTGTTTTACCAGAGCCCTGGCAAAAACTATTTAGACACATGTGTAAAATGATCTATTCATGAATACACTGAACTTGACTGAAGCTTTATCTTTACACAAACATATAAAATTCAGAAAGAATGTGTGCAACGCAGAAAGAAATGCCTACATTAGTAACTTGTAGTGTAAATAATTGTTTTTAACAACACAGATTTTTTAGCACACCCAGAATGTCCAGGAAAAAATTATTATTTTAGGTAAAACCTATAATCCCAAAATATTTTTTCATACATTTATGGGAACAAATTCTATTTTTTACAAATATTATAATTATGGTTACCGGTACATGGCTTGATACACATATATAGTGTGCAGAGAATTACTGTCAGATGGGTTGTGTTCGTGATTTCAGATGGGATAGAGATTTCTTTTAAAATATATGGGCATATTATTTTTAAGAGATTATGTCAGGGTAGATAGAATATTGATAAGGTTATGAATTGTCCATGGTTCAATTTTGCTCTGCTGGTTTTGTAAAATGGACAGAATAACAGGAAAAGATACTCATTTTGTATTTCTGAAATGTTACGTGTCGAAAGTACACTCAGCGATGGCTCTAGTTGAGCTAGACAGCAAAATTTACATCAGTTTGTAAGGAAATCTCTTTTACATGCTAAAAAAGACATATTTCTCTAAGTATAAGTAGTGATTTATTAGAGGAATATACTTTCAAGAAAGTAGAATTTGTAAACTTACAATTCTAATATTGAAGTTCAATATTAGGAATGTAACAATTCACTAATACCTAAGATATCATCGATACTTAGTTACAGACGATATTTGAATGGTCCGTTTGTGAGATAGTGATATGCATAATGTAGCAAGGATAAGGATATGTATTTTTGTTTGACCTTATTTATATAGGTACACCAGTATCTAATACAACGACCATAATTGTTTACAAATACCTGAGTTCTTCCTAGCTTTGCTAAAGCTATTTGAGGATGATTGTTTCGTTACCGTAAAAGAGGATACAGAAATAGAATAGGTCTTCAGCACCACATGCTTGCTGTAAGAGGCGACCATGCTTGTCATAAATGGCGATTAACGGGATCGGGTGTCAGACTTGCTGACTTGGTTGATGCATGTCATCGTATCCCAATTGCGTAGATCGATGCTCATGATGTCAATCACTGGATTGTCTGGTCCACACTCAACTATTTACAGACCGCCGTCATATAGCTGGAATATTGCTGAGTGCGGCGTTAAACAACAAACAAACAATCATTTACCAACAGAAAGAAACTTTTAGAGGCCACACATTTTATGTTTTTCGTTTCACATAAGCAGCTAGTCTAAGTAATAGAATAAACATAAAAATGTCTATTTTTGTTATGTTGCTGTTTGCTGCTAAAGAATATAATTTTCTTTAAAGTCCAATTACACTGTCATCAACAAGTGTGACATCAAACGGGACTAACATGACATCACCTGAATTTTCTCTCACAAATATTCCTCTAGGTTCTCCATGTAATGTACAAATTCATTGACAAAAAGTATGAAAAGAACTGGACTTAACGTATAACATTGTTTAGTGCCACGTGTTGTAATATTTTATCCTGTTACCCACACATGCTGTGATATTTTCATACATATATTTAAGTGTAGTGGACAGCCTACAGTGAATACCTTTTTGAGTGATGAGTTCAGTACTCTGTGGGCATTATGTGACATAAAAATACATTTCCATTTGCTTTCTGTATGCACAACGTTTCTCAAGCCACTGTGGTTTATGACATTTTTAAGTATGCTTACAGTCTCTTGTCATTCCCATTGATCATGAAACACGTCAGGTTCAAGTGTCAGGTTGTCATGTAGAGTTTCATAACACAACTTCTTCTGAGTACTGAGATGTACAGTAGAACACGGATATAACGAACTACCTGTATTTGCATTGTGACAAAGTGTACATTTGCCATTGGGCAGTCAAAATTTTATCATATACATGAGTCAGATATCCTACCATTTTGATGGTACCACAGACCGCAATGGTGAGGATATACCATACTAGATTATTGGACAAGCAGATTTTTAATCATATATTGGGTATGTTTCTCAGCCAGATAAAGTCTTTGGATTAAAACAGTATCCTTTGGGGTCATTTACGGATAAATATGCAAATAAAAAAACGTCAGGTAGTTACTACTTTTTGTGTTTACAAATAAACATGGCATGCAAATTACAATGGTTTTCTTCCTGATACAGGATATTTTCCATTACAAAGCACTATCGCCTGATTGCCTCTGTCTTTTCTTTGTTCATGGACAAGTGAAAATTCTCTAGAAACTTAAATGAACTTTCAAAACAACTATTTAGACATAATGCATTGTAATTCAATTGTAATTAACTTGCTATGCTATACTTGTGAATAGTTATACTAATTCTTTGTCATTGATATTCAAGATGTGCAGTTTGTTTCATGTATGACATTGTTGTGACCTTTGAACAGACCTTTTGAAGTGGAAAGTATGTTTATAGCTTGATTTGCACACGGTCATTTAGACGGAGATTGTGTGTCACATGTGAGGACATTAATTATCCATCGACTTAATTGTGATCATGGTGACAATTAAATGAATTGTTTATTTACATCTGTCTCTCATTAAGGTCCACTACACTTACCATATTCACTGTAATATGAGCCCTGGGCACTTAAAAAACTGACACAGGGGGTGCTTTTTAACACCACAAGCAGTGTATAAATTTACCCCAATTTCAGTCAGACCACCGGACTGGCAACTTAGAAAAGTAACCAGACCAGATAAAATGTTGCCCGTCCAGATTTTTCTAGACAAACAGACCAAAATAACAAAAGGGTAAACATAAAAATAGTACTGTTTAATGTTAGTTCACAGAAAATAACAAGTGAGTATGGTTTTACGCCGCTTTTAGCAATATTCCAGCAATATCACGGCGGGGGACACCAGAAATGGGCTTCACACAATGTACCCATGTTGTGAATCGAACCTGGGTCTTCGGCGTGACGAGCGAACGCTTTAACCACTAGGCTATCAGACCGCCCCTCAGAAGCTGCAAGCCCTGACTAAACTCTTCAGGCCCTCATTTAAAAAACTGCTGCTTATTGTGACAAATAAACTGACACATAATAAATTTACTGCAGGCCGTAAGGATCCAAACAAATTTGAAACTATGAGCCTCACATGAGATCTACCTTGCCATGGTCCTATGGACAGGGGCTTATTTCGAACACTGGCCGTCACGTAAGTTTTCGGTCTTAATTGTGTTTTCTTTTAATGATTATTTACAGATAGGTCTAGAAGTTGGTCGTGGACAGGGTGCTTGTAAACAGCAGGGCACTTAATACAGCGAATATGGTATGTTGTTTGTAAATCAATACCAATACTAATTAATCAACTCATTTGTGATGATTTCAAACATGTTGCATGCTGATGTTTTGTGTTGTTTATTTGTTATTTAATGCCACACTCAGCAATATACCAGCTGTGTGACGGCAGCCTTTAAATAATCAAGTTTGGACCAGACTGTCCAGTTATTGTCTGATTGATATTGTGAACAATAATCCACGCTGTTGGTTTAATGGTCAGAGCATTTAGGATGATGTTGGACTGGTTGTTTATGCATCAACTGTAACAGGATATCTCTAAACACTTGTCAGTATCCCTACTTGTGATGATATATGTGGAGGTGGATTATCAGCAATCCTTGGGCTAGATAACCTGCATGATAACAAAGGTCTGGTTATCAAGGCTACAATTTGTCCATTATTTTGGACAGGTCAGTGTGAGTGCAGAAGAACATTGATGCAAGAAGGTTTGGTTTTATTATACATTACTTTCTGTGATCATTTATTGTTTGTGAGTGAATGAGTGAGTGAGTGAGTTGGGTTTAACGCCACTTTGAACAATATTCCAGTTATATCACGGCAGCCCAAGTGATGCAGGTCTTTAATATTCATTATCTTCTGTTATCATTCATTGTTTATGAGTGAGTGAGTTGGGTTTAACGCCACTTTGAACAGTATTCCAGTTATATCACGGCAGCTTGATGTGGGAGGAAAGCCCAAGTGATGCAGGTCTTTAATATTCATTACCTTCTGTGATCATTCTAGGCACTGCAATTCACTGTGCGGAGTTGCTTTCCTTGGGCACTCCAGAAACATATGATCAAGGGATCGAATCCCAGTATGTTTCTAGGTTTGTCAGCTCCATATCTGTGCATATGGGTTTGACCAAAGTGATAAATGTCTTGAGAACTGCATCAGTTGGGCCTTACCCCACATTCAGCTGACAAGCTGTACTATTAATGGCATTAGACCCTACTCACTCACTCACTCACTCGACCTGTGAGTAGAGACTAGGTCTATAGCAACCCATGCTTGCCGTAAGAGGTGTCTGTACTTGTTGTAAGAGGCGACTAATGGGATTGGATGGTCAGGCTCACTGACTTGGTTGAAGAATGTCATCGTATCCCAATTGCGCTGATCGATGCTCATGATGTCAATCAGTGGACTGTCTGGTTCAGACTTGATTATTTACAGACCACCGTCATAGAGCTGGAATATTGGTGAGTGCGGTTTTAAACAACAAACAAACAAATAAAGTCTCACTCAAACATTGACTTCCTGTGAAAAAATCGGTTGGAGCATGTAGAGCAGGCATCCTGAAATGGGATATGTCACGTTGTTAAAACCTCATCATGTTTTGTAATTCCTATGTTTACAGACGACATCTTTAAGACACGTGGCATGAAAGCAACAGAAGCTAAGTATACAAAGATATGGTTTCTTCCAGGGTTCCTCATGAGTGATCTGCTCCTGGTTGTGAGGGGCTCGGACTGATGACAAGATGGCGCTCTGCCGGACAGCCAGAGCCAAGACGATCGCAGTGGGTTGTACAGGACTGTGCATGCTGGCCATAGGATTAGGACTCATCCCTGTCATTAATGTTGTAGTGGACAAGAAGGTTAGACAGGTGAGTGATTTGTCTGTCTGTCTGTCTGTCCGTCTCTCTGTTCTATAATGCTTCACTCAGCAATAATCCAGCTATATGACGGAGCCATTAAAACTGGCAAACCTGGACTAGACAAACCCGTGATTAATGTTATGAGCAGCTTCCCTGGGTATGGTGACATGCAGCAACCTAGTCACTGAGGCTGACCACCCGATCCACTAACCTGCCTTGTATGATGAGAATAGGATTCTGGAGGCCAGTGTGAACCTAGCACCCCCACGGGGTATGGTGAGTGATGAGAAACAAAAGAACCATTATATAGCATAAGTGTAAGTCATTTTAAGCTAGACCACCTCCGTGGTCTAATGGTAGAGCATCCGCCCGGAGAGCGGAAAGTCCGGGGTTCGATCCCCAGCCGCGTCATACCAAAAGACGTTAAAAGATAATACTTGTTGTTACCCTGTCTGGCGCTCGGTATTAAGGGGCTAAAACAAGGACTGGTCGGCTCGGAGTCAGTATACTGTGTCTGAGTGGGGTATTCATGTTAAACTGCGGCATGTTATCTCAGTGTGCTAGCACTATAAATCTGCATCAGTCCGCACTAGTACAAGCAGCCACACACACATACACATGCATGCACGTTGCTATATAAGTGCAATAATCTTGGACGCGACGTTAAACCCCATTTCACCTCACCACCTCACATTTTAAGCTATTTATTTCTGGTCAATTCAAATGGCTTCCTCATCTCCCTGGGGAGTATGCAACCCAAGTTGCTTGTCAGGTGCTGGAAAGTTTTGCGTTTGTACATTTTAACAACTAGGTACCTACTTGCTGCTTGGCAAATGTAGGCAAATTTCTCTTGCCTTAGAAGGAGATACACACATATTTTATAACCTATGATTCAGTGTGGAGCAGGAAGGATGTCCTCTCCCAGCATGGGCATAAGGGCTGTGTATTAGCCTAAAATGCAGGTATCTGTATTGCAATATATATTGCGATATTTTGGAAGTGAACAATGATAAACACTGATTGTACATGCAGATCCTATTTTCTTAATAGTGAAGTAAATATGGTCAGTCACGGCCATTTTGTAGTCATGGATACAGGGGAGATAATAACGCAAGAGAAAAATCACTTCTGCATTTCTGCTCTAATGTCAATCAATTTAGAAGGGAGGCACCATTTGTGAATGAATTTCAGTGTAGATTTTAGGTTTAAAGATTCAACCCATGTTAAACCCATGTGATTGTGTTCCAGAGTGTCATCTTGAAGGAGGGGGGTCTCCAGTATGACATCTGGAGGAACATGACAATCCCGGTGTACATGCAGTTCTACATGTTTAACCCGTGTCTGTGTGTTCCAGAGTGTCATCTTGAAGGATGGGGGTCTCCAGTATGACATCTGGAGGAACATGACAATCCCGGTGTACATGCAGTTCTACATGTTTAACCCGTGTCTGTATATTCCAGAGTGTCATCTTGAAGGAGGGGGGACTCCAGTATGACATCTGGAGGAACATGACAATCCTGGTGTACATGCAGTTCTACATGTTTAACTCGTGTCTGTGTGTTCCAGAGTGTCATCTTGAAGGAGGGGGGTCTCCAGTATGACATCTGGAGGAACATGACAATCCCGGTGTACATGCAGTTCTACATGTTTAACCTGAAGAACCCTGAGGAGGTACACAACGGTGAAACTCCGGACATGGAACAGAGGGGCCCCTACACATACAGGTATTTCATATCTATCTCATTAAAATCAGATCTTAGTTCTCGCTACCGCTAAACAAAGATCCCCTTAGGGGTCACGTCAGAACGACCTTTCAACCGACCAATCAGACCGTCGCTTACCAGATCATGAAAGTGACCGTCGATTTCTAGTCATGCAGCTTCGAAAACGTTAAAACAGGCTATTCCGAACGATAGTTATGGGCTTAACGACTGAATCTATACAATCTAGACCATATTTTAGCCATTCTAGAATGTTCTTTTGTTCAGGTTTCAAATTTTTAGGCGAGAATTTGTCAAAATATGTTTCGAAGCGTAGTCGCAAAATTGAAATTGGTGCCGTAAAGCACGAGAAAGCTGCCTTCTGATTGGCTACTGTCGACTTCTTGTCAGTAATTCCATTGGTGGTCAGAGTTTGCGAAAGGTCGGTCTGACGTAATCCGTAATGGGATGTCCTCAGATCTTTGTTTAGTGGCAGCGAGAACTAAGATCTGATTTTAATGAGATTGATTTCATATACACATACATAGGTGTTCACGTGGTATTTGTTATAACACAAGTGCACAGAATTATCGAGGCATTTTCAGAGGGCGATATTCTGACCCAGGTCTACGGGAAGTGTCAGTAAAATTTAAGGAAGATGTTTACAGCACCTGGTTAAACTGTGGTCTCCATGTCATGTTTGTGTTTCCAGGGAGACAAGATACAAAGAGAACATAACCCATCACGACAACGGTACAGTCTCCTACCGTCAGATGAGAGTTTTCAAGTTTGATCGCAACATGTCCGTGGGGGACGAAACAGATCAGTTCACCACAATCAACCCTCCACTCATGGTAAGCACAACCTTCCGTTACCAGTAATTACTGTATTCTTCCCATTAAATATAACTTGGAATAGATATTTCAAATTTTCAATGGGACAGGCATTGGCTTTGTTGAAATTTGTGTGATTACAAGATAACTCAAAATAGCTTGGTGAAATAATATCACCATGGCAATTCATGCTTATCGGCAACCCATGCTAGTTTAAAAGGCGACTGGGATCGGATGGTCAGGCTCGCTGAGTTGGTTGATGCATGTTATCGTATCCCAATTATGCAGATCGATGCTCATGATGTCAACCACTGGATTGTCTGGTCCAGATTTGATTATTTGCAGACCACAGTCATCCCGTCAAGATTCGGGGTTAGAATTGGTCTTTAGCAACCGATGATTATTGTAAGAGGTGACTAACAGGATTGGGTGGTCAGGCTCGCTGACTTGGTTGATGCATGTCATCATATCCCAATGGCGTAGATTGATGCTCATGATGTCAATCACTGAATTGTCCGGTTCATATTTGGTTATTTACATAGCCGTCATATAGCTGGAATATTGCTGAGTGCGTTGTTAAACAACAAGCAAAACAAACAATCAGACCACAGTCATATAGCTGGAATGCTGCGGAGTGCAATGTTAAACAACAAACAAACAAAACTTATATTTTGGATTCAGACACTTCTCACAGCCCTGAGGTTCCAGCCTGAGGCGGTGAGGACGGTGATCAGTGGGGTGCTGAGGCTGACGCCCGCTGAGCTGTTCATGACGAGGCCGATGAAGGAAATTATCTGGGGCTACCATGACCCCCTACTCAAGGTTGCCAAAAAATTTGACCATGAATGGTTCTACACTGACTACGTTGGATATTTCATCAATGTAAGCTATGTAGTCAAGTTTTGTTGTTATGCCAGTATGGTTTTGTTTCCTAACGATACAGTGATTATCGAGTATTTCTGATTCACAAAGGTCTTTAATCCTATGAGAGAGGGGGCACGTCTAAGTCGGCGCGATTCGCTGCACAGAGTTGGGTCCCTTGGGCATGCCAGAAATCTATGATTGTGGGTTCGAATCCCAGTTCGCCCTGATTATGTTTCTAGGTTTTCACCGAAGTGGCAAACGTCAGAAACCTGCATCACTTTGGGCTTTCCTCCCACATTAAGCTGACACGCCGTGATATAACTGGAATACTGTTAAAAGCGGCGTTAAACCCAACTCACTCACTCACTCACTCACCTATGAGAGAAGTTCTGAATATTTATGAGCCTGTTAGGACAGTGGTGGAACCTTCTGGTTGAGAGACCTGGGTTCGGTTAACTGCATGGGTACAGTGTGTGAAACCCATTCCTGGTGTCCCCAGGATTTGCCTGTAATATCGCTTAAAGTATAAAAGCCATACTCACTCACTATGAACCCTGGTATCTAGCCCTGGCATGTAGACCTGGTAGCTAGTCTAGTCCTAGTGTATATTTCCCGGTGTATAGAATCTAATTTTATATTTATTTCAACTGTTGACTAATGATTTTGAGAAGTAAGCAACTAAAAGTTAAAGACTTAAGGGACTGGTTATTTTTTATGGTGGTGAGGGGGATTGGTCTTTGGACTGTATCACATTTTGCTGTCGCCGTCCCCTCCCCCCCAATAATGTTGAAATGTACAGCTTTTTTATTTGACAAAAACACAACTGTGTCATATTTTCATACCCCCCACCCCCAATTTAGTTGTGATAAATTTAGGACCCCTCTCCTATTATAAATGACCACTCCCCAACTGAAGAGTTTCTGTTAAGGTAACACTGCAACACAAATGAGCGTAATTCTCAAGCTCCTCACAGCGATAGCCCGTTCGCGGAGCTCTCTATACTATCGCTGCCACCAGTCTAAACTCCCCACTGTGATAGATGGCCCCAACCATGCTTGGAGTTGAATTTGCAACCGAATGACCGTTATGTTTACAAACAAGTGACGACTGTCGTGACACCGAATACACTTACCGCTGCTAAATTACTTTCTCTGTTTGTTAATTTGAATTTCTATTTCATTAAAACTATCATGTTATTGATATAGTAAGATTGTAAGGGTGAAGTTGGTTGATTTTCCGTTAGTCTGCAATCTTGAACCAATCTGATTATACAAACAACAAAGTAAATTCATCTGGAAAACATGGTCAGTCGTAAACCTTTTCAAAATTCAAAATGATGGCATTCCCAAAGACATAAACAAAAGTATCAACGTTACTACAGTTGGGGTTAGAGGGCAAATTTCAAGATTCTTGTAATGGCGGCGCCCACACTGGTGGCAGCGATGTTACCGAGAGTGTAACAAAGGTGTCACGCGCTGGGAAGGAGCGTGCGTAATTCTTATTAAAGGGAGATAATCCTTGATGCCAATAACCTGAAATTGCTACTAAGTTTGTTAACATTTTTTTTTCTTGTATTTTGTAAGTTATGAAACTATTTTTGTAGTCATAGTAATTAATATTAAAAACTATTACTGTAAGTGTGAACCAAGTCAGTACTTTGAAGTATATAGCCTGAATGTATAGCCTGCATTTTGTGTTGTGAGAATATTTGTGACCTTCACCTACAGAAAAACAACACAGACGATGGAGAATACACAGTGCACACCGGGGAGACGGACATCAGCCTGCTGGGGGTCATTGATAAATACAATGGGTCTAGGTAAGCGAAACAATCTTCAAGTAAAAGGAGTATGCGTATACTCCGACACGTTGTGTTCCTCATAATAAAGAAGTTGACATCCATAAATTCTCTGCCATATGCGTATCACTTCTAAATGAATTCCAAAGATTTCGGTCTCCTGTTGTCATGGGTTTGTTCAACACGACCAAGTTTGTCAACTTAAGTACCCTGTTTGGTGTATGGCCTTGGGCTCTGCAATGAGTTCAATGCCACCAAAGTAAAAAATATTGAACATTCGGTACTTAAAACATAATCAGCATTCTTTTTTTTACAAACTAAACCATCTGACCAAAGTAATTATAGATGGAAAATGTTATCAATGCGATAAACCAGTTTGATAAAATTGGTATACTTATTCGATAACTATGTAAAGGAGGACACCAAGTACGAACTATTTTTAAACTTTGAAAATCGATGCAATGTTTGATGAATATATTATTGGCTGACGCTCCTTGTAGGTAAAGATAGGGGATTCCCCATGTGTGGCTGCTTCTGAAGACAAACATGGCTGTAAATCATTTGGAACAATATGATAAATGGGACGGTTCACCCAAACATATTCATACGCGGCTTCTAAAGTTAATTACGTCTTAAACATGATTATTTTAAGAATAACATCATGGAATAAAGAGATTATAACACTCATGTGTTTCTGTATCATAGTGAGTGAGTGAGTTCAGTTTTACGCCGCTTTTAGCAATATTCCAGCAATATCGCGGCGGGGGACACCAGAAATGGGCTTCACACATTGTACCCATGTTGTGAATCGAACCCGGGTCTTCGGCGTGACAAGTTAACGCTTTAACCACTTGGCTACCTGACTGCCCCTTCTGTATCATAAATATCATTTTTAGTAATAAGTAATTAGTAATAACTCGCAAAGGCTCACACAATACGTTATTATTCCTAACATGTGATACTTATGATCTGAAACACTCGGCTAATAATCTCTCTATATATTGTACAGCAGACATACTGGATGACCTCAATAAAACTGTGTTGTGAATTATATTACAAAGTAAACACAATTTATGGGTAACAACTTCTTTGAGGTCTTTGAAAGGCATTTAGAAGTGAAACACATAAGGAACAGAATATATGGATGTTAACTTTATTAAACTGTAAGAGCCACATTTCCTTAAATATCCTTATACTGTTGTCAAGTTATTGTGTCTACTCTGTCATGGGTCAGCTTCTAAGAATGGCCTGTCAAACAATTCAAGTTGTAGTATGACAAATCTATTAGTGTTGTTTTTGTCTTTTAGTAAATATTTGTTGTTGCAGTTACCTGAACTTCTGGTCAACCCCGTGGGCCAACATGGTGAACGGGACAGGTAGGTCTTGCTGCACATTCATATGTGTGTGTACTCTTTATAGTGATGTGTGTTACTCAGTCTTGATAGAATGTGTGTAGCCTTGATAGTGAATGTGAGTGGCCTTGACAGTGAATGTGTATAGCCTTGATAGTGAATGTGAGTGGCCTTGACAGTGAATGTGTGTAGCCTTGATAGTGAATGTGTGTAGCCTTGATAGTGAATGTGTGTAGCCTATATAGTGAATGTGTGTAGCCTTGATAGTGAATGTGAGTGGCCTTGATAGTGAATGTGTGTAGCCTTGATAGTGAATGTGTGTAGCCTTGATAGTGAATGTGTGTAGCCTTGATAGTGAATGTGAGTTGTCTTGATGGTGAATGTGTGTAGCCTTGATAGTGAATGTGTGTAGCCTTGATAGTGAATGTGAGTGGCCTTGACAGTGAATGTGTGTAGCCGTACTAGTGAATGTTTGAGTGGCCTTGACATTGAATGTGTGTAGCCTTGATAGTGAATGTGAGTGGCCTTGACAGTGAATGTATGAGTGGCCTTGACAGTTAATGTGTGTAGCATTGATAGTGAATGTGAGTGGCCTTGACAGTGAATGTATGAGTGGCCTTGACAGTGAATGTATGAGTGGCCTTGATAGTAAATGTGAGTGGCCTTGTCAGTGAATGTGTGTAATGTTGACGTTTAGCTTACTTTTCAATTTTAAAACAATGTAAGATTTAAACATATTTTTAAATATTGAAAGGACAATGTTGAACATTAAATTTCCCCTCACATTAAGCTGATATGCTGTGATAAAACTGGAATACTGTTCAAAGCGGCATTAAACCCAACTCACTCACTCCCTCACTCACTCAAGGCCAGTGTTAAATCAATGTTGAAAACAACATCACTTTCAAACATATCTTCAAATATGGAAAGGCAAATGTTGAAATAATGTAATGTTATTCAACGTAGCAACTGGGGCGGTTGGGTAGCTTAATGATTAAAGCGTTGGCTCGTCACGCCGAAGACCCAGGTTCAATTCCCGACATGGGTACAATGTGTGAAGCCCATTTCTGGTGTCCCCCGCCGTGATATTGCTGGAATATTGCTAAAAGCGGCGTAAAACCATACTCACTCACTTACAACGTAGCAACTTCAGATCAACCAAATATAAACATTGAAACAATGACATTAGCTTGCTGGGGGAAAGCTTTGATCATCTCTGGATTGTCCCCATTGTTTTCTAGATGGGACAATAGCTCCACCTTTCATACAGGATGTCACAAGACTGCCGACATTCTCGTCCGATGTGTGCAGGTAAGTCCAGTTAGGATGGGTATTGGAGGTTGAAAGTGCATCACAATATTTTACGATGCTCAAGGCCGTATTGCAATACTAGCACGATATATTGTATAATTATTAATTTCGAATTTGAAAGCAATTTGAAACTCCATTGTATTAATTGAAGTTCATATTCAGGCCTCAAAGTTGCGATTTAAACGGTCGCCAATCCAACCTAAATTTCAATTTTTTCAACTGTCTAAAATTCAAAGGTAGTTCAATGTCTTCCTTAAAAAATATCCTGTTGGAACTCAGTTCTTATGCTTCATATTTGAAGACTCAAAACTAAATAAATTAGCTGATTTGTGGAAAACATGTCTGCTAATAATTGTACTTGTGTATAATACGTCCTAAAGTCGACAATGAACAGAAATACATAGATATTAATGTCATTAGTATCTTATTTCAGTTGACAATGCTCATTGGATAAGCAAGGATATACCTAAATAATCTAGTAACATAAACTACATCATTGTTCGAGTCACAAATAACAAAAATCAAGTACATGTTCCACTAATATTACAGTTTCAAGCCTAGTGCTATGATTTGTACATATTATTATAGTTATTTGATAAAAGATAATTTCAAATGCTTGTGGCTGCCTACAATATTGGCTTAACTTCTTGATTTTACCACTGGCTACCTGGAAAAAAATACTTGTAGCCATATGGCTACTTGGTAAATATTTAAACTTTGAGGCCTGATATATGGAACATAACAAAATGCTTGTACAGCAATGTTTACTCATGGACCCGTGAAGATTCCAGGGTAGAATAGGTCTTCAGCAACCCATGTTTGCCGTGAAAGACGACTATGCTTGTCATAAGAGGCGACTAATGGGATCGGGTGGTCAGGCTAACTGACTTGGTTGATGTATGTCATCAATCCCAATTGCGTGGATCAATGCTCATGATATCAATCACTAGATTGTCTGCTCCAGACTTGATTGTTTACAGACTGCCATCATATAGCTGGAATATTGCTGAGTGTGGTGTTAAACAACAAACAAACAAACAAACATTCAATAAATACACACAGATACATGTTCCAGGTACTCGTATTTGGGAAGTGTATAACATTAAACACATGATAAGAATCACTATTTGAAATCACCCAAATACTGAGTGTTAAAACATGATACTGCAGTATGTGTCGTGGAAAGAATGAACATCAATTTGCCGATATACAAATTTTCCAATGTCACAGAAAACTTATTTCCAGCCAAATCAGTAGACCTATAAGGAATGTCACTGTTAAGAACTTGAAGTACATACTAGTACACATATATCTGTAACATTTGCGGGATTATGTAACTTCGAGTGGCTTTTGTCTTTAATATGATATATATTTTTATTGTTTTGGTATACAAGCTTTCCAAACCTAAAAATCAAGAATGTGAAAAAAATAAGAAGTTCAATTGTAAACTTTTTTTCTGAAACAAATATATCACAAATTGTTTCTCTGATTACTCAGACAAGTGATACCTGCCCAATGAACCATGAATACCTGCTTAAAGCTTGAGATGTAGCCATGACAAATACTATGTCTAGTTTCACCAGTATTCCAAGCAGTACATGGCATTATTTCCATGTAAATGCAATGAGAATGCAATAGAATGCAATAGAGAAAAATAATTTTTTCCCATTCTACTGACCACTTTACAAAAAATAACATTTTGAAGTGTCAAATTTTATGTTTAACCTTTAGGCAAAAATTTATGATATGAAGAAATAAACAAAAAAAACGTTTAGGAAACACCAGTGAATTTATTAGATTGCAGATAAAAGAAAAATGATAAAAATAACAATAGAAATAGAAAAAAGTATTACTTGCAGTACAACACCATGCTCTTCCAACACCGCAGCATTTCACAACTATAACACGTCGATGCTGATAAAGGTATGTGTTTTCCCGTCTTTCTACAGGTCGGTGTATGGCCTCCACTCGTCGGATGTGAAGACCACCCAAGGGATCCCCCTCCATCGCTTCACAGGGAACCAGGCGGAACTGGGAAATTTGACGCTGAATCCAGACAACATCGGCTTCTGTACCCCACAGTCCAGCTGTTTTGGAACTGGGGTGCTGAATGTCAGTGCCTGTCAAAGTTGTAAGTTGTCCAATAATATTGTCGTCTAAACTTCACTCATCTTCCTGAGGCAAGGGAGTTAACTGACTATAAAAGTCCAGTTTCCACCCTTGCCGAACCAGGCTGAAATTTCTGTGCTCAATCGTAGGACCATCAGTGGCTATTACGAGTTACGTCCCTTCTATGTCCCTCCTACTGACCAATCAGATTCCACCTCTCATATTGCTTACCGTATATGACCGCGGATAAGCCGACCCCGTAGATAAGCCGAGGTGCTAACTTGACCATTGAAATACGAGAGAAAATGATATGACCCGCAGATAAGCCGAACCAGGAATTGAAAGGCAAATAACACTGCGAAGTCGGACTGCAAGACATGTGCCGGTACTCGCAGATATTCAAAAATATAAGATGAAAAACGTTTTAATTATATTGAAAAAGTCATTATTATTTCTAATAAAGATTTAACAAACCAGTCATCCACTTTCATAATGTGGGAAGCTGTTTCTCGTGGGTTTTTTTAATCTCATAATGATCGTTATATGTTGCCATCAACAACAAGCGCCATTTTGTGAATCGGTGTATATAGAATTACGAACCCGTGAGAAAATATATCAGCTAGAGCGAAGACTCGCAGTTTGAATTCAGCATCGTAAGCATGGCGTTTTCGTTTCCAACTCATGATGAAAATGTCAGTCAGTAAAAATATACCAACTTTTATAACCCCCTTTACACCACTATTGTATGTTAATCCAATTGAATTAAATAAACTATCATACTATGAACACATTGAATGACCATCACTTACTCACAGGCTTCTCCAGTTTATTAAACTAATCTCTCGAAAACAAAGGAATTAAGTCCCTACTCCCAACACGATCGCTAAGCACCCACAACTTGAAAATGTTTGTGTAAACAACATGACAAGACCAATCGGCCCGTTATTATCAATGCTCATTTCCTTGTGTACCGTGTTGCTTTTTCAACAGGAAGCAATCACAGTGGTCACCGTTTGTGACGTCACAGGAAACAGCTGATCACATGTTTTTGCAAATGGCGAACGGAATAACTCGCCGATACAGTTGTTTATTTGCCTCTTTCAATAAAGGTAGACACTTGTTCACTATCAATTTATGAACTTTGCAAAACGTACGTAATAGCTATTGGCGATTTCATCCGGGGATTATATATTTTAGCTGTGAATTACATATATTGTTACATGTAAAGATTGTGAAGTTTACGGAGAACGATAAACTTTGAACATTCAATTGAAAACTTATTATCGGAAGTAGTCACATGCATAACATTTTTTTAATAATGACAACATTGGTGTATAATAATAACTTTATTGATAATTTATAACAATAATGGCTCTAGTCGTGGCAACTTCCAAACTTTCGGGAAGTTGTGATCTATCAGACCGTCATTCAGGCGATGTTTCTGACAGATCACGATCTGAAAAATACTATCATGAAAGTGTATCCCGTGGATAAGCCGACCCCTTTCTACAGAATCTTTTTTCTGGTCCTCAAAATTCGGCTTATACGCGGTCATATACGGTACATTTGCTTCAAACAAAATAGCTGCGCCCTGTTCAAGATGATCTTAACGATAATTAAATCTATACTTATAACAGGTCTTAATTCGCATTAAATTCGCAAGTGCATCAATTCACGTGAACATCTTGAAACATGAAATGATTTGAAAAATATCTGTTGATGCCGAGTTAGCGGTACGCATGCTTTGCAAATCCTGCAAGTGACCTAAATTTGCATGGCAGTTTAGTAACCGGATTTCAGTACGCGATTCTGATTGGACTATGCATAGACTCGTAAGTCCAGCTAAAATATAACTTCATAATCGAGTCTGAACTTGACAATCCAGTGATTCATATCGTGAGCATCGATCTATGCAATTTGGAAACGATGACATGCATCAACTAAGTCAGCGAACCTGACACCCGATTCCATAAGTCGCCTTTTATGACAAGCATGAGTTGATGAAGAGCTATGGTAACCCGGATCTTCAGGGGTCTGAAGACGTTGGATACAATGGTTCTGGTGCACCCGAGTTCACGCTGCTGCATGCGAGTGGCTGCTATGAATTACCTACCTTGACGCATCCTGTTTCCTACATCCGCAAAACATTGACAATGGATCCGGAAGACAAGGATGTGAATGTGCGCTTGTTACGCACATAGCACTCAGCATGACAGGGGTGGGTTATCAGAAAGCTTCTTCATTGAGAACTGCCAATAATATACAGGCAAACAAAAGGAGGAAATTTGGTGCTAAATTAGGTAGCAAGTTTTAGCTGGCATCAGACATCGTAGAAGTGAACATTACTGATAACATTGATAGTGCCAAACTCGACTCGAGCAAGTGGTGGAGGAAAGATGAATTGGGGTTTCTAGCTCAAAGTTTAATCTGTGTGGATTGCAGCTTTGCTTTCTATTGCATGAACTGAATAGGTACATCACAGATCTCTGATGACTGTGTCATAATTTTACATAAATATTGCTGTAAAATGTAATAGGATGTGCACATAATCTTGAAGTTCCCACAGTTTGATGACATCAAGCCCAAGAATGGATGACAAATTACACATATCCCAGGAATGAATGATGTAGCATGATACATATGATCGTAGTTGTGTGGAAAAGTAAAGCTTCAAATATGAATTGTCTAAGCATGCACTTGGTGCATGTAGCAATAAATATTAATTTGCACTTTTCAATAATAGGTTGCACTGGGGCATGTTATATATAGCTAAATCGAGAGATGATTTGAGTAATATACCAAAATATATATTTTGAAACACACTGAAAATAGATAATCAACTGTAACTTGAAATGAATGGCAAGAAAACAATTTTGGCTGTTCATCTCAATACACTTTGAATAAGATTCGAACCTGTATGATGAGATTGTTGTGTTTGATGATCTCACGCCTAATGATACTTGAACATATTTTACCTTAGGCTGGTCATGCTCAATGTCCTTGTAAAATGTGTGCAACAAATTGCATGTCTTGAAAGGTGACAAAACATAATCTGTGCGTGATGGTTATTGAAAACCCATTATTAAATGGCTGGTGCTGACAGTCTCCATGCTTGCTTTTTTTCAGTGGACTACTTCCAGATTCCGGGCGTGGTCTCGTTTCCTCACTTCTATCTGGCAGAGGACAAGTATGTCCATGGGGTGTATGGCATGGCACCCAACAAGGAGGAACACGAGACGGCCATTGATATAGAACCGGTGAGTAGTAGGAGGGGATGATGTGGGGGAAGAATTAAGGAACGGGTGGGAGAAGTGGGGATGGTACTGTGTGTAGAGGAAGTATTGAATAAAGAGTTTCAGAGAAGAGGTTTGGAGATTGTGTGTGGAGGAAGTATTGCAGAAGGGATGGAGAAGAGGTGATGGTAGGGTGCGTGGAGGAAGTATTGAAGAAGGGGTTCAGAGAAGTGGGGATGGTACTGTGTGTGGAGGAAGTATTGAATAAAGGGTGTCAGAGAAGAGGTGATGGTACTGTGTGTGGAGGAAGTACTGAATAAAGGGTTTCAGAGAAGAGGTTTGGAGATTGTGTGTGGAGGAAGTATTGCAGAAGGGATGGAGAAGAGGTGATGGTACTGTGTGATGAACAGGGGGTTCGGAGAAGTGGGGATGTTACTGTGTGTGGAGGAAGTATTGAAGAGGGGTTTCGGAGAAGAGGTTTAGGGATTATGTGTGGAGGAAGCATTGAAGAAGGGGTTCGGAGAAGAGGTTATGGTATTGTGTTATGAAAGAAGGTTATGGAAGAAGAGGTTTGGGGATTGTATGTGAAGGATTGAAGAAAGAACTGTGGATTGTGCAGAGGAGATGTTCAGTACCATTCTCCGTCTAGGTCTGACAAACCTTCCACAGGAGGTCACTTCCGATAAACACTGGTAAAACTATGACTGCCCAATAAAAATCAAATGTTTTTTTTGTTTTTTGTTGACATTTTTTATTCCTTTCGAAGAGTTTTACATCAGGTTCAGTGGTTACACAGTAGGTTTAGTCAATTGTAGTGACAATATGTTACATAGATGTACATTTCTTGTGATATAAATATAGCATGCATAATTGAAACACACACACACACACACACACACACACACACACACACACACACACACACACACACACACACATGATATGCCTCAAGTAGAGCATGAAAAGTTGTATCGATAGTCAGATATAACTAAAACAATTATGGTAGTATTGCAAAAAATCAAATGTTGCATAGGTTCTTTCGCAATCAGATATCTGTTTTCTAAAATGATTTGGTTTCATTTCTTTACTACCTTCTTTGTTCCAAGTCCAGTAAACCTTTTTGGTTGTTGATATCACAGTTCTAAGAAATGACAGGATATTAACATTTACCATAACATACACGTATTCATATGTGCCCTTTATTACTATTCATTCAGAACTGCCCATTTACATTCATTATCAATGTACTGAAATCTGCTTCATTCACTAACTCCCAAGAATTTGGAAGCCTTCATTCTGATTGGCTGATTATAAAGTTCACCTGATGTGACTGCCTCTTTAGGGTTGGTCAGATCTTGACGGAGAGAGGTATCAAATCGGATTATTAGAATGGCTGGTGATGTCCTCCTTTGTTCTGACAGCTGACTGGTCTAGTGCTGCAAGCTGCGAAGAGACTTCAGATCAACATGCATGTCATCCCCATCCCAGAAATACAGTAAGTTAGCATACCACAGTAGTGTTGTATTAGATGTATTGGGATACCATAGTAGTCTTGTATTAGATGTATTGGGATACCTCAGTAGTCTTGTATTAGATGTTTTGAGATACCACAGTAGTCTTGTATTAGATGTATTTGGATACCACAGTAGTCTTGTATTAGATGAATTGGGATACCACAGTAGTCTTGTATTAGATGTATTGGGATACCACAGTGGTCTTGTATTAGATGTATTGGGATACCACAGTAGTCTTGTATTAGATGTATTGGGATATACCACAGTGGTCTTGTATTAGATGTATTGGGATACCACAATAGTCTTTCATTGGTTGTATTGGGATACCACAGTGGTCTTGTATTAGATGTATTTGGATACCACAGTAGTCTTGTATGAGATGTATTTGGATACCACAGTAGTCTTGTATTAGATGTATTGGGATACCACAGTAGTCTTGTATTAGATGAATTGGGATACCACAGTAGTCTTGTATTAGATGAATTGGGATACCACAGTAGTCTTGTATTAGATGTATTGGGATACCACAATAGTCTTGCATTGGTTGTATTGGGATACCACAGTGGTCTTGTATTAGATGTATTTGGATACCACAGTAGTCTTGTATTAGATGTATTGGGATACCACAGTAGTCTTGTATTAGATGTATTGGGATACCACAGTAGTCTTGTATTAGATGTATTGGGATACCACAGTGGTCTTGTATTAGATGTATTGGGATACCACAATAGTCTTGCATTGGTTGTATTGGGATACCACAGTGGTCTTGTATTAGATGTATTTGGATACCACAGTAGTCTTGTATTAGATGTATTGGGATACCACAGTAGTCTTGTATTAGATGTATTGGGATACCACAGTAGTCTTGTATTAGATGTATTGGGATACCACAGTAGTCTTGTATTAGATGTATTGGGATACCACAGTGGTCTTGTATGAGATGTATTGGGATACCACAGTAGTCTTGTATTAGATGTATTGGGATACCACATTAGTCTTGTATTAGATGTATTGGGATACCACAGTAGTCTTGTATTAGATGTATTTGGATACCACAGTAGTCTTGTATTAGATGTTTTGAGATACCACAGTAGTCTTGTATTAGATGTATTTGGATACCACAGTAGTCTTGTATTAGATGAATTGGGATACCACAGTAGTCTTGTATTAGATGTATTGGGATACCACAGTGGTCTTGTATTAGATGTATTGGGATACCACAGTAGTCTTGTATTAGATGTATTGGGATATACCACAGTGGTCTTGTATTAGATGTATTGGGATACCACAATAGTCTTTCATTGGTTGTATTGGGATACCACAGTGGTCTTGTATTAGATGTATTTGGATACCACAGTAGTCTTGTATGAGATGTATTTGGATACCACAGTAGTCTTGTATTAGATGTATTGGGATACCACAGTAGTCTTGTATTAGATGAATTGGGATACCACAGTAGTCTTGTATTAGATGAATTGGGATACCACAGTAGTCTTGTATTAGATGTATTGGGATACCACAATAGTCTTGCATTGGTTGTATTGGGATACCACAGTGGTCTTGTATTAGATGTATTTGGATACCACAGTAGTCTTGTATTAGATGTATTGGGATACCACAGTAGTCTTGTATTAGATGTATTGGGATACCACAGTAGTCTTGTATTAGATGTATTGGGATACCACAGTGGTCTTGTATTAGATGTATTGGGATACCACAATAGTCTTGCATTGGTTGTATTGGGATACCACAGTGGTCTTGTATTAGATGTATTTGGATACCACAGTAGTCTTGTATTAGATGTATTGGGATACCACAGTAGTCTTGTATTAGATGTATTGGGATACCACAGTAGTCTTGTATTAGATGTATTGGGATACCACAGTAGTCTTGTATTAGATGTATTGGGATACCACAGTGGTCTTGTATGAGATGTATTGGGATACCACAGTAGTCTTGTATTAGATGTATTGGGATACCACATTAGTCTTGTATTAGATGTATTGGGATACCACAGTAGTCTTGTATTAGATGTATTGGGATACCACAATAGTCTTTCATTGGTTGTATTGGGATACCACAGTGGTCTTGTATTAGATGTATTTGGATACCACAGTAGTCTTGTATTAGATGTATTTGGATACCACAGTAGTCTTGTATTAGATGTATTGGGATACCACAGTAGTCTTGTATGAGATGTATTGGGATACCACAGTAGTCTTGTATTAGATGAATTGGGATACCACAGTAGTCTTGTATTAGATGTATTGGGATACCACAATAGTCTTGCATTGGTTGTATTGGGATACCACAGTGGTCTTGTATTAGATGTATTGGGATACCACAATAGTCTTGCATTGGTTGTATTGGGATACCACAGTGGTCTTGTATTAGATGTATTTGGATACCACAATAGTCTTGTATTAGATGTATTGGGATACCACAGTAGTCTTGTATTAGATGTATTGGGATACCACAGTAGTCTTGCATTAGATGAATTGGGATACCACAGTAGTCTTGTATTAGATGAATTGGGATACCAAAGTAGTCTTGTATTAGATGAATTGGGATACCACAGTAGTCTTGTATTATATGTATTGGGATACCACAGTAGTCTTGTATTAGATGTATTGGGATACCACAGTAGTCTTGTATTAGATGTATTGGGATACCACAGTAGTCTTGTATTAGATATATTGGGATACCACAATAGTCTTGTATTAGATGTATTGGGATACCACAGTGGTCTTGTATTATATGTATTGGGATACCACAGTGGTCTTGTATTAGATGTATTGGGATACCACAGTTGTCTTGTATTAGATGTATTGGGATTCCACAGTGGTCTTGTATTAGATGTATTGGGATACCACAATAGTCTTGTATTAGATGTATTGGGATACCACAATAGTCCTGTAATGGTTGTATTGGCATACCACAATAAACTTGTATTACATGTAGTTGTATTGGGATACCACAGGAGTCTTGTATTAGGTGTATTGGCATATCACAATAAACTTGTATTAATTGTATTGGGATACCATAGTAGTCTTGTATTAGTTATATCTTGAACCAGTATGACAATAATCTATACATTACCCATTGAATAAAATGCATATGAAATCTCATATGTCTGTTGAATTAGCATGTATATTCATAACAGAGATACATAAATGAGTTCTTCTATTTGCTTCACAGACAGACTGCCAACATCAAGCCAGTAGTGATGCCAATATTTTGGGTGAATGAGGTAATTATACCCCTGGGAAGTCCTTCCTACTTGAACCCTGGGGAACCCTTGAAGTCTGGAGCAGAGTGTCTCCTCAGTACCTGATGCTCCAAGGGATTCCCTGGCACAATACGTCCCCAGTATCCCATGTTTGTCTCTCTTTGGGGATTCCAGGGCTCAATACCTCCCCAATACCCCATGCTTGTCTCTGTGGGGATTCCAGGGCAGAATACGTACCCAGTGTCCAATGCTTGTCTCCCTGTGGGGTTTCAAGGACAGAATAGTTCATATATGAATAGTATATATATATACTCACGACAAAAGAAACGTGAATATCATACATATTGGTTAACATATGTAGAATTACTCATATTCAAGAGATATTTGATATATCATATATAGTATAGTATGATATGATATATTATAAACAAACATACTGGTATGTTGGGTGAATTGACACTCATAAATGCATCACATATGATGTCATAGATCCATGACTCGAGATGCACCATTTGTCTCATGCTGAATGAGCGTGTAAAGTTTAGACATCACGTGTAGCATATCGTGATAAGAATAAAGACACTCTGTGGTTAATTGGTACACATTGGAAACATCTCTTCGCAACGTACACACTTCTCTATATGTTTCTGGGGTACACGTTTCTTTGGGCAATGAGCTAATATAGTACCGGAACATCTGTTATATATCATAAATAATTTGGGATACATGAAATATATTAAAATGCATAATCTTAAGTCAGTATGCAGCACGACAGTCTGCATCTTCCCGAGGCAAGAGAGTTGACTATAAAAGTCCAGTTTCCACCCTTGCTGAACTAGGCTGGTATTATCGATTTACATTTTGGCTGGACTAACGAGTCTATGCATAGTCCAATCAAAATCGCACAAAGAAATCAAAATCCGGTTCGTAAATTGTCGCGAAGATTTCGGTTGATTGCAGTATTTGTAAAGCATGTGCACCACCAACTCGTTGTCAACAGATATTTTCCAAACCTTTTCATGTTTTTAATAAAGGTGCCCGCTTGATTTGATGCACTTCGCAATGTTAGACCCTTTTTATCACAACCTGGTTCTGGATTATCGATCAGATCATCTTGACTTGGCGCCACCGTTCTGTTGGAAACAAAGGCAAGTGATGGAATCTGATTGGTCCATAGGAGAGGCTTAGAAGGAACATAACGTAATAACCACTGGTGGCGCTATGATCGAGCACAGGAATTCCAGCCTCGTTCGGCAAGGGTGGAAACTGGACTTTTAAAGTCAGTTAACTCCCTTGCCTCAGGAAGATGGACAGTCTGTTGTCATTTTAGCTGCTGTGTACATATGCAGGTGCGCCCTGTTTGATTCACCACATGGGTACAATGTGTAAAACCCATTTCTGGTGTCCTCTGTTGTGATACTGTTGGAATTTTGCATAAAGCGGCATAAAACCTTACTCACTCACTCACTCACTCACTCACTCACTCACTCACTCACTCACTCACTCACTCACTCACTCACTCACTCACTCACTCACTCACTCACTCACTCACTCACTAATCAATCTGATACCAAATTTGAGACACTGCGCCATTCCTTGGGGCCCAATTAATGTATAGACAGAATTGGTATCATCGCCATGTGTGAATGTGAAGCATTGCAGTGTTTCTGTGGGTTTAGTATCGGCTGGTCCTTTGGATTATTTGTGGTTCATATTACATCACAACTAATCTTTTTTGTGAACTGTAAACACATGTTACTTCTGTTGGCAGAGTGCCGCAGTTGACGATGTCCACGCTAAGCAGTTGCAGGATCTGCTGTTTACGCCGCTGCTGGTCACAGATATAGTCAAATATGGACTTATTGGTGTTGGGGCGGCCATGTTTCTCTGTTCAGCAATCTATGCAATATGGTTCTTGAAGGTAATGTGTTTGTAAAGTTGGACACACATGGAACTATTTTGTGTCATTTGTATAGTTGTCTGTGTGTAGTAGTAGTGGTACCTCATGCTTGTTAAATGGGGACTAGGTGGATTGTGTGTCCCTTGTCCCAACTGGGTCAATGTTCGTGCTATCAACCACTGGTTGCTTGGTCCAGATTCTATTTTGTACAGGGCACCATGATGTACCCGGAATATTACTGATTGTGGCATGGAATAACTTTCACTTAATTACTTATTCCATTGCTCTGAGTTGTAATGCCAGAGGGGCACTGTTTGCTGAGGCGCCGCAATTCCCTGTGCAGAGTTGCGTCACAGTATGGCTGATGGGGTCGTTCCAGGGTAGCACAGTTTGTTGTGCAGAGTATGTGCTGTTTTTTAACCCATCTATCACAATGTACAATGATTTTTCGATTGTACCTAGGTTCCTCTTTGTCCATTGGGTGGAACTTTATGACATAGTGCTTCAATTTGTAATGATTGATTGGACCTGTTAAGATCCGGGGTAGAATAGGTCTTCAGCAACCCATGCTTATCGTAAAAGGCAACTATGCTTGTCAAAAGAGGCAACTAACGGGTTCAGGTGGTCAGACTCGCTGACTTGGTTGATGCATGTTATCGTAACCCAATTGTGTAGATTGATGCTCGTGATATTGGATTGTCGGGTCCAGACATGATTATTCACAGACCGCTGTTGTATAGTTGGAATATTGTTGAGTGCGGCAATAAAACAACAAACATGATGATTGCTTAAATTACTGAAGCATTGACGCTCATCAATTTTTCGATCACACTCCATCACTGGAAAGTGAAATATCAACTGTTATCAGTAACTCAATACTCAGAACTGATAATTAGCTAGTCTAGAACGTACCTTATGGTTAATGTTTATCTCCACCAAGATTTGTTGACTTTAGAACTATCCATTACTTTCAGTCCCCTGTGACTTCAACGAACAGCAGTGAAAGATCTGAGCCCCATCGCTGTGATGACAGCCCAGATGAGACCACACCCTTACTGTATGATGAAGCTTACAGTGGTCACAATAGCCACATAAACAGGCTACAACGGGGCAACACTGCCCCTAACAACAACCAGCTGGAAAGGGACACTGCAAGGGCTAACACTCACTCTAACACTGATAATATGCAAGAGGAAAGAGATCGATCCAACACTCCCCAAAACACTGATCATGTGCAAGAGGAAAGAGATCGATCCAAGACTCCCCCTTACACTGATCATATGCAAGAGGAAAGAGATCGATCCAAGACTCCCCCTAACACTGATCATATGCAAGAGGAAAGAGATCGATCCAACACTCCCCAAAACACTGATCATATGCAAGAGGAAAGAGATCGATCCAAGACTCCCCCTTACACTGATCATATGCAAGAGGAAAGAGATCGATCCAAGACTCCCCCTAACACTGATCATATGCAAGAGGAAAGAGATCGATCCAAGACTCCCCCTAACACTGATCATATGCAAGAGGAAAGAGATCGATCCAACACTCCCCAAAACACTGATCATGTGAAAGAGGAAAGAGATCGATCCAACGCTCCCCCTAACACTGATCATATGCAAGGGGGCACTGCAGGGATTGACACTCCCCCTAACACTGATCATATGCAAGAGGAAAGAGATCAATCCAACACTCCCCCTAACACTGATAATATGCAAGAGGAAAGAGATCGATCCAAGACTCCCCCTAACACTGATCATATGCAAGAGGAAAGAGATCGATCCAACGCTCCCCCTAACACTGATAATATGCAAGGGGGCACTGCAGGGATTGACACTCCCCCTAACACTGATAATATGCAAGAGGAAAGAGATCGATCCAAGACTCCCCCTAACACTGATAATATGCAAGAGGAAAGAGATCGATCCAACACTCCCCCTAACACTGATAATATGCAAGAGGAAAGAGATCGATCCAAGACTCCCCCTAACACTGATCATTTGCAAGAGGAAAGAGATCGATCCAACGCTTCCCAAAACACTGATCATATGCAAGAGGAAAGAGATCGATCCAACACTCCCCCTAACACTGATCATATGCAAGAGGAAAGAGATCGATCCAACACTCCCCAAAACACTGATCATATGCAAGAGGAAAGAGATCGATCTAACGCTCCCCAAAACACTGATCATATACAAGAGGAAAGAGATCGATCCAACGCTCCCCAAAACACTGATCATATGCAAGAAGAAAGAGATCGATCCATCACTCCCCAAAACACTGATAGACCACAAGCAGGGATAAATACATGATTATTATAGTGTGTGACCTTTCACTGACCAATTGTGATGGGATAAATACAATGGCAAACGGTACAGTATCTGCTCTCCAAATGGAAAGGACACAGAATTTTTTAAACTACTGGTCTGTGAAGAGAGTATTAAGGGAGAGCAAGACCACTCAGGTGGATGTTCTATTGTTGGGCATGATCACGTGTTTGCTCATCATGAAGAAGAAGGACCTATTTATTCCAAACACCTCATAACAGGGATGGCACCAAAGGGGGGTAACTCTAGAAATTTTCTACAACCTCTCAAACCTATAAGCAATCACAGGTTCTAGTTGGAAGCAGATAGGAATATCTGTGGCCAAGTTCATCTCTATCAAAAACAAAGTGTTATTGGTAAGGATTGTGTTTGAGGTAAATAAGCTCAATACATTTCTGATGATTCTGTTAGTATATGCAAATAATTCTGCTCTGCATGATATTTTTTATATTGACTGAGAAACAGTGCTTCGGAGTGCGAAGGTCAAATTGTTTTGTAAGAGATGCTATAATGTAAACCTGTTTATCCAGACAGAGATATTTTCTGAATTAACAAAGAACATGGAATGATGAGGACTCTTTTGGGCCCAGGAGATAATTTAAGAAAGGAGAAAAACCATTACAAATCATTATAGCAATTATCAGATGTGTTCATATGAATGAGAATAAGACTTTGTCCATTGCATACCATATTTTCTTGAGTTATTTAATTAAAACAATACCCTATTCGACACAATAAGCGCCCTGCTCTAATAAGCGCCCACGGCGATATTTGCTAATATATTCATTAGTGAACAATCCCAATTAGCACCCCTTCGGATTGATCAATGTACACAAGACTTATTTATACGCGTATAATATGCACTCGTGTGTTATATGCACCCTTAATTATAGGCAATTAAATTCTGGAAAAAGAAATATGTGTTTTTAGGAATTGGTGCTGTCCATCCGTCCATCACGTTTCGTTTCTGGAGCAGAACTCAAGAAACATGAGAGATATCTTAACCAAATTTGGCACATAGATATGTCTAGTGGTGAATTCATGCCTTTTGATAGTTTGGGATTTGTTAAAAAATTATTTTTTGAGTTTCCATGGCAATGACTTTCGCTTAGACTGAAAATGGCGGTTGTGTTCCTTTCTGGAGCAGATCTTGAAAACCATACTATTTTTCTTCACCAAACTTGGCACATCAATAGGTCTAGTGGTAAACTGGTGCCTTTTGGTAGTTAAGGACTTTTGACAAATATATATTTTTCGAGTTTCCATGGCAGCAACTTTGACTGAGACTGAAAATGGTGGTAGTGCTCATTTTCACAGCAGAATTTAAAACCGTACAATATTTTTTGCCATGCACACCACCAGACATGTATTTCATGCTTGTTGTTATAGTTTTGGGGAGAATCTGTGCTGTTGGGAAGTGGATGTTGTGTTTGTTTTTTGCAGTGCCACAAGTCCTTACATATTGGTTGATCACAGATCCAGGGATTTCCAACTTGCCACTGACCATCTGCGGGTCAATATTATGCAATTATTTTTTAATCTGTGTATAAAGAACTATGTGTGAAAAATATTGTAATGGAAAAAATTACCTCTTTTGCGAAAATGTCATTGAAAATTGCAGTTACAAAATCTAATTATATTTTTGTACTGATGTAAAGGTATTTTTTGGAAAATGTGTTTCTAGATGTGATTTTGGGTATGGTCTATGCAAGATGCTTGAAACACTAACCTGCCGTCTATTTATCTTAGTTGTTTCTTGAAGTGGTTGTATATTCAAGAGTTTTGAGTATTTGTCTTCCATTTGTGCCAAAATTATTGTTGATGTTGTGTATATTTTGTACATAGATACTTAGGCATTTCATTTTTCATTGATTGGTATACAGATTCACAGGCCAAACATTTCACAAAAGTGGAAAAAACTTTTATAATGTTTTCCTCCACCTAAGTCTGTTAACCTAAATAATACCTCTGTGAGGGTCCCCATCTTCCCAAGGCAAGAGAGTTAACTGACTATAAAAGTCAAGTTTCCACCCTTGCCGACCTAGGCTGGTATTATGGAGTTACATTTTGCCTGGACTAATGAGTCTATGCATAGTCCAATCCAAATTGTGCCACGGAATCGAAATCCGGTTTGTAAACTGTCGAGCAGATTTCGGTCGATTGCAGGATTTGCAAAGCATGTGCACCGACAACTCGTTGTCAACAGATATTTTCCAAATCTTTTCATGTTTTTAATCAAGGTGCTCACGCATTGCGAGATGTAAGACCCGTTTTATCACAACATAGACCATGATTATCGATCAGATCGTCTTGGCTGGGTGCCACTGTTATGTTTGAATCAAATGCAAGTGACACGAGAGGTGGAATCTGATTGTTCTAAAGGAGAGGCTTAGAAGGGACATAACTCGTTATAGCCACTGGTGGCACTACAAAAGAGCCCAGGAATTCCAGCCTAGTTCGGCAAGGGTGGAAACTGGACTTTTATAGTCAGTTAACTCTCTTGCCTCGGGAAGATGGAGGGTCCCGGGATACAGTCAGTCAGCCTATGTTGGCAAGATGATAGATTTGGTGGTCGGACTTGGATGATTGCTTGTCTCAAGGGTGTGGATTGTAGCTCATAACGTCAATCACTGGTTGACCTGTGCCAGACTTTGTTGTTTACAGGCCATCACCATAGCTGGAACATTACTGACTGTGGCATTAAAAGGATCCGACAAACAAACTTCAGGGAGGAAATATTCAATGTTAGTCAGTATGGACATGACAATGAGAAGTAACAAAAATGTTCTTTTTCATTTTTTTCTTTACTTCACTCACCTGTCAATTCTTTTAAAAGATAATTGTTTTTAACAGATATATTTTTATATTACATGTTTATTTCTATATCAACAACCAAAATTTGTATTTTGGGTAAAAATAAAAAATCGTAATGTGAATTATGTTTACTATGCTATTTTTATGCATTCTTCTTATCAAATAGCTTTTATGAATCTTAGGTGTTCTATGTTTGTTTTAATTGTTTTATGTGTAGATTTGCATAATGGTTTTACAGACTAAAATGGCTAAAAAAAGGTGTCCAACTCAAGGCAAGAATGATTTGGCAAGTCTACCAGCAAATTGCCTCTGGGGATTGTTCTTGGCTCCATTTGGATTATATATTTGTCATTTTGTTGATATATATCTTTATTTCTGGGATTAAATGTCCATCTACATTATGCTATTGGTTGTATGATAATAGTGTACTATATGGTTTGTTTTATTGTATCCTTGAGTTGTTTAAATAGTGGGGTGGTGAAGGGGTTCAAGCGTGTGCTTGTCAACGTGAAAACCCATTTTTGATTTCCCACAAAAGTAAAACGTGTGAAGCCCAATTTTGGTGATATGGCTGGACTATGGCTGATATTTAAAACCTCATTCACCCTGAGTTGTTTGTATTCATAATGTGACATCTGTTTGACCAGAGACCATATAATAGACTATTATATGGTCTCTGGTTTGAATCTATATTTATGATCTGTTATGTTGATTGTCTGTTCTGTTTATGAGTGTATAGTTGATACCCATGGCTCTAATGTTTGCTTGTCTTAACACAGTGGTATCTTTAAGGACAAATGAACTAGGGCTGAAATGGTATGCATTGTCCGATATGTATGTAATGATATGTATGTCTCAGGGGCGAATCTGCCCAAACACTATATGTAAACCATTATTAATTTAACTTTAAAAACCAAATCAGTGTATGACACTAAAGATCAATCATGATGATGACATCACGCTATTGTTGTCGCAGTGGATTCTGAGTTAGGAATTCACTGACCATTCTGAATGTATGTTTTAATAAATATAAATGATGCAACTACAGGTCATTAAGCAAAATTATAGAGAAATTATATATCAACCATTAAATGGTTTAAGTCGGAGAAAGCACCCAAATATGTTCATTCAGGAAGTAGAATCAACAGATTTTAGGAGCGGTCAGGTAGCCTAGTGGTTAAAGCGTTCGCTTGTCATGCTGAAGACTTGGGTTCGATTCCCGACATGGGTACAATGTGTGAAGCCCATTTCTGGTGTTCGCTGCCTCGATATTGCTGGAATATTGCTAAAAGCGGCGTAAATCAATACTCACTCACTGGCAGATTTTCATGATTCCTCCATTACGTCCAACATAAACATGTTTGGTTAGCTTGAGTGAACAATTCTTTCAATGAGTAGGGACACATTCACATGCTATCAGAAACAGTGCTGTTTGTGTTATGTGCAGCATGTATTCTACTCGATTGAAGTTAGAGAATACTGGAAAAAAGTGCCTCAAGGCAGCATGTATTCTCATCAAGTCGTTATCAGTCATTAAAATTTATTTTTGCAGTTTAAAATGTCAGTCAGTATAATCTGTAGAAACTATCAACAGTCACTATAAAATGTCAATAAGTCAGTCTAAGTTGTTAACAAGTCATTGTGCATAGCCAATGACTATAAGTACATATTAGTCAACAAGTCAGTGTAAAATGTGAAAAAGTATTTACCAATTGTTTACATGTCGGTATATGTTGTTAAGGAAGTGTAAACAGTCAACAAGTCAGTGTCAGTTACTAACAAGCCAGTCTACGATGTCAATAAGTCGGTATAGGTCAGTGGTTAACAAGGCAGTAAAAGCCGTTAACAAGGCAGTATAAATCTCAACATGTCAGCATAAATTATGTAAGTCAGTATTAATTTTCAATACATCACTAAAATTGTTAAAAAGCAACTATCATACGGCCAATCAAGCTAATAACAATTTTATTATTCAGCGTATCTGCTACGAGGTAAATATACGAAAGACTTTTAAATATGCATTAGCATCATGCTGATGAAACGTTCGTAAAATATGAACGACACAAGCGGCTTGCACCACTCACAACACGTTGTTGTGGAATCAGATAAATAGTTTGCCGTTTTACAAAATCAAAATGCTCTCGGCCCCGTTCCTCAAAGCGATCTTAGCACTACGGTTGTCGTTACTCTATGTTAACGTATGGGAGTTACGATCAACCTAGCGCTTAGATCGCTTTGTGGGACAGGGCCCCTATGTTGGCCATTGCAGTACGTATCAAGATGTTAATTAAGAACAAGTTAGTTTCCACACTGACATTCGGCTAGTCATCTGGATTTAAAAAGATGACCACCTTTTTAATTGTGTCTTAACTCTGCTGTGTGATTAATGATTACGTTGATTTTGATTTTTCTCTCTACAATATTCTTTGAATAATATGTTTTTTTGTTACAATTCTGTGATGCTAACATTCCAGGTTTTGAAATCACCAAAGGACAACCGTATAATTGCAGCCTGAATGGCGTTTGTTTTCCAATACTCATCAAAATATGACACCAATGTGATGAAAATAAGCTGGTGCAGTTCTTCAATCTTTCACCCACCAACTATGTTATTACCTTGTTATATCGTTTCCAAAGAATGAGATTTGAAATATTGTTTTGAATAAAATGCAATTGCAGATGAAATTGTTTTTGTTTTTTATTTTAGAATTTGATGACATTTTCCAAAGATCGGTGTCTTTATATTCAACAACAAGCCTCGTTAGTGATAGCATCCCTTATTCAGTAATCGGATTCACGAGCGACTAGGGGTGGACTTTGTATACTACTAAAAAGACCCAGTATACTCCCATGTTTATTCAAATAACTGGTTTGTTTGAGATAGGTTCAAACAAGATCTTTTACTAATAGTTATAGACCCGTGACGATACGGGGTAGAATAGATCTTCAGCAACCCATGCTTGCCGCAAAAGGCGACTATGCTTGTCAGAGGCGATCAACGGGATCGGATACAGGATGGTCAGGCTCGCTGACTTGGTTGATGCATATCATCGTATCCCAATTGCGTGGATCGATGCTCATGATGACAATCTCTGGATTGTCTGACCAAGACTCGATTATACACAGACCGCCGTCATAAAGCTGAAATATGGCTGAGTGAGTTAAACAACAAACAAATAGTTATAACGCTGAATCGTGTGCGAAAAAATAATTCCACTGTGACGTATATATTGCGTTTTATTTTAAGTTTTCCATCCTTTTCCATGGAAACTGACAAGAGAAAGATTGCTCTTGCGGCCCTTCCTCCAGTAAGGAAGCGGAAATATGTTGAACTGAACAACCGTATCTTCAGACTCAGTGAGCACCTCCTCGCTGGATTGTCAGGTCCAGACTCGATTTTTTACAGACCGCCGTCATACAGCCGAAATACTGCTGAGTGCGGCGTTGAACAACAACAACAAAAAAATACTTTCCCGCTGATCGTAAGACACCCCTCCAGTTTTTGGACACTTCTTTTGAAACTATCTTAAGAACTTGCTGAATGACATTGAATGATACTTGTAACTTGAAATGGATGGATTCATGAATGAATCAAATGCTTACTCCAAAGAAACTTTTTTGTCCTTTTCCCATTTTGACTACACCAACGCAGACGCAGCACCGCTAGTTCATACACAAACAATGAATGAAATCAAGTAAATCACAACTGTATGATAAGCAGAATCGGTAAGATTGACAGAAATAATGGCCCACAGAGGTTAATCGACCTTCCTTGAAAGTGTCAATATCAGGAATGACGCCCTCGCACGTGTGTGGCGCTACAGCGTGCGGTACGAGCAAACTCCAGGACGTGTTTCAGACATAAAGGTATTGCATAGGATTCCAACACTTGGTGTTAACATATATATTTCATTACCCCCTACTGTTTAAGGTGGATAGAATGGAGATATAACACACGACATAGTTGAGGATGGGCAGGGCACTATGGCGTAGTTTCACTGTTGCTTACTATATTGTATGGGGACTTTGGGGTGGCCTCGTGGTTAAAGTGTTCCCTCGTCCCGCCTAAGGCCTGAGTTCGATTCCCCATCAATTCCTCTCAATAATTGAAGCCCATTTCTTTTGTCCACCGCCATGATATTGCTGGACCCCCTTATAATCACGCCAACAACAGGAAGTGTTTATCGTCAGCCGAAGTGAGTTATTTGAAGAAGAGAGTTTTCTTTAAAAGAGACACAGCACCACACTTCCAACTCAATATAGGCAGCATATCAAAACGGCAAAACACACACAATACGAGTTGTATATCTAAGTGCTCTTTCATTTCCTTTGTCCGAGTGAAAGCAGTCTCTATAACTTCTCTTTTACTAGAAAAGCTGACATATTTCGAACTAAACGGACGATGGGGTAGTCTGGTGATCAAAACCTTCGTTCGTCACGCCCAAGACCCGGATTCGATTCCCCACATGTCCGAAGCCAATTTCTGGTGTCCCCCTCCGTGATATTACTCACATATATTGCTAAAAGCGGCGTTAAACTATATACACTCACTCACTCAAACTAGACGATTCAATTCCTGTTACTTCTTTGAATGAATAATATTATAGATCATATAAAAGATTTTCACGAGGAGGTTTGTTGTCTGATACAGATAACAATGCAATGAACTCATCTGCAAGTCAGGTTAATCAATTCGTCCTAATCAAATGTTGAAAGGCTTCAGAGTTATATTACATGGCAGGGAAACCATTTAAATGTTTAGGTTAACGCAGAGTCGGCGGTTTGTGGAAGAGAAATGTTTGCCAATTATACCCAATAACATCATTAAACCCACGCTGCAAGACATATTGAGGGTCCTCCGTTGATATCGGTTCGTTCTTCTGTTTATTTGTGTTAAATATGAGTACTTTAGCGGTACGCCACAGAGTGTGCTATCCATGACTGCGACAACTGTTACAACAATTAATATAAAAAAGTACTCTTAATGTAAAATAAATTACATCAACAGGTACGTATTAATATTATTTTTACATTAATGCTTGAATCTGATTGATCAATAGGAGGGACATAGAAGGGACATAACTCGTAAGAGCCACTGGAGCCTCGTACGGCAAGGATGGAAACTGGACTTTTACAGTCAGTCAACTCCCTTGCTTACAATTGGTAAGGTTAAACCGTCTTACCTAGATTCCTAGTTGAAACAGTAGATGATTTAAATCACCTTATGCATCATGAACTTGAGTAGGAGGACCAAAATACTGAAGTAAACCTGAAGTGCATTATCTGCGATGTACCTGGAAGAGCCATGATCAAGAAGATCAAGCAGTATTCAGGATACCACGGATACGGAACACCATAGTTCTGGGTCTGGAATGCACGAGTAACGTATCAGGAAGTGGACTGCTTGACATTGAGGACAAACAATTCATTCTGGAACAACACTGACGAAGAAGGTCATAATCACTTCTCTCCATTCCGCAACTTACCCATAGACAAGCTAAACAAGTGTCCTGTCGACTACATGCATCAGGCATGTTTAGGAGTTTTGAAGAAGTTGCTACTGTTATGTATCAGAGGGAAAAAGGCGTGAAAATGTCAGCAGGCCAGACAGAAGAAGTAAGTGACAGATTAGAGAACATTAGGTCTTCATTCCTAATTAATATTTCTGCTTGAAAACCAAGATGGTTCGATGGAATGCAGTTTTCTACTGTACACAGGAAGTCTCGTTCATAAAGGAATCTTGAGGCATTGCCTTTCTTACCATTTCACGGCTCTCAGAATGTGAATTCTTGTCAGCCAAAATCTGGCACGAGGTCACATGCATTAAGAACAGGTGTTGTTAGAGTACTTTGTCAAACAGGGACGTGGTTTGTATAGCCCACAATGTCTCGTTTACAGTCTCCACACCATGGTCCAAATTGAAGCCGACATAGGTCAGTATGAAAGTTTAGTATATTGTGCGTTCCGATTTGAAAATTATTTACAGTGTCTTAAGAAGATGGTTCGTTATGTGAAGGATCCACTTGCACACATATTGAAGAAATTGGGGGAGGTTGTGAAGCCAAAAAACCGTTGGAAAGTCTACATAAGAGAAAAATGGAGAAAAAGCCCAAAACAATTCATATTTTTTTTAAGTAGATCCTGCCTGTGAAAAAGAGGCTATAACAAATATAGATTGTGTTGTTTGCAGCAATAAGCTGCTTGTTAGAGTATATGAGAAAGCTGGGGAACTGTTCATCAAACCATGTGACCCATACAAGGCTGATGGTCGAAACACGGCTATGAAGCAACTTTCTGTGAAGGAATGTAAGTCAAGACCGTAGAAGAAGGGTCTTAACAGCACAACATGAATTTTGAGCAGTTTCATCATCGTTTGTTTCTTATGCTTTGATTTATAAACATTGATACACGTTTTATTTTATAGCCTGGTTTGACACATTGTACATATTTTGATGATGAAAACTTTAACCATGTTGATTTGGTTGGTTGTTTAACGCTGCACTCAGCAATACTCCAGCTATATGACGGCGGTCTGTAATATAATCGAATCTGGACCAGACAGTCCAGTGATTGATATCATGAGCATCGATCCACGCGATTGAGATCGATGACATGCATAAACCAGTCAGCGAGCCTGAGCATAGTCGCCGCTTACGACAAGCATAGTCGTAAGCATAGTCGCCTCTTACGACAAGCATAGTAGCCTCTAATATTACGACAAGCATAGTCGCCTCTTACGACAAGCATAGTCGCCTTTTACGGCAAGCATTAACCATGTTGATGTAGAACATCATATCATATCAACCATATCCATGGTATCACAATATATTATTTTGAATCGTTGCATGTTTTCCAATTATGACTCACCATCAGCATCCCACACTTTCCACGTCTATTTACATCAATGATGTTTCCTAATCATGCAAAAGATGGCTGTCTTCTCACAAATGTCCCGACGGATTTCCCAGTATGGCTTTGTTGATTGATTTGTTGATGCAAATGACAGTTGAGATTATTCTTCAGCCCTTGATTAAGAGCCTAGAAAATGTAATTATGTTCAATATAATCTCATTACAAGTTATGATATATCATGATAATGATAAAGGCCATCCGATCAGGATGTTTAATTATACTCGAAGGATATGAACATTTGCTTTCTTATTCTAAACAAGATTACACTTGAATGTCAAAACGATGGTAAGGTTAATCTAGAAGTTTTCAATAACATCATTAATGGAGATACACAATGACTTCTTTTTAGTACTTTCAATATGACTATAACAAGACTATCGAGCTTTGTAAGCAAGTAGAGGAAACCTTCAACCTCCAAAATTAAAAAGAGGGGCCGGAAGAAAGACGCAGGAAGAAACCAAAGCGTTTGACGAATCAGTGGTAGAAGAGAGCGCGGCTGATGGTAAGTGTTGCAATATCCATGTATTGTTTGGCTTTGGTTTTAACTTTACGTTATAGTTCAAAAACCGATTTTTTAAGATATCAGTCAACAGGTCATTTGAAATATGAAAAGGTCGGATAGAGTCACTTATATGTACTTTTGTTTGAATCGATAAAACTATAAGTTCTTTTATAAGACGAAGTTAAAACATGAAACCTTTAATAAGAAGTTCAAATAATTAAAAACGCAATTTAGTTTTTCATTAAAAATGGCTTTTTACACAGACGAATAAGAGATCGACACATCGCCCTATATTCCAGCTCGACCATTAGGACAGGGATGTAATATCCTTTATTACCACTTGCTGTCTAAGTACATGCATGTCATCGTATCCCAATACCGTAGATCAATGTTCAGGGTGTCACTCACTGGATTGTCTGCTCCAGGCACGATTATTAGGAACCATAATTTAGTTGCATTATTGCTGTGTGTGGCGTTAAACAACAAACAAAAAGTTGTGCTTCATTAATAGCTACTGTTGAGTTTTTGGCATTTTTATATTTTCATGTCAGTAGGAGCAGTTAAAAAACTATCACCACACAGAGTCACACCAAGCGTCTCTACAGGTATGTCTTTCACAGTGTTAATGTGTTACTGAAGGACATTGTCTGTAGGGCACTTTTTTCACAAGTATATATTTTGAAAGAAAAATGTTACTTTGTCTGTATTAAGTTTATATTCCTTATGTATATATACAGTGGAAATAAATTCATTATTGTTTTTGTCGTGACCATGTTGACAGATTTACAGTTTACGAATATTAGGAATCAAGATTACCAGCAATTCCTAATATAACAAAAATGTTTCCAGATATTTCAAATATTTATCACTATTCTTGAAGTACTTTTCTTTTGCTGTTTTAGCACCTGTAGCAGCTCTCACTGTCAAGGTAGGTTATGTTTTGTAAATCATCTTGATAGACCTGACTGCCTCCGCGGTCCAGTTAATAGTTCGATCCCAGGCAGCCTCGTCATGCCAAAAGACGTTAAAAGCTGGCACTTGTTGTTACCCTGCCTGGAGCTCGGCTTTAAGGAACCAGAACAAGGACTTATCGGCTCGGAGTCACTATAGTGTGTCTGAGTGGAGTATTCATGTTCATGGTATCTCAGTAGGCGAGCATTATAAAATTGGCATTAGTCCGCACTAGTACAAGCGCACGCACGCACGCACGCACGCACGCACGCACACACACGCACGTCCATGCAAGTCGCTATATAAATGCAATAATCTTAAACCCAATTTCACCTCACCTCACCCATTCACCTAATCAAACCTAACGTGCGTCTATTTTTGTATGTTACTGTTACTGTTCTGCTATTATATATCAAGAATAATATTCCAACCACCCTATATCAGAAGTGCCAGTTCCAAGACGAGAGGCTGAAACCCAACAGCCAAGAAGACTATGGAATTTGGTGAAGGTTTGTAGGACGACACATGATCTAGCATACATTTATGTTGTTATATGATCTGATAAAAATCGCTGTGGGTCTCTGTCTGATGACATGAGGTGGGATACTATCATTGACAACCAGAGGGAGATTCTCTCCATTTTCAGGAATCGTGCAAGGACATGTCAAGACCCAGCTGAAGATATCCTTCCAGGTCAAGTTTCCACCCCAGAGGAGCTTGTGGCTCCTGGACAATAATTTCTGAAGAGGGAGCCTTCAGGAAAAAGTTGGTAATGATAATATATACTGAATAAATTTGCATGTTTCTAGATCTTTGAATGTGTTGGCTGTTGTACATTATTATGTACTGTGATTCCTGGCTAGGCTAAGAAGCAAGAGGATTATGAACAAGGTTGTGTTTAATGTCGTTTGTGAAACAAATAATAACTTGAACATATTGGAAATGACATTGAATATAAGTGAAATTCAAGGGGGCTTAATTCTGGTTAATCTAATACAAAAGCTAACACATTATGGTGTTTTCACTGATGTTATTATGATACATGTCATTTGTCATTTAAAGATAACCCATTGAATTAGAAACAAGGACCATTATCGTACTAAACATACATTTTGACCGAATCATATAAATGTTGTAGTTTCTGTTACCCACTATTGGTTCTCTTTGTGACATCTTACGTTATCAATTCTCACAATAATTACATTTAGTGATACCGACTAAATGTTTTTATCGCAGGTATATCATGTTATGTTTACAATTTTACCTACTTTCTGTTGTGTCATTGCACGTGCGTGTCCTGGGAAGTTACGTAATCATCTCGTGGTGACGTCATCACTGCTTTTTTCAATTACTTAACTGTCTCTCTTCATCATTTTCGCACAGCCGTTCATCGCGTTGTACATCGCATTGTCGCTTTCTGCCTTCCCAGCCGCCCGCTCTGTTTACCTCCATCTATCTCATTTCCATTGTACATCAACTTTTATTGTCCATGACAGGTACCAGAGACAACAAATTGTACATATCTAATTATCTATCTCTCCAGAATATTGTACATATCTTATCAATGTGAATAAAACAAGTCGTGGAGTGGGGTGGTTCTTCTGGGCTACCTCCTATATTATCATAATTTATGTTAATATATATACTAATTAGGGTTTCCGGTTACCTGCTTCCCAGCGGGGTCCCAAACTGGATTACCTTCTTACCGGTTGGAACCCAGTCTTTCCCGTGTTCTTCACATGGGAATCTAGAAACAATTATATTTGGCAATGCAATTTGCCACAAAGATGGGCCTGGCGGCGTTCGCTCCCATTCAGACCCGCAGCGTTGGTCGGGTTGCGTAGTTTCCGCCATTTGGGCCTTAGCATTAATTATCTATTAACAAATATGTTTGGCGACTCAAGTGTCCACATAGCGAAATTTGGCCTGGCATGGGTTATGCCATATAGGCCTTTAATAGTATTTATTCCATTTCTAAATTGGTGTAGCCCTTCAGAACCTCCACACTCTCGGCCATTAAATCCACTGTTGCGTCTTTGTCATTCTTTCAACATAGCCTCCATCTTCCCGAGGCAAGAGAGTTAACTGACTTTAAAAGTCCAGTTTCCACCCTTGCCGGACTAGGCTGGAATTCCTGGGCTCGCTCGTAGCGCCACCAGTGGCTATTACGAGTTATGTCCTTTCTATGCCTCTCCTATTGACCAATCAGATTCAACCTCTCGTATCACTTGCATTTGTTTCAAACAAAACGGTGGCGCCCAGTCAAGGCGATCTGATCGATAATCAAGATCTATATTGTGATAAAACGAGTCTTACGTCGCGAAGTGTATCACATCACGTGAGCACTTTGATTAAAAACATGAAAAGATTTTTAAAATATCTGTTGACAACGAGTTAGCGGTGCATATGCTTTGCAAATCCTGCAGTCGACCGAACTCTGCATGACAGTTTACGAACCGGAACTGGACTTTTATAGTCAGTTAACTCACTTGCCTCGGGAAGATGCACAGCCTCAGGTAGGTGGGCCCTCCCTGTAATATCCTGCAATAATTGTGGTTGCTATATTTCTGTCATACTTAGATCTGCTTCTTGACATCAATAAGCATTATTGTTAATCGATGGGTATAGTGCCATGGACCATGTCAGAAGGGTAATGAATTACATAGGAACAAGTGATCTGTGGCAGCCTCAAGTGAAGAAAATATGAAAATCCATCGAATAACCAGTCTGTAGAGTCATAATAGTGAGTGAGTGAGTATGGTTTTACGCCGCTTTTAGCAATATTCCAGCAATATCACGGCGGGGGACACCAGAAATGGGCTTCACACATTGTACCCATGTCGGTAGAGTCATAATAAGTCAGTTCCCTGGTTTGTCATTTCTATGTGGTAAATATACACTGCATAAGCAGACATGTTTCTCCTTACGGATCTTGAAAAGAAACATGGGGCAATGAATGTATATAAATTACGGATTTTAAGAATATTATATATCAAGTTCTGAACTGAGGCATAACTATTACTTCTAATTTGGAACGTATTACTACATGTTCACAAATGCATACACGTCTTTATTTCAACATACTTTTAAATTGGTATCAATTGTGTCCAATGGTTTTACCAAGAGCGCATGACGGAAATATACCTGTTGCATTAGGGGTAATAAGCATCGTTATCGAAGATGTTTGGAATGGCCAAACGAAGGCTTGATGACCTAGGTCAGTTCAGTTGATGTTAAGCTGTTAAACCTGCATGATAAATCAACACAGCGATATAAACATTCATATCGAGAGATCTGCCCATGTCTGACTGCCTGGAAGGGGTACAGTCATTCGATTTTTGTAATGAGAGTAAAGTCGACTTCACCTGCTACACGCTGGTTAAAATGACCACTGACAAACAGCTGAAACTACTTACAGATTCTTAGTGAACTACTGGTATGGCATTTTAAGGGTAAACAGGTATGTACGTGCCCAATAAGCTCATAAACATAGTTTCATGTTTCTTTCTGAGGGGAGGCTATACAAATATATTAAATTTAAAGAAATCAAAGAAAATATATTTGTGTGCAGTTTCTTGTGTTTTATGCAAATGAATTTGAATTCCTTCCAATGTGACTCTACTTAAATGGCAGATTAGTCATTAACACAACCTTTATCAGTCTTCGTATAATTATTACAATTCATACAAATTATTATTTAGTGATGTACAGAATTCTCTCAGGAGACTTATTCAATGATCACTCTGAGGGGAAATGAGGATCGTACAGAGTGCATGAAACATGTCCCAACCAAAAAGGGCGTGGCAAGATTAGAGGTAAGACATTCATTCAAACACCTCTTTGGGGACATTGTTTTATTACAGAGTCTGAGAAGGATGGAACATATGTATTTATATATTTCTCTTGTGCGATGCATAGTATTTTTGCTTAAAATCATTTATAAAATTCAGAAAGCATTACGAAATACTGATTAACCATTTATATGGAAGCAATAAGTTAGGATATTTATTATAGTTCATAACAACTATGAATTTGTGTTTGTATTTTGACATTCCACTCAGAACAAAACTGTGGGTCTTCAAGAAGGCACCAACGGTAATAAACTTTAGACAAGTATATACACACAGGTAATTTTGTTCAAAAATACATTTTGAAATTTCTACTAATGCTTAAAATGCTTTAATCATAAAGCAATTTGTGAAGGACTACAAGACTAGTGCCAATTTGTAACGCCGAAGCGCGTTAAAAGTTACAAGGCCTCGGTAAGGCTTTCATAAGTTTTATGGTAGACATGTAAACATTTCAAAATTTGACCCACAAAAACTATTTTCGATGCAATTCCCTGTTTTGACTTGTACCTTATGTTACCGTGTTTTTTCCAGGTAAACAATTGACTTTCCTTTACATGTGTTTGTGACAGTCTGCATGATGGAGCAGGATACGACAGGAGCGCGAACACCTTGTATCATCACTATTTGATTGTGATTCATAAACACATGCTTGCGATAGTGTCGGTATCGTATAATCGACTTGTGAATATGGAAAGTCTTTTGTCGCTTTTATTTACTATACCATATGCATTCATTGTAATTCATTTTTGAGTTGATCCAATGCCCAAAGTTCTAACAAACTTTATCTCGCAATTAATATTTAAGCATGGTCTAATGGGGAATTGGTGGGATAGATAATTGACACTCCCAATACATTCAAGTTACCTCAATTCAAGAACTCAGGACTCCAGTGAAGGTGGAAATCTTACCTGCATAACCTGATATGACTCGTAGAACAGTATTATCATCATTATAATTTACATTTTGTCAATAAATATATGTTGTGGGAAGGCTGTAGGAATGTGGTCACCGACATCGAGAAATAAAGTTGTCGCAACACTTCAAAGAGTTTCCTCGCCCTCCAGACTTGGTACCAAGTGATTCCCACCTGTTTCCTAAACTGAAAGAACACCTTCGTGGAAAGTGCTATGACGATAAGGATGACCTCAAAGCTGCCGTGAATGGGGTTTTCAGGGTAGCTTCAGAAACCGCTTCATGACTGGAATTGGAAAGCTCCACTATCGATATGAGAAGTGTATTGAAAAGCATTGAGATCATGTTGACAAAAATAATTCAAAACACTTTTACAATTGTTGGTTTTGTTTGTTAGGCTTAAAACGTTTTGACAAGCCCTCGCACCAGTGCACAAGTTCTCTTATTGAAAGTCTGAACCTTGACGCTTCTTGGAAAATGTGTACTGTTTAGGAAATGTAAGCGACTTACAAATTGCTCCCTTTAGAGTTCTCTATGCTTAACTGCTACTCTCAATGTTTCCTGTGTCTGAAACGAGTGAGCGAGCTAGGTTTTATGCCAGTTTTAGCAATATTCCAGCAATATATCACGGCGGGGAACACCCGGGTCTTCAGGTTGACAAGCTAATGCTTTAACCACAAGGCCACAAAGCTCCAACACTGCCTCGCTCTCTCCAGTGTAAACATAGTGAATCCTTTCTACGTCTACTTATTCAGTGATGGAGTGCTTGGAGGATTCTCTAGAGATCATGAACTTTGGTCGTCATCAGCGCCTAATTGTTTCATTATCGAATCCCTTTGTCTGCAGTGATTACTGATGCAGAAAGAATAAACAATAAAACATTATCCGTCTTGTTCATGTAAACATTATCATGAAGATCTTGTAAATACAAACACAAATGTCATCAAATAGAAATTTCCATTTATTGCCATTGCAAACTGTGTACTTAAAACGATTACACACGTGTGAGACAAATGTAGTCAGTGAGGAAATCAAGCATTGCTCGCCCAGACTCATCCAGGACGTCCGTCTCAGCATTGACCCTGTTCAGTTCTTGAACCGCCCCTGGCAACGTCTTGGCAAGCTGAGCTGCTCTCTCGAATAAGCCGACCCTGGTATGGAAGGTGATGAGGCCAGCTGAGACATAGGCGGCATGTAGAGACTTGTCGTAGTTCCGAGGAACATGTCTGATGGCAGACATTACTTGGGCTTCTGGTAAGCGGGAAACATCCCTGTAGGTACCATGAACCAGTTCCGCATAGTACAAACTGGTATGGATGAATTCATGAACAATTTGTTCTGCCATCAGAGGTACTGTCCACTCTTGTCGCGGATCCAACCATACAAGCCCTAAAGCAGAGGTGATCGATCCACTTCTGTACAAGTCAGAGTCGTCTTTGAAGAAGGCAATTGAGGAAATCATTTGAACCATGGCGCTGTATAGCTCTGAGTGCGTCTTGTTTATTACGTCCAACGCCTTGTTGGCTAGCACCAGTATCTTTTCTTGTTCATCCTTCGTGAAGAGGTGTTTCCCTGCTTTCATGTAGGACTTTGAATGTGGTACAAGGCGTGATCGGTTCAGTCCGTCAACGACATCTTCGTCCCCAAAGCTAAACCTTATCTGGTTTCCCCTTACAGGTAGACGCATGCCTTGCAAATCTTGCAGTTCCTCAAAAAAATGTTCTTTTAAAGTCTCGTTGTCAGTGATAATTTTCTTCGTCAAATCATAAACAGCCAGACGTTGGTTCATGACGTTCACATCGAACCGGAAGGGCCAAAACAGATCCATAAAAACGGGAGTCATCCCGAGCAGAGATAAATCCGCATTATGTGTTGACATCGGTACCTTGGTAGTTTCACCACAACCGCTTGATGAGATGTTTAAAACATCGTTCCATGACTTGAAGAAAGAATCAATGTCCTTACTCAGCTTTTGTCGACGATCTGAAGTTTCATGAAACCATGCCAGAACGTCTGGGCTCTCTTCAATTGGATTGTCCCTTTTTCTCACAGCCGCTCCCTGTAATGTGTCAGCTACTCCAGCAAAATTCAAGGCCGCACTACGGTCCTGGTCAAATACCTGATTTAAATTCGTATTCGCATTTTGAAACGAATCCCGTGCCACTTTACTTGGAATGTCCCTTTTCCCTACAGCAACTGCCTGTAAGTTTGCAGGTAACTGCTGTAAAGTTTCAGCTACTTCAGCCAAATTCAAGGATGCACTAGGTTCCGGTTCAAGTACCTGATCATTTAAAATCGTATCTGCATTTTGAAACGAATCCCGTGCCACTTTTCTTGGAATGTCCCTTTTTCCTACAGCAACTGCCTGTAAGTTTGCAGGTAACTGCTGTAAAGTTTCAGCTTCTTCAGCCAAATTCAAGGATGCACTAGGTTCCGGTTCAAGTACCTGATCATTTAAAATCGTATCTGCATTTTGAAACGAATCCCGTGCCACTTTACTTGGAATGTCCCTTTTCCCTACAGCAACTGCCTGTAAGTTTGCTTGTAACTGCTGTAAAGTTTCAGCTACTTCAGTTAAACTCTCAACCGGAACTAAATTCGGGTCTGCATTAATGAGAAACTCCTGTGCCGCCAACTGTGCTCGCTTTGAAACATCTTTTCCTATCCATTTGCTAATCTTTAGAGTGTCGAACTGCTTCTCATGGACCCCTTTGAAATTTCCAACCATGTAATTCTTGAAATATTCTTTCATGTTGTCATGCAATATACTTTTGAATCCATGTTTTGTTTGCTTCGAGAGCGAACCAATGATGAACGCTGACAAACAAAGAAGGAATAGTAGAGTTCTCAGTTCCATACCTGTAGGAAAAAAATGTGCGTTTCTAATTACATGCAGTTTTGTCAGTAAAAGAGACGAAGAATCAGTATAGTGTTATAATGGAAGGGGAATGGTACATGCCGCGTCAAACAGTTTTGCAACTGTATCACGGTGATTTGTAACTAAAGTACCGTCGGAAATCAACATTTAATTATAAATCATAGGGCTATGAAAATAGCACATATCAAAACAACGCAAATCAACCTACTCTAGCCAAATTTGAATATCAGATAGTCTAGGGAAAGCCAAACTCATAAATCAGGGGATTCCGCTGCTGGTACCGCGAGCGCCAAATCGATGGATTAGCCGTGAATGTGATGAATCGTGAATACATACCGTTTTATGGTACAAACGAGTTATTCAGAAATAGTACAGATACATAACATGCATTAAACAAAAATACAAATAATTAAGACAGATCACGATATTACCATACAGCTACATTTACGTGTATACGTTTATAAAATGTACATACAGTTTAGGGAAGAGAATGTCAACTTCTTTATTGTGAGTAACACGTCTAGGAATAGGAGATAGGCTCCAAAACCACCCGCAAGAACCTCAAGAAACCATCCACAAGACCCTCAAAAACTCCAACCAAGATCCAAGACCATTACCAATCAGTTATATGTAAGTCCTGACTTCTAGTTGTCACTCATAAGTATCTGCCAGTGCTATTTACTGTTAATTGTCTATAATATCAGCGCCAACTATCTATGGCTTCCCTTGTTAGTTCCACCTTTATTATCATATTACTTTTGTCGCTCTTACAGGTACACATATATGCTCTCTGCATGAGTCATGATAGCTCGTTTGCTAGTCATCTTGGTAGGATTAAGACCTAAGAGCGGGTCAGTTCTGATTATTTCTGGCCAGGGATGTACAGGGATGTAGCAGATTTCTGTAAGCTATGTCATGTTTGTCAAGTATCAGGACAACCTCACCAGGGAATTCCCCCTGCCCCTTTGTAAATAGTGCCAATTGTGGGCGAGTCTTTCACATTATTGACGTGGTAGGTCCGTTACCTGAGACTACTCAGGGCAATCAGTACTTGTTAACAGTGATGTGCGTTGATACTAGGTTCCCGGAAGCTATCCCATTACTTAAGGTCATTGCGGCTCTTGTGACTTGTGGCTAAGATAAATGATAGGCTCAGCACCTGTTTACTGCTCAATGTAAAGCGAGAGCTCAGTTTGACATGGAGAATCGTGCAAGGCAATTCAAAGCCGGCGACCCTGTGTTACTCTATCTACTCATCCAAAAGTCCTTCCTTAAGGCTTCGTACTTCGTACTTCGGCCCCTACACAGTTAAACGTCAGGTTAATGATGTAGGGTAGGTTATCAGTACAGATCGAGGCTAGAAGGACTGACATTGACACGTTAATTTGCTGAAGGTGTACAGAGCTAAACGTGTCACCCTCGAAGAAAACGATGGTCAAGATGTTACAGAAGGCAAATTCCGTAACAGTGAAGTCCTGGCAGACTTGGAGAACAAGCTACAACATCTCCCGAGTCAACAAAAAGAAGAACTGAAGGCAGTGATCACTGATCTCGAGGGCTTGTTTCCGGATGTCCATCAACCCTCAAAAGAGAGCCTTGCTGAAGAAGGAGATAGACAAAATGCTTCGATAGGGAGTGATTGAGACCAGCGACAGCGAGTGGAGTTATGGTGCTCCCAGCTTGGAAATCAGTTCCATGTCTGCGCTGATCTGAGATAGGTCAATGCTCACGTGCGAGACAATTCACACCCTATGCCACGCATCGACGACTGCATAGAAAATATAGGTCACGCTACCTACATAACAAAGCTGGACCTCCTCAAGGGCTATTTCACTCTCGGAACGTGCGAGGATTGTCACAAACTACCTTAGACGGATTCTACAAATACGGTGTTAAACAGCAGCGTTCCAACGTCTCATGAACTTAGTTCTGGCGGAGATACCCGAAGTAAGCGTATACCGGGACGACGCCGTCATCTCGTCTCACTCCTGGGCTGATCACATACCCTCCTATGCCAGGTAATGGACTGACTCCAGTTAGCTAACCTCTCAGTCAACTTGGACAAGTGCGAGTTAACCGCTCGGCAAACTCCGGCGGACGCTATCTTACAGAGACAGATCATTTTGTGTTAGAGAATTAATGGCCCGACTATTTCTCTCTCTTGTTATATAATGCAAATCTCAAACCAAGTTTTGACTGGATGCCTGTTATGTTCGCTACCATATGCGTTTGATAGCTAAAGTTCAGCGCTTTATTTTGGTACTTACATCTTCAGTGTTGATATAGTCGTTAGTTTGCTTTTCGTGTTTAATAAGCACATGCTCGTAATATAGTCGGAATCATACAATGGACTTTGCTTTAAACTGATAGTATTTGCTGAAACAGTTTTCATTGAGTGCAAAAGGAAAAAGAGTGGTGAACATAATATGAATGGTTCCACGTCCATGGTTTCACAAGTGGGTTTCTGGAAATAACGGGTTCTATGTAATAAAGAGAAATATACTTACTTGAAGGAAGTCGGAAAACTGCGCCTGGCGGTCTACAGGTATCTTCATAATATATATACCCTCATAATAATGATAATGAGCACCTTTTACGTCCTGTTGATAAACAACCGTTATATTTCCCATACAGATAAATACTTTTCAACTTCTTTTATAATATTAAATCTAAACATAGATATAAAATTAAAAATCAGCAGATAAGCATGTTATGGTATGTAAAAAGCCCAAGCATGATCAGTAACCGATCCTTCTTGGTGAGGAGCACACACTGCAATACCCAGGTCACCATCTGACACGGCTCGTGCACGAGGCACGGTGTACTGGGGTCACATTGCCCTCATATATCAGCTGAAAGTTGGTCATTGTGATGAAGATAAAAACTCCGGCAGGATGCTACGTTCGCAATGTTGTACGTTTTTTCAAGGGGTTTGAGTATTCGGGAGATAAGTCATGCATATGTTTGACTACTATGGTGCATGCTTGACATTCGTTATCGTGATAGCTCACCACCTGTGCCTTGCAGCCACGAAAACCTCCTTACTTCAAAATTATAGCCACTTATGTAATAAAAATGTGAGTGTTATTTATCACCGAATGTGGCGTCATCATTCGAATACACACACAGACAATGTATGTTCAGTTGGTATCTTTTCAGGAGCATATATCCGGAATACCAACCTATGTTAAACACTATGCCAGCTCGCTTCTTTGTTCTACTGTAGAAATCCAAGGCAAGTCAACTGTCCACCTGAAATAACACGGGAACATATGATTCAAGTCAATATAAGGAATTGCATCGGACGTAATATTTTTCACTGTTGCGTCAAATTTGGAAATGTCATCCACATGTCTATTATAAAACTTTTTGAAAATTTTACTGAGGACTTGAATGTTGTAACCTTGATCAAACAACTTATGAGCAAGAACCGTATGACGCTCTTTGTAAATATTGCTAGAAAGAGCATGCTCGAATGTACCTTAAAAGTTGTGAAATGTTGACGCCAAGGGCTGGAGCTGCAGGAATATTGCTCGACATAAAGGGAAAGCTGACTGTTGGAAGGTTGAAGTCATTCCCTGATATTCCTGAGACCCAGCAATTAATGTTTTGAAGGTAGCCTGAGTTTTGCCATTTTATCTGTGAAATTTGGTCTCGAACACATCAGGTCTTTTTTCACAACACTATTTTTCAGCATCTATCATGTCCTAGGTCTGGTTGTCCTTAGGATGCCACGTCTTCAGCTAAATTGGATGGTTGTGTCTGACCGACGTGCTGCAATTCAGCATATCGCTGACACTACTGGGATCAGTTTTGTCAGTAAAGTCCGTCTTAACTGACACACTCCACATAACCCAGGATGAAAGCGGGGTCCATCATTTAAATCGAGAATCAAAACCACAGAGCAAATGGTAGGAACAGTTAGCCGCAAAACCATCGAGTGGGGTGAGTTGGCAAAGTCGTGGCTTAGGTTTTCTGGTACAGTAAGCGGATAACTCTCCTGACCCAGCACACTCTCAGATTTTTCTCTTCTCTATACTCAAATCTATATTGTAAAGATTTTGTTTGTTTTTGAAACCCGAAACAGCTATTAGGTACCACATATTGAAATTTATTGATTCAGTACAATCTAAGCATTGCTCTTCCCCTGGCAAGGTCTAGACAAGCTCTTCCTCTGGCAATGGCTGAACAAGTTCTTCCACTGGCAACGTCTAGACAAGCTCTTCTCCTGACCACGCCTTGACAAGCCCTTTCCCTGACAACACCAGGACAATCTTTTCTCTAGTAATCTCGTCAAGCTCGCCCTCGCAATGTCTGGACAAGCACTTGTCCTTTTAACGTCAAGACAAGCTGTTCCTTTGGCAACATCTTAACAAGCTCTTCCCCTGGCAACGTCGTGACAACCGACTTACCCTTGAAACGTATTGACAAGCTCTTCTTCTGGCAACGTCTGAACAAGCTCTTATCCTGGCAACGTCTGGACAATTTCTTCCCCTGGCAACGTTTAGACAAGCTGTTCCCCTGGCAACGTCTGAACAAGCTCTTCCCCTGACAAAGTCTGGACAGGCTCTTCCCCTGGCAATGTCAGGGCAAGCTATTCTACTGGCAACATCTGGGCAAGCTTTTCCCCTGGCAACGTCTGGACAAACTATTCTCCTGTCAGCGTCTGGACAAGCTCAACCCTGGCAACGTCTGAGCAAGTTCTTGACCTGACAACACCTTTTATTTGCATAACAGTTATATCACATGCTCATCATATTGTCAGAATCAGACAATCGACTCTGCTTTAAGGAGATAAATTATGAATATCAAAATGATTTGGGCGCTTCTTTCTAGATTTTTACGACTTTAATGAAACCCACAACCAGGGATATTGTGCAAACCATAAATGATAAGGCCAAATACTAGATTCGAACACTGTATCATAGTATTCCGACACACTAAGGGGTGCAACTGAGATAATTCCGTAAGTTATCAATAGGTATGTTATGGCCGTTGCGTTCAGATAAGAAAATGATATTTGGACAAAAATCCTGTTTGTTAAACAGTTTTACAACTGTCATTATTCCCACGAAGATAAGTATTTTCATATTTGTTTTATTTATTGTAAATAGACGAATGAAACAATAATAGAGAAAGTCAACTCTTACACATCTGTCACGTGCTCTCGGGCTGATGCACTGAAAGGCAGCGATTGGTTGATGATTGCATCCGCCCACCAACTGCCACAGTATTTCGTCAGTATTGGTCACTATTTCACGCGAGCTGAACACACGTGCAGGCAGTACATCATTCACTGGGAACCACTTGCTGCCGCGATGTATCCTACTCCAAGAGAAGTAAGGGGTGTTAAAATATATATGATTTGTTTCTTTAGTCCCGAAATATCTGACTAGTTACTTAAAGAAGTTAATTCTTTATTCTACTCTTAGAATATATACTGGATACCTCCACTTGAGGGGACGCGCAATCCCAACGATTTGGAACTGCATGGACACTATTAATCGTACACTGCTTGACTCTTACTTTGTTTGTATTTTGTTAACTCTGCATTTGGCATTAGTCCAGCTGTATGAGGCGGCCTATACAGAATCGTGTCTGTACCAGAAAATCCAGTGATAGATATCAGTACGCTCAATGACGACGGGATACGATGACAGGCTGTCAACCAAATCACCGAGACTGACCACCAATATAAATGGCCTCTTACGACCATCATAGGTTGTTGGGCATATATTATCACCCGGAATCACCACGAGGCTTGACACGCATAACTAATTAAGTTACAATAGTCACTTACAAGTACATATCAGTGATATCATATCGCAGTTCGTTTGGTTCAAAATCCGACTTAAAAGTTTCAGTTGAACTGAATGTGAAAACAAACGAACGTGGCATACAGCTTGCCTTGCTTGGCAACGGTTTTAGGATATGTACCGAAGCGTCGCCATTACAGTAAATAAAGAAGTTGTTATCCTTAAGTTTAGCTTCCCTCTCCCCTTTCAATAGTTCTAAACATAACGCCGTATGGTAGGGGAAGCGATCAATCATACGCCATGTGGTTTTGTCGTATATAACTTACACACTTAGGTTACGATTACTATCACTTTTTGCTATTCCGTCAGCTAAATGATAAATGGTGTTCATCATAAACATTACTTTGATCTTTTTATACGGGCAACTGACAGCAAACATTTTCACGGTTCCTTGTATGCGGGGCAAATGGCACCAAACTTTTTCACGGTTCCTTTTATGCGGGGCAACTGGCACCAAACATTATCACGGTTCCTTTTATGTGGGGCAACTGGCACCAAACATTATCAAGGATCCTTTTATGCGGGGCAACTGGCACCAAAGATTATGTCGGCTCCTTTTATGCGGAGCAACTGGCACCAAACATTATCACGGTTCCTTTTATGCGGGGCAACTGGCACCAAACATTATCACGGTTCCTTTTATGTGGGGCAACTGGCACCAAACATTATCACGGTTCCTTTTATGTGGGGCAACTGGCACCAAACATTATCAAGGATCCTTTTATGCGGGGCAACTGGCACCAAAGATTATCACGGTTCCTTTTATGCGGGGCAACTGGCACCAAACATTATCACGGTTCCTTTTATGCGGGGCAACTGGCACCAAACATTATCACGGTTCCTTTTATGCGGGGCAACTGGCACCAAACATTATCACGGTTCCTTTTATGTGGGGCAACTGGCACCAAACATTATGAAGGATCCTTTTATGCGGGGCAACTGGCACCAAAGATTATGTCGGCTCCTTTTATGGGGGGCAACTGGCACCAAACATTATCACGGTTCCTTTTATGCGGGGCAACTGGCACCAAACATTATCACGGTTCCTTTTATGCGGGGCAACTGGCACCAAACATTATCACGGTTCCTTGTATGCGGGGCAACTGGCACCAAACATTATAAAGGATCCTTTTATGCGGGGCAACTGGCACCAAAGATTATCTCGGCTCCTTTTATGCGGGGCAACTGGCACCAAAGATTATCACGGTTCCTTTTATGCGGGGCAACTGGCACCAAACATTATCACGGTTCCTTTTATGCGGGGCAACTGGCACCAAACATTATCACGGTTCCTTTTATGTGGGGCAACTGGCACCAAACATCATCACGGCTCCTTTTATGCAGGGCAACTGGCACCAAACATTATCAAGGATCCTTTTATGCGGGGCATCTGGCACCAAGAGATCATAGGGGCCACTTGAGTGTGTGCTCCATCAACGGAACTACTCTAATACACCATCATGGTTGTATCTCCCGAACGATGTGTACTACATTATCACGGGTCCTTTTATGCGGGGCAAATGGCACCAAACATTATCAAGGATCCTTTTATGCGGGGCAAATGGCACCAAACATTATCAAGGATCCTTTTATGCGGGGCAAATGGCACCAAACATTGTCACGGATCCTTTTATGCGGGGCAACTGGCATCAAACATTATCACGGTTCCTTTTATGCGGGGCAACTGACGCCAAACATTATCAAGGATCCTTTTATGTGGGGCAACTGGCACCAAACATTATCACGGTTCCTTTTATGTGGGGCAACTGGCACCAAACATTATCAAGGATCCTTTTATGCGGGGCAACTGGCACCAAACATTATCACGGTTCCTTTTATGCGGGGCATCTGGCAACAAACATCATCACGGCTCCTTTTATGCGGGGCATCTGGCAACAAACATCATCACGGTTCCTGTTATGCGGGGCAATTGGCATCAAATATAATCATGGTTCCTGTTATGCGGGGCAACTGGCACCAAACATTATCACGGTTCCTTTTATGCGGGGCAACTGGCACCAAACATTATCACGGTTCCTTTATGCGGGGCATCTGGCACCAAGAGATCCTAGGGGCCACTTGAGTGTGTGCTCCATCAACGGAACTACTCTACCAATACACCATCATGGTTGTATCTCCCGAACGATGTGTACTACAGGATCATTTTCGCGCCAATCTCTAACGTAATGGGATTTAACTAAAAACTAAAATACTAATTTCTTTGAGAAGTCATTTAGAAGTTGGAGAACTAACTAAAGTAAGGATACTATATATGGATGAATAACTTCTTTATTACAATTAGACGTTTCGGTGTAGGTTCGTACACCATTCTCAAGCCAGATATGTAGGTTCTAACAGCGTTATCAAGCTAGATATTTTGCTTGATAACGGTGTAGCTTGATAACGGCGTTAGGATCTACACCGAAACGTCGCTCCTAATTGTAATAAAGAAGTTGTTCATCCATAAATCGTATCCTTACCTAAAATAATGTAATGTTTTCAATCCAACTATGAATGTTGTGTGTAAACAGTGTAATCGACTATATCAGATATCAGATATAATTTTTTAAGATGAGTTTTTGTATGTCTGGTATAATATGAAAAGGGTCATTGCTCGCATCGGGACATGGGGCGGGACATCGAATACTAGTATCTTCATGCGTAAGAACAGTGAGGGGCGGTCGGGTAGCCTAGTGGTTAAAGCGTTCGCTCGCCACGCCGAATACCCGGGTTCGATTTCCAACATGGGTACAATGTGTGAAGCCCATTTCTGGCGTCCCCCGCCGTGATATTGCTGGAATATTGGTAAAAGCGGCGTAAAACCATACTCACTCACGCACTCACTAAGAACAGTGATCGTAAGACTATATTGTAACTGTATTATTTTTAAGATAACATCTGCTAGATGGCTTTACAGACCGATTCTAACTATGTACACAACAAATGACTTGCAAAAACAGGCCACATATTCGAATTAATGAAATCATAGAATAATTATTGATATCACAAATTTGAATTTTAGATAACATAAATTGAATTTGTGATATTTAAAAAATGTATCTTAAAATATATTTTATGATATAACTAAATCGAATTTGTGATATCTAAAAGTCTTAAGTAGTTTTATGGTATCATCAATTCAATTTTGTAATGTCAATTATATCTAATAATCTAATTTTTGATATCAATAATCTAATTTGTGATATCATTAATAATGGTGAATTTTAGATATAGATAAATTGAATTTGTGATATCATTAATTCCCCTTTCCACAATAACTGCGAGAGGAACCATTTAAGACAACGTTTACATCACACAAGACCCAGATATGTACATCTTCAGACTAACAACGGTCATGAATTTTCAGCGAGGACTGAGCAATTTCACGCAACGTCAAACCCCGTAACTTCCAAAAATGGAGATGCATGTGCACATCCGGGTATCTCTCATTTTAAAAGATAAAGTCACGGCTCTCTTACAAAATACATTAATCACTGCCAGTAAGGCGTTTCGGTTGGTTTGTTGTTGGTTCTGACAAAAGTTTCAATACCATAACAGGACTAAAACGTATCTCACAGTTAAGAGTGAGAGTTGATGGGTGTCAACTTCTTCATTATGATGAACACAAGGACAATGAAATCCAACACTTTACAGTAATCCATTGCCCATTGCAAATCACCTGTCAGTGCCAATTATCAGGTGGCTTCCCTTCACAGTTGTGTTCATGTGTGTGGTTGGAGACTTTGAGGGGACATTCTTTCGCTGCACGTGGACGACACGTGAACGTTGCTGTGGATACAAGTATTTTGTTCTGGTTTCAATAACTACATTTGCATGATATATCGGAGGAAAGCATAAGATTGCATTTAGTCCGCTCATTGTTTCGAAAAATGAAGGTAGCAAAGTATCAAAGTAGATCCTGAAGTTAGTGAAATAGAGTTTTAAATATAAACAATTTGACCCAAAGCTTAGTAAAACTTTTCATGCTTTGTTTGTTTGTTTGTTGTTTAACGCCACACTCGGCAATATTCCAGCTATATGACGGCGGTCTATAAATAATCGAGTCTGGACCAGACAATCCAGTGATTGACAACATGAGCATCAATCCACGCAATTCGGATCGATGGTCGAATTTGTGATGTCAATAATTATATTTTTATATATCAATAATTCGATTTAGTGATATCTAATAATATATCATAAAATAGGAAATAAATAGTAAAACGGCGCCTCATATGCAACTAACATAATGATTGCGAAGACGAATTTAAAACATTTGTATCAAAAAGTCTTCAGAAATCTCGTCTTCATCATTACATTTCAATTGAATAGGGGCTATGTTTGGAGGCCTGGCATTATTTCCAGTCTGACTGCGGACGGTGTAATTAGTTCCTAGTGTGAAACTGAGACAGGATGCCTATGCAATTATGGTATTCATTGATTGAACCAAACATAGTAGAGCTAAGCTCCTCGTTAATCTCCCAAAACAAAGAAAACCTTTGTGATTCTAAAACCACCCATAGAATGCACGTATTGGAACCCTCCCTGTTTCGGCTCATGGGCTTAAAACAATCAAGAGTTGTTTTTGTTTTTTAGCACATGGTAAAGATGGGTAAGATATCAGTTTCGAGTGATATGCCTTAGCGGACTTGTGGAATATGAGGGTATTACATGGGTAATATAGACTCTTTCAGCCTGTTAGCCCCGTCCGACGCGTCCATATCTATAAGGCACACTAGTCTCTTCCCGTTTCTTTCGTGATGTTTTCGTGTTAAAGTCTCACTTTAGTGTTTTATTACACTTTAAAATTTGAATTTGATTATTAAAGAATGAATGAAATGGTGTCTTTGAGTTGTGTTTGCATATTTGTATGGCTTAACTTTGGATGAACTATCCGGTCCTAAAAAAGTGATAAGCCGTTATTAGGCCCTGGGCTTAAATATGAGCATTCAAGGTACAATAATAGATCAAATAAAAAGTAGGTCCTTGAGGCCCACTCACAAAAAAATGATCGATGATGTGCAATGTGTTTCACTGATTATTTACACCCCTTGACCCTCCCTGTGTTAACTAAAATATATGTGAAAGAAGGCCATTGAAACCGTATGTATCACCATCACTGAGACACTAAGGTCACAGGGCAATTTATTCCAAGTGATTTCCCAGGGGTACGACTCCAATAGTTCCGCATGTCCAATACTGTCAACACGTCACCGATGTCTCAGACAAAATATTGACTTGCACTGGAATCTCTCCCAGACTGTGTGGTCATGAAATCCATTGTGTTTTCCGTCGAGTGGAACTGACAGGTAAATTGTTTTTGTTGAGAATATCCCTCGTGTTGATTATGGGAGCCATTTTACAATGATAACCTCGAATTGGACGTGACAGTGACTGAATGATGCTAAAGATGCAACTGTGTATCCAGTAAAGAACTTGGACACAATCAGTAACTCGTGTGAGAGGACACGAGCCAATATTACTTAATCATGTTGAGGTTCTGTGTGAACGACTTTGGTGAGTGACTTGTTTCCGCGCCACTTTTAGAAATATTCCGACCATAGCACGGCGACGGACACCAGCAACAGGTTTCACATATTGTACCCATGTTGGAAATCGAGCCCGGGTGTTCGGCACGATGACTCAATGCACTTTCACCAGTAAACTACATGTAGAAGGACTTGGAGTTCAGAGATTTCAAGAGTGTCACTTTTGTGTGAGATCATCAGTTCATGACACTCCTATCACTATCTACCTTCTGTAAGACTTAGACAATATTACAAGATGGAACATCATTGTGGATTTCATTGAGGCAGGGCGGAGGTGTAGCCTAGTGGTTAAAGCGTTCGTTCGTCACGCCGAAGACCCGGGTACGATTCTACACATGGGTACAATGCGTGAAGCCTATTTCTGCTTTCCCCCGCCGTGATATTGCTGAAATATTGCTAAAAGCGGTGTAAAACCATACTCACGGCACTGAGGCAGTAAAACTCTCATCGGTACAGTGGCGGATCCAGGATTTGTGAAGCCGTGCGGTGGTGTTCATGGGTTCGAACACTCCGGGTCCTTATGCAAATTACAAATGGACCCCCAGGACTTGAACCAATAATCAGTACCTTCGTATCAGGGAAATAAACTGTATACACTTGAAAATTACTAATAGACATGACTAAAGAAATTAAACGTTATATAAAAATCGTTACTACGCTGAAAACAGTCGCCGAAACACTGTAAGCTAAAGGTCCAAAATACAGCTGTGATACCGGTATAAAATAGCATCAAATCACCATCGAAAAACCATTTCTTGTTTTTTTTCATTTTTAGTCACCTTCAAACTTTGTTTTGGCCGCCAGTTTACAAACGATTCCCTGCTATCTATGTATCTGTGATTTGATTGTCCTATCATGACTTTTTAAGTCAAATTAAAAATATATACTATAAATACGGCAAATTGTGAAAGGCTTCTTGAAATGTCACGACAGTTAAAGCTTTAAATAATATTGGATTTGTATAAAACTTTCCTAGTGAAATGTCATAGGTCTGTTTCTCTTTTGAACCAAATACACGAGAAACATGAGACGTTGTATCGCGAAAAAAATGATGGATGATGTATTTGACCTTTATCTTTGAATTGGAAACAATATGATTATTACTGCGTCCCACTCTAATATATGTATAATGTTGATTATCCACAAAACACAAATTTCATTTGATTATAAATTTAATTATTAACTAAGTCTATGTTAATATTCACAGAAATTGACCTTGAAGGCGGTAGTGCTCCAGCATTAGAAACCTGTCTCCATGGAACCGTATACCTTGTGAAGAAAAACTCCCAGGTTATTTTAGAGCCGACGAAGGGAGTCTGTAATTTGGCTCGGTGACTCAGCTGATTGCGTGTGATCGTACCCCTCTTGCCTTTAAGGTTGGTCATGCTTTAAGCACGGGTTTGCTTGGTCCAGACTCAATTATTTAACAGCCACTGGCTGCATCGTAAAACAACACTCACTCGTAGAACCGTACTTTAATTCTCTCCTTATACTTACTAAACAGTTCACCGTACGTTCGGATCCTGGTTCGCCTCGATTATGTCTCTAGGTTTGTCAGCTCTTTACCTGTACTTTAATTCTCTCCTTATACTTACTAAACAGCTCATCGTACGTTCGAATCCTGGTTCGCCCCGATTATGTCTCTAGGTTTGTCAGCTCTTTAACTGTACTTTAATTCTCCCCTTATACTTACTAAACAGTTCACCGTACGTTCGAATCCTGGTACGTCCCGATTATGTCTTTACCTGTACTTTAATTCTCTCCTTATACTTACTAAACAGTTCACCGTACGTTCGAATCCTGGTTCGCCCCGATTATGTCTCTAGGTTTGTCAGCTCTTTACCTGTACTTTAATTCTCTCCTTATACTTACTTAACAGTTCACCGTACGTTCGAATCCTGGTTGCCCCGATTATGTGTCTAGGTTTGTCAGCTCTTTACCTGTACTTTAATTCTCTCCTTATACTTACTAAACAGTTCACCGTACGTTCGAATCCTGGTTGCCCCGATTATGTCTCTAGGTTTGTCAGCTCTTAACTATACTCGTGGCTTTCACCAAAGTGGTAAACTTCTGAGACTTGCATTACGTCGGGCTTTAAGCTGACTCACCATGTTATAGTGAGTGAGTTAATGTTTTACGTCACATCGGCAATATGTCAGCCAGATCGTGACGAGCACCATGTTATAACTGGAATACTGTTCAATGCGGCCTAAAATCTAACTCACTGCGATTCTTTAACTCACCTCTTCCCGGAGTTTTATAACAAAGGTCCAAACGGGCAGTATCTTTTAATACTCGTTTTGGCTGCACTAATTTGTGAACGAGCTCTCTAGTGTTGGAGCGCCTTAATGATGTCCATAAGGTGTACGTGTAACAATTGTTTCCACTGCTCTGTAACAAGGTGGACATTTTGGCTCGAGAATAGTTGTAAAACTTGTCATATATTTCCCCCCTACCGACTATACTAATTAGTGACCATATAACTAAAATAGCTTCTTTCAAATTATAAGTTTACTTTTAGTTCGACTACCGGTCCTATTTTTGACAATTTAAAGACCTAGTTGAAGGAGGCTTTCTTCTCTTTACGCCCATATATGAAGTCCTCTGCTGTAACATGCTTAGACTGTATCCTAAAACGTCGTAAAACCATATTCACTCACTCATTCACTTAAACCTACATGTCACGTGGTTAGTCGCGTCTTTTTTACAAACTGATGTCCAATCTTCCGGACGAAAAAGGCAAACCAAGACGCTGCTCCCGGGATGGCGTGTCTGAAAATGTCAGACAAAAAGGCAATCTTTCTGATGGTAATAGGTTTCCCTTATCATTATTTATTTATTTTTTTTTTTTTTGTTGTTGTTGTTTAACGCCGCACTCAGCGATATTCCAGCTATATTGGCTGTTGGTTTCCCTTGTAATAAGTTTCCACCTTGTGTTATCTTATCACTTTTGTTGTTCTTACAGGTACACAAGTACATACATATGCTCTCTGCCTCATATCTTCTCATTCACCCGATGAAGGAGTAAGCCATACTCCGAAACGTTGTGTTCCTCATAATAAAGAAGTTGGCATTCATAAATTCTCTTCCTTATGTGTATCAAGTCTAAATGCCTTTTAAAGACTTATCTCACAGTTGTTGTTTTCATGTTTGTGGTTGGAGACTTTGTGTCACACAGTACTACAGTGCAATCGCAATTCGGCTCCAGTACTCAGCGTGGGATACTCACCTTTTTTGTGGGGACATTGTTTCGTTGCACGTGGGCGACACAAACGTCGCTGTGGATACAAGTCTTTTGTTCTGGTTTCAATAACTTTACTTGCATGATATATCGGAGGAAAGCATTTATTAAGATTGTATTTAGTGCGCTCATTGTTTCGAAAAAGAAAGGTAGGAAAGTATGAAAGTAGATCCTGAAGTCAGTGAAATCGAGTTCTAAGTATAAACAATTTGGCGCAAAGCTTGGTACCACTGTTCATACTTTGTTTGTTTGTTTGTTTGTTTGTTTGTTTGTTGTTTAACGCCGCACTCAGCAATATTCCAGCTATATGACGGCGGTCTGTAAATAATCGAGTCTGGCTAGACAATCAGGAGATTGACATCATAAGAATCAATTCACGCAATTGGGATCGATGACATGCATCAAGCATGTCAGCGAACCTGACCACCCGATCCCCTTAGTCGCCTTTTAGGACAAGCGTAGCGTAGCGCCTTTTACGGCAAGCATGGGTTGCTGAAGACCTATTCTACCCCGGATCTTCACGGGTTCTACTCATTGAAAATAAAAATATAAAAAATTGTTCAGTATTAACTCCGAAAATGTATAGTTACCTTTTTCACCGAAAGAAAACTTTGACTTAGGATTCACAATCGAAAACACGCTACGGTACTCATCTTCTAAAACAAGATGTTGACCACGGACCCACAAGATCTTCTGTGTTTCTTTTTCGATGAAGCTTTATTTTGTGAGAAATACATGTATATTTTTATATATACACAGAAGAAATTTCAACAGAAGCATCAACTCTGAAATGTCACTGGCGTAATATGCAATGCATAAATCAAACACTTACCAAGTTCTTGATCTACGTTCGTAAATTGTAGTCTGACATGTTCGTTCTTTGCGCTCACTGACGCCTAAGCTACATTATGTAGGCCAACCAGTGAACCGTGTCTTTGACTTGGATAAATGAGAGATAAACTTATTTTCAAGACGGATTGTTTTGAAAGAAAATACATTTTCTTCCGTTTGTCATCTGTGTTGCATCCGTACTGGCAACTACCCAACTGTCAGTCGTTCTCCCAACAAGAAACAGTAATACATTATAACTTGTTTGTTTTTACAGATATGACGGAAGTTCAGTGTAGGCTTCTGTGTGCGCACACTGTGTTCTGCAGTGATAATGTGTTATACAGGCTCGAGGTCTACACGGGTAGCTTTCGTTTGTTATAAATTCTGTAAGGACGGTCCATTTGACATAAGGAGAGTGAGGGTTATATGGAGACTAGACATTTTTACTGGAACATTTGCAAAGCCAGATATTTTTAAATATAAATTATGAGTCTAAATTAAAAGACAAACACAAGCTTGCAATAACGTATTTGTGTTATAGACAATTATTTTAAAGTTTCAAGTCTGAAGCAAATGATTCTTTTGTCAATCTTATTCTGTGACAATCTATTTTGTTTCGATAATATCCCCGCACTCCACCCCCCCACCCCCCCACCCCCCCCACCCCCCCCCCGCACCCCCACACTCCACACACACACACACACACACACACACACACACACACACACACACACACACACACACACACACACACACACACACACACACAATGGTCGGTCCCATAGAGTATGTTTCTACAAGTTTTACATGTCTCACACCTGTTTGTTAGTGCACCGACTGATGACCGTGGTAATATACTGATTTGTGTGATGATGCTTTTAAACTTTAAACAGGACAAAATAACAATATGTGGTGTTTCATAAGAATATATTAAATATGACACATTCTATTGTCATGATGATGCGCGATGCTATCCTATGCTGTGGCCTTACCTTGGATTTTCACACCTCCTTACTCACTGGCACGTCTATTTTAACGGACAACGAGTGCCGGGTGATACTGGTAGAGCAGGACATGCCTACCCTTTTCGCGAACACCCGTTGTCATGACCTGATTGTCAGTGAGTCTTTCATATATTTTGTCATATATCAAATCGACTACCAAATCACTGCGTGTATCGACAATGTCAAAATGTTGATAACAATGTTCAACCAGATACAAAACCCACCATCCTGTAAATAATTATCTGTCACATAAATCCCGTTAATCAGTATTTGTCTCTCCAAAGGGTGGCCAAATACCAGATAACTAAGATTCGGTTTATATTTCCCATATTAAAAACACTCGTGATGAATATTCTATGTATAAAAATATTTATTGCAAATACTACATATATGTTTATCTGTTCGTAAACCAAGTATCAGACGTCTGATCCTACCTTTGTTGGTTCACTAAAACCAAATCCTTGTATTATCTATATATTATATGAGCATGAACGGACAACTACATCAATGCTGCTGTCTTTACGGACGTTTCGAACAACATCACGGTTAGGATTGTCAGATATAAACACATTGATTAAACCTTGCTAAATCAAAGTAAAGAGGCTTCTCCGGGATACTGGCGCATATCAGGGCGTATAATTGTGTCACAGTGATCTCTTGGTGCAATTCAGCCTGTTGGCTCAAATACTAACTCGCGTGCTTCAAGCGCATCTCAACTACAGTCGCCAAAGCACAGGGATGAAACTATACGTACCTTGTTCTAGGAGGGGCGGTGGAGTAGCCTAGTTGCAATTGTTAAAGGGTTCGCCCTATTGGGTTTGATTTCCCACGTGGGTACAATGTGTGAAGCCCATTTCTGGTGTCTCCCGCCGTAATGTTGCCGGAATCTCACTCACTCACTCACTCACTCACTCACTCACTCACTCACACACTAAGCTGATAATTGACATAAATGTTCAAGAACAGCATTTTCACCAAGACAAGTTCCATCAAACCTAATAGTACCGAATGTCTTATTCTGTCCCATATCACCATTGTCCTGAACAAGATACTGACTTGCTCAAGAAATTCTCCAAGATATAGACACAGTGGTTGTGAAATGGATTGTGTTGCCTGGACATGACGTGCAAATTGTTGAACCTGTCCCTTATGTATGTTTAGAGTACAAAAATAATCTCAAAAAAGAAAGCAACATGGGTGCATTTTATCTGCAGTGTTTAAATTATGGTAACCCATTTAATATAATACCATTTGCAGAGGAATTATTCAATAAGAAAGTCGGAATGTCAGGAATCATAAATATGTCAATAAATGTCCAATCACTGATGACGTCAGTTCACAAGGGGGCGTTGTTCTCAAAACCTATTGCGAGATCTCTATGCCTCCAAAACTGTTCTGCATCTTCTCGGTATGGATTAAAGAAGTCTTTGGATCCGAGATCATTTTCACTATTGCACGTAGAAATGCATTAGAGTTTAAAATGGTGCGTTTTGACACGCGGAATCCTTTCCATGGACATAAAGGAACATTTTTGTCTCTTTACCATCTTTAATTGTCCTTACACGGTTCAGTTTGTATGACGTCCACAGCAGCATAGGTGGCATGTTTAACATGGTGCCATGGTTACTGACTGTGTGAAGAAATTTATTGAATGAATGAAGGATAGAACAAGCGAAAAAACGAACGAAGGAAATATCAAAGAATGAGGAAAGATTGAAGAAATGAATAAACGGCGAGGACACAATGAGGAACAAAGGAACGTTATTTAGAAACTGTAAGACGTAGTTTGTTGATGCTAATTAATCGGTGGGCGTGCACAAAATACTCTCAGACATTATTTTCGTCGTAGAAGGACAAAGGCCATGGGGCGCACAGTATAATTTCTATGTACTTTGCAGAGCGCCATGAAAAAAAGTATTTCTTGGCATATTCCAGATTTGAATACCTTTCATAGCGAAATAGCTAGTACAAGCAAACTAGTCTTATTATTGAGCTATGGAAACCTCCCTTAGCGAGAGGGTAGAGACATGAACATGAACAAAAGGCTTTCAGTCAAACGGGCACCATCTGTCGAATGACGTTTGTGTTATAAGAATACAATCTAATTGTACGCGCCTGTTCCCTTTAATAAGCTGCCCAACTGCCTACATTCGGTCCTGTGTGAGGCACTGTTTGCCTCAAGTGCTGCGTACCTGGTGTGATCGGAAAACCCGGGGATACAGAAGTCTGGATTCGGCTGCGCTGTTAATGAACACACAAATGTCACAAATGGAAGCAAATATCATCTGAACTTTTTTGAGAAATTAATATGTGAAAATCTCCCTTCCATCCTATCAGTTTATTTATGCATGCGTGTCATAAATTCTGCTCAGATTCCCAAAATCAAACCACGGTAATGTGGTCAGAACGTGTAACTTAAACATAAGGTGTCTTGGTGATTGATATTGTTCTATAATGGCCAAATAGCTGATTCCCTTCCATCTCAGCTAGAAATAAACCGCCTGTTTCAAATCTGTTTCATATGTAAATCTATACATAGTGACAAAATACTATCCACCAAACTATATAACAAGACTTCATCTTTCAACTTTCCTTTATGACGAGCAATATTCCAGCAGCTTCACCCTATGTGTTCATATTGTTTTTGAGGTACATTCAAAACATTGAGGTACATTCGATGACTGCATTGGTCTTCTTGGTGCTGATGAATGAGTGATAGTGGTCGCCTTAATGGCTCTCCCGGGTAACTGGCAGGTCACTTAACGTTTGTCTACATTGAACTCACTGGTGACTGGCGGAGGAGTGATGTCGGTTGCCTACAGTGGTCAAACTGGTGACTGGCAGACAAGTGATACCGATCGCCTACAGTGGTCTAACTGGTGACTGGCGGATGAGTGATACCGGCCCCCTCAGTGGTCTAAGTGGGTGACTGGCGGACGAGTGATGTCGGTCTCCCACAGTGGTCTAACTGGTGACTGATGGACGAGTGATGTCGGTCTCCTACAGTGGTCTAACTGGTGACTGATGGACGAGTGATGTCGGTCTCCTACAGTGGTCTAACTGGTGACTAATGGACGAGTGATGTCGGTCTCCCACAGTGGTCTAACTGGTGACTGATGGACGAGTGATGTCGGTCTCCTACAGTGGTCTAACTGGTGACTGAGTGACGAGTGATGTCGGTCTCCTTGAGTAGACTTACTTGTGACGAGTGATGTCGGTCGCCCACATTTGTCTTATCTTGTGACGAGCGATGTCGGCGCTCACAATGAGGTTTCGGAATCAAAATTGTGTCGTGTGAGATTTGATGAGTGACGAAGGAGATAACATCTAATCTTCAAAATCCAATTGAAATGGTTTTTGTAAAACGCGAACAGATTATCTTAAGTCAGAATAATCTCATTGTGACAATGTAATCTGGCATCTTACTGTTCTTTTGAAACATGAAAATAACAATTGCGCTTAAGGGTAGCTATCTTTTGGTTCCATTAACACAATGTCAAAAGTTTATTCAAATAAATTGAAATGGTAATGTATAACGTAAACTTACAAAGTATCTTTGATCGATGTAATCGATCTAAATAACGTCCCCTTCAATCCTACTTCATCAGCTAGTGGCTCTATAACAAGAATTCATTTTAATTACAACATGCTTAAGGGGAGATATTAGCATAAGTTCCATTGACAAACAAAATAAACCCATCAGGGTTTGCTTGAAGACTTTTTTTCTTATTTGTAAAACAGTAAAAGATTCATTCTCATTATGTTCTCATGTCTTAAGGGCACGGCTCTCAATGGCGGCGACAGCCATCGACCTATCGACAACAAGGAGCAACAACTGCGAAAGTGGAAAGCTACATTGCTCACATGGGATACTCACCTTCTGCAAAAGTCCTTTATGTGAAAATGACGGAACCAGGAAGTACATTTTTGTTAATATTTGAACAACTGATGAGGTGAGGTGAGGTGAAATGGGGTTTAAAGTCGCGTCCAAGATTATTGCACTTATATAGCGACTGATGCCGATTTATAGTGCTAGCACACTGAGATACCATGCCGCTGTTGGGGAAAAACGTGAATGTGTTTAAAGACAATTAGTCGTTTAAGTGAGATGAGGTGAGGTGAAATGGGGTTTAACGTCGCATCCAAGATTATTGCACTTATATAGCGACGTGCATGCATGCATGCATGCATGTGTGTGTGTGTGTGTGTGTGTCTGTGTGTGTGTGTGTGACTGCTTGTACTAGACCGATGCCGATTTATACTGCTGCCATGCCGCAGTTTAACATGAATACCCCAATCAGACACAGTATACTGACTCCGAGCCGACCAGTCCTTGTTTTAGCCCATTAATGCCGAGCGCCAGACAGGGTAACAACAAGTACCATCTTTTAACGTCTTTTGGTATGACGCGGCCGGGGATCGAACCTGCACAACTGATTACATGACTTAGAGCATGTATGTGACAATATCCACCAGGCAGTGTAGACCCACATACACTCAATCAGGACCGGATGCGTATCAGGGTGCTTCATAGTGGTTTTAGGGTTAGATCGTTTCGCGAAAGCCACGGGTTCGATTCCCACACGGGAACAATGTGTGAAGCACACCTTGGAAGTCCCTGACAAGTGTCTTGATACTGCTGAAAGACGATGGCTAAAAGCGATGTCAGCCTCCAAAACTTCTGCCAAATGGGTTGATCCCGTGCTACTGTTAGTGTTCGAGACGACAACGTCGTCCATGTCCTGATGACAGATCCTTAGGCCACCACAGTCCGACCATCATTCATCAGGTTATATCAAGTCTTTACAACTAATATTTCTGCTGACAAAAAGATGACAGGACATTATCTGTTCTTTCTGACAAGTAAACCTTTCTGCAAAAAGTGACAAGACGTGTGCTTCCATAAAGACTTCAGTGTCTGTGGTAATTCTGATCTCGGACATTTGAGAGACGGACCTTAAATGTAGCTTAAAAGTCTATGGAAACTTGTCCAATCATTACGCGTCATCAGCGGACTCGGGCCACCGTTTCCATGGTGAGGAACCTATTGGGATTTTGTCGTAAGAGGCGACTAACGGGATCGGATGGTCAGGCTCACTGACTTGGTTGATGCATGTCATCGTATTCCAATTGCGTTGATCGATGCTCATGATTTCAATCACTGGATTGTCCGTCCAGATTCGATAATTTACAGACCGCCGTCATATAGCTGGAATATTGTCTTGTGTGGCGTTAAACAAACAAGCAAACAAATTTAAACAAATATATTTGTTTAGATACATGGAGTATAATTATAATCCTCAATGTGATGGCTTAAACCTTCTGGCGTCGCTAGTCACACACCCACACAATTATCCGAGATGATCTCAACTCGAACATATGTAAGTGTCAAATGTTACCATGTGACAAACTTCTGTCTCATTTTGTTAGTACTCGTTATTTTGTGAATACTATTCAAGCCATTAGCTCATATACTTTCAGGATCAAAGATAATATAAACAAGTCTCTGATTGATTATATGCTGATTCTTCCCCATTTGCAGAGTAATGTTACTTCAAGTGAAGTGCTTTTCACTAGTTATGATGTATCCGATCACTTTCCATGTGTAAATACCATACAAGTAAATGATAAATGTAAAGCGAAAGGTTAAAGAGGCTCGTTTTGTTAAATGGGACAAAGCTCCCAATAATGAGATCTCTTCGGACAAGGTCTGTCTTGACACACTGCTAAACAATGCAGAGACTTGTTTATCAATAGATGCACGTGATGATATTGAATCATTTAATACAGGGATCAGTAAATGCATGATTGATGTCAGTCTATACCATTAGGTAGTTTCAAGGCTCATCTTAAGCCTTACTGGAAACAGGATGGGCTACACCAAGACCATTATAACATGCGAGTTGCAAGGCGGAGATGATTATCCGAGGATAAACCAAAGGGGGATAACTTCCATGAATATACGTCATACAAGCAAGCTAAGCGAGAATTCCGACATGGTCACAGACAGTCAAAGCAGGCCTGTTCCAAGAAATTTTGTTCGGAATTAGAAAAGAATTGGGAGACTGATGTGAGTACGTTTTATAAGTCTGTGAGACTACGTAAGCAGAAGACCGGAGTTGATAAACTTACATATGATGACCGTAATGTAACAGCCCCCACTGACATATACTCAACAACAAAAGTTCCTGTGACACCAATATTTTAGTGTATTTTTCAAAGAAGTACAATTTTCAGTATTGTAGTATATGTATAGAATAAAGTCGCAAAAAAACGCAACTGCTACAGAAAAGCATGCATTCCATGCAAAAGTTGACTTTTATGCAAGCCCCATGCATTTCACTACCCAAGAATGAAACATGTGCGTTAACGGGATTCCATATGCATTGTTTAGCATCTTGCTGACAACAACCACTCAGAAAAACAACAAAATTACGCAATTAATCAACATTACGAAATTACACGCCTGTCCGAAAAAGAGCGTCTGCGAGCCATTGGTATGCTTGATCAGGAACGAGTCAACGTGATGTTGCAAGACAATTTAACGTCCACAGAAACACCATTTGGTGTTTATGGCAACGTTGGCAACAGACAAATGCAGTCAAAGACCATCCCCGGAGTGGCAGGCCACTCGTAACCAATAATCGACAAGACAACTCGATTCGAACAAAACACTTGTTCAGGATTCTATTCAACAAAACAACGTGAATGTCATCCCCTGGCCGGCTCGATCCCCTGATCTCTCACCAATCGAGCACATGTAGGATGAGATGGATCGGTGCCTTCGACGTCAACCACGTGTTTCACAGACACTCCAGGAACTTCGAAACATGCTCCAGCAGATATGGACAGATATCCCACAGGACTTTGTGCGACGCCTGGTTTGGTAAAAAACAGAACTTTGCATTAAATCTTATTCAGTGTCACAGGAACTTTTGTTGTTCAGTATATGTCAGCTTTGGGGTAGGTACTAGGCGGATGTTGCGAAACCATATGACTCCGACCTGTTCGATCAAGACTTGAAAGATGGTATTGACAATGAAATTGAGAAATTAATTCATCTAATTCATGTGTTGATAATGTACGGTGTGCTGAAATATACGTTCAGGAAGTCACTAGATATGTACAGAAACTGAGGAGGAACAAATCACCTGGCCCTGACAATATTAATAATGAACATGTGATGTTTGGTGGTGAGCTGCAAGTACGGAAGTTAGCACTATTATTAATGCTATCCCTAGACTTCAGTACACACCTGCAGCCTATAGACACGGGGTAATTACACCTATTTATAATAGTAAAAAAGATAACTCAAACCCTGTCAATCATAGAGGTAATACACTGGCCTTAGTATAAGCTTTTTGAGAAAATTCTCCCTGAAAGATTAGAAATACCTGTAATTTTCCTGATATGTTTCAGTTTGGCTTTAAGAAAGAACACGGTGATGTAATGTCTCTATTTACCCTCATTGAATGTGTTAAAAGTTATGTTAACAGGGGATCATGTATCTGCAAACCATTTCTAACGAGAAAGCCTTTGATCGAATATGGCACTCGGGTCTCTTCGGAAAACGCTATCATCATGGTAGAAGATGTAAAATGTGGTCTCTGTTACATCACTGTTATACTTCCAGTATAGGGCGAGCAATCTAATGTATTTGATGTAAGACAAGGTATAGGTCAGGTCAGAGTTATCTCAGTTTGGCTTTTTCTTATGTACATAAATGACCTCATAACTGAGCTTCGGCAGTTAGATACAGGAAAATGTATATATTACGTTTGTTTGCCATGCGTATTACTTGCTGATGCATATGATACTTATCTTATCAATTACAGCCCTGAAGGTTTACAAACAGCTTTAAATACAGTTGTTAATTACGCATCCAAATGGCGATTAACTTATAATGCATCGAAAAGTAAAATTGTTGTGTTTCATAAAAGGAAGCGATTATTGTGTACGCATACTTATCACTTTGGAGATTATGACATACCTTTGTTTGATAATGTAAAATATGCGGGTGTTGTTCTACAAAGTAATCTTTCTTTCAAATTATACATTGAAGAGAGCTGCACAAAAGCAAGGCGTTCTATTGATTTTCTACTCTCTGTTGGCCACTATGCAAGTATTAGGATATGGAAAGAATGATTTTAACAGCACGTTTTTATGGATGCGAATAACTACCTCCTCTGCATGCATGGTAAAGATATTGAATTAACTGAAAGCTCAAAGCGTTACTTTGCCAGGATTGTACAAGATTTTGACAAGCGTTCTCCCACTGATGCTACTAATGCTAATCTAGGACTTTGGAGCATGGTTGGCTTTGTAGATACATGTAGACTACATCTGCTGGGGCGTCTCTGCAACAACTCATGTGTCTCAATTTGTCAAACTGTTTTCTCCGCATCAACTTCACTCTATTATCTTCATAACAATAATTTAAACAGTTTATGTGGAGTGTTGTCATGTATTTCACTACGTTACACAGGGGAATACCCTGCGAAGACTAAGTGGAGAAAGATTGTGTTAAATGAAATAACGACCCACGAGGAAGATGTATGGACATATATATTATCATGTAGCGCTGACCTGTTTCGATATTCTAAAATTCACACAACAGTTACTCCTCATGTGTTATACAGCATTGTAATGTTATATCCAGAATTGAGAGAAAAAGTACAGTATACAGGATTGGACCCAGAATCAAAATATCTAAGGAATGTACTAAATGTAATACTTTTGCTAATGATTATTATCATCTTTAACTGTTAATGTATACTTTCACAGAGAGAGAGAGAGAGAGAGAGAGAGAGAGAGAGAGAGAGAGAGAGAGAGAGAGAGATGTATTCTTTTGCACCCTAACTGATAATCTTGATGTTGAAATGCATGTTTAAATAGAGATGATGGAAGACCATGATATGTTAGCATTCTTTCTTGGTGCAGATAACATTGCAGAAATAACGTGGCATTTCACTATTGTTGAATTCTCAAAGTATTTATATCAAATTAAAAAATATCCTAAACAACGTGTGGTAATTTCACCAATATTTTTCATTTCTAGCCGGTATATATCTTCCATTATCTACATTATCTTGATGTTTTGAGAATCCTCGGATTTATCTGGACGAAATATAGACATTCATTCATTCATTCACCCACGACGTCCTGGAGTCAGTATATTCAACAACAAAAACAACTGTTTCTAATTTTCGTCACAGAAAAGGTCATGTTTCAAATCACATGGTAATAAAGGCTATCAGTCAAATCCTTCCTTCTGACTATCTTAATGAATGTCACTACACCCACGGACCAGACACAAGTTAAACATGATTTCTACCCAAATAGGCTAAACTTAATCATTCCTGCAAAGTTTACTGCCAATCCTGCATATCTGTCCTCTTCCGTAACGAAATATCAGACGTCTGACCTTTCCGTTGATGAATTATTGAAACTAACTTTTCAAAATATGATATGAGCTTACAATGTAGATTAGATGTTATCTCACGCGTCACTTATCACATCTCACACGACACAAATTTGATTGAGAAGCATCACTGTTGGCGAGGATATTGCTCGTCACAAGTTAGACGACTGTCGGAGATCGGCATTACTCATCCCTCGGTCACCAGTGAGTCTAATGTCGTCCAAAATATAATCTGAGAATTCAATGTTCTTGGAAAATAATCAGCATTATTGTTGTCTTTAATTAGCAGCGCTTGACCACATTTCCATCAGTCACCAGTTAGAACACAGTGGGAGACCGACATCACTCGTCTATCAGTCACCAGTTAGACCATAGTGGGAGACCGACATCACTCGTCCATCAGTCAACAGTTAGACCACTGTGGGCGACCGACATCACTCATCCATCAGTCACCAGTTAGACCACTGTGGAAGACCGACATCACTCGTCCATCAGTCACCAGTTAGACCACTTTGGGCGACCGACATCACTCGTCCATCAGTCACCAGTTAGACCACAGTTGGAGACCGACATCACTCGTCCATCAGTCACCAGTTAGACCACTGTGGGCGACCGGCATCACTCATCCATCAGTCACCAGTTAGACCACTGTGGGAGACCGACATCACTCGTCCATCAGTCACCAGTTAGACCACTTTGGGCGACCGACATCACTCGTCCATCAGTCACCAGTTAGATCACTGTGGGCGACCGGCATCACTCGTCCATCAGTCACCAGTTAGACCACTATGGGCGACCGACATCACCCGTCAATCAGTCACCAGTTAGACCACCTTGGGCGACCGGTCCACTCGTCCATCAGTCAACAGTTAGACCACCGTGGGCGACTTACATCACTCGTCCATCAGTCACCAGTTATACCACTGTTGGCACCGGCATCACTCATTCGCCAGTCACCAGTGAGTCCATTAGAGTCCAAAATATAATCTGAGCATACAATGTACTAATCAGCATTGATGTTGTCTTTAATAAGCACCGCTTGATCACATTTCTGACGGCAGCATCTTCGCAAGCAATAAACACATTGATAAAAAGTTCATTCACATTTCGTAATAAACATGAGGTAGCAATAATCTATGGTTGTAAATGTGATATAAGCATAATATATTCAACAACACCATAGTCACGAAGTTCCTTTCAAACATCAAATTTCCAAAATAACAACACAGTCGAAACTTCCCTTTGTCACAAAAGTAAAATAGTTCCTATGAATTCCCCCTGTCATCACTGCCCTGAACATATTACTGACTTGCACGAGAAACTCTCCCAGACACAGTGGTCGCGAAATCCATTGTGTTGTCTGGAGATGATGTGCAAATTCTTGAAACCTATCCCAGTGTATGTTTGGAGTATTTTCACAAATATATTCATTGTGAACGTAAAAGGAAAGGTATATAGGGTTTACCCAATATAGTAAATGTACTCGCCCTTTACCAGTCATAATGTTCCTGACACTGACAGATAGTATGACATCCACGGCAGAGTAGGTGAAACCCTGTTTTGATTCCCCTATTGGTACACTGTGTGAAGCCCATTTCTCTGGTGTCCCGGTCTGGAATATTGCTAAAAGCGGCGTAAAACCATACTCACTCACTCACCCAATCTTTAAAACCGACGGAAGGATAATCTGATCTATTTGAGTCATTGAGTGACTTCAGTGTCACACTCTTACACACACATCTTAAACTAAATGATATCAACCATTACATCAAAGAAAACCTCAAACAAATATTTGTTTTAAACATTCTGATTACATCTTGGTGCCGAAAGGAATTTCTGTCTAAATTTCGTGGGCGGTATTAACTATGTGTGTCAAATTAAATACGAAAATAATTATTTGGTCTTGACCTGTGCTCAAAGCCACAACTCCAGCAATCTTGAACAGAAATAATGAAACCTTTGAAATGCTGATCAATGTCAGCACATGCTATAACTCTGCTCCCTCAAGAAGCCTAATTGTCATGTCCTGGCTGTCTGGTTGAATCTTTGTAGAAAATAATGTACTTCCTGGTTCCTTCATTTTGACATGAAAGACAAATGGATAATTATTAGTATTCCTTTCAAGGAACGTATCTTTTCATGTTGAACAACGTGAATTATTCATGAAGCAGATATTACTACTTTCTAACGATAGCTGCTTCCCTTTCACTGTCACCGCCAATGAGAGTTGTGCCCTGAAGAAATGAGAAGATAATGAGAATGAATCTTACACTGTTTCACTAATAAGAAATTACATCAGGCCTAATGGGTTTATTTTGTTAAACTACAGACATTGCGTTAATTGAATTTAAGCAGGCACCTACCCTTAAGCATCTTGTTATCATGTTTCAAAAGAAAATCAATTCTTCTTACAACTATAGCTTTAAAGTAAGATTGAAGTGAACGTGAGTTAAATCGACCAGAACGTCGTTACAGCCAGAACAATTTGACTGTAGATACTTTGAAAGTTCGCGTCACACAGTTACCATCACAATAGAATTTTCGAGTTTAGATGTTAGTATATTTCGTTCGTCGCGCGTCTATAGCAACTCGTCAGTATTATCTGTCACGTCAAAAATAAGCTTCACACATTGTTTCGATGTGGGGAATCGCACCTGGGTCTTCGGCGTGTCGAGCAAATGCTTAAGCACTAGTCTATCCTATCCCACCATCCCTGTCGGTAACCGGCACTCTCTACTCTAACATTCAATGGGAGCCAAGTCATTAAATCGTGTGATGCAAACATTCACACCACTTTGTAATCATTTCATATTTCAAATACTGAGGGGATATTTTGTGTAAGACATTCTTTTAAATGCAGCTAAACATGACAGGCAAATTACTCATGGCCCTGACAGCCTCGCTTAATACACGCCTCAGTCAGAATACGTAGATATTGTCTTTTTAAGTGGGGTATTTAAGTTCCGTCCTCAACGATATTAACAACGTTAAATCCTTAGGGATCTCAACGTTCGTGTCTCAAAAGAGAACAATGCCAACAGAAGCCACTTCAAGGGCGTTATTTCACGAAAAATATATATAATGAAGCCAACAGAAAAGAAGAGATCTCAAAAATATAAATTCTACAGTTGTCACACTAAGTGCTCGCAAACCGGGTGAGCGTGTCATGTCCTACTGGTACATTTCACAGCCACCGTGAGCGGTCAAGGTTTGAAACAGAGAGCTATTACATGAATTACCCTCCAGACATCAAACACAGGTCAATAAGTCCCTTACAGCTTCTAAGTGTAGACATGTTAATCTTATCTCATTTTTTTGGGGGGGGACAAGTTAGGAGGAAATTAATTACCGAACAACTTCTACCCAGGTTGCACAAGTCTGTCCAGAGTGTAACTGCATGTTGTTTAACGCCGCTGTCACCAATATTCCAGCTATATGACGGACGGTGACCTGTACATTTGTCATAGTCATATGTATAAATGGCGGAAGGGTACCTGTGTCCTTTTGAATACATAAACTATCACTAAACCCACGCACCAGACATGTTTAAACATGAGTTCTGTCCAAATAAGCTTAACTGGATATATCATCCAACTATCCATCAGTCCTATTCGTCTAGGGCGGTCGGGTAGCCTAGTGGTTAAAGCGTTCGCTCGTCACGCCGAAGAACCGGGTTCGATTCCCGACATGGGTACAATGTGTGAAGCCCATTTCTGTTGTCCCCCGCCGTGATATTGCTGGAATATTGCTAAAAGCGGCGTAAAACCATACTCACTCACTATTCGTCTGAAGTTTCCGCAGATGGTTTATTGAAACAGAACCTAACAAAACATGAGCATACAATGTACTTATCAGTAATGTTGGTGTCTTCAATAAACACCGCTTGACGCCATTTCTCACAACGGGATCTTCAGAAGGATTGCCAACAAAAACGCATTGATTAAATCCTATTTACATTTAGTGCAAACAGACTAGTTTGTTGGTTTGGATTTCAACGGGATTTTGACTCACAGCAGGGACTTTTGTTTTGTCACGGTTATTTATTGTTTATTTCAGCTAGTTAACCATATAGTCAAGTGCTTGAAGCCATTCTCTCATGCAGGGTAAACAATATTGTAGTTGCTCGAACTACATGTGTATAAAAAGAAGTTAGTGTGTTGTTTCCGACAACGTTTGTATTAACGCATCCTGCTTCGCTGGTTAACATCATACCCTTGCTTCTATCTGTTTTTGTTTTTTATTTATTTTTATTTTGTTTAACATCACCCTCAACAATATTCCAGTTAATTTGTATATGATGGCAGTCTTTAAATAATCGAGATTGGATCAGAGAATTCATTCACCGACATGGGCATCTACGTTATTGGGATGACATGCATCAACCAATGTCGGAGCCCTTGCCACCGGGTGTCGATTTTCGCCTCTTACGACAAGCATGGTTTTGCGGTAGTCCACTTCTAACCGGATCTTCACGGGGTTATTGCTAATATAATGGATATTTATATGATTGTGTAGTTTGCAAAAGACCTGTATATTTCAAGAAAAAAGTTGTATTCATGTTTCATATGTATTCAAACATATTCGATTCAAATCTCAGACAAAATGATCGAGATGAAAAGACAACAGTACATTTGTATTCACATGATAATGTCTTAATATGTACGCACGTACATGTACATGTATAAACAATATATATTCAAGGACAACATCTGCATTAGGTGCGTTTCAAATGTCCTTTGGAATGGGTAAAGTCGGTGTGTGATGTTAGCACTGGTACAATGCGCGAACTGAAAAAGAGAAAACAGAATTAAAATACACATATCCTGCACCAGGAAGCTGTCATCCAAAGTCTGGCTGCCCTACACGAAACGTTTGTAAATGTTCCCACTGATAAGGCCTCAAATAACCTACGGGGCGGTCGGGTAGCCTAGTGGTTAAAGCGTTCGCTCGTCACGCCGAAGACCCGGGTTCAATTCCCGACATGGTTACAATGTGTGAAGCCCATTTCTGGTGTCCCCCGCCGTGATATTGCTGGAACATTGCTAAAAGCGGCGTACAACCATACTCACTCACTCACTCACTCAAATAACATACCATTACGCAACCATCACCAATTGTTTGATCAAGTGACATGTCATATCGTGTCACGTATAAGGACAATATGTTAATGAAGATACCTGCCAAAATCAAGCATCAGTACTGTCAACATTTGACTTGACTCTAATACCTGACATGTCCATTCTGCTTTTGTATTAGATTCCAGAGCTCCATAAACGTCCGATATATACATTGCAGGGTGTAGCAAATATACCCGCATATCCCCATTTGAAAGATTATACATAATTAATGATACAATAAAGGGAGGATATTTTTGTATTCAAAGAAAGTAGTGGAATTAATACCATGTGGATTCTAAAAACCACAAGGGGATTTGCTGGAAGTTCTGCGACTTCAGAAAAGAATCAAGTTCAAGTCTGTCAAGACATTAGACCACTCAAATACATCACACTCCAGCAAGACGAACTGGAAGAAACATGCATTCCTTGGTCTATGGGCAATTGGTATTAAACGTGGTAACTATAGATACAAATTCAAATCTTTAAAGGTTTAAGAAAATTTTGCAAAAATTTCTGGACCTCCTCATTGGTAATGAAGATTCCGGGGTAGAATAGGTCTTCAGCAACCCATGCTTGCCGTAAAAGGTGACCATGCTCGTCGTGAAAGGCGACTAACACGATCTGGTTTTCAGGCTCGCTGACTTGGTTGATGCATGTCATTGATCCCAATTGCGTGGATCGATGCTCATGATATTAATGACTGGATTGTCTGGTCCAGACTCGATTATTTACAGACCGCCGTCATATAGCTGGAATATTGCTGAGTGCGGCGTTAAACAACCAACCAACCAACCAACCAACCAACCAATCATTGGTAACGTCAATGTGAAATGTGCGGATAGGACTTTTAGGAGTAGACATCCTCATGAGCACCATCTCCCCTGCCTGCTGATCTGTTTCTTTATGCATGACTTTTTCAGGTGAACAATTGGCTTGCTTTTGCGTGTGTTTGTGACGGTTGCGATCGGTGGGGCACTCTCATCTTTTCGCCAACATCCATGGAGAGTGATTCATTTACACTTGGTCATGATGTAGTCGGAATCGTAGAAATGCTTTTGGAAGAGATTTCTTATGAACATGAAAAGGGGTGTGTTGCTTATGTTTCCACGTTGGTGTTAATATAAGCACAATATAAAACTTTACTCATGAAATCATGATAGACCTTCAGGCAGCTGGTAGTTTCTAGGTAACATGGTATGCTTTCACTTGTCTCGTGAATGACCCACTCTATCCAGTTAACTATCCATTCCTTGCCATCTCTTGGGACATGAGGGTGCTCAATACCAGATTACCAGAAGGGTCTAGGGACGGGAAAGTGGGAAAAAATGCCAAAACCCATACCCGGTTCTTGATCAGCTCGTTTTAGTGTCACTGATGTAGTCAGACTCGTTTGTTACTTGCACTCAGTAACATCTGAGCCAGGCTATACAGACCAACACGTGGACAGGCAGTCTTAACCTAGACGCACTGCTCCAGACAAATAGTGGGGTTTGTAATTAACAGTCGTGTTTGGCTTGGCTTTATTAGAGATTTCGGAGACAGCTTGTTTGGAAATTAGGAACACTAGAGACATGATGGTCATTTGTTTGTGTTGTCCTGGAGAATCAGGTCAGTCATGGAAAGGGCATGATGACCCTTTTCGCGATCTTCAAAGTCGGTGTCATAATGGCTGATCATAATAGCATATACTGGACGAATACAAGTATAACATCGGTATTTGTGTTTTTGGTCTTTGAAAGCAAAGCAGAGTGTTAAAACTCATTCCACTTAAAATTCTTGAAGCAAATATCTCTTTTCTGTATAAATGTTCACATTATGAATGGAAGCATCTATTACCCTTTCGCAAACAGCTGGAATCATCGAGGATTTTCAGTGCTATTTTCCCATATTACGCCCGATGGCACCTATTTCGGCGGATAATCAAGACTGGTTATTCTCTGGGGATGACTTTTTATAATCGATCTTTCATAATGGTACGTAATGGAGAAATCATGAGAATCAGTTGATTCTGGAACAAGAATTTAAATGATTCACCAAACGTTTATTGACCGTTTTCAAGTAAATTTAGCCATATATAAACATACAAGTTACCACCGCATGCACCTTTCATAATTAATTCAATTTGTCTTTTCTTGTATTCACGCGCGCCAGTAATTCAACACTTCGTCTTTAATTGGCATTGTGAGGTCTTGGAGGTCATTTGTGATGAATCGGAATTCTGTTTGGATTAGCGAAGTCAAAACAAGATCATTTGGCCAAGAAGTTTAACTTAAGCCTCAGGTATTCTATTGGATATGGAAATGGTTTTGTCGCTTTATTTGACTCGACAAATACATACACACGCACGCACGCACGCACGCACGCACGCACACACAGGCACACAGGCACACACACACACACACACACACACACACACACACACACACACACACAGGAACACACACACACAGGAACACACACACACAGGCACACAGAGACACACACACAGGCACACACAGGCGCGCACACACACACACACACACGAAACGCCGCAGTCCTTGTAATAAAGAAATTATATATCCATAGCACCATAGCCCTTGTGTTCCTTGGCTATCGAAAGCTGCTTACGTCCCTGTCGCTGTCACCGACCATGAGAGTCGTGACCTGAAGAAATGAGATGATAATGAGAATGAATCTTATTCTGTTTCACTAATAAGAAATTGCATCAAGCAGATCCTGATGGGTTTATTTTGTTAAACTACAGACATCGCATTAATGGAATTTGAGCTGATATCTACCCTTCGGCATATTGTTATCATGTTGAAATGAAAATGAATTCTTATTACTGAACAAATAGCTTGTACAATTCAAGGGAGAGTTACCTTAGTTAAATCGATCAGATCGACATTACAGTGAGATGATTTGACTGTGGATACTTTGTAAATTCAAGTCCGCGTTGTATACTTACTATTACAATTGGATATTAGGGTTTAGATCTTATTATATTTCGCTCGTCGCAACTATCAACTGTCACACATGCCAGTGCGTAGTTGGAGACGACCATTCATCCACCAGTCACAAGTTAGACCACTCTTGGTGACCGGCATCATTCATCCATCAGTCACAAGTTAGACCACTCTTGGTGACCGAGGGCACGGGTGGCCCAGTCGTCTAAGGCGCCGCGATTCCCTGTGCAGAGTTGCGTCCTTTGGGCACGCCAGAAACCTATGATTGTGGGTTCGAATCCCGGTTCGCCCTGATTATGTTTCTAGGTTTGTCAGCACCATACCCGTGCTTGTGGATTTCACCGAAGTGGTAAACGTATGAGACCTGCATCACTTCGGGCTTTCCTCCCACATTAAGCTGACACGCCGCGATATAACTGGAATACTGTTAAAAGCGGCGTTAAACCCAACTCACTCACTCACTCACTCACTTGGTGACCGGCATCATTCATCCATCAGTCACAAGTTAGACCACTCTTGGAGACCGGCATCATTCATCCATCAGTCACAAGTTAGACCACTCTTGGTGACCGGCATCATTCATCAACCAGTCTTCAGTAAGACGACTGTGAGCGACCGGAATCGTTCATCAATTAGTCTCCAGTAAGACCACTCTTGGTGACCGACATCATTCATCAACCAGTCTTCAGTAAGACGACTGTGAGCGACCGGAATCGTTCATCAATTAGTCTCCAGTAAGACCACTCACTCTTGGTGACCGACATCATTCATCCATCAGTCACAAGTAAGACCACTCTTGGTGACCGGCATCATTCATCCACCAGTCACAAGTAAGACCACTCTTGGTGACCGGCATCATTCATCCATCAGTCACAAGTAAGACCACTCTTGGTGACCGGCATCATTCATCCATCAGTCACAAGTAAGACCACTCTTGGTGACCGGCATCATTCATCCATCAGTCTCCAATAAGACCAACGTGGGTGACCGGCATCATTCATCCATCAGTCTCCAATAAGACCAACGTGGGTGACCGGCATCATTCATCCATCAGTCACAAGTAAGACCACTTTGGGCCACCATCATCGCTCGCTCGTCAGTCAGTAGAGGAACTGCTGCGGGTGACAAGCATTATATGCCCACCGCAAAGTAGTGATCACCATCAGACGATTAAGGTGACAGCATCGATTTTCTTATCAGTTCCAAGATCACACAAGACCACTGTGATTGACCAGTATGTCCAATCAGCAACAATGAAGACCCCTGTAGGTGATAAGCGTATCTCATTTCTACCAGTCATCAGCTACGGCGTCGATCCAATTTTGGTTTGCTGCATCTTACACTTCTCTACTGCTCTCTATGTGTCCTGTGTCTGTCCTGTGTCTGTATCTGTGGGTGAGTGAGGGAGCAATATTCCAGCCATATTACTGTTGGGGACACCAGAAATAGGCCTTACATTAACACATTGTACCCAAGTGGGGAATCGAACCCTGGTCTTCGGCGTTACGAGCGAATGCTTTAACACCTAGACTACCTCACCGCTCCTGTCTGTAATAGACCTTCTATAGCCTAACATTCACTGGGAGCTAAGTCATTAAAAAACCGTGATACAAACATTCATACAGCTGAGGAATGTGCCATGAAATGTCATATCATGTCATATTTCAAATACTAAGAGAATAGTGTTTGATGATGGATGGTTTTAACCTTTTATCCATGTGTGAGATATACTTTGAAATCCAGACACGACAGGCAATTATCCCTGACAGCCCTGCTTAATACACGCCTCAGTCAGAATACGTCGAGATTGTCTTTTAAATGGCCCCGCCTCCAACGAAATTGCCAACGTCCTAAGGGATATTCATGTTTGTGTCTCTGTCACAGGCACAATAAGAGAGCACTGCCAACAAAACAGAAGACACTTCAAGGACGTAAGCTCGCGAATAATATGAATAATACAGTTGTGTCACGAGGTGTTCGCGAACCGGGCAAGCGAGTCATGTTCTATTGGTTACAACCGCCGTGAGTGGTCAAGGTGGGAGACCGAAAGCTATTACATAAATGACCCTTGTTAAGTCCGGACATCAAGCATAGGCCAATACGTCCCTTACATATTCTAGGTGTAGAAATGTTAATCTTTCGGAGATTCATCCCCCGATCATCTGGTTCCTAATATTTGTTATCATCGGTTATGAGTTTTCAAGATTTACCAAAACTCATACCAATGCTGATCTGTTTATTGATGCATGAAAATAGGAATTTCTGCTCAGATTGGTGAAATCAGAACACGGCAGCTTTGCCAAGAAATTTAATTTTAGCTTCACGTATGTCGTTGTTCTGATATCGTACAATAATGGCCCCCCTTCCACTGATTAACCTACCTGAACTAGAAATAAAGGAGACAGCCTCATCTATTTCATATATATATATATTGGTGCATACAGTTTCAGATTGACAACAAACAATCCACAAGATTACATGACAAGATGGATGACTTCAACTCTCCAATCGTCAACTTTCCGTTTCATTTCAAACATTTTAAGATACTTAGTGATAATGATCTCCACACGCACCTTTATATAACCATAAATCAGAGGAACCAGTGGTTGATATTATGAGTATCGTCCCCCGCCGTCAGGGTGTGATGACAACCAATCAACGAAGATTCAGAGCCTGACCATCCGATCCATTTAGTTGTATTTTATGATAAGTTTCTGGGGACCTATTCTTACCTAGAATCCTAACAGGACCATAGTTATTGCACCCAAACTTTTTTACAATCATATTATCATAATTGTGTTGTCAAATACTTCAGTTGTATTGTCCCATCGACATGTGACAGGAAGTATATATCGAACATAATCCTTTTAACCGTATCAGTGCCCTACCATACTATTCATTTACTTGTTTCTTATAGGTTTCTGGGAACCAATTCCAACCGGAAGCACATGGTCCTTCTAACCGTCTCAGTGCCTTATTTGCACCTGAAACATTATTGCTGATCAAGTCAGGATATATTTTGTATCGTCCTTCTTGTTCATGGACTGCATCATTGTTGTTGACAAGTCACATTTCCAATGTGATATCGTTAGTACATATAGTTGATGCTGTAAGCAATGTTGTCAGTACACATTTTGGAAACATGTGTTCCATGATGGTATCAAGCACAATGTAAAACTTTACACAAGGAACAAACTTTTTCCAGGCAGCGGGTATTTTCTTTGTTGAATAGTGTACTTTCACTTGCTCTGTGAATGACCCTCTACATCAAGCTGACTATCAATTCCTTGACATCAGGTGCCTGATACCAGATTACCAGAAGCGACGAGAACGTGGGAAGAAATGCCCAAACATAGTTCTTCATCAACTTTCTTCTACTGACGCTGATGTAGTCTTACAAGTTCGTTGCTTGCACTCAGTAACACTTGAACCAGATTATATATACCTACACGTGGAGAGGCAGCCTTCACCCAGACACACTGTTCCAGATAAATAGTTAACACTGGAGATATGATGGTCATTTGCTCGTTGTTGAACTGGAGCGTTAGGTCCTAGAGAAAGGACACACGTACCCTTTTCGTGAACACCTGGTGTCATCACTGATTTTCAGTGATATAATTTACACCGCTAATTTGCTTCTTATGCCAAATGGTAGACTGACATTAAGTCCCAGAAATTAGTTATCTTATGTTATAATATATATCTACAAAATAAAAAATAATAATATCCAAATGGAGCCCTGAACAATCTCAGAGCTGAGGCAGTCTAGACTTGCAAAAGCATTCTGGACTGGAGTTGGACTCCTTTTATAATTCATTCGCTAGGGCCTGAGAGACAGAGCAGCCCAATGGTATCAGTTTCGACAGATAAACGAGAACATAGATCACTCTATTAACACAGATGATGCTTTCAGCCTCTCAGCATGAGAAAGCAAGAGTTTCTTTCCATCCTCACAATGAAACCCTGTGCAGCAGAATATAGGCCACCGGTGAGGTGCCAACAATAGCTGTCACTACTATAGACATTTGGAGCCTACTCAACTCCAACATTGTCTCAAAACAGTCAGCCACATCTGGATCGTAAAATACAAGTGTCATCTCTCTAACGAGAGAGGCATATATGATGTTGTTGAGACTGGCGTGTTTATAGTCATAACGTCTTGTTAAATAGCGCTTTTCAGGTCGCATCAGGCACTAAGAACAACGTTTTCTTACATTGTTGTCACAAGCACCTTGCCATATGTCAGTAATTCATCACCGTATTGTGGCTGACTTTTGTTTTAAGGTCATTATGAAAATAAATCATAATGATGTTTCCTTCTTTATTTCATCAAGCAGCTTTCGGGATATACTTATCTGGCAAGTCTTTAACCCAGTTTCATATGTATAAATATAAAGAGTAGATCCAGATTGTGTATTCTCTGTCGTTGATGTTTTGAATTTGTATATTTTACATAGATTTAATTGATACTAAGTGCTGCCCGTCTTCGTAATAAGTAAGGTAGATATAGGTGTTGATATGTAACTTAGGTTGAAGCAGGTGTATCTGCATAAGTAAGTTGGGTGCAGTTGTATATCTATAAGTAAGGTAGGTGCTGGTACATACATTGTATGTATAAGTAACGAAGATGCAGGTGTGTATGTATAAGAAAATAGTTTTGTATGGATAAGTAAGTTAGGTTGAGGTGTATATGTATAAGTAAGGTAAGTGCTGGTACATACATTGTATGTCTAAGTAACGTAGATGCAGGTGTGTATGTATAAGAAAATAGTTTTGTATGGATAAGTAAGTCAGGTGGAGGTGTATATGTATAAGTAAGGTAGATGCAGGTGTATATGTATAAGTAAGTTAGGTGCAGGTGTATATGTATAAGGAAGTTAGGTGCAGGTGTGTATGTATAAGTAATATAGGTAAAGGTGTATATGTATGAAAAAGGTAGGTGCAGGTGTATATGTGTAAGTAAGTTAGGTGCAGGTGTATATGTATAAGTAAGGTAGGAACAGGTGTATATGTATAAGTAAGGTAGGTGTTGGTACATACATTGTATGTATAAGTAAGGTAGGTGCAGGTGTATATGTATAAGTAAGTTAGGTGCAGGTGTGTATGTATAAGTAATATAGGTAAAGGTGTATATGTATAAGTAAGTTAGGTGCAGGTGTATATGTATAGGTAAGGTAGGTGCAGGTGTATATGTATAAGTAAGGTAGGTGCTGGTACATACATTGTATGTATCAGTAAGGTAGATGCAGGTGTGTGTGTATAAGAACATAGTTGTGGAGATGTATATGTATAAGTAAGTTAGGTGGAGGTGTATATGTATAAGTAAGTTAGATGCAGGTGTATATGTGTATGCAAGGTAGATGCAGGTGTATATGTATGAGTAAGGTAGGTGCAGATGTATATGTATAAATAAGTTAAGTGCAGGTGTACACTGAGCGGTATTCGGTCACAGTATGGTGCGTCCGACAACGCTTGAAATAAACATGGGATAATATTAAAATTATCTTTTCGATGTCATCAGGCCACCCAATGCGTCACACTCTTACACTAACATTATAAACCAAATTATCTCAACATTTTTATCAAAGAAAACTGAAACTCTAAACACATTCTGTTTAAATATTAATGATATTATAGAATGTCTGTCCTTCGTTGTCAGTAACAAATATGTGTGTCACATTAAAGGCGAAAATAATTATTTGGTCTCGTACTGTGCTCATACATCACAGCTCCATCAATCGTGTACAAATGAACTGAAATCTTTGAAATGCTGCTCAACGTCAGGGCATGCTATAAATCTGTTCCCTCAAGAAGCAGAACTATTTTGAATACCTAATTGCAATGTCTTGGCTGTCTGGTTGAATCTATCAGTAAATAAGGTATTTACTGGTTCCATCATTGTGACATGAAACTTAAGACAAGTGGATAATTATTGGTATCCCTTTCGAGGAATGTATCGTTTTATGTTGCAATTGTAAGGCCCGGAATTATTCATGAAGCAGTTACAACTCCTTGGCTAGCTTCTTTAAGTGACATTTGGAAGATACGAGTCACCACAATGACATATGATGTCGTATACTGCACTGGAAGGATCATCTGGTATTGTTGAAGGTCTGTCATTGGTGGATATTATACTTGTTGGGGGGGGTGGCTTGTTGAATGGTGAAGGTACTTCTCAGATTGGGTGGGTGTGTGATACACACTGGTCTGGAGTTGGTTGTCAACTTTCTGGACTCAACATAGTTACAGACATGAAGAAATGAGAAGATAACCATAATTTATCCACATGTGAATAACTTCCCTACTTCACATTTCTGTTCATCACTTGCTAGTATATATACCGAAACGTCGCAGTAATTGTAATATAGAAGAACGAACTATATCACTTGTACTCCTTAGCTATCGATAGCTGCTTACGTCCCCGTCACTGTGTCCGCCAATGATAGTTGTGCCCTGAAGCAATGAGAAGATAATGAAAGGGAATCTTATACTCTTTGACTAATACGAAATTGCGCCAAGGCTTATGGGTTTATTTTGTTTAACTACAGACATTGCTTTAATGGAATTGAAACAGATACCTACCCTTAAGCATGTTATCATTATGTTTCAAAAGAAAATGTATTCTTATTATAGATCAACTAGCTTGTAAAGTAAGATTGGAGGGAACCTTATATTGTTACCATCAGAATTGGATATTTGAGTTACACTCGTCGCATGTCCATTGCAACTCGTCAGTATCACCTATCACACATGTCAGTGAGTGGCTGTGATCGGCATCATTTATCCATCAGTCTCCAGTTAGACCACACTTGGTGACCGGCATCACTCATCCATCAGTCTCCAGTAGGATCACTGTGAGCGACCGGCATCATTCACCCACTAGTCACCAGTTTGACCACTGTCAGTAGAGGAACTGCTGCGGGCGACAAGCCTCATATGCCCATCAGTCACCAACGAGACCATTGCAAAGTAATGACCATATCAAGCGATGAAGGTGGCATACATCGGTTGTCGTATCAGTTTCCACTTCATAAAAGACCAATGTGATTGACTAGCATGTCCAATCAGCAACAATGGAGACCCCATGTAGGTGATAAGCGTACCTCATTTCTACCAGTCATCAGCTACGGCATCAGTCCAATGTTGGTTTGCTGCATCTTACACTTCTCTACTGCTCTCTATGTGTCCTGTGTCTGTAAGTAGTGGGTGGGTGAGTATAAGTTTACGCTACGAGCGAATGCTTTAACCACTAGACTACATGTACCTGACCACCCCTGTCTGTAACTGACCTTTTATAACCTAACATTCACTTGAAGCCAAGTCATTCCTAACACTCCTACATCTTAATAATTTACCATGAAATATCATTTCAAATACAAAGAGAATAGTTTTTGATGATGGATGGTTTTAACCTTTTACCCATGTTTAAGATATTCTTTCAAATGCAGCTAAACATGACAGGCAATTTTCTCAAGGCCTTGACAGCCCTGCTTATTGCACGCCTCAGTCAGAATGCGTCGAGGTTAAGCTCCGTCCTCAACGATATCAACAACGTGAAGTCCTCAGGGGTATTCATGTGCGTGTCTCTGTCACACATTAAAAGAGCAGGTCAATACGCCCTTTACAGCCTTGAGGTGTAGAAATGTAGATCTTTCCGAGTTCCATCCCTTGACCATCTGGATCTTTATATTTGTTATCAGCGGTGGTGGGTTTTCAAGATTTGCCAACACTCATCACAATGCTCATTATAGGAGTACAAATTTATAGTTTTTATTTGGCGAACTGCTTCTATCCAGGTTGCAAAAGTCTATAGAGAGTCAAGGTATGTTGTTTAACGCCGCTGTCAACAATATTCCAGCTATATGACAGACGGCAGCTGTACATTGTCCCAAACATATGTATAAATGGCGGAAGCATAAGCGTGTCCTCTTTAATACATAAACTATCACTAAACCCAGGCATCAGACATGTTTACTCCAAATAGGTTTAACTTGATATTTTACTGCAAATCCATCTGTCCTGTTCGTCAACCAAATATCAAACGTAGACGGTTGATTGAAACACAACCTCAAAATTTGATATGAGCATACTATGTGCTCAAAATGTGATCAGTAATGTTGACGTATTTGATAAGCACCGCTTTACGATATTTCTCACAACATAATCTTCATAAGGATCGCAAACAAAACCACATTAATAAATCTCATTCACAATCCATTCAAACATATCCATTTATAAGTATGGATATCAACAGGATTTTGACGCACAACAGCGCCTGATGGTACGTCTGAGTTAATAGTTTCTATGCTCATCTAACTGATTATATAGTTTACTCACGTGCTTGAAGCCTACCTTATCTATATGGTTAGTATAGTTGTAGTTGCTCGAACAAGAAACTTAAAATACGAAGAAGTTATGCAGTGAGGTATCTGTCTGAAAGTAATGGAGTCTGGACCAGACAATCCAGCCAGTGCCATCATGAGCATCCCAAACCTGACGAAATGTACATGCCTCTTTTGTATTCAATTTGGATTCCTAAGCCCCATAAACGTCCATTCAAAGATAGATACATTGCAGGGTTCATCAGAGGAAGGGATTTTTTGTATTCACAGAAAGTGTTTGAGAACAATGAAATTAATACCATGCGAAATCTAAAAAACACAAAGGATTTGCTTGATATTTCGGAAAAGAACCAAATTTAATTCGTCATATACAACATTTGCCACGTTCGTTCGTCAAATACCACAACTATTCACTCGTTTCATAAAATTAGTATCACACGGGAGCTCGTTTAGTATTCTATATATTTCATACATTTGTCCTGTGAATGACCCACTATATCAAGTCGATTATCCATTCCTTGCCATCTTTTGGGACACGATGATGCTCGATACAAGATTACCAGAAGCGTCGAGGGACGAGAACGTGGGAGGAAATAACAAAACCCATACCAAGTTCTTGATCAACTTGTTCTACTGGCACTGATGCATGCACTCGGTAACTTCTGAACCAGGCTACATAGACAAGTAGTCTTTACCCAGACGCACTGCTTCAGACAAAATAGTGGGGTCCGTAAGTAACATCGGCTTTGGTTTGGCTTCATTACAGATTTGTGAGACAACTTGTTTATGGTCATTTGCTCGTTGTTGAACTTGAAAATTGGGTCAGTCTATTGGTTATGGCGTTCGTTCAGAAAAATCCTTTTCGCGAACACCTGATGTCATCACAGTGATTTTCAGTGATTCATTCGTACATTGTTCATCGCGATTGTGCCTTTTATTCCCAGTAGGACCTGTGTCGGCGGATGCTCGAGACTGGTTATTCTCTGGCGTTGACGTTTTATATGTTTCATATTACATCCTTCATACTCCATACTGCATCCTCATACGAAATGGATTGAGGATGGATAATAATTTCTCTATAATTTGGCATACTGACCTGATGCAGGAATGAGTGTATGAGTGTATGAGGGAACATGATGGTCTAGTGGGCTATTCTGACCCGGAATCCCAACAGGACCATACTTATTGCATACATACAATCATATTATTACAATTGTGTTGTCAAATAGTTATGTTGTATTGTCCCATCAATATGTGACAGGAAATATATCAGACATGGTCCTTTTAACCGTATCAGTGCCCTACCATACTATTCATTTACTTGTTTCTTATGAGTTTCTGGGAACCTATTCAAAAGCCGGAAGCACATGGTCGTCCCAATGCCTTATTTGCACCTGAAACATTATAGCTGATCAAGTCAGGATATATTTTGTATCGTCCTTCTTATTCATGGAGTGCATCATTGTTGTTGACGAGGCACATTTCCAATGTGAGATCGTTATTTCATCTCATGTGTACATGTAGTTGATGCTGTAAGCAATGTTGTCAGTACACATTTTGGAAACATGTGTTCCATGATGGCGTCAAGCACAATGTAAAACTTTACACAAGGAAACATGCCAGACTTTTTCCAGGCAGCGGGTATTTTCTTTGTTGAATAGTGTACTTTCACTTGCTCTGTGAATGACCTTTATTATCAAGTTGACTATCAATTCCTTGACATGAGGTGCCTGATACCAGATTACCAGAAGCGACGAGAACGTGGGAAGAAATGCCCATTCATAGTTCTTCACCAACTTTCTTCTACTGACGCTGATGTAGTCTTACAAGTTCGTTGCTTGCACTCAGTTACACTTGAACCAGATTATATATACCTACACGTGGAGAGGCAGCCTTCACCCAGACGCACTGTTCCAGATAAATAGTTAACACTGGAGACATGATGGTCATTTGCTCGTTGTTGAACTGGAGCGTTAGGCCAGTCTATTAGCCAGAGAAAGGACACACGTACCCTTTTCGTGAACACCTGGTGTCATCACTGATTTTCAGTGATATAAATTACACCGCTAATTTGCTTCTTATGCCCAATGGTAGACTGACATTTAGTCCCAGAAATTAGTTATCTTATGTTATAATATATATCTACAAAATAAAAAATAATAATATCCACATGGAACCCTGAACAATCTCAGAGCTGAGGCAGTCTAGACTTGCAAAAGCATTCTGGACTTTAGTTGGACTCCTTTTATAAATTATTCGCTAGGGCCTGAGAGACAGAGCAGCCCAATAGTATCAGTTTCGACAGATAAACGAGAACATAGATCACTCTATTAACACAGATGATGCTTTCAGCCTCTCAGCATGAGAAAGCAAGAGTTTCTTTCCATCCTCACAATGAAACCCTGTGCAGCAGAATATAGGCCACCGGTGAGGTGCCAACAATAGCTGTCACTACTATAGACATTTGGAGCCTACTCAACTCCAACATTGTCTCAAAACAGTCAGCCACATCTGGATCGTAAAATACAAGTGTCATCTCTCTAACGATAGAGGCATATATGATGTTGTTGAGACTGACGTGTTTATAGTCATAACGTCTTGTTAAATAGCGCTTTTCAGGTCGCATCAGGTACTAAGAACAACGTTTTCTTACATTGTTGTCACAAGCACCTTGCCATATGTCAGTAATTCATCACCGTATTGTGGCTGACTTTTGTTTTAAGGTCATTATGAAAATAAATCATAATGATGTTTCCTTCTTTATTTCATCAAGCAGCTTTCGGGATATACTTATCTGGCAAGTCTTTAACCCAGTTTCATATGTATAAATATAAAGATTAGATCCAGATTGTGTATTCTCTGTCGTTGATGTTTTGAATTTGTATATTTTACATAGATTTAATTGCTGCCCGTCTTCGTAATAAGTAAGGTAGATATAGGTGTTGATATGTAACTTAGGCTGAAGCAGGTGTATCTGCATAAGTAAGTTGGGTGCAGTTGTATATCTATAAGTAAGGTAGGTGCTGGTACATACATTGTATGTATAAGTAACGTAGATGCAGGTGTGTATGTATAAGAAAATAGTTGTGTATGGATAAGGAAGTTAGGTGGAGGTGTATATGTATAAGTAAGGTAGATGCAGGTGTATATGTATAAGTAAGTTAGGTGCCGGTGTATATGTATAAGTAAGATAGGTACAGGTGTATATGTATAAGTAAGTTAGGTGCAGGTATGTCTGTATAAGTAATATAGGTAAAGGTGTTAAGTATGAAAAAGGTAGGTGTAGGTGTATATGTGTAAGTAAGTTAGGTGCAGGTGTATATGTATAGTAAGGTAGGAGCTGGTACATACATTGTATGTATAAGTAAGTTAGGTGCAGGTGTATATGTATAAGTAAGGTAGGTGCAAGTGTGTATGTATAAGTAATATAGGTAAAGGTGTATATGTATAAGTAAGTTAGATGCAGGTGTATATGTATAAGTAAGGTAGATGCAGGTGTATATCTATAAGTAAGGTAGGTGCAGTTGTATATGTATAAGTAAGGTAGGTGCTGGTACATACATTGTATGTATCAGTAAGGTAGATGCAGGTGTGTGTGTATAAGAGCATAGTTGTGTATGTGTAAGTAAGTTAGGTGGAGATGTATATGTATAAGTAAGTTAGGTGGAGGTGTATATGTATAAGTAAGTTAGGTGGAGGTGTATATGTATAAGTAAGTTAGATGCAGGTGTATATGTATAAGCAAGGTAGGTGCAGGTGTATATGTATAAGCAAGGTAGGTGCAGGTGTATATGTATATGTAAGGTAGGTGCAGGTGTATATGTATAAGCAAGGTAGGTGCAGGTGTATATGTATAAGTAAGGTAGGTGCAGGTGTATATGTATAAATACGTTAAGTGCAGGTGTACACTGAGCGGTATTCGGTCACAGTATGGTGCGTCCGACAACGCTTGAAATAAACATGGGGTAATATTAAAATTATCTTTTCGATGTCATCAGGCCACCCAATGCGTCACACTCTTACACTAACATTATAAACCAAATTATCTCAACATTTTTATCAAAGAAAACTGAAACTTTAAACACATTCAGTTTAAATATTAATGTATTATAGAATGTCTGTCCTTCGTTGTCAGTAACAACTATGTGTGTGTCAAATTAAAGGCGAAAATAATTACATAAATCACAGCTCCATCAACCGTGTACAAATGAACTGAAACCTTTGAAATGCTGCTCTACGTCAGGGCATGCTATAAATCTGTTCCCTCAAGAAACAGAACTATTTTGAATACCTAATTGCCATGTCGTGGCTGTCTGGTTGAATCTATCAGTAAATAAGGTATTTACTGGTTCCATCATTGTGACATGAAACTTAAGACAAGTGGATAATTATTGGTATCCCTTTCGAGGAATGTATCGTTTTATGTTGCAATTGCAAGGCCCGGAATTATTCATGAAGCAGTTACAACTCCTTGGCTAGCTTCTTTAAGTGACATTTGGAAGATACGAGTCACCACAATGACATATGATGTCGTATACTGCACTGGAAGGATCATCTGGTATTGTTGAAGGTCTGTCATTGGTGGATATTATACTTGTGTGTGTGGGGGGGGGGGGGGGGGGGGGGGGGTGTGGCTTGTTGAATGGTGAAGGTACTTCTCAGATTGGGTGGGTGTGTGATACACACTGGTCTGGAGTTGGTTGTCAACTTTCTGGACTCAACATAGTTACAGACATGAAGAAATGAGAAGATAACCATTATTTATCCACATGTGAATAACTTCCCTACTTCACATTTCTGTTCATCACTTGCTAGTATGTATACCGAAACGTCGCAGTAATTGTAATATAGAAGAACGAACTATATCACTTGTACTCCTTAGCTATCGATAGCTGCTTACGTCCCCGTCACTGTCTCCGCCAATGATAGTTGTGCCCTGAAGCAATGAGAAGATAATGAAAGGGAATCTTTTACTCTTTGACTAATACGAAATTGCGCCAAGGCTTATGGGTTTATTTTGTTTAACTACAGACATTGCTTTAATGGAATTGAAACTGATACCTACCCTTAAGCATGTTATCATTATGTTTCAAAAGAAAATGTATTCTTATTATAGATCAACTAGCTTGTTAAGTAAGATTGGAGGGAACCTTATATTGTTACCATCAGAATTGGATATTTGAGTTACACTCGTCGCATGTCCATTGCAACTCGTCAGTATCACCTATCACACATATCAGTGAGTGGCTGTGATCGGCATCATTTATCCATCAGTCTCCAGTTAGACCACACTTGGTGACCGGCATCACTCATCCATCAGTCTCCAGTAGGATCACTGTGAGCGACCGGCATCATTCACCCACTAGTCACCAGTTTGACCACTGTCAGTAGCGGAACTGCTGCGGGCGACAAGCCTCATATGCCCATCAGTCACCAACGAGACCATTGCAAAGTAATGACCATATCAAGCGATGAAGGTGGCATACATCGGTTGTCGTATCAGTTTCCACTTCATAAAAGACCAATGTGATTGACTAGCATGTCCAATCAGCAACAATGGAGACCCCATGTAGGTGATAAGCGTACCTCATTTCTACCAGTCATCAGCTACGGCATCAGTCCAATGTTGGTTTGCTGCATCTTACACTTCTCTACTGCTCTCTAAGTGTCCTGTGTCTGTAAGTAGTGGGTGGGTGAGTATAAGTTTACGCTACGAGCGAATGCTTTAACCACTAGACTACATGTACCTGACCACCCCTGTCTGTAACTGACCTTTTATAACCTAACATTCACTGGAAGCCAAGTCATTCCTTACACTCCTACATCTTAATAATTTACCATGAAATGTCATTTCAAATAGTTTTTGATGATGGATGGTTTTAACCTTTTACCCATGTTTAAGATATTCTTTCAAATGCAGCTAAACATGACAGGCAATTTTCTCAAGGCCTTGACAGCCCTGCTTATTGCACGCCTCAGTCAGAATGCGTCGAGGTTAAGCTCCGTCCTCAACGATATCAACAACGTTAAGTCCTTAGGGGTATTCATGTGCGTGTCTCTGTCACACATTAAAAGAGCAGGTCAATACGCCCTTTACAGCCTTGAGGTGTAGAAATGTTGATCTTTCCGAGTTCCATCCCTTGACCATCTGGATCTTTATATTTGTTATCAGCGGTGGTGGGTTTTCAAGATTTGCCAACACTCTTCACAATGCTCATTATAGGAGTACAAATTTATAGTTTTTATTTGGCGAACTGCTTCTATCCAGGTTGCAAAAGTCTATAGAGAGTCAATGTATGTTGTTTAACGCCGCTGTCAACAATATTCCAGCTATATGACAGACGGCAGCTGTACATTGTCCCAAACATATGTATAAATGGCGGAAGCATAAGCGTGTCCTCTTTAATACATAAACTATCACTAAACCCAGGCATCAGACATGTTTACTCCAAATAGGTTTAACTTGATATTTTACTGCAAATCCATCTGTCCTGTTCGTTAACCAAATATCAAACGTAGACGGTTTATTGAAACACAACCTCAAAATTTGATATGAGCATACTATGTGCTCAAAATGTGATCAGTAATGTTGACGTATTTAATGAGCACCGCTTTACGATATTTCTCACAACATAATCTTCATAAGGATCGCAAACAAAACCACATTAATAAATCTCATTCACAATCCATTCAAACATATCCATTTATAAGTATGGATATCAACAGGATTTTGACGCACAACAGCGCCTGATGGTACGTCTGAGTTAATAGTTTCTATGCTCATCTAATTGATTATATAGTTTTCTCACGTGCTTGAAGCCTACCTTATCTATATGGTTAGTAAAGTTGTAGTTGCTCGAACAAGAAACTTAAAATACGAAGAAGTTATGCAGTGAGGTATCTGTCTGAAAGTAATGGAGTCTGGACCAGACAATCCAGCCAGTGCCATCATGAGCATCCCAAACCTGACGAAATGTACATGCCTCTTTTGTATTCAATTTGGATTCCTAAGCCCCATAAACGTCCATTCAAAGATAGATACATTGCAGGGTTCATCAGAGGAAGGGATTTTTTGTATTCACAGAAAGTATTTGAGAACAATGAAATTAATACCATGCGAAATCTAAAAAACACAAAGGATTTGCTTGATATTTCGGAAAAGAACCAAATTTAATTCGTCATATACAACATTTGCCACGTTCGTTCGTCAAATACCACAACTATTCACTCGTTTCATAAAATTGGTATCACACGGGAGCTCGTTTAGTATTCTATATATTTCATACATTTGTCCTGTGAATGACCCACTATATCAAGTCGATTATCCATTCCTTGCCATCTTTTGGGACACGATGATGCTCGATACAAGATTACCAGAAGCGTCGAGGGACGAGAACGTGGGAGGAAATAACAAAACCCATACCAAGTTCTTGATCAACTTGTTCTACTGGCACTGATGCATGCACTCGGTAACTTCTGAACCAGGCTACATAGACAAGTAGTCTTTACCCAGACGCACTGCTTCAGACAAAATTGTGGGGTCCGTAAGTAACATCGGCTTTGGTTTGGCTTCATTACAGATTTGTGAGACAACTTGTTTATGGTCATTTGCTCGTTGTTGAACTTGAAAATTGGGTCAGTCTATTGGTCATGGCGTTCGTTCAGAAAAATCCTTTTCGCGAACACCTGATGTCATCACAGTGATTTTTAGTGATTCATTCGTACATTGTTCATCGCGATTGTGCCTTTTATTCCCAGTAGGACCTGTGTCGGCGGATGCTCGAGACTGGTTATTCTCTGGCGTTGACGTTTTATATGTTTCATATTACATCCTTCATACTCCATACTGCATCCTCATACGAAATGGATTGAGGATGGATAATAATTTCTCTATAATTTGGCATAATGACCTGATGCAGGAATGAGTGTATGAGTGTAAGAGGGAACATGATGGTCTAGTGGGCTATTCTGACCCGGAATCCCAACAGGACCATACTTATTGCATACATACGATCATATTATTACAATTGTGTTGTCAAATAGTTATGTTGTATTGTCCCATCAATATGTGACAGGAAATATATCAGACATGGTCCTTTTAACCGTATCGGTGCCGTACCATACTATTCATTTACTTGTTTCTTATGAGTTTCTGGGGACCTATTCAAAAGCCGGAAGCACATGGTCCTTTTAACCGTCTCAATGCCTTATTTGCACCTGAAACATTATTGCTGATCAAGTCAGGATATATTTTGTATCGTCCTTCTTATTCATGGAGTGCATCATTGTTGTTGACGAGTCGCATAACCAATGTGAGATCGTTATTTCATATCTTGTGTACATGTAGTTGATGCTGTAAGCAATGTTGTCAGTACACATTATGGAAACATGTGTTCCACGATGGTATGAAGCACAATGTAAAACTTTACGCCAGGAAACAAGCCAGACTTTGTCCAGGCAGCGGGTATTTTCTTTGTCGTATAGTGTACTTTCACTTGCTCTGTGAATGACCCTCTACATCAAGCTGACTATCAATTCCTTGACATGAGGTGCCTGATACCAGATTACCAGAAGCGACGAGAACGTGGGAAGAAATGCCCATTCATAGTTCTTCACCAACTTTCTTCTACTGACGCTGATGTAGTCTTACAAGTTCGTTGCTTGCACTCAGTAACACTTGAACCAGATTATATATACCTACACGTGGAGAGGCAGCCTTCACCCAGACGCACTGTTCCAGCTAAATAGTTAACACTGGAGATATGATGGTCATTTGCTCGTTGTTGAACTGGAGCGTTAGGCCAGTCTATTAGTCAGAGAAAGGACACACGTACCCTTTTCGTGAACACCTGGTGTCATCACTGATTTTCAGTGATATAATTTACACCGCTAATTTGCTTCTTATGCCCAATGGTAGACTGACATTTAGTCCCAGAAATAAGTTATATTATGTTATAATATATATCTACAAAATAAAAAATAATAATATCCAAATGGAGCCCTGAACAATCTCAGAGCTGAGGCAGTCTAGACTTGCAAAAGCATTCTGGACTTGAGTTGGACTCGTTTTATAATTTATTCGCTAGGGCCTGAGAGACAGAGCAGCCCAATGGTATCAGTTTCGACAGATAAACGAGATTCTCCGCCGTTGAAGTTTCACATTCCATCCTTCACATGGGTACGTGATGGAGAAATCATGAGAATCTGTTGATTCCAGAAGTAGAATCTAATTATTTCACCAACTTCAATCATGTTATGATTGATATATACTTTCTCTATAATTTTCCATTGTGACCAACAGATTCGTCAGTTTTACTTGTGCAAAATGCACCTTAAGAATTGTCAGTTAAACTGTGAAACAATAGAAGCTATACCTCTCAGTTGATTTTATCATGTGTTTGATTTTTGATTGAAAATATCCTAAGTCAGCCATGTTATATCCAAAACATGAAATGTTTAGCCAGCCCTAGAAGCATAGTTCTACATGGTTATACTTTATAAAAATAGAATTCGAAAGAAATGACATAATACACGTGAATATGGATATCTTAGATATCTTATCTTCGAAAATTAATGAATTTGCCTTTTTAGCACTAATTTACATTTCAAACACGGTAGAGGGCACGTGCTTGCACATTCATTTCTTACCCTAGTCTTCACTGAACAAATCTATTTTAACACAAATATACCAAGCCACAGATTATTTTTTACAAGCTGTTACAGGAATGTCTGATGATAAAATAGACATATTCAAATTTAATAACAATACTTTGAAGTTTCAATTACGAAAGAAACAAACTCGATAGATTTTCTTTTGCCCCACAGTTTATGTTTGGGGAATATTATTTTACATATGTTGGAACATGATGGTCTAGTGGGATGAGGTGCCGCGGTTCGCTGTGCCGCGTTCCCCTGTGGTTGTGCCAGAATCAGCTGATCATGCGATCGAATAACCAGATTACTCCTGATTAAAATATGCCTGGTTACTCAACACCAAACTCACGATCGTTGGTAAACGTCTTAGATCCTGCATCACTTTGGGATTTCATTTCAAATTAGATTCGCCTGTGGGAATGTATTATTGTTCAATCGAATCCCAGAAGGCATTGGGTCCTTATCCATCGTGGTATAACTGAAATCCTATTCAAATCGAAGTTTTAAATTAATTCTCTCCCTTCTACTGGATTATCAGATTATTTCAGAAAAGAAGAATCGAAATCAAATTCATACGACAATCCAGAGGAGGCCTGTGTATTGTTTTGAATGCAGACATGAGGTGAAATAGGGCTTAATATCGTCCCATTCAAGATTATTGCAATATTGTGTGCGTGTTCATATACTAGTCCGGACCTATGCCGGCTTTTATAGTCCTAGCCTACTGAGATACCATGCCAGTTTTAACAGTAAAACGTATACTGATTTTATTGTCTTATTGTCGAACAAGTGCCATCTTTTAACATCTTTTGGTATGATGCGACCGGGGATCGGACTACCGATCGTCTGCTCCCCAGGCAGATGCTCTTTATCACCAAACCACGGGGGTGGTCCTCCTCACTGGGTACTTCATTGTCGCATATAATCAATACAGTGACACAAGTTTGGATGGTACCGTCAACACCTACATAATTTTGTTGCTGGTTACTTAATTAATACCGTTGGGAAGGAAGTCAAATGTACATTTATTAAAAGCCTATAGTCAACCATGTATAAATAGCAACTATATAAACATATATCATTCACAGCATATTTCAGCCATCCATGACTATATTTTCTGTTTAATGCTTTGGAGAACCTTCTTAGAACAAAGATTACTCTATTAACACAGATGATGCTTTCAGCCTCTCAGCATGTCAAAGCAAGGGTTTCTTTTCATCCTCACAATGAAACCCTGTGCAGCAGAATATAGGCCACCGGCCACTACTCTAGACATTTGGAGCCGAGCCTACTCAACTCCAACTTTGTCTCAAAACAGTCAGCCACATCTGGATCGTAAAATACAAGTGTCATCTCTCTAACGATAGAGGCATATATGATGTTATTGAGACTGACGTGTTTATAGTCATAACGTCTTGTTAAATAGCGCTTTTCAGTTCGCATCAGGCACTAAGAACAACGTTTTCTTTCATTGTTGTCACAAGCACCTTGCCATATGTCAGTAATTCATCAACGTATTGTGGCTGACTTTTGTTTTAAGGTCATTATTAAAATAAATCAAAATGATGTCTGCTTCTTTATTTCATTAAGCAGCGTTTCGGGATATACTTATCTGGCAAATCTTCAACCCAGTTTCATATGTATAAATATAAAGATTAGATCCAGATTGTGTATTCTCTGTCGTTGATGTTTTCAATTTGTATATTTTACATTGATCTCATTGATACTAGGTGCTGCCCGTCCTCGTAAGGTGTAAGGTAGATATAGGTGTTGATATGTAACTTAGGTTGAAGCAGGTGTATCTGCATAAGTAAGTTGGGTGCAGTTGTAAATCTATAAGTAAGGTAGGTGCTGGTACATACATTGTATGTATAAGTAACGAAGATGCAGGTGTGTATGTATAAAAACATAGTTTTGTATGGATAAGTAAGTTAGGTGCAGATGTATATGTATAAGTACGGTAGGTGAAGGTGTATATGTATAAGTAAGGTAGATGAATGTGTATATGCATAAGCAAGGTAGGTGCAGGTGTACATGTATAAGTAAGGTAGACGCAGTTGTATATGTATAAGTAACGTAGACGCAGGTGTGTATGTATAAGAACATAGTTTTGTATGGATAAGTAAGTTAGGTGGAGATGTATATGTATAAGCAAGGTAGGTGTAGGTGTATATGTATAAGTAAGGTAGATGCATGTGTATATGAATAAGTAAGTTAGGTGCAGGAGCATATGTATAAGCACGGTAGGTGCAGGAATATATGTATAAGTAAGGTGGATGCAGGTATACATGTGTATGTAAGGTAGGTGCATGTGTATATGTATAAGCACGGTCGGTGCAGGAATATATGTATAAGTAAGTTAGGTGCAAGAGCATATGTATAAGCACGGTAGGTGCAGGTGTATATGTATAAGCAAAGGTAGATGCAGGTGTATATGTATAAGAAAAGTGGGTGCAGGTATACATGTGTATGTAAGGTAGGTGCAGATGTATAGGTATAAGCAAGGTAGGTGCAGGTGCTGATGCCTCGCCTTATATTTTTTCTTCTAACCTAATATGACACGGTGTACGGCAACTTAAGACACATAACTAATATTATTGGTATGTCACAGTGATGTATATGGTAACCATATAACTTTATCATCTTATTCTCATATGTTGTGCAGGTCGTGGTGACGTAACTATCAGAAACTTGTTCTAGGAGCTACGAAATTATTTTCTGAATGACGATACACTGAGCGGTATTCGGTCACAGTGTGGTGCGTCCGACAACGCTTGTAATAAACATGGGGTAACATTAAAATTATTTTTTTGATGTCATCAGACCACCCACTGCGTCACACTCTTACACTAACATTATAAACCAAATGATCTCAACAACTTGATCAAAGCAATCTGAAACTCTAAACACATTCAGTTTAAATATTAATGCACAATAGAATGTCTGTCCTTCGTTGTCAATAACAACTATGTGTGTGTCAAGTTAAAGGCGAAAATAATTATTTGGTCTCGTCCTGTGCTCAAAATCACAGCACCATCAATTGTGTGCAAATAAACTGAAACCTTTGAAATGCTGCTCAACGGCAGGACATGCTATAAATCTGTTCCCTCAAGAAGCAGAACTATGTCGAATACCCAATTGCCATGTCTTGGCTGTCTGGTTGAAACATTATGCTTCATTGATAAACATGAATAGGATTATCAAGACGGGATAGGTAAAACAATACAGTGATTGATTTGGACAAGCTGATTGGGAATCAGTGTAATTGCAATGTCTTGGCTGTCTGGTTGAATCTCTCAGTAAATAAGGTATTTACTGGTTCCATCATTGTGACATGAAACTTAAGACAAGTGGATAATTATTGGTATCCACTTCGAGGAATGTATCGTTTTATGTTGCAATTGCAAGGGGGGTTATTCACGAAGCAGTTACAGCTCCTTGGCTAGCTTCTTTAAGTGACAGAAGTTGGTATGATGAATGAAGGAGCTAGTTCTATGGATATACAACTTCTTTATTACAATGACTGCGCCGTTTCGGTGTAGATACTGACACCGGCATCAAGCAAGTGTTGAACAGAAATGTGAAGTAGGGACGTTATATACTGGTACATGTGGATAATTGATGGTTATACAAGACAAAGTTTACACAACAGAAAAGGTTAAAATATTATCCTTGATTGATATACATGAGTTTGATTATCAAGACGGGATAGGTAAAACAATAGAGTGATTGATATGAACAAGTTGATTGGGAGTCAGTGTAAGGAGAGACAATGAAAACGAGATTAAGGCTGTTTAGTGATGAGCTCATGGTGGGCCGCTGGAATGTAATTACCTTGATTGTTGTTGATGGCTGGTTGGAATCTTTTGATGTGGATGACTTCTATGAGTTTCCTTATCTTGGAGATTCCTAGTAAGTACTTTGATGTTGTGCCAATGGATGTTGTGAGCTGGATGGGTTCGGATGTGGTCAGATCAAGAGGTCAGATTTGGAGTCTTTTTCTGCACTGATGTTTTATGATCCTGAATTATTAATGGGAGAGGCCTTGATGTTTTGCCAAAATACGAGTCACCACAATGACATATGAAGTGGTATACTGCACTGGAAGGATCATCTGGTGTTGTTGAAGGTCTGTCATTGGTGCATATTATACTTGTGGGGGCTGGTTTGATGAGTGGTGAAGGTACTGCTCAGATTGGGTGGGTGTGTGATTCACACTGGTCTGGAGTTGGTTGTCAACTTTCTGGACTCAACATAGTTACAGACATGAAGAAATGAGAAGATAACCATAATTTATCCACATGTGAATAACTTCCCTACTTCACATTTCTGTTCATCACTTGCTAGTATGTATACCGAAACGTCGCAGTAATTGTAATATAGAAGAACGAACTATATCACTTGTACTCCTTAGCTATCGATAGCTGTTTACGTCCCCGTCACTGTCTCCGCCAATGATAGTTGTGCCCTGAAGCAATGAGAAGATAATGAAAGGGAATCTTATACTCTTTGACTAATACGAAATTGCGCCAAGGCTTATGGGTTTATTTTGTTTAACTACAGACATTGCCTTAATGGAATTGAAACTGATACCTACCCTTAAGCATGTTGTCATTATGTTTCAAAAGAAAATGTATTCTTATTATAGATTAATATAATTCTCTATAATTTTGCATTATGACCAACAGTTGCGTCAGTTTTACTTGTGCAAAATGCACGTTCAGTATTGTCAGTTAAACTGTGAAACGAAAGAAACTATACCTCTCAGTTGATTTTATCATACGTTTGATTTTTAATTGAAAATATCCCAAGTCAGCCATGTTATATCCAAAACATGAACTGTTTAGCCAGTCCTAAAAGAATAGTTCTACATGGTTATACTTTAAAAAATATAATTTGATTTAAAACTTTTAAAATTAACAAAATAAGTCACATAATACACAACTGATGATGGGTATCTTAGATATCTTATCTTCGAAAATAAATTAATTTGCCTTTTCAGCACAAATTTACATTTCAAACATTTTAGGGGGCATGTGCTTGCAAATTCATTTCTTACCTCAGTCTTCACTGAACAAATCTATTTTAACACAAATTTACCAAACCACAGATTACATTTTACATGCTGTTACAGGAATGTCTGATGATAAAATAGACATAATCAAATTTGTTAACAATTCTTTTAAGTTTCAATTACATAAGAAACAAACTCGATATACTTTTAAGTTTGGGGACTATTATATTATATATGTTGGAACATGATGATCTAGTGGGCTAAAGTGCCGCAGTTTGCTGTGCCGCGTTTCTCATGTGGTTGTGCCAGAATCAGCTGATCGAATATCAGATTACTCCTGATTAAAATATGCCTGGTTACTCAACACCAAACTCACGATCGTCGGTAAACGTCTTAGACCTGCATCACTTTGGGCTTTGATTTCAAATTAAATTCGTCAGTGTGATTTTATTCAATCAAACCCCAGAAGGCTTGGGTCCGTATCCGTCGTCGTATAACTGATATCCTATTCAAATCGAAGTTTTAAATTAATTCTCTCCCTTCTACTTGATTATCAAATTGTTTCAGAAAAGAAGAACCGAAATCAAATTCATACGACAATCCAGAGGAGGCCTGTGTATTGTTTTGAATGCAGACATAGCGTGAGGTGAAATAGGGCTTAAGATCGTCCCATTCAAGATTATTGAAATATTGTGTGCGTGTTCATATACTAGTCCGGACCTATGCCGGCTTTTATAGTCCTAGCCTACTGAGATACCATGCCAGTTTTAACAGTAAAACGTATACTGATTTTATTGTCTTATTGTCGAACAAGTGCCATCTTTTAACATCTTTTGGTATGATGCGACCGGGGATCGGACTACCGACCTTCTGCTCCCCAGGCAGATGCTCTATATCACCAAACCACGGGGGTGGTCCTACTCACTGGGTGCTTCATTGTCGTGTGTAGTTAATACAGTGACACAAGTTTGGATGGTACCGTCAGAACCTACATATTTTTGCTGCTGTTTACTTAATACCGTTATGAAGGAAGTCAAATGTACATTTATTAAAAAGCCTAAAGTCAATCATGTATACATTAGCAACTAAATAGACATATATCATTCACGACATATTGCAGCCATCCACGACTATATTTTCTGTTTAATCTTCTTAGAACATAGATCACTCTATTATCACAGATGATGCTTTCAGCCTCTCAGCATGAGAAAGCAAGGGTTTCTTTCCATCCTCACAATGAAACCCTGTGCAGCAGAATATAGGCCACCGGTGAGGTGCCAACAATAGCTGTCACTACTATAAACATTTGGAGCCTACTCAACTCCAACTTTGTCTCAAAACAGTCAGCCCCATCTGGATCGTAAAATACAAGTGTCATCTCTCTAACGAGAGAGGCATATATGATGTTGTTGAGACTGGCGTGTTTATAGTCATAACGTCTTGTTAAATAGCGCTTTTCAGTTCGCATCAGGCACTAAGAACAACGTTTTCTTTCATTGTTGTCACAAGCACCTTGCCATATGTCAGTAATTCATCACCGTATTGTGGCTGACTTTTGTTTTAAGGTCATTATAAAAATAAATCAAAATGATGACTCTTTCTTTATTTCATTAAGCAGTGTTTCGGGATATACTTATCTGGCAAATCTTCAACCCAGTTTCATATGTATAAATATAAAGATTAGACCTAGATTGAGTATTCACTGGCGTTGATGTTTTGAATTTGTATATTTTACATTGATCTCATTGATACTAGGTGCTGCCCGTCTTCATAATAAGTAAAGAAGATATAGGTGTATAGACGTAAGTTAGGTTGAAGCAGGTGTATCTGCATAAGTAAGTTGGGTGCAGTTGTATATCTATAAGTAAGGTAGGTGCTGGTACATACATTGTATGTATAAGTAAGTTTGGTGCAGGTTGTTATGTATAAGAACGTGAGGTGCAGCTGTACATGTAAAAACAAGGTAGGTGCAGGTGTATATGTATAAGTAAGGTGGGAGCTGGTATACCTGTGTATGTAAGGTAGGTGCTTGAATATATGCATAGGTACGGTAGGTGCAGGTGTATATGTGTAAGTAAGGTAGGTGCAGGTGTATTGGTATAAGCAAGGTACATGTACATGTAGGTGCAGGTGCTGATGCCTCGCCCAATATCCAAACTTAAGACACATAACTGATATTATTGGTATGTCACAATATCAACTTTATCATCTTAATCTCATATGTAGTGCAGGTCGTGGTGATGTAACTATCAGAAGCTTGTTCTAGGAGCTACGAAATTCTTTTCTGAATGACGATACACTGAGCAGTATTCGGTCACAGTGTGGTGCGTCCGACAACGCTTGTAATAAACATGGGGTAACATTAAAATTATTTTTTTGATGTCATCAGACCACCCAATGCGTCACACTCTTACACTAACATTATAAACCAAATGATCTCAACATTTTGATCAAAGAAAACTGAAACTCTAAACACATTCTGTTTAAATATTGATGCACAATAGAATGTCTGTCCTTCGTTGTCAATAACAACTATGTGTGTCAAATTAAAGGCGAAAATAATTATTTGGTCTCGTCCTGTGCTCAAAATCACAGCTCCATCAATCGTGTACAAATAAACTGAAACCTTTGAAATGCTGCTCAACGTCAGGGCATGCTATGATAAATCCTCTCCCTCAAGAAGCAGGAATATTTCGAATATCTAATTGCAATGTCTTGGCTGTCTGGTTGAATCTATCAGTAAATAAGGTATTTACTGGTTCCATCATTATGACGTGAAACGTAAGACAAGTGGATAATTATTGTTATCCACTTCGAGGAATGTATCGTTTTATGTTGCAATTGCAAGGGGAATTATTCATGAAGCAATTACAACTCCTTGGCTAGTTTCTTTAAGTGACATTTTGAAGTTGGTATGATGAATGAAAGAGCTAGTTCTTTGATATACACCTTCGTTTTTAGAATGACTGCGACGTTTCGGTACAGATACTGACACCGGTATCAAGCAAGTGATGAACAGAAATGTGAAGTAGGGACGTCATATACATGTACATGTGGATAATTGATGTTTAACAAAGACAAAAAGTTTAAACAACAGAATTGGTTAAAACATTATGCTTGATTGATAAAAATAGGATTATCAAGACGGGATGGGTAAAACAATGCAGTGATTAATATGGACAAGTTGATTGGGAGTCAGTGTAAGAAGAGACAATGGAAATGAGATTAAGGTTGTTTAGGATGAGCTCACGGTAGGCCGCTGGAAAGTAATTACCTTGAATGTTGTTGATGGCTGGTTGGAATCTTTTGATTAGGATCACTTCTATGAGTTTCCTTATCTTGTAGTTTGTATGATTTCTTTGACGTTGTTCCAATAGATGTTGTGGGCTGGATTGGCTCGGATATGGTCAGATGTAGAGGTCAGATTTGGAGTCTTTCTTCTGTACTAATGTTTTATGTTCCTGAATTATTAATGGGAGAGGCCTTGATGTTTCGCCAACATACGAGCCACCACAATGACATATGATGTGGTATACTGCACTGGAAGGATCATCTGGTGTTGTTGAAGGTCTGTCATTGGTGGATATTATACATGTGGGGGCTGGTTTGATGAACTTTCTGGACTCAACATAGTTACAGACATGAAGAAATGAGAAGATAACCATAATTTATCCACATGTAAATAACTTCCCTACTTCACATTTCTGTTCATCACTTGCTAGTATGTATACCGAAACGTCGCAGTAATTGTAATATAGAATAACGAACTATATCACTTGTACTCCTTGGCTATCGATAGGTGTTTACGTCCCCGTCACTGTCTCCGCCAATGATAGTTGTGCCCTGAAGCAATGAGAAGATAATGAAAGGGAATCTTATACTCTTTGACTAATAAGAAATTGCATCAAGGCTTATGGGTTTATTTTGTTAAACTACAGACATTGCTTTAATGGAATAGAAACTGATACCTACCCTTAAGCATGTTGTCATTATGTTTCAAAAGAAAATGTATTCTTATTATAGATCAACTAGCTTGTAAAGTAAGATTGAAGGGAACCTTATGTTGTTACCATTAAAATTGGATATTTGAGTTTCGCTCGTCGCATGTCCATTGCAACTCGTCAGTATGTCAGTGAGTGGCAGTGATCGGCATCATTTATCCATCAGTCTCCAGTTAGACCACACTTGGTGACCGGCATCACTCATCCATCAGTCTCCAGTAGGATCACTGTGAGCGACCGGCATCATTCACCCACTAGTCACCAGTTTGACCACTGTCAGTAGAGGAACTGCTGCGGGCGACAAGCCTCATATGCCAATCAGTCACCAACGAGACCATTGCAAACTAATTTAAGTAATGACCATATCAAGCGATGAAGGTGACCAACATCGGTTGTCGTATCAGTTTCTACTTCACAAAAGACCAATGTGATTGACTAGCATGTCCAATCAGCAACAATAGAGACCCCATGTAGGTGATAAGCGTACCTCATTTCTACTACGGCATCAGTCCAATGTTGGTTTGCTGCATCTTACACTTCTCTACTGCTCTCTATGTGTCCTGTGTCTGTAAGTAGTGGGTGGGTGAGTATAACTTTACGCTGCGAGCGAATGCTTTAAGCACTAGACTACCTCACCGCCCCTGTCTGTAACTGACCTTCTATAATCTAACATTCACTTGGAGCCAAGTCATTAAAAACACGTGATACAAACATTCCTACATCTTAGTAATTTACCATGAAATGTCATTTCATATACAAATAGAATAGTTTTTGATGATGGATGGTTTTAACCTTTTACCCATGTGTAAGATATTCTTTCAAATGCAGCTAAACATGAAAGGCAATTTTCTCAAGGCCTTGACAGCCCTGCTTATTGCACGCCTCAGTCAGAATGCGTCGAGATTGTCATTTTAAATGGTGTGGTTAAGCTCCATCCTCAACGATATCAACAACGTGAAGTCCTCAGGGATATTCATGTGCGTGTTTCTGTCACACATTAAAAGAGCAGGGCCTAGATCTTAGCCCTAAGATTATCGTAAAGTTATCGTAAGGAAATCGTAGGCTATCGTAGCCTATTTTCGAAACTATCGTAGCCCTGAGATATCTTAAGTTTGTCGTAAATCTAAGATAGCCCTATACCTGTCGTAAGTTTATTTTATCTTCATCCAAGATGGCGGCATACTTTTCCATAGATATTTTGCCAAACAATTAGTCCGCTTTACGTTCAAACATTGACATTTCATTTTGTAAAACTGAGTGATTCAAATTGACACTTCGAAAACACGAAGAACGCATCAAGGATTTCACGTCAAAAATGTTCTTAATCGCGACAGCGATACACATAACTGTGGAGTCGATAGCTTACATTATTTTTCTATCCGAGTCCATGCTGAAGAAGTAGGAAACAACATACCTTTTCGATAGTTTGGGAAGGATAAAAACGGAAGGTGTCGACAGGCTACAGTAACGACCGTGACCTTATTGATAGTTTAGGGGGAGCTAATCTTAGTTCAAACTCTAGTTGAGAGTGGTTTCCCTTGGTATTCGCCAGGGACACCTTGCTGAATGGTATACACTTTTCAACAAGCGCAGAGTTCCGCTGTTATATTTTCTGAGTCGCATTTGTGTCGATGCTTTAGTCTTTATTTTCGCATTTTATAAAATTATATCAATCTATATGTGTAAAAACAACCATAAAGGTTTCGCATAAGTTTTTACATCTAAAATCGTGTGGGACGGGTGGTTTTAATAATTGAATTTTAACTATACAGTGTAGTATTTATTGACTTAACAAGGAAATACATGTGATCAAATATTTGTATACAATATCTAATATTTTTCTTACAAAAAAGTAATTGTAATTTGTTTCGTTTTAACTTCAATACCTACGTTATCTATATCCTCTTGAAAGACAAATATTTGATAAAAAGTGATTAAAAACTGTCTGTTGAACAACTGCATTCTTTAAAAACAGGTGATTAACGGCATATAGATGTATTCCCTTATAAATATAACAATTTACTGAAATTTCGACAGCAAAAGTTAAGCACAGATTTTTGTATCGACAAATCAAATAAAAAATGAGTTCCCATGCTCGTTCTGGTTCTCGTCAAAATGTAGCATAGATTGCACATTGTCCAAAATTCACTTTCAAATATATGTTCGCAGAATAAAGGTTTATTGAATGAAATTTACTGATCAACATAAAATACACATTTTCAATACAATAATCTTTGCATTCAATAAACCGGTTTTAAAACATTTTGGTCTTTGTAATATTTAAGTCTACATCTTCCCGTTTTATGTTTTAAGACCATTCAGACAATAAAATCGTTGTAACGTATAGGGTCAACGGACAATTACTAGTAAATGATCCTCAGCAATTCTGTCAGACAAGCCAAACATCATTGAACTACGTTCTGGAATAGATTTGACACATTACAAAGTATTTCGCTCCTCAGCAAGATTTAAATGAAATCAGACAAATCAGTTTATTAGCTGTACTTAATTTAAAAGGATAGAAAATTACTTCATTATATGTATGTTCACGTTAACTTGTGGCGTGTTCCATGAGACAACATAACTTGACAATTCCTAAATTATCTCTCTTTGCGAACGAAAATTAGTGTCACTTTTAAATTTTGAAAATAATTATGGATCTAGATAGATAAAAAAATAATTTCATCATCTAAATAGTAATAGCTTGATATTGTATTTAAGTCCTTGGTTTATTCGTGAAATATATTGGATACATAAGTAACAAAACAAACTTAACAAGCTTATATTGTCATATAAATTTGCTTGTGCGTGCGCTGCTTCCTGAACAATTTTTGTTTTGAGTGTTTCCACGTATAATGTTGGTGTTTACACTATTAAAAACTTGACTTTTGACAGAAACATAAACAGTATACATCACTTAACATCAGACTTGTTAAATGCTGAACGCATATGCAGCTGGGAAATCCCCGTGACGTCACTGGGAAACACCCCGCTTTTTCAATCTCTAACACAAATGAGTTCTCTGTCCGAGTTACGACAGGTATCGTAACTCTGAACGATCTGCGACAGGTTTACGATAGTTTCGAAAATCTATCTTATCTTAACCTTAAGATATCTTATCTTTGAACGTAAGATGTTAAGATTTATCTTAGCTAAGATCGTTTCGAAAATCTAGGCCCTGGTCAATACGCCCTTTACAGCCTTGAGGTGTAGAAATGTAGATCTTTCCGAGTTCCATCCCTTGACCATCTGGATCTTTATATTTGTTATCAGCGGTAGTGGGTTTTCAAGATTTGCCAACACTCATCACAATGCTCATTATAGGAGTACAGATTTATAGTTTTTATTTGGCGAACTGCTTCTATCCAGGTTGCAAAAGTCTATAGAGAGTCAGTGTATGTTGTTTAACGCCGCTGTCAACAGTATTCCAGCTATATGACAGACGGCAGCTGTACATTGTCCCAAACATATGTATAAATGGCGGAAGCATAAGCGTGTCCTCTTTAATACATAAACGATCACTAAACCCAGGCATCAGACATGCTTAAACATGAGTTCTGTCCAAATAGGTTTAACTTGATATTTTACTGCAAATCCACCTGTCCTGTTCGTTAACCAAATATCAAACGTCTGACTTTCCCGTAGACGGTTTATTGAAAGACAACCTCAAAATTTGATATGAGCATACTATGTGCTCAAAATGTGATCAGTAATGTTGACGTTTTTAATGAACACCGCTTGACGACATTTCTCACAACATAATCTTCATAAGGATCGCAAACAAAACCACATTAAATCTAATTCACAATCCATTCAAACATATCCATTTATAAGTATGGATTTTAATAGGATTTTGACGCACATCAGGGCCTGTTGGTACGTCTGAGTTAATAGTTTCTATGCTCATCCAATTGATTATATAGATTACTCGCGTGCTCGAAGCCTACCTCACCTATAGGGTTAGGAAAGTTGTAGTTGCATTGAGTTCCATCCCTTGACCATCTGGATCTTTATATTTGTTATCAGCGGTAGTGAATTTTCAAGATTTGCCAACACTCATCACAATAGGGTTAGTGAAGTTGTAGTTGCTCGAACTAGAAATGTAAAATACGAAGAAGTTATGCAGTGAGGTATCTGTCTGAAAGTAATGGAGTCTGGACCAGACAATCCAGCCAGTGCCATCATGAGCATCCAAAAAACCTGAAGAAATGTACATGCCTCTTTTGTATTGGATTCCTAAGCCGCATAAAGATACATTGCAGGGTTCATCAAATGTAGACCCAAATCCCTGTCTCAATGATTAACCAGAATCCTTTACACAACCAGGGAAGGGAGTTTTTGTATTCACAGAAAGTATTTGAGAACAATGGAATTAATACCATGCGAAATAAAAAAATACACAAAGGATGTGCTTGATATTTCGGAAAAGAACCAAGTTTAATTCGTCAAATACCTCATTCGCCACGTTCGCGCGTCAAATACAACTATTCACTCGTTTCATAAAATTTGTATTACACGGGAGCTCGTTTAGTATTCTATATATATCATACACTTGTCCTGTGAATGACCCACTACATCAAGTTGATTATCCATTCCTTGCCATCTCTTGGGACACGAGGATGCTCGATACAAGATTACCAGAAGCGTCGAGGGACGAGAACGTGGGAGGAAATAACAAAACCCATACCAAGTTCTTGATCAACTTGTTCTACTGGCACTGATGCTTGCACTCGGTAACTTCTGAACCAGGCTATATAGACAAGCAGTCTTTACCCAGGCGCACTGCTTCAGGCAAATAGTGGGGTCCGTAATTAACATCGGCTTTGGTTTGGCTTCATTAGAGATTTGTGAGACAACTTGTTTGGAAATTAAAACACCAGAGACATTATGGTCATTTGCTCGTTGTTGAACTTGAAAATTGGGTCAGTCTATTCGTTATGGCGTTCGTTCAGGAAAACCCTTTTCGAGAACACCTGATGTTATCACAGATTTTCAGTGATTCAATCATATATTTTCATCGCGATTGTGCCGTTTGGCCCCAGTAGGACCTGTGTCGGCGGATGCCCGAGGCTGGTTATTCCCTACCGTTGACGTTTTATATGTTTTATATTCCATCCTTCATACTCCATACTGCATCCTCCTACGTAATGGATTTAGGATTGATAATGAAATCTCTATAATTTGGCATACTGACCTGTCAGTTTTATTTGCGCAAAATGTACTTTCTAAATGGCCATTGAATTCGTGGATCAGAATCAACTGATATCACAATAGTGTCAAAAATTTAGTTTTAAACATATTATTAGATTTAAAACTTTTAAGATTAAACACAGAAAAATCGCATCAGATACACAATTGCTGATTGGTATCTTGTATATTTAAGAACCAACCAAGTTGCATTTTTTAGAACAAATTTACAACATTTCAAACATGGTTGGGGTCATGTGATTGTAAATTCATTTCTTATCCCAATTTATAACCAATTTATTTTATACACACAATTACCCCGCCACGGATTACTGTTACAAACTGTTGCAGGAATGAGTGTATAATAATCAATTTAAGAACAGTTCTCTGAATTTTCAGTTATATTAAAAACAAGCATGGTATACGTTCTTTTGCCCTTCAGTTTATATTTGCGGAATATTACTTCACTTATGAGAGAACATGATGGTCAAGTGGGCCAATATCAGTGCTCTGAAGTTTCAATTACATAAGAAACAAAATCGATATACTTTCTTTTGTCCCACAGTTTATGTTTGGGGAATATTATTTTACATTTGTTGGAACATGATGGTCTAGTCGGCTAAGGTGCCGCAGTTTGCTGTGCTGCGTTTCTCCAGTGGTTGTGCCAGAATCAGTTGATCATGTGATCGAATACCAGATTACTCCTGATTAAAATATGCCTGGTTACTCAACACTAATCTCGTGTTCGTTGGTAAACGTCTCAGACCAGCATCACTTTGGGCTTTGCTTTCACTTTAAAGTCGCCTGTATGAATGTATTATTGTTCAATCAAACCCCAGGAGGCTTGGTACCTTATCCGTCGTGGTATAACTGAAATTTTATTTCAATTCGAAGTTTCAAATTAATTCACTCGCTTCTACTGGATTATCAAATTATTTCAGAAAAGAAGAATGGAAAATCATAAGACAGTCTAAAGGAGGCGTGTGTATTGTGACATCTCTATCAAGATAGAGGAACCGATGCTGTAATGGAGGATGGCAGTGTTTACAGTCAGATCAGATCATTAAAAACAGCCTGGGGATGTTTTCTCTTCCTCTCTTTGGTGCCGTTTTATTTCATCTTGGACAAGTTCTATGGTCGAGAGGTCAGGAGAAACAGCTGGCCATGGCAGCACAGAAATGCCAAGCTGCCTCAAAACGTGTATTACAACGGGTGCAACGTGTTGGAGGGCATTGTCCTGGTGAAACGTGACGTTACGTTCCTGTATTTGCACAAAGGGTAGAACATGATCGCAAACCACGTTGTCCCAGTGACATAAGCCATTCAAATTGCCATAAATAATGATGAATTGTGTTTTCCCATGAGTTGTGATGCCACCCCATTTCATAACACTTCCACCTAAAAACTGACGACGTTTAGTTACACAAGCGGACGTCTGACAACCTCGATTTGCGTCTTTCCTGTTTGCAGCTTCCCCACGACGTTGATTTTCAGCAAGCTGTGGCATTGCGTAATCGTTATTGACGGTTTAACAAAAGTGTTTTTTTATGAGCACCTGATAGCTGAACAATCATTGTTTGCTGCTCACATTCCAAAACCACGTGTGTGTGAGTATCATGCTCCCAACAAACACGCAAACATCCAAATTGTGCGCCGTGCATTAACAGGCACGACCGTAAAGTCGAGGAGATATCTTCATAGATATGTATTGAAAGATGCTTTTTTAAATTTCAGAATATGCTTATTTTTATTGAACTTTATATGAAGCACAGTTATTTTTTCCCCTTAGTATATATATTTTCATATATTACACATTCATGTAATTATCACTATTTTGCATTTCACCCACAATAAATACTGTTTCGCAGATATTCGAGATTATTTTTTCTCTGGCGTTGACATTTTGAACTTGTACACAGTTAATTGTTACCAAGTGGTGGCCTTCTAAGTAAAAAGTTAGGTATGGGTGCATAGGTATAAGTAAGGTACTGACTGACTGATATAGAAGATTTAACGTGCGCTTTCCGACTACAGCGTATTTCGCACACGGGCCTGGCCGGACCATTTAGTGTATTCCGAAAAGGGTGAAAGTGGTGTGTGCAACCTAAGAGGGGGATTTTAGGGGTTGCTTATATTGATTTTTTGAAATTTTTAAGTAAGGTAGATGCAGGTGTATATTTATAAGTAAGGTAGGTGCAGGTATATAATGTATTAGTGCGGAAGGTTCAGGTGTATATGTATACGTTATACACTCTTCACTTTCACAACAGTTACTAATGTAGGCAATGTTACACATGTGTAACTATACATACGTGCGTATATGGAAGTTTACTATGCATTCACATGAAAAGCATCTTACATGTAGGTGTGTAAATAAGTATGTGAATTGTGTAAATCACACATATTACTAAATCTGTTCATGACTTTCAACACAAAACAGGTTGTTTTCCAATCTAAGTTGAATGAGAAGAGAATTACTTTAACGCACATTTCCGCAACATATGTTTGATTTAAATTGTACACAACGTTTTGGCTCCCTTAAACCAAAGGAAAACACTGTCTGCTAAACTCTGGATATACGCATAAAAGTTGGCAACTGTTGACAATTTGTTTTGTGTTGGCAAAAGAACAGATATTAAAAATTAGATCATCCTCTTACGGTGACATAAACGTTCACTTTGCAACATGTACACACAGTGCAAATTAACATTTACATTTGCACCTGCTCCAGACATGATGCAAATTTGCTCCTGATATAAATATACACACATAAAGGCGTTCACATAACAAGCATACTCACTTGTGTATTTCTACACACGTACACACATATGTATATAGATGCTTGTGAACGTGGTATAAGGTAGATGCATGTGTATATGTATAAGTAACGTAGGTGCAGGTGTATATGTATAAGTAACGTAGGTGCAGGTGTATATGTATAAGTAAGGTGGGTGCAGGTGTACATGTATAAGTAAGGTAGTTAGTTGCCTGTGTCTATGTATAAGTAAGGTGGGTGCAGGTGTGTATGTATAAGTAAGGTAGTTGCAGGTGTATATGTATAAGTAAGGTAGTGGCATGTGTCTATGTAGAAGTGCAGGTGTATATGTATAAGTAAGGTAGGTGCAGGTGTATATGTATAAGTAAGGTAGGTGCATGTGTATCAGTAAGGTTGATGAAGGTATATATGGAAAGTATTTTTTTTATAAACCAGGAAGGTGCAGGTGTATATGTATAAGTAAGGAAGGTGCAGGTGTATGTGTATAAGTAAGGTAGGTGCAGGTGTATATGTGTAAGTAAGGTAGGTGCAGGTGTATATGCATAAGTTAGGTAGGTGCAGGCGTATTTGTATAAGTAAGGGAGGTGCAGGTGTATATGTATTAGTGAAGACGGTTCAGGTGTATGTTTATAAGTAAGGTGGGTGCAGGTGTAATATGTATAAGTTAGGTAGGTTCAGGTGTATGTGTTTAAGTAAGGTGGGTGCAGGTTTCACGTATAAGTAAATCAGATGCAGGTGTATGGGTAAGGTAGTTTAATTAATGATATTTATATTAGTTTTAAAATCCGATCCATCCCTTTTTACAGTTTTGATGCACATGAGCACACTTCAATTATTCCCCGTTACACCTTTCCAGGCAACGTTTGACATACACATGCCAATACTTCTGAAATGAGTGGTAATGTTGACAAGAGAGCGGGTTCAACACGCCAGGAATAGTTTCCATAAAGAAGTCTTCCGGTTAATTGATTGACGCTATACAAGTTTTGTATGAAAGGTTGATAATTAACAACACGTGAGCCCGATGCAGACTTGCACCTAGTATAACGGCCTCCCCCAGATGCACAGACTGTGTTACACATCACTTGAGACAGACACGGTGACTCAAAAAGACCTCTCTACTGGCAGACGGTAGGGCAGTAGGTATATGGGAGACAATCAATTAAAGGTCATCTACAGGTCCACTGTCGAGGTTAATAGACTGACAAAGATGCATCAGCCCTTTTGAATTTACTATTGTGTAAAGTTTACGTTATATCTCATGCAGTTACCTATAGACTGGGCATGTCAGAAACCTATGATTGTGGGTTCGAATCCCGGTTCGCTCACGATTGTGTTTTCTGTTTGACAGTACCATGCACCTGGAATATTGCTCAAACGGCCACAACAATCCTTTGCTCGTCCAGTCTGAGTATATCTAAGGACGTCAACTGGCGTGGTAGTCATCGTCCTGACTGGTCCCTCGGACTCCCGACCGTCGTCGATCAGGTTAATACTAGGTCTGTACAAAAGAACATTTGTGAAGACAACAGATATCAGAACATTTATCTGTTCCTTCTGACAAGTAAAGCTTTCTGCAAGAACACCAAAGCTAGAAAGGCAACATGCGGACAAGAGTGATGAGACATATGCTTTCATAAACACTTCACAGTATCAGAACCACTTTTGATCTCCCAGTCAATGTCTGAGACATGTTCATCAATGATTATCATTTCGTCCAAATCAAACAGAGTAAAAACACATATACCTTCACTAATAAAGTTGACTAAATTTAATGAAACAAAGGATATCAACGATATATGAAGTAGTGAGTGTGGTTTATGCCACATTTAGCAACATTCCGGCAATATCATGGCGGGGGACACCAGAAATGGGCTTCATGTACCCATGTCTTGAATCGAACCCATGTCCTCGGCGTGACGAGCGGAGGCTTTAACCATTAGGCTACCCGACCGCCCCGATATTTGCAGTAATTACATTCATTCCTTAATGAAGGTTCGGAGAAATGTCCTACTGAACCATGGTTATTTGACGTTGAATAGGTAAGTGTGTTGGGATAAAAAGACATACAGACATTTTATTCGGTATTTAAGGCCGCATGGCCAATTGTATAGTTGGCATTTCAGTTTCATTTATTAAGTGAAATATAAGCATACATGACATACAAAACTATCTGACAGAGAATATATTTCAACACGACCAATTGTCCATCACCGCCATACAAGGCCCCGTCAACACTTTCTAAATGTCTACGACCTTCATCGCTTTTGGCCTTGCTTCTACCTTAAGCTGACCTTGGCGTAATTGAAATATTGTTCACGTCAGTCATGTAGATGTTTCATTATGTAGAAACTGTTTGATGATTATGAAACGTAAAACAGATTGAAGTGACCTTTCTTAGGCCTTTTGTATGCTTGCTGAATATCATAAGACTCCAGCAACACATATTTTCTGACTATACAGTTTTTTATGAAAAAAATATTTGCTTCAGTAATTGTATTCCTTCATTTGGCATATGTCACTAAAAACCCTAAAGATTACAACAGAGGTGACTGTTTTATGAACAAAACTTCGAAAATGACGGTGTGTTGTCGACATTCAAAGCAACAAAAAACAGTAGTTATTATTTTCACCCTGCCTAAGTCTGATATGCTGCACAACATATCAGGAAATGTCATGTCATCCGTTGTAAGAACGGATATTATTCAAACTCTCTCTAATCTGACAACATTTAGATATGTGTCTATTTTGGGCGACATCGGAGACCGGCCGGGGACATAATGTCACATCGATGTCACACAGGCTGAGGTTAAAGGGGGATAGAGGGAAAAGCTTTTATGTAGGAATTGGCATAATAATTGTGGAAATTAGCTCGACTTTGTCCTGTTTCTGATGCTGCTTCCAGAATCCAGAAGCTAAACCTTTTCACAGGAAACCTACAATAATAGTATCATTTTGATGTGCAAACGCTTCCATAACCTGAAGTCTGATAATGTCTACATGTCTGGATACATGTATCTTCTCGTGCCACACTGCCAGTACGCCAAACGAATATAAGAAATTCGAGTGAGTGGTAAGGTGGGTGTTTGATTGTGTGATCGATAAATACTACACCTTTATATCACGGCGCGTCAGCGTCATGAGGAAGGAAAGCCCTGAATGATGCAGGCCCTGATTGTTTACTACTCTGATGAACCCCAAGGGAACGGGTATGGTGCTCACAAACCTAGAAACATAGCCGGGGCGAGTCATGAATTTTAACTCAAGGTCATAGGTTTCTGGCACATCAAAGGGACGCGAAGTTTGGGCGCCTGAGACGACTGGTCCTCCATGCTACCATTTATAGAAGTAGGATCATGCATGTGATGGGCTATACTGAACTGCTCATATCTCGAAAATAAGGGTTTATTTGATTTATTGCATTTGTCATTATATCTGTCAAAGAAGATTAAAACGGTTAATGATCCCACCAACTTTAGACAACAGGAGCAATATATACTGAGTGAGTGTTCAGACGCTCTTCCCCGAAATTGTGGACGTGAAAATGAGAAAAGAGGCACTGATGACGAGAGTGAGTGAGTGAGTTTGGTTTTAACGCCGCTTTTAACAGTATTTCAGTTATATCGCGGCGTGTCAGCTTAATGTGGGAGGTTAGCCCGAAGTGATGCAGGTCTCAGACGTTTACCACTTCGGTGAAACCCACGAACACGGGTATGGTGCTGATCACAAACCTAGAAACATAATTGGGGTGAATCGGGATTCGAACCCACAACCATAGGTTTCTGGCGCGCCCAAGGGACGCAACTCTGCACAGCGAATCGCGGCGCCTTAGGCGACTGGGCCACCCGTGCCCCCTGATGACGAGACGATCTATCGTCATGATTGAACGTTCATAACGTATAGACCGAATGCAGTTTCCTTATCGGTAGTCTGCTGGGCTATCATGATCAATCAACAACTGGCTTTTCCCTCGAGGTGTGATTTATCCCCATTATATCAGAAATACACATGCAATAATATACAGCTAAATATGTTACGAAAGGCAGAATATTCATCACAAACATTACTTTTCACATAAACAATGGCATTTAGAACATGTGAAATAAATATGTGGGAGGCGGCATTCAATTCAAATAAATGTATATCCGGTCGTCATGACAAAGCTACTAAAAAGAAAAGCCTAATTCTGTTCTATGGAATCCAAGTAGAGGCTAGTATCTTCAGCTGATTTCATCTGACCAGTTACATTGTACCTATAACCATTAAGAAGAAAACCCACAGGGGTTTGCACATAGCGTTTTCGTACACTCCTTGTGGAGTATCGCTAATTCCGAATGTACTTTATAATAATCCCACCGATTTTATTCCCTGGCTGCAATCGGTCGGATATCGGTCGCAGGTGCCGCTGTTAACCAATTCATTAAGACAAACAGTTAGACTGCATCCCCAAGGAACAAAGAACACATTTAGGCTTTAGTCTATGTGCAGACGAATTCATTATGACGCTTCTTACATGTGGTAAGGCTTATCGTGACATTGAACTTTCTGGTCCATCGATCACTATATTTTCTGGTTTGTGTACAGGCCGCAGTCGCGTGGCAGGAGTACAGATGTGCAACGTCAGGCAATACATGCCTACTTTTTCAGGCAAATTGTGTGAATGGCGGGTGTTACCGGCAGGGACATGCTTACCCTTTTCGTGACACCTGGTGTCATCACTGATTGTCAGTGGTCCATTCATATAGTTTTAACAACTATTTTGCCCCTTACGCCAAACGGAATCTGTTTCGGTCGTTAAGAGGGGGCACGGGTGGCCCAGTCGTCTAAGGCTCCGCGATTCGCTATGCAGAGCTGCGTCCCTAGGGCACGCCAGAAACCTACGGTTGTGGGTTCGAATCCCGGTTCGCCCCGAATAAGTTTCTAGGTTTGTCAGCACCATACCCGTGATCGTGGATTTCACCGAAGTGGTAAACGTCTGAGACCTGCATCACTTCGGGCTTTCCTCCCACATTAAGCTGACACGCCGTGATATAACTGGAATACTGTTAAAAGCGGCGTTAAACCCAACTCACTCACTCACTTGGTCGTTAATAGAGGCTGGTTATTCTCTTGCGTTGACTTTTTTAGTCCATCCTTCATATGGGTACGTTATTTTCATAAAAGCAGAATTATGTAATTTAATCCATTTTTTACGGCTCTCAACACAGAGAGAGAGTCCAGAGGTGTCTCTCTCTCTCTCTCTCTCTCTCTCTCTCTCTCTCTCTCTCTCTCTCTCTCTCTCTCTCTCTCTCTCTCTCTCTCACACACACACACACACACAGTGAGAGAGCGAGAGAGAGAAGACTACGTACATCACTGTGATTATGGCAGGTCTCATATGGACTCACTGTCAAGCCCCGATTTCTTGTCCTCAATATTTATTCAAGAACCTCATCACAAGACATCCAATCAAGTTCCTCATTTCTAATTAGCATGCCACACAAAATACACTTCCGAAGTTGGAATGTTGGACAGAAGTTCCACTCACTCGAAATCAGCCTGGGAGTAATTAATCGTAAGGAGCTGGTGCCAGACACGTCTGTCTTCAGACCGTATTGATCTCAAGCTTCCACATCCATGGGACATATTGCCTCAAACTTTAACAATGTAATCATTAATTCATCTTACTACTGGTTTGTCGGTTGGGCATACGGGACTCCATCTACGTGTAACGTCATTTGTGAGGTGAGGTGAGGTGAAATGGGGTTTAACGCGTCCAAGATTATTGCACTTATATAGCGACGTGCATGCACGTGTATGTGTCTGTGTGGCTGCTTGTACTAGTCCGGACTGATGCCGATTTATAGTGCTAGCACACTGAGATACCATGCCGCAGTTTAACATGAATACCCCACTCAGACACAGTATACCGACTCCGAGCCGACCAGTCCTTGTTTTAGCCCCTTAATGCCGAGCCAGACAGGGTAACAACAAGTACCATCTTTTAACGTCTTTTGGTATGACGTGGCTGGGGATCGAACCCCGGACCTTCCGCTCTCCGGGCGGACGCTCTACCTTTAGACCACGGAGGCGGTCCTGTAACGTCATTTGTCTTGTTGCTGTCACGTTCCTGTGAAATAGGGATAAACTGCAGAAGACTTCATCTGCCGGGTGTGTTTTCGTATCGTACATATCATAATTATATTAGGAATATAAATAATATGCTACTCAAATGAGGTTAAAGAACATCCGTTTCTTAATAATTATGACAGGTTAACTACGGTGATATGAAATATACGTGTGTTCTTTAACATATTTTGAGTGGCTTAGTATGCAAGCGTTTTCATTCCTTATAAATGAGTTTATCATATAATGGGTAGGTTTCTCGGCAGTATAAAGCCAACGGATAAAAACGATATCCGTTGGGGTCATATGCGGATAGAGATGAAAATTTCAAAGGTCAAGTAGGGACTACTTTAACTGTTTATAAACAAACATGGCGTCGCCCTCGTCATTCGGCGATCGAGTCAGAATTATCCATCGGGAATCTGGATAAACTACAGGGATAATTGCTATCATTATCAAAAGAACAGTCTAATATACTGAAAATCAGTGTCTAACTGTTACGTAGCTAAGGCATTTTATAAGTTTTGGCAACTTTGGAGATATAAATTTCGAAACAATTTTGCGAGAGCACTAGGCCTAGCCAAGCGGGGTCAGTAGCCATATCTGTGCTTGTAGACCTCTGCGGCTTGAAACTTTCTCCCCAAATTAAAATAGTTGGATTTGGCCGAAATATGTTTGAATTGTTACCTTGTTTCGTTTTGTCGCTGTGTGTACATCTGACTACAAATTCTTAACGTTATGACAGGACAGAACAACTGTCAACAACGTCTGACCGGTGCAGTTACTCTAGCGAACAGACCGAGGGATTGCCGCCAAAGGCAATTAAAAACAATTGTTGTTTTGTGTATATATTGCTTCGCCACTGTATAACAAACAGATTTCAGATTGAACTATACTGAACCAAATTAAAAACTTTACAATCCTAAAATTTTAACATTTTGACCAGTTATAATTGTGGGCCCTTATTGTGTATTTAAACAGTAATGGCCACGTACACTACTGCCTAGAAGTTCATTCCCCTTACACGCATGGGCAACGCGTTACGCAACCAGTGTGCATCGGGTTGGTCACGCGTGTGATACCCGTGTGCAACGCGTTGTACACAGGTGTGCACCCCGTCCGCCACTCGTGTGCAACGCGTGACACACTCATTAGAGGGGGAACAAACTTTTGACCAAAGGAGGACCCGTCTTAAGCTGAACCTGGAGGTGGTGACAAGGAGAGAAAATTTTGTTATCCTGACGAAAAATGATAATGCACATGCATTTCCTAATGTCTCCTTTCTTTATGTGATTTTGTGGGAATAACATGAATACTGTTGTGATCAAATAGATGTGTTTTGTTTTATATGACCATTGCTTCTAAATCCGATGGTGTTAAGAGAATACATGGTCCTGGAACATGTTATTGCAATTGAAATGCTTTTATTGTGATTTGACATTAACCGTCTGTAGTACGACTTTCAGTGATAATATGTATGAGGTTTGGCGGCGCATTGTTTTTATTGGACCCTAATTACTTTGTGATGACTTGGACTCTTTATCACAGCTCCATAGCCGTGAGGCTGGAAAAGAGCAGCATGTAATTAATGAGGGTGGGTTATATCATTGAGGATACACTTGAGGGAGAGAATACTAATTACCGTACTACAGGAAGAGACCTGTAGACGTAAGCGCGGGGTTGTGTTTTAGCTGGCCGTTCGATAATGGCCACCAGGAGAAGTGAGCTTTGACTGCGTCATCTAAAATAAATAATAAGATACAGCAGTGTTATTTTCACGGTCTGTTGAATAAACTCCCAGTGCAACGGTCAATGTATCTTCTACTTGATCCTTGATACATCATTTTGGCATTCACAATATATAGTATTTCAACGTACAAAAGAGCACTGATCTAAAGCAATACCGCGGGAGTAGTTGTTACCTGTGCATTACTGTATTTTCTCATTGAGTACCCGGATGATATAGCAGAAATCTAGACTTGTTCGCGACCTGTGCTCGCCATTCGTAAGCGCATTTTTATTGAAAGTAGAAGGACATATGGTCACACTGATCAACAAAAATGAAATACAGTTTTTGAAATGTAGGTATATTTGTGGGGAGCATCGGTAATGGTGATGCAGTTTTGATAAGTCACTTGATTGGTAATTGTGCGATCTTCGTGTACACTATTTGGACTTGCAACACAAAGAAAATATTTCATCTGCACATTGCTTATTTTACCGTGTGTATATGTTTACATTCAAAATGTAAACAGATTTCACTAAGGAAATGTATTAAACGCCTAATTATTCAGTTTATTTTACAAATTAACTGAAAAATATGTCCATCTTTATTAATATGATAACGAATTCCAAATATGTGTTTATGTTTAATATCATCACCAAGTACAGTTCTGTATTGTTTGGCTTCTTTTCTTAGCATAATTAATATATTGTGATGTGTTTAAGCTCTTTTGGTCGTCTTTATCATTTTTAGTCAGTCGGTTAAATAAATGAATGGATTATTCAGTCAATTTGTAAAATGACTGAAATATTTAGATATTTAATAAATTGCCTGAGTGAATCATATTTTACACATTGACTGTAACATATACACGCTTACAAAAGAAAATACTTGTGAAAACAACGTCTATCGCGCATCGAAAAACTTCCCAACCAAACGGAAAGGAACAAGAATGATTCTGTTCAAAGCTGCAGCGAATGAATGAAAACAAAATGCAAATATCATTATTACAACCTACCAAAGTTATAATGTATCCGGGAATATCAACATAAAGGAACAATATCCATTGCGTCTGCAGCTGTACAAAAATACTTATTCGATGTCAAATGCCTATGTGAGAATCAAATACTTTAATAATAATGATTTGGAAACAATATTTGGAATATATATGAAATATATTAAAATATTGAAATATATCGTTTTTAAACGTTATTTAAATGTATCGAATATTATAACCCGTGTCTGTTTCTTAACTGATCACTTAGTTTGTTTCAATTGTTTCACATAGGTGCCAAGTTAGCTGAGAAAGCCCACGTGACAACTATTTTTATAATGTCCACGGTTCCTAAAAACATACATTGAGTTAGATAACAATGAACAACCAGTCAGTGTATTATCGGTTACCCTTTGAACAAAGTATGTTGTTTTTACATCTGTACTTCACGCCATGATATGAGTGTATTCCCTAGGTTTAGTAACCCTACCTTCACATGTAAACACTTACTTTTGACATATCCACTGTGCAAGATAACAGTAATTAATCAATCAACGTATTTCCTGTTGATCCTTTGATGTCTGGGAATGATCAGTTGATTAACAAAAAAAGTAAATCAACTGATCATACATCTCTTGCTGGGCTGCCACGTGCATAATTCACATTCCACCTCACTTCAAACCTGGATTTAGATTAAATAATTACCCCAGGTACAAGAAAGACCAAATTTGAACCTTTATCCGGTAATCTGAGTGGTGCTACAACTGAGTATACATAATATAAATTCATTAACTGAGCAGCATGTGAATTACGACAAATACAGAAGTGTAGGGTTATACCAGAAAATGTGGATGACAACAAGGGAGTAGTAATTGTATCATCCACGCAATCCGAAATCCGCAAATGCTTTCACTCAGCGATACTTTTTTTATTATCAAACTGTAACAATCAGGGGTATTTCCAAATAACGACATCCGATGAGCTTTCGCCGTTATTTGTCTGTTTGTTTAGGCTGAAGAAATTAATTACCATGCGCCCTTTGTTGAAATCTTCATAGATCACGGGTAACCAATCAGTTTTCAAAAATGCGTAAGTTTATTTAGCTGTCCTTGCAGACTGGTAGCCCAGTCTCTTGTCACGCTCGGTTGCGTTAACGAGCAAATTGACTCACGGCAGCTAGTAAGCCCAAGCGGAAATCCAAAGGTCGTATTACCTGAAGAATCAACCTTCATTTGCGAAATATCTACTGCTCTTAAAATCAATAGTTCTCCCAATACTAAAATTCAGAACTTTCTAACCAAGGATTACCAGTTGAAACTGGTCGATGGCTGAACATTCCCAGGGAAGACAGCCAGTGTCCACTCTGTGATTCTATCGCTGTGGGAGATGAATTGCATTATTCATTCCGATGTGAAGCTTTACACCAACGGCGGTATGAACTCTTAAATAAGCAATATCTTAAGTTTCCAAACATTTAAGAAAATTATGACCACTAACAGTGTAAGAAATCTAAAAGGCCTATCTAAATTCCTTAACAATGTGTACAATACAATTGGTAAATTGTATTAGTATCCACGTATCCTATTTTTATTATTTTTGTTAAATTGTACATAATAAAAATTGTAGATAATTGTATGTCATGTTATTCTAAGAATAAATGAGTTTGAGTTTGAGTTCGACACCCGAGAAGAAGCCAGAGATTAGTGCTCCTTTTTGAATAGTTTACAATCATGTGTTTTAGGGTTAGCTGTGTTGGCTTAAACGTATTTTTATTTCAAAAGAAATCTGGATGGGTAAACAAGCAAAACTTGCTTATGTAATACCTCTCCAGGTAACAACTTAACAACAGCTGGATATATATATATAAGAGAGTGATGAACATAAACATACAAAATGCACAAATGAAATACACGAAGCCAGTACACTGAAGCAAGTGGTGTCTGTGAAATAAGGTAATGCAGTTTTCCTTTACTACATGCATAAAATTAAGCTACTCAGACCTTTTGCTTTTGACAATGATGTCATGAACTGATTTAAGAAGAGTCATGTTTGTAGAACTGCTTAACTACTGCCATGTAATATCATGTTTAGACCATACCCATGTGTGTAGAAATACACAGTGTTTCTGATATTATCGTATTTTTTAACAGTTATAGAAAAAGTGAATTGCATCTTCAAGGTGATATCCACAAGTGCAGTCTGGTATGTCTGATACATGTCGTCTAAACTTATCAGCGTTTAAGTCACTGCAGCCGAGCCTAAGGCGACAGTGGACAATTTGGCATGATCTATGAAAATATTTGAAGTCAAAATTATTAATAATTGCATCAGAACGATTAATTGAGGATTTGATTTCTTTTAATGAGCGAGCATTAGTTACTTCATCGTATAGAGGGTTCCGCATTTTGATCATATCCAGAAGAAATGTGTAAGCATAGGTCTGTGTTTTACATTTGATTGTTTGTATGTTGAATCTTTTTCTAAGGTTATATTTGCTGTTATCAGAGAATTGAATATACACTTTTCAAATATTTTGGCTAAGCAACTTGTGAGTGCTACAGGTCTATGATTTGGGCATTCATGTTCATCGCTGACACTGACACCGCATCAGCCCGGCAGTGGACTTGACACAGTTATTTGCGCACTGATTATATAACTCCTACAGACAGGTGGGGTGGTTGTTCAAAGCGAAACGGACGACCCCGTCTGTTATCTAATAAATGCTGTGCGGCGCCTTTGATCTTGCCTCCAACCATACATCTTATAGTAGTAAACGACGATCAGGATGGCCTGGAAATAAACACAATTCTGTCTGCCCAGTGTATCCACAATTAACTAGAATGCTTCATATCTACAAATATATATATAGAAAATTGCATCAGTGTGGTTTATCATGTACAATGCTTTCTTACGCTTGGTGAGGCAGACTGAAATTGAACATTAGGATAACGTCAGCAGGGATAAAAGAGGTCATACCAAAGAACTTTATTTACTAGTGAAAAAATCAGACATTCCGATCAACCACTACAAGCCCCGGCCGGATCTCAAGGTTGACCAGATCAACACCCCAAAGGAATATCTCTACGCCAAACAAGGAGTCCCTTTCGTCATGGTGCACAAGAAGGGGGGACAGGACATCGAGTACGACATCACAAACTACACAGACTTGTACCACTTCTTCCAGAGTAGTGGCATACCGACCTCAAACCACTTCGTCGCCAATACCGCCGCCCTCCTTGCCAAGAGTCTCTACCAGAATCCCGACCCCCAGGATGAGAAGCTGACCAAGAGACTACTACAAGGACTAAACTTAATTTTTTATATTTTTTTATATATTTTTTTTTTTTGGGGGGGGGGGGGGGGGGGGGGGGGTAGTTTGCACTTCTTTATTTAATCATTACGCTTTTTTACCCTAATAGTATAAGTGCTTCCCCGTGTGCGAGATAGGCTAAAGTCGGAAAGCGCACGTTAAATCTCCGAGGTACCTATCTACCAGAACTTTATTTGCTGTTCTGGTCATACATAAATATATGTAAGTTACGTACATGGGGAGGCTAGATTATTTACAGCTTACAGCAATATAGTGCAAATATTATGTTCAATAAAAGAAAACGTTGATAGATCTATAACACATTTTTTGTACTTTTAAACAAACTGTGGACTTTTAAGACATTTTCGCTTATTGTAATAACATCTAGCTAACCAATCATGTCTATCTATGAAATCTACAAGCATAGTTGCTGTCAAACCTAAAAAACATATACAGGGAGGTAAGTTTTGAGGTGAGTTTACTTTTAAACTGTCAAAAGCTATTGTCCCTTCAATACTAGTATAAGTCTGGAAGCTGTCTCTCGGACTGTTATGAGTTATGATGTATTTTATGATATAACTGGGGAATGTTCAAATTAGTTACTGTCATTTAATCCAACGTTCTAACTGTCAACTGTCTCAACAGGACCATAGGTTTGGTTATATATCTCCTCCCTGTCTCTATGTCTTAAGTTGTTAATCGGTAACTGCGGTCCAAATGTATCAACTTATTCATCTATTGTTGCAAACTTGACTGATTTAAACATATCTTATTGATCATGAACTACTCAGTCAGTCAAGCACCTGTATCAGAAATGTAAAACCAGCCATGTTTCATGTAGTCCCAATATCACTGAAAAATGCCGATGTAACGTGACATATAAATTTACTCACAGACAATATATTTTTCGTGAGCGTGAAGCACAATTGTATTAAAGTTTTATTAACAATTTCATAAACTATAATAATATTAATATTAAAATTCATCATCACTTGCCAAGTTTATGAAAATGTCCCCATTTGGGAGATGTCACATATAAACAAGGATTCGAACTAAATTTGATTGTCTTTGACACTGAGGTTTATCCCCACTTTGCCAGCAAACTGCAGAAGATTAACAGTGAGTGAGTGAGCATCGTTTCTATGTTTATACAAGAAAAGATGTCATGCCAAAAACGCTCACAGTAGTTAGTGAGTAAACTCACGACCTGTCATGACCTGGTTGAGTGACTTCCTCCAATCAACATGAAAGGATTACCCACAGAGAAAGAAAGGATTAAAGTCACCCATAAATCTTCTCCTAACGTAGTACTCCAACTTCTAAATGCCTCTCAAAGAAGGATTAAAATCCTAAAGATATCCTATCTATGTGGTATAGGTACTCACAACCTCTAATAATAAACTGTTACGTTTGGTATCCCCAGCAATACTCACCATGGTCATTGGGCAAATGTAAAAATCACAAACCCTAACGAGATTCTGTCAACATGGCCACACCCGGTGATTGTGAAGATCTCAAATTCTATCAACTGTCAGACAGCATGGCTGTTCATATTCATTTACAACATCCTCTTATAATTAGTATAAAAGTGTCCCACACAAAACCTTCTTTTATTTATTCTTTCAAAATACAACACAGAAAGTGGGGTGTGGGAAAATGGGACATATTCCTACGTGAAATAATGAGACATTAGTAGTGGTGACGGCTATATCATAATTGTACTGTCTAAAGCATAAATTTGGCGAACGAAAAACGTTATATTTGCAATCAAATGGAATGACTCGTGTGGGCAAATGAATATGTTCGCAATCCACAAACAATCATTTTATTAATGGCGAACATTTACCAACCCGCGACAATCGTGTCAACACGGGGGTTCCCCTAGCAATAAACTCGCATCTAAATTCACTACTGTTCTACTGTCGGCTAGCCACAATGGCTAGACTGGACCCTAGTGGAATGGTTCATGCCATAAAAGTCTAGCAACCGAACACTAATTAAGATGGGCCGACCTTGTATTTACGGTCTGGTGAGCACAGCTCAATGGCCGCTCATTAACTCAAATTTCACATCTCACTGTTTTGTTTTATCTCACTATTCATTTGATAAATTTGTCAACTTCAACTGGAACCCGGTCCCGTGTTACACGCGTGGCACACGCGTGTGCAACGGGTTGCACACGCGACGCACACCCGTTGCACACCCGTGTCCAACGGGTGCTCACCCCGTGTGCAACCCGTTGAGTACCCGTGTCACATGCGTGTTACACGCGTTCTCAACGCGTGTTAGGGGAATGAACTTTTAGGCAGTAGTGTATTGTCTTCAGATAACACCCGTTTTTGTGCAGGTGAATCGATCAAAATCATGTGCACAGCACTATAGTGGCAAAAGTGGTTTTTCACGTGCAACTGGTCACGTGGCCATACTACCGTACGTGTTTTCAGCCATACTTGTTAGCAGTCATTAACCAAAAAAGAAAAACACAAGAAAACAAAAGTCTTTACGGCCATTTGCCATGCCACGCTTTTCAAATGTGCAACATGAACGTGCCATCGGCATGTTGCAGACGGGAACGTCCGTAGCTGAATTCGTAAGGACGATGGGTTGTAGTCGACGGACTGTTTATGATTTACAGACGCGTCGACAGCAAACAGGTAACACCGCGGATCGGCCTCGGCCAGGTCGACCACGTGTGACGTCACATGCAGAGGATCGTCAGATTGTCAAACGTCACCTCCGTAAGCGATTTTTGACGGCTATATCAACCAGAAATGAACTGTTTAGGGGTAGACTGAGTGCGCAAACTGTTCGAAACCGTCTGAGAACTGCTCACCTACAAGCACGACGGCCATACTGCGGGCCGATTCTGACTCAATAACACAGACGTCAACGTCAATTGTGGGCACAGCGACACTTACGATGGCCTCAGAGGAATTGGAATCAAACCGTCTTCAGTGATGAATCCCGATTTAATCTTCGATTTGCTGATGGTAGGGCGAGGGTGTGGAGGCGCCGTCATGAACGTTACGCCCAGTGTTGTTTACAGGAAGTTGACAGATTTCGAGGCGGAAGTGTCATGGTGTGGGGTGCTTTCTGTGGCAATGCACGTTCCAGGCTTCTTGTCATCCGTGGCAACCTCAACGCTGCTGCTTACCGCGACCAGGTACTGGCACTGGCCTTTTATGGCAGTACATGGACCCGGTTTCATCTTGCAACACGACAATGCCAGACCCCACACAGAAATTCTGACAAGGAATTTCCTTCAGAATGCGGGAGTCAACGTCATGGACTGGCCGTCAAGGTCTCCCGACCTCAACCCCATCGAACACGTCTGGGATGCTCTTGGTAGAAGTCTGCGCACTCTCCAGAACCAATCAAAGAATTTGCAAGATCTTCGCATCATTTTGCAGCAACAATGGCGTCGTCTTCCCAATCATGTGTTCACAAGCATCACAAGGTCCATGCGGAGGCCTTGTGTGGCCATACACGCTACTGAACTTGTGTGCCATCAGATTCTCGTGCTTGGGACTTATGATTGAAACTGTTATGTTATTACCGAATACCGTAGGTGCTTGGAACAAATTATGGTTACCACCGTTAATTAAAATCCTTCTTTGGACATTAATGATTAAATATTACCTTCTCTGATACATTTGTCCGTTGTATATCGTATATGGGATTACTTTTAAAAATGTGAAGTTTTTAATTTGACTCAGTATATATTGGCTACTGTCACTGTCCGACTGACACATCACTTACAGTGTGACGTAATAAATAATAATGCGCGCATTCCAGGAAAAATCGCAATGTTTCGGTTATGTTTGTGAGAGAGGGAAAGCGATTTTGAAGCACAGAATTCAAGAATGATAAAGAGGTTATGACGCTTGTGTGTTTGGGGATGGTAAATATCCTGCATTAGGAATAAACACTATGTATTTAGCTCGCAAAGGCTCGCTAAATACAATGGTTATTCCTAATGCAGGATATTGAACATTTAATAGAATTTGTCGAGTGCACTTATATTTGCATCATATACTTGAATTTAACCATGTTTCCATACACAAAACGGCAAAACCATTTCCACAACCGTAAGAAAGTTCTGCCAAGAGCAGAGTCCACTGTACGATACAATCCTAGGCCAGACAATCCAGTCATTGATCCACGCTGTCGGATTACGGTGGTACGCCCCCGTGGAGATTCCGGATTAGAATAGGTCCCCTGCAACCTGTACTTCATTACAAAACGGGATGCGATATCCATCATGTCTAGAGACATTTAGAATGTATAAATATATATATAAAAAAACACCATCGTCTGACCATTGAAATTAGGTAGAGTTTGGCTCCAGCAGGCCACCAAAATGGATCGGGTGATCAGGCTCAGTGATGTGTGGGGATCGTTCTTCACAGTATCAATCACTGGATTGTCTGGTCCAGACTATTATTTACAGCCCACCGTTAAATAGATGACATATTACTGAGTGTGGCGTTAAACAACACACGCATACGATGACACGATCAATCAAGTCATCGAGCCTGACACTCAATTCGTTTAGACGCCTCCTACGACCAGCATAGGTTGCTGGGGACCTCGTCTAACCAGGAATCACGACGGGTGTCGCGACATATAACCCCTTACATTCTGTATGCAAACTGCAACAATTCAGAACTGCCCCCAAGATAGTTTACTGACTTAAACACACACGTTCGTTTTGCACCTAGCACGGACCTACCATGTGACATCGCTCGATCTAAACCAGCGATTTCAAAGAAAATTAACACTCTTTCATGAAGAGTATTTTCTGCCTTGTTGTTAACTGGATCTTAGAAACATTCACTAATCTTTCTTTTTAAATTTACACGATGACAGACCCATGAAGATCCGGGGTAGAATAGGTCTTCAGCAAACCACGCTTGCCGTAAAAGGCGACTGTGCTTGTCGTGAGAAGCGACTAACGGGATCTCACTGATGAAATGATATGGTACAAAATATAATAAAAACGACTAAACCATTTTGATTATCATAAGAAATCTGTACTGAAAGCAGAGTCGATTGTGCGATTCGTGATCATGTGTTTATGAATCACTGTGAAATAGTGATCATACCAGGTGTTCGCGAAAAGGTGTCTTAAAATTAAGAATCTGGCCGGTTCTTGTTTTGAGTGAGTGAGTTTGGTTTTACGCCGCTTTTAGCAATATCACGGCGGGGGACAACAGAAATGGGATTCAAACATTGTACCCATGTCGGGAATCGAACCTGGGTCTTCGGCGTGACGAGCGAACGCTTAACCACTAGGCTACCCGACCGCCCCTCTTGTTTTGAATCCACTGCGACCCCAATCGTGGCATCTAAGGGACGTTTGTAGTAGATAGGTGATAAGTATCCATCCACACATCCACATTTGATGACATCACAAGTGAACCTAGTAACCTTACGTGACTGATGACGTCTCATAACCTTGACCTTGGGGGGGGGGGGGGGGGTTGTCATGCGATCAATGACCTCGTATAACCTCGTATATCAGTTGTATCAACAAAGCATTTCCGGACAGTTGAAAGGAAAAACACTTGTGTAAACACGAGATTGTTTTGAAAGGAAACACTTAAATCAACGAGCGCGCATTTAAAACGTCTCCAGTTACTCGAGTGAACCTACAGATAATTTTTTATCAGTTGTATCAACAAGACATTCCCGGACAGTTGAAAGGAAAAACAATTGTGTAAACACGAGGCTGTTTTGAAAGGAAATACTTTACAAACATAGTATATACAACAATTGAATTATTACTTAAAAAGTTGTAAACCATCCTTTAGGTATTTCGCCAGCTTTATAACAAGAGGTTTGTAGGAGCAAACCATAAGCTGGTAACATTTTTCAATAGTGGGATACTTACAATAATAACTCGGGAGATATTTATTTCTTAATTCATGAAGTGATGGACATTGTAGAAGAAAGTGGAATTCGTCTCCAATATAACTGTTGCATAATGTACAGAACCTGTGATCTTTATTAACATTGAACCATCTTCCCTTTTCAATTGGTATTCTGTGATTAACTGTTCTAAATTTGACTATCCACTTCGCTAAGTAGTATGGTAATGATAATAAATATTCCTCAAGGCGAGGCTTACCTTTGAACATTGTGTAGTATTTACCCTTGGAAGATAAAGTAGCAGATTCATTCCATTTTTGATAAAAGTTATCTAACAAGATGGCTTTAGTATTTGCCTTTAACCAAGTTAAACTGGGGAAGGACTGGGTGTCCCAAATCCAATTCAAACCAACCTTATACAAAATATCTCTTACTGTTGTTAACCATACAAAATGTATATTATTTGTGGAATTAATATGAAAAAGAAGTCGATACATTCTACTGGACAATTTTTCAGAATTTAATATGATCTTTCCCCAAAATGCAATCATTCTGACTTTTATTTGAATTTCTAGAGGATACCTTCCAAGCTCACCGTAAACCATGTAGTCAGGCGTGGATTGCTTTAATCTTAAGATAAATTGGCAAAATTTTAAGTGAACACGTTCTATCATTGTTACACTCTCATATCCCCAAATTTCAGCTGCATATAGAAGAATCGGTTGTACTAACTGGTCGAAGAGTTTAAGTTGACAATCAATTGGAATATCCAGCAATCGTGTCTTTCTGAAGATAGCGTACATTGCTTTTGAAGCTTGGTCTGATAATGTCTTCACCCTGTCTCACGCCAATCTTACAAAAAAATAAAGAAGAGTTATTTCCTTCCTGGGAAACATATGATTTTATACCTTGATACATATTATATATAACATTAAAACACTTCCCACCAAGATTTGAGTTCAACATTTTGAACCAAATCATAGACTGTTTCTATCAATAGTATCAAAAGCTTAACTAAAATCAATAAAAGCAAATATAATTTCTTGTTCTGGTGTAAGTACAGTTCAATTAAGAGTTTTAATACAAAAATATTGTCAAGAGTTGAGTATTTCTTCCTGAAGCCGGCTTGGTTTTCCTTTTTAAGATTGATTGAGTCCGCGAAAGCTTGGAGGCGATCGGAGATTATTGAGGTGAATAACTTGCCGAGGCAGCTTACTATCGTTATGCCCCTATAGTTACCAGGGTCGCTTGGGTCACCTTTGTTTTTATATATGGGCTTTATTTCACCAATTAACCACCTATCGGGGACAAAGCCGGTGTCCAGGATTACATTAAACAGTTTAGTATAGACATGTAACAGTTTGTCTACAGACGCTTTGATATACTCATTGTATACACAATCTAATCCACTGGCCTTATTGTTTTTCAGCTTGTTAACAGCAGAGCGTACTTCGTCCTCGGTTATTTGGACATCTAATTGTGCATGGATTAGTGAAATGTCAATATGATTTACATTGTCATCATTAGGAACATCATTCAAGTTCTTAAAATGTTCATATAAACTCTTCAGATCAATACATTTGTTACATTTATGTTTCTTATCAAATGATTTTAATAGTGACCAAAACGTTTTCTGGTCTTTGTTTCTCGCAGCTTTATTTTACATTCATTTTTGTAATTTTAAAGAGATGCTTTAATAGTTTTATTATAGTTTTTACTTGCTACATTGAAATTATATTTACTTTGAACTGTTTTAGCTTTCCCATAAAGACGTTTGCGTTTGTGATATTCTTTACGGGCCGCCTTACAGTCCGCGTTGAACCAAGCTTTGTTACGTTTATTTAATTGCTTTACACTTGTAGTGCCAAAGGTAGATTGTGCTGCAGAAACAAGACTTTGTTCAATATTATTTACAGCGATATTTACACCATCTACTGTACTATTTTCTGCTAGAACATCTAGGCATTGACTAATCTCATGTACACATTCATCATTTATACTACTTACATATTCATCTCTCTTTTCAGGAATCCATCGTTTCACCTTAGGTGATTTTGATGTATTGTTGCGCTCGTGGGTATCAACATTATTATAACTTGTGCACGAGAGTGTGAAACACAAACCACAGTGAACATCAGACATGACTCCATCATAATCTAGCACCTTAAAGTTATCGAGTATTGAAAATGTTTCAGGGGAGACTAGGCAGTAATCAACTACACTTGAGTTTTTGCAGGTGAACTTCCCGATGCACTTGTCTTCCCCATTTCTACCATTGACAATGAACAAGTTGTTGTTTTTACACAACGATACAAGCTTACGACCATGCGAGTTAACAACTTTATCCATAGAAGTTCTTTCTATAGAAGAGTTATGATGAGATAGTACATCAAGATCTTGTTTCAAAATATCATCTGCCAGGTTATTTTCTATGAGGTATTCGTCAATTACGATATAATCAGGTAGGTCTTTCGTTCTCGAGTTTAAATCTCCAGTTAAACTTACATATTTAGACATGTTCATTATATCAACGATATCTTGCTCTAGTTTGTCAAATAATTCAGTATGATAATACTTACTATTCTCAGGTGGCATGTATACACATAACATCATCACTCTCGCTTAAGAGCGACTTCGATATTTTGCACCATAGTGCAATATCACATGTTTTACTTAACAGTGTCACGTGTTTACTTATAGTGTCCTTTACTGCAATTAATATCCCTCCTGATCCTCGAGTTGTATGATTGTTCCCTCGATTGTTTGTATAGACTTGATATCCTGGTGTATTTACATCGTCTAGTTATTTCATGATCACTTATGTTGTTAAGAAAATCTGGATTTAGGAGTCGAGTTCGAATTCCACAGACATTAAGCGATAGGACATTAAGCTTACAGTGGTCACATGCATGCCCGTGCCTGTCCTATGTAGGTGTTCCAGTCGGTCTCCTTGTGTCGGCTCGCAGTTCGTCTATGGTATGATCTGTTGCTAGGATCGTAGACTTGGTTTGTGGCAAGGCTTTTCCAGGAACATATCTCTGTCCATTAACATATCGCCTGTCCACAGTCAGTGCAACTCCTGCTCTATTCGCTGCTCTCCTCGCTGGGTACAGTGGTTGACGCCTTTCCTCTATTTCCTTAGGGAATTGTTCGTTCACATAGTATTTCTTTCCCTATAGTTGATCAAACGCTGCTTGTCTTACACGTTGACGCTCCTTGAAATTACCGAACTTTGCAATAATCTGCCTAGGTCTCTGATCATTCACTCTTCTGGCTCCCATTCCATGTACACGCACTAAGTTTAGATCCTGTTCAATTTTCAGTTGTTCCTGCATAAATGTTTTTAGTACAGCCTCTGCGTCTTCTTCCTGTGTTTCGTCTATACCGACGAATATTAGATTGTCCCTCACTGACCTAGCCTGTAAGTCTAATATTATTAATCTTTCGCGCAAACTTTCAACTCCTGACTGAATAGACTTACTCGATTCAGGCCCTGGACTTAAAATGACGTCCTTTAGTTCCTCTATATCCTTTCTGCTATCTCCGATTAATTTCTTCATTTGTGTAGTTTCTTCTTCTTGAAATTTCGCACTTGCCTCTAAATCCCTTGTCGCACTCTTCAGCGACTGTACTTCCTCTTTCACGTTCGTAATCCTAGTGTTCAACTGTCCTATTGTGGTTTCTATTTGACTTACTTACTTACTTACTTACTTACTTTGGAGATTTAACGTGCGCTTTCCGACTGGTACGTATTTCGCACACGGGCCCGGCCAGGCCATTTAATGTGTTTCCGAAAGGGGCGAAGGTGGCCTGTGCAACCCTAAAAGGGGGCTTTAGGGGTTGCTTATATATAATTTGGAAATTTTGGTGGATGTTTGTTTGTTTATGTCATTTTGATTTGGTAGGTTATTATGTTTTTAGATGCGTTTTATTAGTTCCGTTTTGATTAAGAATACGCCTAAGGCCTTGAAGTTTTCTAGTTTATTTTGTGGGTTTAGTATTGCTTCTAGAGTGAGAGCCTTGTTTAGATTGAGGGTGGTTTGTAATGCGGTTCGATGTGTGAGGTAGTGTGTGCAGTGGATGAGTGCGTGTTCTGGGGTTTGTGGTTGTTTGCAATGTGGGCAGTTACCTGTAGTGTGTTTTTTAAATTTTTTTAGGTGGTTATTTAGGTTGGTGTGTCCTGTTTGGAGTTAAGTGATTACTCTGTCGATTTTTTTTGATGGATGGAGAATTTTTGGTTTGGTTAGTGGTTTGCTGAGCACTTTTTTGAAGCACAGAATTCAAGAATGATAAAGAGGTTATCATGCTTGTGTGTTTGGGGATGGTAAATACCTGTATTAGGAATAAACACTATGTATTTATGATCATGATCATGTGTTTATGAATCACTGTGAAATAGTGATCATACCAGGGTTTCGCGAAAAGGTGTCTTAAAATTGAGAATCTGGCCGGTTCTTGTTTTGAGTGAGTGAGTTTGGTTTTACGCTGCTTTTAGCAATATCACGGTGGGGGACAACAGAAATGGGCTTTAAACATTGTACCCATGTCGGGAATCGAACCAGAGTCTTCGGCGTGATGAGCGAACGCTTAACCACTAGGCTACACGACCGCCCCTCTTGTTTTGAATCCACTGCGACCCGATCGTGGCATCTAAGGGACATAAGTAGTAGATAGGTGATAAGTATCCATCCACACATCCACATTTGATGACGTCACAAGTGAACCTTGTAACCTTACGTGACTGATGGGGGAGGGGGGGGGGGGGGTGTTGTCATGCGATCAATGACCTCGTATAACCTTGACCAATACCCTCGTATATCAGTTGTATCAACAAAGCATTTCCGAACAGTTGAAAGGAAAAACACTTGTGTAAACACGAGGCTGTTTTGAAAGGAAATACTTAAATCAACGAGGGCGTTATAGAAACGTCTCCAGTTACTGTTATTCGAATGAAGCTACCGATTATTTTTTATGAGGGGGGTGGGGGGGGGGGGGGGGGGAATATTTGGTGGAGGGGGGTTGTATGGTGAACCAGGGTATTGTATAAATCCGGGTATTGTTTGTCCATATCCTTGTGAATATGCCATATTTCTTATTTCCTGAAGACTTATCTCACTGCATGTTAGAAACGTCTCCAGTTACTGTTATTCCAGTGAAGCTACCGATTATTTTTTATCAGTTGTATCAACAAGGCATTCCCGGACAGTTGAAAGGAAAAACTCTTGTGTAAACACGAGGCTGTTTTGAAAGGAAATACTTAAATCAACGAGGGCGTGTTAGAAACCGATTGTTGAGATGGACGACTGATTCCCTCCCCAGCACAGTTGAAAGGAAACACTTGTGTAAACACGACCGTTATGAAAGGAAATACTTAAAAAACAAGGGCCTTTCTGAGACCATCTCTAGTTACCGTTACTGGAGCCCAACTGTAATTTGAATACTCCTGGTTTTTTTGCGCAGCACACAGTGTACAGATATGTCAACATCTATTTACCCTATAAATAACAGTGTTGTGACCTAAAATACCTAATACTATTAAACAATAACCAACCAACTAGGTACGACAAAACCCACCACACCATGTCGGCTATCGACTTAACAATATGTACGCCAGACTTAGCACAAAGTCTGATGTGGGACGTCCACCCAGTACCTCTAGGCAGCGACCACTTTCCCATAAATATAACCCTAGGAAATATAAAAATACCAAATCAAACCCCTAAACAGGAACCTAAATTTCAGTACAAAAACGCCAACTGGGACCAATTCCAAGAATTATGCAACGAAGCTAATCTAAACGATTTAGAAACAACAGACCCCGAAACATTCTGTCAAAACCTAACTAACTTCATAATCAACGCAGCCAAATCCGCAATCCCCTTCAAATCATCCAACCCAGGAAAACCCACTGTCCCTTGGTGGAATGAGGAAATAGAGCTAACTAGACTAAAACGCAAATCAGCTTTCAACAGAGCTAAACGAGACCCCTCTCATCTCAAAACAGCTCATGAACTTAACCACCAAGTGCAAAACCTAGTTAAAACTGCTAAAACCAAAAACTGGAAAAAATTCTGTGAGGAGCTAAATCACCACACCGACGCTAGGAAGGTGTGGCGCAAAATTCACGCCATCCGAGGCATCAAACGGCACAAAAAAAGCCCCAATATAAACAACTCAACTAACCCCACCCAAAAGGCCAACAACCTAGCCAAACACTTCTCTAAAGTTAGCAGCAACAGTAACTTCAGTAAGAAATTCCAAGATAAACTAAATAAAGAAACCAAATTCTCCAAAGAAAACAGACAAGACAACCTAGAAATAAATCAACCTTACACCATAGAAGAACTAAATCACGTACTAAACAATAGAAAAAAAGGAACAGCCCCTGGCCTAGACCTCACCTCTTACCAAATAATCAAACACTTACCTACCAAACTACTCCAAACTTTACTTAAACTATACAACCTAGTCTACCTAAACGGACAGGTCCCATCCTCATGGAAGGAAGCTCTAGTAATCCCAATACCTAAACCAAATAAACCAGCAGATCAGGCAAACTCCTATAGGCCCATCTCCTTAACCTCAAATCTCTGCAAAATAATGGAACTTATGACTAAAAATAGGCTACAGCACTACCTAGACCAAAACAACATCATAAACCCTGACCAAAGCGGCTTCACTCCTGGCCGATCAACTCTCGATAACCTTGCCCGACTAGAACAGGATATAAAAACAGGACAGTTAAACAAGCAATACACCATAGGCATATTCCTCGACTTCTCTAAAGCTTTCGATATGGTATGGCACCAAGGGCTAATACAAAAACTAAAAAAAATAGGACTAAAAGGTCAAATAATAAACTTCATCCAAGATTTCCTAAACAATCGCAAAATTACCGTGGGTATAGACCATACACTATCGGACCAGTGTCCCCTAGAAAATGGCACTCCCCAGGGCAGCATCCTCAGCCCAACCCTCTTCAATATAATGATAAATGATCTATTCGAGGGCTTATCCCCTAAACTAAACACTTCAAAATTCGCGGATGACGGAGCCCTATGGATCCGCACTAAAAGCATTAAAATGGCAGAAAACTTAATCCAAAAATCTCTAAATAAAATACAACAATGGGCAGACAAATGGGGCTTCTCCCTTAACTCAGATAAAACAACAGGAATAGTATTCAAACATAAAAACATGAAACCTGCCTACCCAATCCTCCAGCTAAACAACCAAACAATCAAATTCCAAAAACAAACAAAATTCTTAGGACTTATTTTCGATCAACACCTCACCTGGGAGGCTCACGTCCAAAACCTAAAAACTAGATGCAGCAAAGACCTTAACACATTAAGATGTCTCACCGGCTCTAACTGGGGAGCCTCCAAAGATACTCTCCTCTCACTATATACAACACTAATTAGATCAAAACTAGACTACGGCTGTGCCATATACAATACCCTAAACAACTCTCTTTCTAAAAAACTTGACTCAATACAATATCAGGCTCTCAAACTAATTACACGCACCCAACATGGCACCTCTTACACCTCACTTCAGGCCCTTACAGGAGAAATGCCACTAAATCTACGCAGGGAACATCTAAGCCTTAATTTCTGGGCCGCGTCCCAAACAAACCCTCTCATCCAAAACCTAATTAACCAAAACATTAGCCCAAGAAACCAAGCTCTAGCTCGCAAACACCCCTTACTCACCCCAATATCCCAAAGAATAACTAACTACCTCAATGAACACCAAACTCAAAATCTTAAACAAAACTGCAAAAAATCAAATATCTTCACCCCTAAACTCAAAATACCCCAAATAGACACAACGCTAGCTAACCAAATAAATAAACAAACCGACCCAAACATAGCTAAAACCACCACACTTGCATACATACACGAAAATTGGCCAAATTGGTGTCACATATACACTGACGGATCTTCAGACCCGATCTCCAACCACACAGGCTTCGGAGTCCATACCACACAACCAGTTATATCCACACAATCTTACCGACTCCCTAACAACCAATCAATATTCACGGCCGAACTTATGGGCATGGCCTCAGCCCTGCATAACCAACAATCTAAAAACAACAAAAAAATCCTAATACTCACTGACTCCCTTAGTGGACTACAAGCCCTCCAAAACAAAAATACCAAAAAACGACCTAAATTAATAAACCAAATACTTAAAAGCTCCAACGACCTAACAAAAGCAGGCAAACAAATAACCTTCTTGTGGATCCCCGCCCACGTAGGAATTTACGGCAATGAAAGCGCCGATAAAGCAGCTAAATTATCTCTCAAAATACCAGAAATAAGCCTAAACCTACCCATCTCAAAATCAGAAATTAAAAGTGTAAACAAACAAAAAATAACCAAAAAATGGCATAATCAATATCAAAACTCAAATAGCCAAATAAAAAAAGTGCTCAGAAAACCACTAGCCAAACCTAAAATCCTACACCCCTCTAAAAAAATTGACAGATTAATTACAAAACTCCAAACAGGACACACCAACCTAAATAACCACCTAAAACAACTTAAAAGACACACCACAGGCAACTGCCCCCACTGCAAACAACCCGAAACCACAGAACACGCACTCATTCACTGCACCCACTATCAAACACACAGAACCACACTACAAACCGCCCTCAATCTAAATAAGGTTCCTACTCTAGATGAAATACTAAACCCTCAAAATAAACTAGAAAACTTCAAGGCCCTAGGCGTATTCCTAATCAAAACAGACCTAATTAAGCGCATCTAAAAATTAATTAATCTACCAATCCAAAATCCAATAAACATACAAACACGCACCTCACCCTCCCTTAGTTCCCTCCTCCACCCACCTCGGCATTTATTCCAAATTTAAAAATTTCAAAAAATCAATATAAGCAACCCCTAAAAGCCCCCTCTTGGGTTGCACACACCACTTTCACCCTTCTCGGAATACACTAAATGGTCCGGCCAGGCCCGTGTGCGAAATACGCTGTAGTCGGAAAGCGCACGTTAAATCTTTTATATCAGTCAGTCAGTCAGTCCTAAAATACTGCATTTGGTCTCTCTTGGTTCATGAATGAACATTGTGCTTATTCTCCATACCACAGGACGTTTTGGTCTCAATTTGGGAAAGATATATTTTCTGTGTGAAGGTAAGAGTTTATTTTTTTTATGAATAGATCATATTTATTTTAAAAACGCATTTTAATAATACATTTTAGGTTAATACAAGTATTTCATATCATTGTTTCAATTTAAAAACAACAACATTATCTGAGGATGTATTATAATTGTGAAATCATCATATTGTCTTCATGAGTCTAAACAGACATACCAATCTATTTGGTTTTTATTTTTATCAGAAAAATACAAAAGTATTCCAAAAACATTGTTTGCTAGACTTTATGTAAAAATTAATGTCTACCCCATTTACAACACCTGTTTATACATGTGAGTTTTGTCAAAAATCTTACAGTATCAAACAGGACATTGTTAGACATCAGAGAAATTGTGGCCCAGCTTCCAAACATCTTGATTGTCAAATATGTTCCAAATCATTCAACCGTAGTGATAGCTTACAAAGACACATAAAATGTCAACACAAAGATCCAAAACCATCTACTTCTACTTCTACCTTTACTTTTACTTGTCATACATGTTCGACCACTTTCCCATCTGTGAAACACAGGAGACAAACCCAATCAAATCAACAAAGTGGTGGAGGGGCTGCAGCTAAACGTAGGAAAACTAATGTGGTTAATCAACAGTCATGTTCCAGACAAGCAATATATAAAAATGTCAGGGAATTTGATTTTATTCCTCAGGGCCAAGAGGGAAATGATCCCTACTATTATTTTGTGAAAATTCAACCTGACATGATTCATCACTTGAAAACAGAAATTGAAACAAAACATAGTATCAAGTGGGGACTTTGTACCCAATTAAGATTCAGCAAAACAAACTCTGATGGTCTGACTACATTTAGTGAGCCTTACTTTAGAACCAAAATGTCTCCAGCCACCCAAGCTGATGATTTGGATGGGTTGTACACTGAAGTCATAAATACAATCATGAAACTAATGGACAATTACGAAGGAGATAGTTTAAACTTAAACTTTGAAACTGTGTTGAGCGTGAAATTATCCGTGGTTAAATTTCAACCCTTTCGCGGAAGTTCATATCTTCCCCTCCCCCCTTCGTTAGAGAAAAAGCACTGCCTGTTAAACATTAAAAATGTGGACGACAACCTCTGTTTTGCCTATTGCGTTTCGGCTCATCTGTTCCCCGTTCAGTCTCAACTGGTCAGAGTACAAGTGAATCACTACAAGGACAAACTACATGAGTTAGATTTGAAAGGGTGTGAATTTCCTCATGAGTCATATTTCAAAATATGAAAAAACAAATTATGTAAGTATCAATGTCTATGGTTTCGACGAAGATGAGAATCAACACCATGTCATCTTTCCTTTACGAATCAGTTCAGTAACTTCCCAAGTACCCAAAGAGCGTCACATCGTTCTCCTCCTGTTAACTCAAGAAGTAGAGGAGGAAGACGAACCCCCGCTGTCTCATTATGTTCTGATCTCTCAAGTTTGCCAGCTTTGATCAGAAAAAACTGGAGACTGCCAAACCCGAATCTCACCTGATGTACTTTGACATTAACAATTTGTATGGTGCAGCCATGAGTTGTCCTTTACCTCAAGGTCATTTTGAATGGGTAGACGAAACAGAAATAGAGTCTATTGATTGGTTCCAACTCGAACCCGAAGGTAGAGTTGGTTACATTGTAGAGTGTGATTTGGAATATCAACGTCACCTTCATTCTGTCCATCACTCTCTGCCCCTCGCTCCCACCAAAGAAAGCATTCCCTGTGAAGATATGTCCCCCTATCATAGAGAATTGCTCGCAGAGCTTGGTATCAAAGGGATGAAAGCCACGGGAACCAAACTTTTTGACACATTGAAAGACAAAGAAAATTATATCATTTACTTTGCTATTTTGCAGCAATATTTACCATTTGGTTTGAAACTGAAAAAAGTACACAAAGTTTTGAAATTTACTCAGTCCAAATGGATGAAACCCTACATTGACTTTAACACTCAGAAACGAAAAGAAGCCACGGATGACTTTTCGAAAGATTTGTTTAAACTGCTCTCAAATGCCGTGTATGGGAAACAGTTGCAAAATGTAAGAAATTATAAACAAATTGAATTAATTGCGACCGAGGAAAGACTGCGAAGGTTTTCATCAAAACCCAATTTCATAAGTGTAAACATCTTTTGGGAAAATTTGGTCGTAGTAAGCATGGAAAAGGTGTCTGTGACTTTGAACCAACACGTCGCCGTGGGATTCACCATTTTGGAACACGCAAAAGGACTTCTTTATGACTTTCACTACAATGTCATGTTGAAGGAATACGATAGTGACAATGTCAGGGTCCTCATGACAGACACGGATAGCTTGTTTTATCAAATCTGGTCCCGCGTGGGTACTCCTGTCCGCGATCCTCAAGACTTTATGTTAGCTAACACCCACCTCTTTGATACCTCAAACTATCCCGTAGACCACCCACTTCATTCCATGGAAAGACACAAGGTCATCAGTTTGATGAAAGATGAAGTGGATGGCACAACCATCAGAGAGTTTGTCGGACTTCGCCCCAAAAACTATAGTTTTATTTTTGACAAAACTCACGGTGAAAGGGTCGAGAAACGCACTGCTAAAGGTGTGTAGAAAGCTTTGGTCCCAAACCATCTCCGTCACCGGATGTATGAAGATTGTCTTTTTAAACACCAACAAAACATGGCAACATTTCATCAAATTCGATCCATTCATAACACACTCTTGACAGTAAAGTGACCAAATTGTGTTTAACTCCTCAAGATGATAAGCGATACTTGCTGGCAGATGGCATCGAATCTCGACCCTATGGATTCATTCCTATTTAGAACTTTGTAACTAACATTCCCCATTCCAAGAAAAAGAAATGAGATCGTCTAGCAAACAATGACCACATCCACGAAATGATGAAACCTCTGGAGTGTTCCTCGACATGTGAAAGGTAGTTAACACATTTTATTTTTGTTGTTTTTAAAAATACTTCTGGAAAAATATTTTGTGAAATAAACTTTAAAAAAACAGTTAGTAATGAGAGCTAGAAAAAAATGACAGAAACCACATAGGTTTGACATCAACACATCAAAAAATGGGTTCGACATAAAACTGAAAATAGATTTTATCAAATGAAAAAAAAAAACAAATAAAATAAAACACTAGAAATATGTTTGAGAGTAACAAAATATGTTTGATAAAAAAAATCAAAACTCATACAGAAAAAAAAGATGTCCAGGATAAAGTTGTTGTTTCTTTTTTTAAAAAAGAAGTGTTTCCTATAAACAGGATGAGTGGACAAGCAACTTCCTACCACTACAGGGTGACTTGGGGAAGAGGAGAACTTATCCGAAATGGGGCACAATCGAGACAATCTCTCCTTGCTGCTTATCTTGCTGGATGTCGATCTCTGGAGAGAACCCTGAGAACTCATCGTCAACGGAAAAGCACATCAGTGGATATAGACTTTAATGTATCTCGTCAAGTGAAGGATATTTTCATCCACTTCCTGTCCGAAATTGACAGTTTCCAAAAGAAAAGTTTCTCCATGGCATACAACGCCCAATTATCACTCGCCATCGATGAGAGGCAAATGAAAACACTATCTGTTCAAACCACGGGAATATAGCCATATCGCTCTGTTGGATGTTAGTGATGTCAAGGAAGCCGTTCAGCAGATCATTTCAAGCGTCACAACACTCCAACTTACCGAGTTTCGCAACAGATGTTTTCATTTGAATTAAGGTAAGTTTTCAAGATTACTCCAGTTGGATTATTAAAAAAACACGTTTAACACCTGATATGAAACTTCATACAGGTTTTATTTGTCAAATAACAAGTTTCAATTTCGATATAAGCTGTCTAAATAAGCTCTAAGGTTCCCAGTCGTCTCCTGCTCAGTTCATTCACTGACATTCAACTTGAAACAATAGACTGGTTTTTGTTTTAAGAAATAGTGAGTGAGTTGGGTTTAACACCACTTTTAACAATATTCCGGTTATATCGCTGCGTGTCAGCTTAATGTGGGAGGAAAGCCCGAAGTGATGCAGGTCTCGGTCGTTTACCACTTCGGTGAAACCTACGAGCTATCGTCCTCTATTGAATACACAGTTCTATGATTAGTACAGGCCTCTTCTACTGCTAACTTCTGTAAGTTTTTTAATGAAAGTTCACAGGGAAATCCTCTTTCTCTATTTAGCTGTACATACTGGTCACTGAAAATAAAAAAGTGGCAAGCAATGCATTTAATCAGTATAGAACAACAACAACAACAGAACCAACAGATAATTGTTCAAACACTCATTCTTTAAAACAATATTTATTCTGTGATCTAATATATCATGAAACTAAGTACCTAGATTGGTATTGTATGGGCTGAATCACAAGATCATTGCTGCGTTACTAAGCAAACTCATTAAGGGTTGTTAATGTAATCACATTAAGTTAGCTCATTTACTCAGTGATATAACGATTGTGTGACTAACCTAAAGACGTCAATGCATGTATTAACTCATGGATGAGAAATTGTGATATCATGGACATGTGAACTAGTTAGGCAATCAATAATTTCTAACCTGTCCATGCACGGGTGTTCGATTTGAAAGGTAGTTTTTGCTTTCAACAGTAGTCCGCAAGATCAACTACAACTGTGAAACTTAATCGATGAAATGTTTGTCAAATATTATACCTACATATAAAATAAAAATCCTATTATCTTTCAATTTAATTCTTTCTTGTTAATTGTATGTACACAATTAGGTCTTGCATGAGTTGTTGACCTGTGTCATCCTTAGTGTTTTGTTGTCATGGTCACAGATAGCCAGGACCAAAGCTCATAGCACGCAGAGTTCTAAAATTCCATCAAATAGTTTAGCATGCGTATTATTATTATATTATATATCACCATTGGTTGAGAACAGTGAAACGTTGCACCATTTCGCAATATAGACATTGCCATCCATAATAGTAAATCTATCTTGACAAAGAAACATAATTCTACATTGACTATACAGAAAATTAAATACTTTTTAAATGTTAGTATAGTAACAGATGTGATTGATAATGCGTGTTGATCTAAGAGTAGAATAAAACCAGTCCATTATCATAAATAATTGAAAAATATTTCTCACCTCACTCAGACTTTGATTCTGTTCTTCCATAGAGATACGTCTGTCTTCGTCACTGTCCGACTGACACATCACTTACAGTGTGACGTAATAAATAATAATGCGCGCATTCCAGGAAAACTCGCAATGTTTCAGTTATCTTTGTGAGAGAGGGAAAGCGATTTTGAAGCACAGAATTCAAGAATGATAAAGAGGTTATCATGCTTGTGTGTTTGGGGATGGTAAATATCCTGTATTAGGAATAAACACTATGTATTTATGATCATGATCATGTGTTTATGAATCACTGTGAAATAGTGATCATACCAGGGTTTCGCGAAAAGGTGTCTTAAAATTGAGAATCTGGCCGGTTCTTGTTTTGAGTGAGTGAGTTTGGTTTTACGCCGCTTTTAGCAATATCACGGTGGGGGACAACAGAAATGGGCTTTAAACATTGTACCCATGTCGGGTACAGAGTCTTCGGCGTACCCGACAGAGTCTTCGGCGTGACGAGCGAACGCTTAACCGCTAGGCTACCCGACCGCCCCTCTTGTTTTGAATCCACTGCGACCCGATCGTGGCATCTAAGGGACGTAAGTAGTAGACAGGTGATAAGTATCCATCCACACATCCACATTTGATGACGTCACAAGTGAACCTTGTAACCTTACGTGACTGATGGGGGAGGGGGGGGGGGGTGTTGTCATGCGATCAATGACCTCGTATAACCTTGACCAATACCCTCGTATATCAGTTGTATCAACAAAGCATTTCCGAACAGTTGAAAGGAAAAACACTTGTGTAAACACGAGGCTGTTTTGAAAGGAAATACTTAAATCAACGAGGGCGTTATAGAAACGTCTCCAGTTACTGTTATTCGAATGAAGCTACCGATTATTTTTTATGAGGGGGGTGGGGGGGGGCAATATTTGGTGGAGGGGGGTTGTATGGTGAACCAGGGTATTGTATAAATCCGGGTATTGTTTGTCCATATCCTTGTGAATATGCCATATTTCTTATTTCCTGAAGACTTATCTCACTGCATGTTAGAAACGTCTCCAGTTACTGTTATTCCAGTGAAGCTACCGATTATTTTTTATCAGTTGTATCAACAAGGCATTCCCGGACAGTTGAAAGGAAAAACACTTGTGTAAACACGAGGCTGTTTTGAAAGGAAATACTTAAATCAACGAGGGCGTGTTAGAAACCGACTGTTGAGATGGACGACTGTTTCCCTCCCCAGCACAGTTGAAAGGAAACACTTGTGTAAACACGACCATTATGACAGGAAATACTTAAAAAACAAGGGCCTTTCTGAGACCATCTCTAGTTACCGTTACTGGAGCCCAACTGTAATTTGAATACTCCTGTGTTTTTTTTGCGCAGCACACAGTGTACAGATATGTTAACATCTATTTACCCTATAAATAACAGTGTTGTGACCTAAAATACTGCATTTGGTCTCTCTTGGTTCATGAATGAACATTGTGCTTATTCTCCATACCACAGGACGTTTTGGTCTCAATTTGGGAGAGATATATTTTCTGTGTGAAGGTAAGAGTTTAATTTTTTTATTAATAGATCATATTTTTTTTAAAAACGTATTTTAATAATACATTTTAGGAAAATACAAGTATTTCATATCATTGTTTCAATTTAAAAAAACAACAACATTATCTGAGGATGTATTATAATTGTGAAATCATCATATTGTCTTCATTAGTCTAAACAGACATACCAATCTATTGTTAGACATCAGAGAAATTGTGGCCCAGCTTCCAAACATTTTGAGTGTCAAATATGTTCCAAATCATTCAACCGTAGTGATAGCTTACAAAGACACATAAAAAGTCAACACAAAGATCCAAAACCATCTACTTCTACTTCTACTTCTACCTTTACTTTTACTTGTCATACATGTTCGACCACTTTCCCATCTGTGAAACACAGGAGACAAACCCAATCAAATCAACAAAGTGGTGGAGGGGCTGCAGCTAAACGTAGGAAAACTAATGTAGTTAATCAACAGTCATGTTCCAGACAAGCAATAAATGAAAATGTCAGGGAATTTGATTTTATTCCTCAGGGCCAAGAGGGAAATGATCCCTACTATTATTTTGTGAAAATTCAACCTGACATGATTCATCACTTGAAAACAGAAATTGAAACAAAACATAGTATCAAGTGGGGACTTTGTACCCAATTAAGATTCAGCAAAACAAACTCTGATGGTCTGACTACATTTAGTGAGCCTTACTTTAGAACCAAAATGTCTCCAGCCACCCAAGCTGATGATTTGGATGGGTTGTACACTGAAGTCATAAATACAATCATGAAACTAATGGACAATTACGAAGGAGATAGTTTAAACTTAAACTTTGAAACTGTGTTGAGCGTGAAATTATCCGTGGTTAAATTTCAACCCTTTCGCGGAAGCTCATATCTTCCCCTCCCCCCTTCGTTAGAGAAAAAGCACTGCCTGTTAAACATTAAAAATGTGGACGACAACCTCTGTTTTGCCTATTGCGTTTTGGCTCATCTGTTCCCCGTTCAGTCTCAACTGGTCAGACAACAAGTGAATCACTACAAGGACAAACTACACGAGTTAGATTTGAAAGGGTGTGAATTTCCTATGAAAAAACAAACAATGTAAGTATCAATGTCTACGGTTTTGACGAAGATGAGAATCAAAACCATGTCATCTTTCCTTTACGAATCAGTTCAGTAACTTCCCAAGTACCCAAAGAGCGTCACATCGATCTCCTCCTGTTAACTCAAGAAGTAGAGGAGGAAGACAAAACCCCCGCTGTCTCATTATGTTCTGATCTCAAGTTTGCCAGCTTTGATCAGAAAAACTGGAGACTGTCACAGCAAATTCATTTGTCGAAAATGTTTGTGGTCTTTCACCACTGAAGACAGACTACTAAGGCATACCCCCTACTGTTATCACAAAGCACAGCGAATTAAAATGCCTGAACCAAACAAAGCTTTTTGAACATTTGGGTTTGCACACCATGCCAAAACAGTCAAAGTCCCTTTTGTGATCTACTGCAATTTTGTATCCGTGTTGTCACCTTTAGAACATAATGAGACATCAGGGAGGAGAGGAAGTCACCACGTCCATGAGCATATTCCCTGCAGTTACAGTTATCAAATTGTATGTCTGGAACCCGACATGTACACATTTCCATTGAGAACCTATAGCGGGTAACAGGCTTCAGAGCATTTCATGACGCACCTTTTGGAGGATTACGATCAAATCATTGACATCTTAAATCATCTCGTGCCTATGACATTAACAGATGAGGAAAAGTTAGCTTTAGTTTCGGAAACCCATTGCAATCTTTGCGGGGAGAAAGTACAGCAGAATGAGCGACACATCGATCACGATCATTTGACGGGTCGAGTCAGGGGTCTGTGTCACAATTACTGCAACGTCAACTACAACGAAGCCAAATTTGTCAATGTCATTTGTCACAATGCTTCGAGGTATGACAATCATTTGATTCTTCAAGCAGCAGAACTGTTTGCCGATCGAAAGTTGACGTGCATAGGTCAAAATTCGGAACTTCATAATGTTTCAAATAGATCAACTTCCTTTCTTGGACAGTTTCAAATATTTAAACACCAGCTTACAAAATTTGGCCAACAATTTGAGAAGCAAAGGAGAAGAAGAATTTGTCTATTTGGCAAAGAACTTTCCCGAACATGTGGCATTGCTGACTTGAAAGTTACCCTACTTTTATGAGTATGATGACAGTTTTAAAAAAATAGATCAAACAGAATTTCCGAGTCGTGACGACTTTTATTCTTCCTTATCGGAAGACACCATTTCTGAACGAGACTATGCCTTCGCCCGTCACATGTGGGAGACTTTCAAATCACATCGGTGAGACAGTTCATGGAATTGTACGTTGCCGTAGACACTTTGATTTTGACCGATGTGTTCGAAGCATTTCGTGACATGTGTCTGAGCTACTACAGATTGGACCCGTGTCAGTACTTTACTCTCCCGGGGATGGCCATGGATGCTTGTCTTTTGATGACCGGGGTGAGCTTAGATCTTATGACCGATCCCGATATGTACAACTTTGTCTCAAACGCAGTGAGAAGAGGCGTGGGGAGTATCAGCCATCGTCACGCTCAAGCCAATAACAAACACATGTCCGATTTCGACCCGTCCAAACCCGAATCTCACCTGATGTACTTTGACATTAACAATTTGAATGGTGCAGCCATGAGTTGTCCTTTACCTCAAGGTCATTTTGAATGGGTAGACGAAACAGAAATAGAGTCTATTGATTGGTTGCAACTCGAACCCGAAGGTAGCGTTGGTTACATTGTAGAGTGTGATTTGGAATATCAACGCTCCCACCAAAGAAAGCATTCCCTGTGAAGATATGTCCCCCTTTCATAGAGAATTGCTCGCAGAGCTTGGTATCAAAGGGATGAAAGCCACGGGAACCAAACTTTTTGACACATTGAAAGACAAAGAAAATTATATCATTTACTTTGCTACTTTGCAGCAATATTTACCATTTGGTTTGAAACTGAAAAAAGAACACAAAGTTTTGAAATTTACTCAGTCCAAATGGATGAAACCCTACATTGACTTTAACACTCAGAAACGAAAAGAAGCCACGGATGACTTTTCGAAAGATTTGTTTAAACTGCTCTCAAATGCTGTGTATAGGAAACAGTTGCAAAATGTAAGAAATTACAAACAAATTGAATTAATTGCGACCGAGGAAAGACTACGAAGGTTTTCATCAAAACCCAATTTCAAAAGTGTAAACATCTTTTGGGAAAATTTGGTCGTAGTAAGCATGGAAAAAGTGTCTGTGACTTTGAACCAACCCGTCGCCGTGGGCTTCACCACTTTGGAACACACAAAAGGACTTCTTTATGACTTTCACTACAATGTCATGTTGAAAGAATACGATAGTGACAATGTCAGGGTCCTCATGACAGACACGTATAGCTTGTTTTATCAAATCTGGTCCCCCGTGGGTACTCCTGTCTGCGATCCTCAAGACTTTATGTTAGCTAACACCCACCTCTTTGATACCTCAAACTATCCCGTAGACCACCCACTTCATTCCATGGAAAGACACAAGGTCATCAGTTTGATGAAAGATGAAGTGGGTGGCACAACATCAGAGAGTTTGTCGGACTTCGCCCCAAAAACTATAGTTTTATTTTTGACAAAACTCACGGTGAAAGGGTCGATAAACGCACTGCTAAAGGTGTGTAGAAAGCTTTGGTCCAAAACCATCTCCGTCACCGGATGTATGAAGATTGTCTTTTTAAACACCAACAAAACATGGCAACATTTCATAAAATTCGATCCATTCATAACACACTCTTGACAGTAAAGTGACCAAATTGTGTTTAACTCCTCAAGATGATAAGCGATACTTGCTGGCAGATGGCATCGAATCTCGACCCTATGGATTCATTCCTATTTAGAACTTTGTAACTAACATTCCCCATTCCAAGAAAAAGAAATGAGATCGTCTAGTAAACAATGACCACATCCACGAAATGAAGAAACCTCTGGAGTGTTCCTCGACATGTGAAAGGTAGTAAAGACATTTCATTTTTGTTGTTTTTAAAAATACTTCTGGAAAAATATGTTGTGAAATAAACATTAAAAAAACAGTTAGTAATGAGAGCTAGAAAAAAATGACAGAAACCAAATAGGTTTGACATCAACACATCAAAAAATGGGTTTGACATAAAACTGAAAATAGATTTTATCAAATGAAAAAACGAAACAAAAAAAATAAATCAAATAAAACACTAGAGAGTAACAAAATATGTTTGATAATAAAAATCAAAACTCATACAGAAAAAAAAGATGTCCAGGATAAAGTTGTTGTTTCTTTTTTTTTTTTTAAAAAGTGTTTCCTATAAACAGGATGATCGGACAAGCAACTTCCTACCACTACAGGGTGACTGGGGGAAGAGGAGAACTTATCCGAGATGGGGCACAATAGAGACGATCTCTCCTTGCTGCTTATCTTGCTGGATGTCGATCTCTGGAGAGAACCCTGAGAACTCATCGTCAACGGAATAGCACATCAGTGGATATAGACTTTAATGTATCTCGTCAAGTGAAGGATATTTTCATCCACTTCCTGTCCGAAATTGACAGTTTCCAAAAGAAAAGTTTCTCCATGGCATACAACGCCCAATTATCACTCGCCATCGATGACACGTTATTCATTTGCGACAGGCAAATGAAAACACTATCGGTTCAAACCACGGGAATATAGCCATATCGCTCTGTTGGATGTTAGTGATGTCAAGGAAGCCGTTCAGCAGATCATTTCAAGCGTCACAACACTCCAACTTACCGAGTTTCGCAACAGATGTTTTCATTTGAATTAAGGTAAGTTTTCAAGATTACTCCAGTTGGATCATTAAAAAACACGTTTAACACCTGATATGAAATTTCATACAGGTTTTATTTGTCATATAACAAGTTTCGATTTCGATATAAGCTGTCTAAATAAGCTCTAAGGTTCCCAGTCTCCTGCTCAGTTCATTCACTGACATTCAACTTGAGACAATAGACTGTTTTTTGTTTTAAGAAATCGTGAGTGAGTGAGTTGGGTTTAACACCACTTTTAACAATATTCCGGTTATATCGCTGCATGTCAGCTTAATGTGGGAGGAAAGCCCGAAGTGATGCAGGTCTCGGACGTTTACCACTTCGGTGAAACCTACGAGCTAGGGTATGGTGCCGACAAACCTAGAAACCGGGGCGAACCGGGATGCGAACCCACATTTTTCTGGCGTGCCCAAGGGACGCAATTCTGCACAGCGACTGGGCTACCCGTGCCCCCCATTTTAAGAAATAAAAAACAAACAGGTCAAAGAAGATTACATAGTTCTTTGATAAAAAAAACGAACAATGACATACATTTCACTGTCATGTCCCTTATCAACGTAAAGTACATGATCTAAGATTATTCAGTAACACATGGTAAGTTTTTTCAAGAAATTCCTTCTCTCCTCGATTTACCGAGAAATCCACCTCTATTGAATACACAATTCTATGATTACAGCTATCTTCTACTGCTAGATTCCGATAAGTTTTTTCCTGGAAGTTCACAGGGGGGTGGGGGTGGGGGTGTGGGGGATCGTCCTCTATTGAATACACAGTTCTATGATTACAGGCCTCTTCTACTGCTAACTTCTGTAAGTTTTTTAATGAAAGTTCACAGGGAAATCCTCTTTCTCTGTTGAGCTGTACATACTGGTCACTGAAAATAAAAAGTGGCAAGCAATGCATTAAATCAGTATAGAACAACAACAACAACAACAGAACCAACAGATAATTGTTCAAACACTCATTCTTTAAAACAATATTTATTCTGTGATCTAATATATTATGAAACTAAGTACCTAGATTGGTATTGTATGGGCTGAATCACAAGTTCATTGCTGCGTTACTAAGCAAACTCAGTATTCCAGAGAGGCAGGACAATCCAGAACATCCTCAGCGCCAATGGCAAGCCCCCTACATCGATGAAAGACCCAGCTGGAGCCGTATATCACATACAATGTGACTGTGGCTCCTATGTAGGAGAAACATCCAGGCCCCTACCCATTAGAATAAAAGAACATAAGACCTCAGTACAAAAAAATGACTCAAAATCAGCCATCTCCGACCACACCCAAACCCACCCCGATCACAACATCCAGTGGAACAACATCAAGATCCTGGCCAACAACCAATCAGACTACAAAATCAGGAAACTCCTAGAAGCCATCTACATCAAAAGGATCCAGCCAGCAATGAACAGACCAAGGCTATTACATCCCGCCTGCTTACCATCACCTAATTGCTAAATCCCTTTGTCCATCCAATTAATACAGTGGCTTCCATCATCTCCATCAGTCTGCTTGTTTACTCTGTGTTCATTAGTCATCCACTGGCTTCCAATTAGCTTAATCGCCTCTCTGTGTCCATCAACTAGTCACTGTAACAACTTAGATGTCAATAAGTGTATATATACCTATGTTGTTTAGCCATATCCATCAATTGCTTGATAAAGGTCTTAGGATCTACACCGAAACGTCGCACTAATTGTAATAAAGAAGTTGTTCATCCATAGAACTCGTCTTACTTCATCTCTCCAACTTCTAAATGCCACTGAAAGAAGTTAAACTCATTAAGGGTTGTTAATGTAATCACATTAAGTTAGCTCATTTACTCAGTGATATAACGATTGTGTGACTAACCTAAAGACGTCAATGCATGTATTAACTCATGGATGAGAAATTGTGATATCATGGACATGTGAACTAGTTAGGCAATCAATAATTTCTAACCTGTCCATGCACGAGTGTTCGATTTGAAAGGTAGTTTTTGCTTTCAACAGTAGTCCGCAAGATCAACTACAACTGTAAACTTAATCCTACATCGATGAAATATTTGTCATACATTATACCTACATATAAAATAAAAATCCTATTATCTTTCAATTTAATTCTTTCTTGTTAATTGTATGTACACAATTAGGTCTTGCATGAGTTGTTGACCTGTGTCAACCTTAGTGTTTTGTTGTCATGGTCACAGATAGCCACGACCAAAGCTCATAGCACGCAGAGTTCTAAAATTCCATCAAATAGTTTAGCATGCGTATTATATTATATTATTATATCACCATTGGTTGAGAACAGTGAAACGTTGCCATTCATAATAGTAAATCTATCTTGACAAAGAAACATAATTCTACATTGACTATACAGAAAATTAAATACTTTTTAAATGTTACTATAGTAACAGATGTGATTGATAATGCGTGTTGATCTAAGAGTAGAATAAAACCAGTCCATTATCATAAATAATTGAAAAATAATTCTCACCTCACTCTGACTTTGACTCTGTTCTTCCATAGAGATACGTCTGTCTTCGACGCATTTGAAGAACTTCAGGATGTTGAATTTCCTGTTATTTTTGGAAGTACCCTTTCCTGTGAATACCATGTCAGTGGAATCTTCAAGGGCATCCAAGCATTGATGGTTCAGGAGAACATCAAATCTGTTATCACCTCCTTTCATCTCGACAGTCGATAGGATAGTCTTGCAAACATCTTCATCGTGAATTTTGAAGGTTTCAGAGTTCAAGATCTCTAACAATATGTTTTTGGGTAGATCACTCACTTTGCATCGGATTGTACATTCCTGGAGACCACCGTTATCGTCTAGCTTAGACATAAGCTCTTCCTTTGAAACAATAACGACTTCAGGTTTAAAGACCTTGTTGCTGACGATGATACCATCAACTTTGACGTCCGCTTTAGAGACTTTGCCATAATAAGAGGATGATGGTGATGGTGTTTAGGCGTGGATCAGATACTAGAATGTGTTGAGACTGTTGTTGTTGCGTTAAGTGTTAAGGAGGTCGCCTTCTGCCTAGGCAATTTCGGCTGACCTGTCCCTCTTTGGGACTCCTGTGTGTGAGTAGGGTACACCTCTCTATTGTGAGTTTGGTGTTCACATAATTTCTGTTTTTGTATTGATATGATTTCAATTCTCTTATATTGATATGATTTCATTTCTATCCTTGGCTGCTCTGTTTATATACGTTCGAGTAGCTGTCCATCTCTCAGAAATAGAGTTAGTTTGGCCTTCGCTTATTGCATCTCTTGGCTTAAGGAGATTTATGACATATAGCGGATCTAACTGCAATTCTTGTTTTAACCTTGCCCGGGCTGGGGGATGGTCTTGACATTCTAGTAACACGTGATCAATGGTTTCAGCCTGATTGCAAGATGAACATACCTTGTCATAGTGCTTTTTTGTGACCGAGTCTGAGGCGTGAGATAGCAATTTCAATTTTGCTTTCATTTGAGTATGAGTTTGGCATTTGTTGGACCTTGGGTTGAATTTTGTATAGCCATCTGCCGATCTTACTTGCGTCCCATTGGCTTGCCATCATTCTGCTATGGAGGCTTTGAATTTGCTTTTTATCTCTAGTTTACTAAAGGGAATGGACTGTATATCCGCTTTGTCTAGAGCTAGCTTCGCTAGTGAGTCTGCTTTTTCATTTCCATGAATATCTGTGTGAGTGGGGATCCAACACAGCTCCACCTGTTGCCCTTGGTCCGATAGTTTTGTATATTCGTATTGAATATTGTTGACTGTGTTTGGCCTGGAGTTTGAGTGTCTGCCACTGATGGCCTGAAGTGCTCTTAGCGAGTCTGATAGGACGACTGCCTTTGCTTCCGGAAGTTCTGGAATGAGTTTGAGTACATGATGAATTGCCTCCAATTCAGCCGTGAATACTGACTGACCATCAGGCAAGCGAACAGAATGTGCTTGGGGTTTGGAGCTGTGGATATGGATCCCGTAACCAGCACCAGTTGATAGGATTCTTTGAAACATCAGTGTATATATGGGCCCAGCTGTCCCAGGTAGTTTGAATTTTGGTGATAGCTACTGATCGTAGTAGGGTTGGGTTTTCTTTTTTAGTGAGGTGCCTGTTGCCAGCATTAGGGCTTTGTATTTTATTCTGTCTAGGCGCCTCAAGACAGTATTTGATGCTGAATGAAAAGCCTCACAACCATAGTCAATTTTTGATCTGATATGAGTTTTGTAGAGGTCCAGCTGAGTGTCCCTCGATGTGCCCGAAATTGCCCGAAATACGTTCAGGTCTTTTTGACATCTGTTTTCCACATATGCTATATGTTTGCGCCAAGTGAGGTGTTGATCAAGGATCACCCCAAGATATTTTGTAGATTTTTCGAATTTGATAGGTTTGCCTTTTATGGAGACACGGGGTATCATAGCATCTTTCCCCCGGCGTTTGAATAGAGCTCCAACAGTTTTTTCACTTGAAAGGGTGAATCCCCATTTATTGCACCATTGATCTACTCCGTCCCGGGCTGACTGGATTTCTTTTCTGATTTGTGAAATATCTCTGTGCTTTACCCATATTGCTCCGTCATCAACGAATTTAGAAGTTTGGGTAGGAGAGTTGACATGGTCAAAAAGATCGTTGATCATGATATTGTTGGGCTTATAATGCTGCCTTGTGGCGTGCCATTGTCCAGTGCCATAGGATCAGATCGATTGTTCCCTATTTTAACTGATAGCGACCTGTCTTGCAGGAAGATGTCTATGAAGTTTGCCATGTTCCCTTCTACTCCATTTTGTGCTAGTTTTGAGAGGAGTCCGTCATGCCATACCATGTCGGTGCTTTGCTGAAGTCCAGAAATACTGCGGCTAGGTATTGTCTGTTTAATTGCGCATTTTTTATTTCATTTCCCAGTCTTAGAATATGATCTAGACACGAGTGTCCCTTCCTAAAGCCACTTTGGTCAGGTTTTATGTGGTTGCCAGGTTAAAGGTGATGCATGAGCCTTTTCGTAACCATGGCTTCCATGGCTTTGCAGATGTTTCAGGTGAGTGAGATCGGTCGATAAGAGTTTGGTAGGGCTTCGTCTTTCCCTTGCTTTAGCAGCGGGATAACTGCAGCATGTTTCTATGCTTTTGGGACTTCTCCTTTGGACCATATCGTGTTATACAACTCAGTGAGTAAGCCTTTGGTTTGATCAGGTAGGTTTTTCAATATCTCGTAGCTGGTTGTGTCAAGACCAGGTGCTGTGCCTTTTCTATGTTGTATCGCATCATCAAACTCTTGTCACAGTAAATTGTATATTGTATACCATATGCTTGCTTTGCGGCCGTTTTGAGATCTTAAGCATAAGCATGTTTTCCGGTTTGAATTCTTCGCTGCAATTTGTGTTGCTGCTGACAGATGAGAAGTGCTCAGCTAGAATGTTGGCCTTTTCTTTGACTGGTTAACTTGGGAATTTTTGTGGGTTTACGTTTACCCCTGATTGCGTGTATTTTGCTCCAGACTGTTTTAGCATTTGTTTTCTCATTGAGGGATTTGCAGAGGGTCTGCCATGACTCTTTTTTAGAATCGTCTATGAGTTGTCTTACTTTTGTCCTGGCTGCTCGGACTTGGGGGAAGGCTGATTTATCCCTTTTTGACCTATTTAGGGCTTTCTTTCTCACTGTCCTAGCTTTTGCTATTTCCCTGTTCCACCATGGTTCCGGAGTTTTGCCAGTTTGTGGTCTTTTTTAAATTTATTTTTCAGCTGCGGCAATAATTGCTGAGGTGAGATTTTGGCAAAAAAGATCAGGATTATCCGAGGCAATTTCTGAGGACTTGAATGATATGCATAGTCCCATGTGGGCTGAGGATTGGGCTGTTCCTCTATTTGTGGTGGGCTACCTATGTAGGTGAGTATAGGAAGGTGATCTCTTCCCAAAGTGTCGTCATAGACTTGCGATTGGCAATGTGAGGCGAGGTTTTTGGTGGCAATTGTGAGATCAATTGAACTCCATGTGTTGTGGACTTGGTCATAACGTGTGTGACTGCCGTTGTTCAGAGTTATGAGATTGTCGTCCTCAACCCATTTCTCTACCATTTTGCCGTATTTGCATGAATCATTCCTGTCTTCCAAAAGAGGGCTGTGGGCATAAAAATCACCAAGGATTATCCCATTTTTGCCTACTATTTGAGCTAGTCTTGTTAGCTCTTCCATGTTCGTTTCATGGGTGTGTTGAGACTTACTTACTTACTTTGGAGATTTAACGTGCGCTTTCCGACTGATGCGTATTTCGCACACGGGCGTTGAGACTTGAAATATACGTTCTTTTATACTCTTTCTTGTTTTTGTTTTTTCTTCCCACAGGGGTTTTTTACTTGATGGGAGTGTCACAGTAGTTTCAGATACGCTGTTGTTAATATGAGCAGTTCCCTTTTCAACACAGCCTCGTGTTTACAAGAGTGGGTTTTTGGGGGTTTTTTTTGCTTTCAACGGTCCGGATACGTCTTGTTGATACAGCTGTTAAAATATAATCTGTAGGTTCACTCGATTAACAGTAACTAGAGACGTTACAAATACGCCCTCGTTGATTTAAGTATTTCCTTTCAAAACAATCTCGTGTTTACACAAGTGTTTTTCCTTTCAACTGTCCGGGAAACGCCTAGTATTTCCTTTCAAGACTGTCTCATTATTACGCAAGTGTTTTTCCTTTCAGCTGTTTTGGAACGCCCTTCCGTGGGAACTGCACCATCACAATGTTGACGTAGATGTTATCTTTCACTCATGTGAAATCCGTAGGTTCACTGTCCTCCATCTCAACAGTCGGGGAAAAACATATGTAACTTGTTCTGTGTGTCTAAAACGTTCTTCTTTAATAAAATTAAAACTACTTAACATACGGGTTAAGGGTCGCTCTTTTTAGATTTGATTTTTGGGTTAGGTAGTATGACACGAACTGAGCAATGCGGTCCACATGTTGGAATTGGTTTGGTTTAGACTCAAATTCACGATGCAAGTTATCACTACGATATAAATGATAACGATATGAGAAAAAAGACAGCTTCTGTTTAGGGTATTCTTTTCCCCAAGAGCCTCCATGAGTCGGCTGAGGTGGAACGAGTCATGGATGTGTGTACTGCTGACTCCTCCATGGTAAATGAAAACAACTATCACCAACTCCTACTTATTTACTTACTTTGGAGATTTAACGTGCGCTCTCCGACTGATGCGTATTTCGCACACGGGCCCGGCCAGGCCATTTCATGGGTTTCCGAAAGGGGCGAAAGTGGTGTGTGCAACCCAAGAGGGGGCTTTAGGGGTTGCTTATATAGGATTTTGGAATTTTGAGATTTGGAATAGGTGCCGATGGGGTTGGGGAGGAGAACTAAGGAAGCTGGGTATGGTGGATGTTTGTTTGTTTATGTAATTTTGATTTGGTAGATTATAGTGTTTTTAGATGCGTTTTATTAGTTCCGTTTTGATTAAGGATACGCCTAAGGCCTTGAAGTTTTCTAGTTTATTTTGTGGGTTTAGTATTGCTTCTAGAGTGAGAGCCTTGTTTAGATTGAGGGTGGTTTGTAATGCGGTTCGATACGTTAGGTAGTGTGTGCAGTGGATGAGTGCGTGTTCTGGGGTTTCTGGTTGTTTGCAGTGTGGGCAGTTACCGTAGTATGTTTTTTAAATTTGTTTAGATGGTTATTTAGGTTGGTGTGTCCTGTTTGGAGTTTAGTGATTACTCTGTCGATTTTTTTTGATGGATGGAGAATGTTTGGTTTGGTTAGTGGTTTGCTGAGTACTTTTTTGATTTGGCTATTTGAATTTAGATAAAGGTTATGCCAGTTTTTGGTGATTTTTTGCTTGTTTACGCTTTTAATTTCTGATTTTGAGATTGATAAGTTTAAGCTTATTTCTGGGATTTTGAGGGATAGTTTAGCTGCTTTATCGGCGTTTTTATTACCGTATATTCCTACGTGGGCGGGTATCCACAAGAATGTTATTTGTTTGCCTGCCTTAGGTCGTTGGAGCTTTTAAGTATTTGATTTATTAATTTAGGTCGGTTTTTGGTATTTTTGTTTTGGAGGGCTTGCAGTCCACTTAGGGAGTCGGTAAGTATTAGGATTTTTTTGTGTTTTTTGGATTCTTGATTATGGAGGGCTGAGGCCATGCCCATTAGTTCTGCCGTGAATATTGATTGGTTGTTTGGGAGTGGAAAGGATTGTGTGGTTTTAGTTGGTTGTGTGGTATGGACTCCAACTCCTGCATTTATTCATTTTTTTATTCCATATACTTGTGACCTTTCTCAAACTTCTGATACCACGAATAACACTAACTGGAGACGGCCTTGTTGATATGAGTAGTTTACACGAGTGTTTTTCCTTTCAACTGTCCAGGAATGCCTTGTTGATACAACTGAATAATCTGTAGCTTCATTCGAATAACAGTAACTGGAGACGTTTCTAACACGCCCTCGTTGATTTAAGTATTTCCTTTCAAAACAGCCTCGTTTTTACACAAGTGTTTTTCCTTTCAACTGTCCGGGGAATTCCTCGTTGATACAACCGATAAAAAATAATCGGTAGCTTTATTCGAATAACAGTAACTGGAGACGTTTCTAACACGCCCTCGTTGATTTAAGTATTTCCTTTCAAAACAGCCTCGTGTTTACACAAGTGTTTTTCCTTTCAACTGTCCGGGAATGCCTTGTTGATACAACTGATAAAAAATAATCGGTAGCTTCACTCGAGTAACTGGAGACGTTTCAAATACGCGCCCGTTGATTTAAGTGTTTCCTTTCAAAACAATCTCGTGTTTACACAAGTGTTTTTCCTTTCAACTGTCCGAAAATGCTTTGTTGATACAACTGTTGTACGTGGATATTGGTCAAGGTTATACGAGGTCATTGAACGCATGACAACCACCCCCCCCCCCCCCCCCCCCACACACACACACACACACACACACACCCAAGGTCAAGGTTATGAGACGTCATCAGTCACGTGAGGTTACTAGGTGCACTTGTGATGTCATCAAATGTGGATGTGTGGATGGATACTTATCACTTATCTACTACTGACGTACCTATACACAACGAGTAAAAGCAACCAGACTTGATGGCGTTGTATAAATCGATCTTTTCCCTTGGGTAATTGTAACTCCCATACGTCAACATAGATTAACGACAGTCGTAGCCCTAAGGTTGTCTTGTACAACGACATCCTGCGCCCAATGACTACACTTCAAAACCTACATGTATACCTGCAAGAACCCGGGATAGAATTGTTCTTCAGCATTTGTCGCGACTAACGGGATCGGGTGGTCGCTGACTTGGTTGATGCATGTCATCGATCCCAATTGCGTGGATCGATGCTCATGATGTTAATCACTGGGTTGTCTGGTCAAGACTCGATTATTTACAGACCGCCGTCATGCAGCTGGAATATTGCTGAGTGCGGCGTCAAACAACAAACAAACAACCAACTCCTGCTTACGGATTGCACTCCACTGGAAAATGTCTCACACAGGCTTTACACGACTCATGTTCTCAGTCCTTCTACCTCTGCCTGGAACCCCCTCCGTGATGGAGTTAATACAGCGTCTGTCCAGGGACCGGAAAACTCATGTTTCGAACCCCTGGTCGCGTCATACCAAACTACGGTTATAACGAACTCCAAATGACCACTTATTTTAGTTCGTAATAACCGTAGTTCGTTATAAGCATATATATAGCATATGTTCAACAATTTCCCGGGACTAAAAAATAAGTTCGTTATATCAGTCAGTTCGTTATAAGGGTGTTTGTTATAAACGTAGTTTACTGTACATTAAACGATAGCATTTGTTTTAGCACTGTGAATTAGACGTACGCCCAGTCTAGTACGAACAGCCACAGGACCCACCCCCTATCCGGGGCGATTCTGCACATGAAATTAATCAAGAGGATGATCCTGTATTAGTCCTGGAATGATTTAGAATCCTAATCAGCGTCGCGTTACATTTAAAGTTCAGTATCTTGATAACACAAGTTTCACATTCTCATCGTAATAAAAGCCTTTTACTTCCAACGTGCACAGGCAGAGTGAAGACCGTGATCATTTAAACTGTGTATCACTAAGAAAGTACAAGCTTCCTAAAGTGCATTTTCGTTGGACTTTAATGTCAGACACGCGCTGTTAATGTTAAATATTCCGGACGTTAAAGGCACGTTACTTCCGGTTTCGCGATGCAGAAATGTCAATCGCAAGAAAGCTTCTTCCAGGGTTAATATGTTTTCTCATGCCTGTTATTAAAAGGAACAGGTTTGGACGTACATACAAGGTTAACTGCACTGAAAAAACGCTATTTGTGTTGCTTCCGATTGTTTAACGACTATTTTTATACTTTTTTTACTTTAAACATTTAAGACATTAAATTTGTCATTCTTTAAGCAGATAAATTTATTTATCCTCAACCCTGGATTGGTACTAAATTGGTTTTTTTATCGGCCACTTACACTGTATTTGTGTTGCGTTTGATTGTTTACGACAGTAAAGTAGAGATTCTCGTAAGTTTTTTGGATGAGTCGCATCTGTGATTCGAACCTACACTGCCAGAGTGAGGCACCTAATCGCCAGCTCACAAAGTCAGGGATCTAGCCCTCTCAGCCACCGAGGCTTCCACAATATGAAAGTCCGACAACTGGTAGTCTAGATCACGTACTTTGTGAACCAAATATTCCTCATTCCTTACTACTCGGGATCTTATAGATTACAGAACAGGACGAGTGTTGCCTACTGGCATTGTGACCACTCGTCAGTGTCAATACCACATTCGTAACTCTCCGTCGCCACTTTGAACCTTTCCGTTCATTTCCGTATCCGTGTAGGTATGATTAGGTGAGTTTCCAACATGTTTTTTTAAAGTGTGGACACCGCATATTTGCATATGTATACTCTCGTGCTGTGCCCACTGGGATACCATACAGCCCTAATGTTGTATAATTCAACCGACATATACTACCTGTGTACCTGTAGAGTTGCTTCCCTCACATCCCTAATATATCTAAAATACTGTTCACTCACTCACTCCATTTATACGTCAGTGGAGGGTTACAGCCAACCCACCCACCTTAACACCTTTGTTTACCCGTGACGATTCGGGTTAGAATAGGTCTTCCTACAACCCCTGCTTGTCATAAGAGGCGACTAACGGGATCGGGTGGTCAGGCTCTCTGACTTCGTTATGCATGTCATCGTAACCCAATTGAGTGGATCGATGCTGATGGGTCAATCACTGGATTGTCTGGTCCAGACTCGATATATACTACCTGTGAAACCGGGTCTAAACTTTCAGCTATTTCCGACGGCATAAATGAGGTAATAGAGAGTTTATCACATTAATGTTTGCAATCATCTTCGGTTTTGAAAACAAGGTCTACTGTTAATTGACAGCTCGGTTCATACTTCTGATGTTTTAAAATATGAAAAACAAGCTATTTGTTATGGAACATTCCGTAGCAATATTGATCAAATACTCTCTGACCTTGTCCAGATGACCATGGAACAACACTAGATAGGTAATCGGGTATAATCGTCCTTTCTCGGACATCGTGTGAGAGATGTTGGGCACACATATAGACCAAACGTCAATTGAGGTACGAGGAAAATAGGGAAAACAAAACTCTTGCTCGTTTCAGATAGTGATCATATTCGCTAATAGGAGAGGGTATCCTACCCACCACACATAAACGAAATATTGCCATCGACGTCCTATTATCGACCCGTTGACTAATTCACTCACTCACCCCCTGAAGATCTGAATTGATCTTAGGCAACCCATACTTGTCACAAGAGGCGAATAACGGGATAGGATGATCAATGACAAAACACTTACATATTCACGTCCCCGACACAGTTTCTAATAAGAGTTCCAATACAGTGAGGGACAAACGGGCTAATACAGGCATTAAAGTGTAACATTCTCCATAACTGCATTGTGACTTTGGCAGAAGAAGGCGCACTGCAAGTGTGTTGACTCTTTTATCGTCATTGCCTTAAACCTCGTGTAGCTGCAAGCCATTAGTTGTCATAATTCTTGTTACGCGAGTCGCTACTTAAGCCGTTTAAGCTCTCTTTCCAAGTCACTTGAGAAACAGCGTTTATGATTAAACGATATAATTAACGCCAAACTAATGATATTTATCCTGTATGTTGATATAACCATTGTTAAGATTTTACTTTATAGGCATCTTGATGCAATTACGTAATTTACTTTTCGACACGTGAATACATAATGACTTTGTCAAACATGCTTTCCATCCAACTAAAATTGATTACCGACTCAAATTGTATGTTACACTGCTGCTAAGGAAGGAAATCACTGGAGGAAAACACCATCTTCACCAAATTTACCGAATTGTGAAGTTGGACAAAACATGACCTAAATGTATGACGAGATAAATGTGGTGACATCTTAGTCTATTTACTGTGAAATTTCTGTCGCGGTGGCATCGCAGTAACATTGTTAAAACTGCAATTTCTGTTCCATTTCACAAAATCGCCGAAAGAAAATGGGATAATTTGAAATCTCAATATCATTATATTTTTCTCACCTGCTTACCAATAGAATACAAAATTGAAGCGTCTAACTTAATTTCCATTTCGACATATACACCGATCAAAGGTTTTTGAGAAGACCCCAGTGAACCAACTAATTAAAAAAGAAAGTCTGAATGACGTTAAACGCAGATCAAATTGATATTCCCAGTTTAAGATCACTGTCATGTAGGAGGTGTAACTGTAACTCAAGCAGCACCGATAAGTGATGGAGGTCGGACGACCAGTTTATCTGCAATTCACGGGAGTGCAGTCTTATGACGGATAATAAAATTCTTGCCGTCTGAAACTGGTTGTGTGATCCACCATCTTCATCTTTTAATAACAGACCCGTGAAGATCCGGGGTAGAATAGGTCTTCAGCAACCCGTGCTTGCCGTAAAAGGCGACTATGCTTGTCGTGAAAGGCGACTAACGGGATCGGGTGGTCAGGCTCGCTGACTTGATTGATGCATGTCATTGATCCCAATTGCGTGGATCGATGTTCGTGATATAAATCACTGGATTGTCTGGTCCAGACTCGATTATTCACAGACCGCCCTCATATAGCTTGAATATTGTCGAGTGCGGCGTAAAACAACATACCCAACAAAACAAAAAAATATTTTGAGTGCGGCGTAAAACAACAAACCAAACAAAACAAAAAAAATATTTTAATGACAGATACTATAACTCACTCGTGCACACTACGACCCAGTCATCTGTGGCGCCGAAATCCGCTGTGTGGAGTTGCTTCCCTCACATCCCTAATATGTCTAAAATACTGTTGACTCACTCACTCACTCACTCCATTAAGGAGGGTTACAGCCAACCCACCCACCCACCTTAACAGCTTTTTTTATCCGTGATGATCCGGGGTAGAATAGGTCTTCTTGGTCATCGTATCCCAATTGCGTCAATCACTGGATTGTCTGGTCAAGACTCGATTATTTGCACACCGTCGTCATATAGCTGGAATATTGCTGAATGCGGCGTTAAACAACAAACAAATAACACCTTTTTTATCTTGCCACAGTGTAAGTATCTAATCCTCCGTAGATGGTTCTTGTGTGTCAGTGGGACTTCAGATGACTGTTGACTAAACATTAATATATTTGATGGATACAGTTATGTGTGAGCACTTTGCTTTTCATATATGTTTCTCTTGACATCTGCTTCAACATTGTCGGCACATCACAGTACATTGTGGGTGAGTGAGGTTGTTTTTAAGCCGCATTTAGCAATACTCCAGCAATATCACGACAGGGAACGCCGGAAAGGACTTTGAATGAAATTCACACAGTTTAATTTCACATAGAAATCGAACCAAGTCTTGAATCACAAGACTACTCAACTGTTCCACGTTTGCTTAGGGGGCATTTAATTTTAAAGGGAACGTCAGAAATGGACTTCTCACAGTTTACACATAGAAATAGAGCAAAGTCTTGAACCACAAGACTACTCAACTGTTCCAGCAACATAATGCAGCTTTTCAAATCAGACTAAAGTTCATAAATGAGGATGTGATCTCATTAGACCAAAGAGTTATCTAATATCGGACAACTTTTGATAGGGATATCTTTGGCGTCTAAGTGGAGACTGGATCTTACTGAATGCATGCGGTTTTTTGTCATGCAAACAGCATTCAATACTGATTCACTTTCAGTATCATTTCAAGTTAGAATATACAAGCACGTATTCCAATAGGTTGTGAAACATGAAACATTGCAGTATGCTTATTTGTACATAATATTACTTCATTAGAAACTGTTGTAAATATAATTGTAGTAATGGTCAGTGGCAGAAACTGATTAAACTGCTGGTTTGCTGATTTGAACCGCAGTCAACAGTAGCAAATGTACCTTTTAAGATGGTTTTGAACGAGAATTTAGAATTATCTCCCCTTGGATGTATTCATAGAGAGCGAAGGCTTGATCATTCGAGAAGTTTCAGGCTGGCAGAATAGCGGATTGGGGGCCTTTTCGGCCTAACTTGTGGCTTATCTGCTTGTCAGCTGCGGTTTGGATACCTATTTGGAAACCCTAAATTCCCACATGCTTCTAACTCTGTTCTGGAGACCGAAGACAGGCCTGTTTCAATACATTCAACAATGACAATATTCTGGACATTCGTAAGTGCACAGACATTAATAATAGAGCCTGGTAGTTATGGCAGCTGTCACTTAGTTGACCAACTGTATTGTGTTTTTTTATTGTAAACCTAAATCTGTGTGTTTAAACATAACGTATTGGTCAGTCATTGATCTTATGTTGTCATTAACTGATTTCGCAATCCAGTTCTGAACGTGCCGATTTGCAGGCTAACCTCTGCGTTTCAATTTGGAAATAAGCTCGTAACAGTATCTTTATCAAAAGATGAATTTCAATGAAATACTCTTATCACCAATTACATGTTTACAGCGGCAATGCAAAATTGTAAATGAAACTTTTAGAATGAAAAAAAAGAAGGAAATATACAGTGGTAACTGTTGCTGAAATGAAAGTAAAAAAGAACGCTGACATCGACCTATCTAAGTGAGTAATGTAAAGGGCGGTTTTGTTTGATTGTTGTTTAACGCTGCATTCAGCAATATATCAGCTACATGGTGGTGGTCTGAAAATAATCGAGTCTGGACCAGATAATCCAATGACTTGACATCATGAGCATCGATTAACGCATTTAGCGTTCCTGACCGCAAGATCAATTCAATTCCGGATTTTCATGGGTACAGGGCGGTACTGACTTATCAGTCATTGTTTGTACAACATCAGACAGAAAAGATATGTGTGCCTAGGGCCTGCTAATCTAATGAAAAGTGCAAGTGCGAAATATGCAAGTACAAAGTATGATTAAATGGTTTAGGAATTCCAGACAATGCAAGAGAATTGGCCTGCGATTATACCCTCAAATAATAATTATTTGCTGGAAATGTCTTAAAAAAAGTTTGTTCCCTCAAAGGGTTTGAGGTTCCTCTTTTCGGAGAATACACATTATGTCTTGAAACAGTGACAGGATTTCTTTCCTGTCTCTAACAAAACTCCCAGTGAGAGATATGCGATCACTGAGTGAGTCATTAATCGAACGTTTTCCTCTGATACTATATTCAGAAACATAACACAGATCATAGCGTTGGCTGGCATCTTACTGTTCGTGCCATGCCTTTGCAAGAGAACTATTAAAGCGTTTACTTGCTACACAGAGCTATTTCAAGTTTCTCAAGTACTCAAGAGCTTGTGCTACGTGAATCAATATGTGCCTATGTGTCTTCAACTGATGGTCAGAACCAGGAGTTGATGAGTATAGTTATACACAGCTTCTAGCAAGCAGTACCATGAAGCGACACCGTCAAGGGGCTTCACACATTTTACCCATGTGGGACCTGGGGTTCTGTCGCCAGCGCGTCGTACCAAAAGACGTTAAAAGGTTGTTATCCTGGCTGGCGCTCGGCATTAAGGGACCAAAACAAGGACTTATCAGTATACCATCTCTGAGTGGGGTATTCATGTTATACTGTGACATTGTATGACCGTGGGCTAGCATTTTAAACTCGGCATATGTCCGGACTATTACAAGCAGCTATACACATAGACACACGTGCATGCAGGTCGCGGGAGCAGGACAACTGCCACCAAGACAATAACCACCGGACAATTGCCACCTAGGACAATTTTCACGCTGGACTATTGCCACCAAGGACAATTACCACCTAGGACAATTTTCACTTTGGACTAATTAAAAAAAAATTCAATTACATGTTATGATTCTTTGATTGAGTACAATACAAAACTTAACAACCCTGGTAATTGTGGAGAAAAGTCACTGACTAAAGTTCCAAAGTTCAAGTAAAACTGTCAACTGTCACAACTACAACAAATGAAACAGTTCAAAATCTGTATTAGTGAGCCAAAGAGCGTATGTGTTTCAAGATGTGTCTGTTAATAAAGTCTGACGTAATGGTGTGAAGTTGCTGTTGGCAGTCCTACTATTGTTTTCGATGGTTGGTCGCATTTTGCTCTGTCAGAGTTTTGGGTGATCACCTGATCATTTGGGGCTTTTTCCCACCTTAGGACATGCAAGAAACGCCAAATGCTTGGGTGGCAGACACTCATGTTGGTTAAAAAGCGTCGATGCCACCTCTCTAGGTGATTGGTTGAACGGGGTAGGCCATGGAATGGTGAACAGTGGCTAGCGACGACCTCTACGTTGTGGGCGACCAATGTAGTTATCCTCAAAGTAATCCACCACGGGCTGAAATTCATCAGCAAAGAAAACATGAAAACTGTTTACATCTCACTTTCAAGAACATGTGTCTGTTTATCTCACTGTGATATATTAATAACAAAACACTTCATTCAATAACAAAAAGTGGGGTGGAAATCGTCCTACTAGATGTAGTAAAATCACAGGGTGACTGTTGTCCCAGATGGGAATTGTCGAGTGGGAATTGTCCGCGCGGCAACTGTCCTTGACCCGCACGTTGTTATATAAGTCCAATAATCTTGAACGCGGCGTTAAACCACATTTCACCTCACAACACATCACCTCGAACCCGGCCCTTTTTGGGACGAGCGAACGTTTTAACCACTAGACTACCTCGCAAACCAGAGATTATTATTGACTATTTTTAATTCTTTAGACCATCCGTATAAATTTGCTTGTTTGTTTCCTGCAATATTTCAAACTATATAAGGACGGCCTGTGAATGATAGAGCCTGTGCCAAAATTGACCCACGCTGTTGGAGTACGATTACACGCACACACACACACACACACACACACACACACACACACACACACACCCACCCACCCCCACCCCTGGAGATGCCTGGATAGAAGAGGTCCCAAGCAGCCTACACTACTGCCTAGAAGTTCATTCCCCTTACATGCCTGGGCAATGCGTTACGCAACCAGTGTGCATCGGATTGGTCACTCGTTTGGAACCCGTCCACCACGGGTGTGCACCCCGTTCGCCACTCGTGTGCAACGCGTGACACACTCATTAGAGGGGGAACAAACTTTTGACCAAAGGAGGACCCGTGTTAAGCTGAACCTGGAGGTGGTAACAAGGAGAGAAAATGTTGTTATCCTGACGAAAAATGATAATGCACATGTATTTGCAAATGTCTCCTTTCTTTATGTGATTTTGTGGGAATAACATGAATATTGTTGTGATTAAATAGATCTGTCTTGTTTTATACGACCATTGCTTCTAAATCCGATGGTGTTAAGAGAATATATGGTCCTGGAACATGTTATTGCCATTTAAATGCTTTTATTGTGATTTGACATTAACCGTCTGTAGTACGACTTTCAGTGATAATATGTATGAGGTTTGGCGGCGCATTGTTTTTATTGGACCCTAATTACTTTATGATGACTTGGACTCTTTATCTCAGCTCCATATCCGTGAGGCTGGAAAAGAGCAGCATGTAATTAATGAGGGTGGGTTATATCATTGAGGATACACTTGAGGGAGAGAATACTAATTACCGCACTACAGGAAGAGACCTGTAGACGTAAGCGCGGGGTTGTGTTTTAGCTGGCCGTTCGATAATGGCCGCCAGGAGTAGTGAGCTTGACTGCGTCATCTAAAATAAATAATAAGATACAGCAGTGTTATTTTCACGGGTCTGTTGAATATACTCCCCGCGCTACTGTCAATGTATCTTCTACTTGATCCTTGATACATCATTTTGGCTTTCACAAAATATAGTATTTCAACTACAAAGGAGCACTGATCTAAAGCAATTCCGCGGGAGTAGTTGTTGCCTGTGCATTACTGTATTTTCCCAGTGATATAGCAGAAATCTGGACTTGTTCGCGACCTGTGCTCGCCATTCGTAAGCGCAATTTTATTGATAGTAGGACGTATGGTCACATTGATCAACAAAAATGAAATACAGTTTTGGAAATGTAGGTATATTTGTGGGGAGCATCGGTAATGGTGATGAAGTTTTACATAAGTCACTTGCTTGGTAATTGTGCGATCTTCGTGTACACTATTTTGACTTGCAACACAAAGTAAATATTTCATCTGAACATTGCTTATTTTACCGTGTGTATATGTTTACACTCAAAATGTAAACAGATTTCACTAAGGAAATTTATCAAACGCCTAAATATTCAGTTATTTTACAAATAAACTGAAAAATATGCCCATCTTTATTAATATGATAATGAATTCCAAATATTTGTTTATGTTTAATATCATCACCAAGTACAGTTCTGTATTGTTTGGTTTCTTTTCTTAGCATAATTAATATATTGTGATGTGTTTAAGCTCTTTTGATCGTCTTTATCATTTTTAGTCAGTCGGTTAAATACATTGTCAGATTATTCAGTCAATTTGTAAAATGACTGAAATATTTAGATACTTAATAAATTGTGAATCATATTTTACACATTGATTGTAACATATACACGCTTACAAAAGAAAATACTTGTGAAAACAACGTCTATCGCGCATCGCCCCGCCGTGATATTGTTGGAATATTGCTAAAAGCGGCGTAAAACCATACTCACTCACTCACTATCGCGCATCGAAAAACTTCCCAACCAAACGGAAAGGAACAAGAATGATTCTGTTCAAAGCTGCAGCGAATGAATGAAAACAAAATGCAAATATCATTATTACAGCCTACCAAAGTTATAACGTATCCGGGAATATCAACATAAAGGAACAATACCCATTGCGTATGCAGCTGTACAAAAATACTTATTCGATGTCAAATGTCTCTGTGAGAATCAAATACTTTGATAATAATTATTTGGAAACAATATTTGGAATATATATGAAATATATTAAAATATTTAAATATATCGTTTTTAAACGTTATTTAAATGTATCGGATATTATAACCCGTGTTCGTTTCTTAACTGATCACTTAGTTTGTTTCAGTTGTTTCACATAGGTGCCAAGTCAGCTGAGAAAGCCCACGTGACAACTATTTTTATAATGTCCCCGGTTCTTAAAAACATCCATTGAGTTCGATAACAATGAACAACCAGTCAGTGTATTATCAGTTACCCTTTGAACAAAGTATGTTGTTTTTACATCTGTACTTCACGCCATGATATGAGTGTATTCCCTAGGTTTAGTAAACCTACCTTCACATGTAAACACTTACTTTTAACATATCCACTGTGCAAGATAACAGTAATTAATCAATCAACGTATTTGCTGTTGATCCTTTGATGTCTGGGAATGATCCGTTGATTTAGAAAAAAAGTAAAGCAACTGATTATACATCTCTTGCTGGGCTGCCACGTGCATATCACATAACTCACATTCCACCTCACATCAAACCTGGATTTAGATTGAATAATTACCCCAGGTACAAGAAAGACCAAATTGGAACCGTTATCGGGTAATCTGAGTGGTGCTACAACTAAGTATACATGTTATAAATTCATTAACTGAGCAGCAAGTGAATTACGACAAATACACAAGTGTAGGGTTATACCAGAAAATGAAGATGACAACAAGGGTGTAGTAATTGTATCATCCACGCAATTCGAAATCCGCAAATGCTTTCACTCAGGGATACTTTTTTTATTATTAAACTGTAACCATCAGGGGTATTTCCAAATAACGACATCCGATGAGCTTTCGCCGTTATTCGTCTGTTTGTTTAGGCTGAAGAAATTAATTACCATGCGCCCTTTGTCGAAATCTTCATAGATCACGGGTAACCAATCAGTTTTCAAAAATTCGTAAGTTTATTTAGCTGTCCTTACAGACAGAACAGAACAGAACAGAACAGAAGTTTATTACTCATGAATCACGTATTGTGATATAGAGCATACAATATACATATTTATATTTACAGACGTGTATCAGTGTGCATAAACATAAAGTAATTACAAACATAGTATATACAGTAATTGAATTATTACTTAAAAAGTTGTAAACCATCCTTTAAGTATTTCGCCAGCTTTATAACAAGAGGTTTGTAGGAGCAAACCATGAGTTGGTTAAATTTTTCAATAGTTGGATACTTACAATAATAACTCGGGAGATATTTATTTCTTAATTCATGAAGTGATGGACATTGTAGAAGAAAGTGGAATTCGTCTCCAATAGAACTGTTGCATAATGTACAGAATCTGTGATCTTTATTAACATTAAACCATCTTCCCTTTTCAATTGGTAATCTGTGTTAAATCTGTTCTAAATTTGACTATCCACGTCGCTAAGTTGTATGGTAATGATAATAAATATTCCTCAAGGCGAGGCTTATCTTTGAACATTGTGTAGTATTTACCCTTGGAGGATAAAGTCGCAGATTCATTCCATTTTTGATAAAAGTTATCTCACAATATGGCTTTAGTATTTGCCTTTAACCAAGTTAAACTGGGGAAGGACTGGGTGTCCCAAATCCAATTCAAACCAACCTTATACAAAATATCTCTTACTGTTGTTAACCATCCAAAATGTATATTATTTGTGGAATTAATATGAAAAAGAAGTCGATACATTCTACTGGACAGTTTTTCAGAATTTAATATGATCTTTCCCCATAATGCAATCATTCTGACTTTTATTTGAATTTCTAGAGGATACCTTCCAAGATAAATCTTCTTAAGATAAATTTTAAGTGAACACGTTCTATGATTGTTACACTCTCATATCCCCAAATTTCGGCTGCATATAGAAGAATCGGTTGTACTAACTGGTCGAAGAGTTTAAGTTGACAATCAATTGGAATATCCAGCAATCGTGTCTTTCTGAATATAGCGTACATTGCATTTGAAGCTTGGTCTGATAATGTCTTCATCGCTTTACTAAATCTACCAGTGTTACTAAAAATTATACCAAGATACGAAAATTCTTTCACAATATCTAACAGACTTTGTTGAAAATAAAATTGTAAATTTCTCGTATTGTGGCGTTTTGAAAAGACTATTACTTTTGTTTTTGAAATATTTACCTTTAGTTTCCATAATTCACAATACTCTTCAAAAGCATTAAGTGCTCTTTGCAATTCACATGCTGATTCAGCAAGCAATACTGTGTCATCAGCATATAACAAAATAAAGAGCTTTACATATAAACTTAACTGCAAATCGAACTTTTCGCTGACGTATTTTAAACCGGATACATCTTTATTTTCAAGGAACGTTTCTAGATCATTTAAGAAAAGTGCAAACAAGAAAGGTGACCGGTAGCCCAGTCTCTTGTCACGCTCGGTTGCGTTAGCGAGCAAATTGAATCACGGCAGCTAGTAAGCCCAAGCGGAAAATCCAAAGGTCGTATTACCTGAAGAATCAACCTTCATTTGAGAAATATCTACTGCTCTCAAAATCAGTATTTCTCCAAATACTAAAAGTCAGAACTTATAACCAAGAATTACCAGTTGAAACTGGTCGATGGCTGAACATTCCCAGGGAAGACAGCCAGTGTCCACTCTGTGATTCTATCGCTGTGGGAGATGAATTGCATTATTTATGCCGATGTGAAGCTTTTCACCAACGGCGATATGAACTCTTAAATAAGCAATATCTTAAGTTTCCAAACATTTAAGAAAATTATGACCGCTAACAGTGTAAGAGATCTAAAAGCCCTATCTAAATTTCTTAACAATGTTTTACAATACAATTGGTAAATTGTATTAGTATCCACGTATCCTATTTTTGTTATTTTTGTTAAATTGTACTAAATAAAAAATGTAGAATAGTTTACAATCATGTGTTTTAGGGTTAGCTGTGTTGGCTTAAACGTATTTTTATTTTAAAAGAAATCTGGATCGGTAAACAAGCAAAACTTGCTTATGTTAATACTTCTCCAGGTAACAACTTAACAACAGCTGGATATATATAAGAGAGTGCTGAACATAAACATACAAAATGCACAAATGAAATACACAAAGCCAATACACTGAAGCAAGTGGTGTCTGTGAAATAAGGTAATACAGTTTTCCTTTATTACATGCATAAACTTAAGCTACTCAAACCTTTTGCTTTTGACAATGATGTCGTGAACTGATTTAAGAAGAGTCATGTTTGTAGAACTGCTTAACTACTGCAATGTAATATCATTTTTAGACCATAACCATGTGTGTAGAAATACAAAGTGTTTCTGATATTATCGTATTTTTGACAGATTTAGAAAAAGTGAATTGCATCTTCAAGGTGATATCCACAAGTGCAGTCTGGTATGTCTGATACATGTCGTCTAATCTTATCAGCGTTTAAGTCACTGCAGCCGAGCCTACGGCGACAGTGGACAATTTGGCTTGATCTATGAAAATATTTGAAGTCAAAATTATTAATAATTGCATCAGAACGATTAATTAAGGATTTGATTTCTTTTAATGAGCGAGCATTAGTTACTTCATCGGATAGAGGGTTCCGCAGAAGATCATATCCAGAAGAAATGATTAAGCATAGGTCTGTGTTCTGCATTTGATTGTTTGTATGTTGAATCTATTTCTAAGGTTATATTTGCTGTTATCAGAGAATTGAATATACACTTTTCAAATATTTTGGCTAAGCAAGCGAGTGAGCACCCGTGTCACATGCGTGTTAAGGGAATGAACTTCTAGGCAGTAGTGTATATGTATATTACGTTCATTTCAATACGGAATGCCATATCCATCATGTCCAGGGATATATTTAAGATTTCTAAATATATGCAAACACCATCGTCTGACTATTGTAATTAGGTAGCTTTGGGCTCCAGGAGGCGACCAAACGGATCGGGTGATCAGGCTCGGTGATTTGGTTGATTGTTCACAATATCAATCACTGGATTGTCTGGTCTAGACTATTTATTTATAGGCCATCATTAAACAGATGGACAATTATTGAGTATGGCGATAAACAACACACAGACAACAATGACACGATCAATAAAGTCACCGAGCCTGACACTCAATATAGGCGTCTCTTACGACCAGCATAGGTTGCTGGGGACTTACATGCAGTCTAAGCAGGAATCACTACTGGCGTCGCGAAATATACATTCTGAAAACAAACTGCAACAATTCCGAACTGTTTAAGGCCTCCAAGATCGTTTACTGACATTGACACCCTCGTTCGTTTTGTAGCTAGCACGGACCTTACATGTGACATCACTCGATCGAAATCAGCGACTTCATACAAAATTAACGCTCTTTCATAAGGAGTACTAGTATTTTCTGTCTTGTTGGTAACTATCTTCGAAAACACTCAGTTATCTTTCTCTTACACGATGAAAGATAATAAGTTGCCGTTAAAGATTCACGTTTGAAGTATTTGATGTGATATTTGTCATTACGCTTCCAAGTCTAAACGTGTAGTACTGAAGGTATTTTGGGCGACATCTATCAGGAAAAAGCGACGTTGTTGCAACATCGTGAATTGATGGGAATATGTTTCATCTGAGTATCATTTACAAATGGGATGAAAATAACTTCCTGATATTTTCTTTGACATTAAAACAATTACAAAATCGTGATTGAAATGTAGTAGCATCAAATCTCACCGATGAAATGATGTGGTGCTTACCATAAAAACGACAAAGCCCTTTTCATAATCATAAGAAATCTCAACTAAAAGCAGAGTCGATCATGTGTTTATCAATCACTATAAAATAGTGATGGTACCAGGTGTTCAAGAAAATAGAGAATCGGAGCGGTTCTTGGTTTGAACCCTCAGCGATCTTATCTGGCATCTAAGGGACGTAACTCTAAACAACCAGTAAAGGCAACAAGACTTGGTCAACTTGGGGACGTTGTACAAAGTGATCTTTGCGCTAGGGTGATCGTAACTGCCATACGTTAACATAGACTTAAGACAAGGCACTTAGCACAAAAAAACATATAGCAACAATCATTGAAAATCCTTCAGATCACGATCTTAGGCTTCGGTTATAACCGCCACCCACTTGCTCAAAGCGATGGTACGTTCAGACCATTGTAAGCATATATAATCTGTTTTACGTTCAAACATTACCTTTTCATTTTGTTAAACTGTATGATTCGAATCGACGGTTCAGCAACAAGATAAAAGCGCCTCAGATTTAATGTCAGAAATATTAATGCGATAATGACTGACTTTGATTTTACGCCGCTTTTAGCAAAATTCCAGCAATATCACGGCGGGGGACGCCAGAAATGGGCTTCACACATTGTTCCCATGTCGGGAATCGAACCCGGGTCTTAGGCGTGACGAGCGAACGCTTTAACCACTAGGCTACCCGACAATTGTGATAGTGAACAACATAATTATCGAGTCGATAGCTAAAAGTATCATTCGACCCTACTCAATGCTGAAAGAAAAGTGCATCAGAGGGTAGGAAAACGTTAGGTTTCTAAAGTCAAGAGATAGAGACAAGACAAAACACATGATGAGACATTTGAAATTTATGCAAAATACACAACAGATTCAATACAAGATTCAAAGTATTTTTTTATACTTTTAAAAAATATTTATAAATGAAATATCGTTTAATTAATTAATACTCAGTCAATATGTATTAAATAACTGCTTTCTCGAAATATTATTTACTATTCTTATTTCCCTTCCATGAATTCTTCACATACCCTGTCTTTCTGTCTTTCTTTTTGACAAGATAGTCATGGCATCGTTCTTATAGCAGCAAAACGTTTAGATCACGATCTTAAATTCAAGCCGTCTCACAATCACGCTAAGATCGTTTGCAAGTGGAATAGAAGAATTGTAGGGTGATTGTAAAGTTAATTGCGGGCGCCTAACATCGATTGTAACTAAGATTGCTTTGTGCAAGTGGGTCTGATTCTTAATTTCTCGTACCTCGTAGGTTCTCTAAATATGCTTCTCGTCCTGTCGTGTTGAGAAGGGATATCTGCTGCTACACAAGACGACACAGTTTGTTTCTTTGTCAGCCCAAATGTGATGTAGCGGGATAAGCTGTTGCAACTCGCGGTGCTACGTTGGTCATTCCAATCCCAGAATTGCATTCCCGGAGAATATTCCTACTTCCGAACCCGTGAAGATCCGGGGTAGAAAGGTCTTCATCGTTCTTGCTGTAAAAGGCGACCATGCTTGTCGTAAGAGGCGACTAACGGGATCGGGTGGTCAGACTCGCTGACTTCGTTATGCATGTCATCGTAACCCAATTGCGTGGATCGATGCTCATGGTGTCAATCACTTGATTGTCTGGTCCAGACTCGATTTATACTACCTGTGATTTTTAAAGGTACAAATTAACAAAGATACTATTGAGCATCATATTAAGCATTCATTCGTTCAAATGGGCAGGGTCATCTGAGACACTGCAAGTCGCTGCGCAGAATTGTGTCCTTTTGGCGTTCCACAAACCTATGATCGTTGCACGAATTCCATATGCATATTCGTACTCATTATGTTTCTGGGTGGGTCAGCGTCATACGTGTAGGCGTCAGTTTCACCTGAGTGATAAACGAGTGAGATAAACAAGACTTTGAGATGAGATTGAGATGCCTTGGTATAACTGAAATACGGTTAAAACTTACTCACTCATACATCTCGTTCCCAAAATTTAATTCGTTGTTTCTGCGAAATATGACACTTTTACATTCTCAAAACACGCCATAACGACTCCATATTTTTTCCAATATGCGCTTTAAGAATCAAGAATAATTTCATGATTCTGTGTCTCGAAAAATTGAAATCAGAAACTTCATGAGAAAATTATGAGGTTATTTTGTGTGCTGTAATTCAGCATCGATAACACTCGTTCTTGTCATGCTTAAAATGATGAAAAATGTCAATAAATAATGACTTTGTCAAACATGCTTTCCATCAAACCATCAAACTGATTACCCACTCATATTGTATGTTACGCTGCTGCTAATGGAAGAAATCACTGGAGGTTAACAACATCTTCACCCAATTTACTGAATTGTGAAGTTGGACAAAACATGACCTAAATGTATGACATGATAAATGTGGTGACATCTTAGTCTATTTACTGTGAAATTTCTGTCGCGGTGGCATCGCAGTGGCATTGTTAATATTGCAATTTCTGTTCCATTTCACAAAATCGCCGAAAGAAAATGGCATAATTTGAAATCTTAATATCATTAAGCTTCTATTTTTCTCACATGCTTCCCAAAAGAGTACAAAATTGAAGCGTCTAATTTAATTTCATTTCCATTTCGACATATACACCGACTAAAGGTTTTTGAGAAGACCCCAGTGAACCAACTAATTAAAAAGAAAGTCTGAATGACGGTAAACGCAGAACAAATTGATATTCCCAGTTTAAGATCACTCTCATGCAGGAGGTGTAACTGTAACTCAAGTAACACCGATAAGTGATGAGGTCGGACGACCAGTTTGTCTCCATATTCACGGGACTGCATTCTTATGACGGATAATATAATTCTTGCCGTCTGAAACTGCTTGTGTGATCCACCATCTTCATCTTTTAATAACAGATACTATAACTCACACGTGCATACCACGACCCAGTCATCTATAGCGCCGAAATCCGCTGTTTAAAGTTGCTTCCATCACATCCCTAATGAATAAACAATACTGTTCACTCACTCACTCCATTTATACGTCAATGGAGGGTTACAGCCAACCGACCCACCTTAACACCTTTTTGGACCCATAACGATCCGGGGCAGAATAGGTCTTCAGCAATTCATGTTTGCCGTAAAACCCGACTATGCTTGTCCTAAGAGGCGACAAACGGGATCGGGTGGTCAGGCTCAATGACTTGGTCATCGTATCCCAGTTGCGCATGTCATTGTATCCAAATTGCGTCAATCACTGGATTGTCTAGTCAAGACTCAATTATTTGGAGACCGCCGTCATGTAGCTGGAATATTGCTGAATGTAGTGTTAAACAACAAACAAACAAATGACACCTTTTTGATCTTGTCACAGTGGAAGTTTCTAATCCTCCGTAGATGGTTCTTGTTTGGCAGTGTGACTTAAGGTGGTTGTTGACAAAACATTAATATATTTCATGGATATAGTTGTGTGTGAGCACTTTGCTTTACATATATAGTTCTCTTCACAACTGCTTCAATATTGTCGGCTTGGTGGTTATTTCAAATCACAGTACATTGCTTGTGGGTGAGTGAGGTTGTTTTTAAGTCGCATTTAGCAATACTCCAGCAATATCACGACAGGGAACGTCAGAAATGGACTTCACACAGTTTACACATAGAAATAGAGCAAAGTCTTGAACCACAAGACTACTCAACTGTTCCAGCAACATAATGCAACTTTTCAAATCAGACTAAAGTTCATAAATGAGTATGTGATCTCATTAGACCAAAGAGTTATCTAACATTGGACAACTTTTGATAGGGATATCCTTGGCGTCTAAGTGGAGGTTGGATCTCACTGAATGCATGCGGTTGTTGTCATGCCAACAGCATTCAATACTGATACACTTTCAGTATCATTTCAAGTTAGAATATACAAGCACGTATTCCAATAGGTTGTGAAACATGAAACATTTCAGTATTGTTATTTGTACATAATATTATTTCATTAGAAACTGTTGTATATATGTAGTAATGGTCAGTGGAAGAAACTGACTAAACTGCTGGTTTGCTGATTTGAACCGCAGTCAACAGTAGCAAGTGCAGCTTTTAAGATGGTTCTGAACGAGAATTTAGAATTATCTTCCCGTGGATGTATTCATGAACATGGAAGGCTTGATCATTCGAGAAGTTTCGGGCTGGCAGTACCTATATACTAGCGGATTGGGGACCTTTTCGACCTAGCGTGTGGCTTATCTGCTTCTCAGGTGCGGTTTGGATACCTATTTGGAAACCCTAAACTCCTGCAAGCTTCTAACTGCTTGTTTCAAGACATTCAACAATGACAATATTCTGGAAATTCGTAAGTGCACTGACATTAATAATAGAGCCTGGTAGTTATGGCAGCTGCCACTTAGTTGACCAACTGTATTGTGTGTTTTTTATTGTAAACCGAAATCCGTATGTTTAAACATAACGTATTGATAAGTCATTGATCTTATGTTGTCAATAACTGATTTCGCAATCCAGTTCTGAAAGTGCCGATTTGTAGGCTAACCTCTGCGTTTCAATTTGGAAATAAACTCGTAACAGTATCTCTATCCAAAGATGATTTTCAATTAAATATTCTTATCACCAATGACATGTTTACAGTGGCAATGCAAAATTATAAATGAAACTTTTCGAATGAAGAAAATAAGAAATATACAGTGGTAAATGTTGCTGACATGAAAGTCAATAAGAACGCTGACATCGACCTATCTAAGTGAGTAATGTAAAGGGCGGTTTGTTTGATTGTTGTTTAACGCTGCATTCAGCAATATTTCAGCTACATGATGGTGGTCTGAAAATAATCGATGACTTTACATCATGAGCATCGATTAACGCATTCAGCGTTCCTGACCGCACGATCCCGTTAGTCGCCTCCTACGATAAGCATGGATTGCTTAAGATCAATTCAAATCCGGATCTTCATGGGTACAGGGCGGTACTGACTTATCAGGCATTGTTTGTACAACATCAGACAAAAAAGATATGTGTGCCTAGGGCCTGCTAATCTAATGAAAAGTGCAAGTGCGAAAATGCAAGTACGAAGTATGATTAAATGGTTTAGGGATTCCAGACAATGCAAGAGAAAATACTTTGGCCTACGATTTTACCCTCAAATAATAAATATTCCCTGGAAATGTCCTAAAAGAAAGTTTGTTCCCTCAAAGGGTTTGTGGTTCCTCCTTTCGGAGAATACAAATTATGTCTTGAAACAGTGACAGGATTTCCTTCCTGTCTCTAACAAAACTCCCAGCGAGAGATATGCGATTACTGAGTGAGTCATTAATCGAACGTTTTCCTCTGATACTATATTCAGAAACATAACACAGATCATAGCGTGGGCTGGCATCCTATTGTTCGTGCCATGCCTTTGCAAGAGAACTACCAAAGCGTTAATTGCTACACAGAGCTATTTCAAGTTCCTTACTCGAGTACCACATTACCACATTAAAGTATTCCTGGTTCCTCCTGTTGAGGCTGCGGTCTTATAACTACCAATAAACGTAATGAAATTGTATGAACAAGCACCGAAGACATGTTGTGATACCAACAAGACATCCCGTTAGAATAGCTGCTAGTTATAGGTATCATTAAACATTGCTACATAGTTTATAATCTAAATTAAATATAAATCAAGTACCATGATGTGGCTTGTTTTGTGATGTTCGTCAGTGTCTACTGCATACATTAAGGATCATACAATAGTGACCTTCGAATCAGTCACTGAATATTTACGTTTCTGTTTTGGACTTGAGCTCGCCAAGCCTTTCCTCTATCATTCGTCAAATGATGCAACTACATTGTGGTTTGGTTTGGTTATGTCCGAGCAAAACATACGTCTACTAACAGTGTGTCAATAGAGCGACAAAACCCCTTCCATATCCATTACAAATATGTGCATAAAGCAGAGTCACCAGTACAATTCCGACTATATCATGTGTTTATGAATCACTATCAAATAGTGATAAATACCAGGTGTTTGCAAAGAGATTAGCGTATCCTGCCCCACTGGTGCTAGTCGGGGATTTTTTAAAATGTTCTTTTTCCCTGTTTCCATCACAACAAGTTTGACTTTCACTCGGTTCATATTGGCGTGTACCTTACATAGAAATACACATATCAACAACTACTCTTGTATACCGACAGACGCATCAGATAGAAATTATATCATCAAGTTGGTCCACTAATGCAACTATCAGTGATCTTAAGTCATAGACTACTGTTTTGCTGCTATTTCGACATAGGGTCTCCGCTTGTGTTAGCAGCTGTATCACTTGAGTGTCTTTAAAGATGACCAGCAATGCAAGTGGTAGGTGTCATATTTCTACAACGGTGTCACCTGCCACACATTATTTTTCGTAAGGCACAAATAATCGGTTATCATGTCTCCAAAACGATCCAGAGACCCGACAGAGACATCACATTATTGTTGAAAGACTCCACTGGCCTGGTCTCTTGTCTAGCAAACTCGTTCGAGGTTCCATACCGGCTAATGAACATTGCTAAGGTCAATACTTAAACTAAATGACATTAAACCTTCCAATTATCTGTTCTATCAGGCACGCATTGCCATTCTACAAGAACGATCGGGGTGATGAAGCGACATGTAGATACAAGCTAATCTCCCATAGGGTCACGGAAGTGAAAGCTCAACCGTGAGATACGGTCAGAGGAATGCAGATGCATCCGAGATAACTGATACATGTTTAACACCAAGGACCATCACCAGGGGACAGCATCTGATAACACCAGTTCCGCCGTAGACAGATTGATGGGTTATAGAGTGGTATGATGGTTTCACTGGTTATACATCACTGATCCTGTAAGGTTTAATGAAGCTGTTGTTCATGGGTACTCAAGAGTTTGTGCTACGTGAATCAATATGCGCCTATGTGTCTTCAACTGATGGTCAGAACCAGCAAGCAATACTATGAAGCGACACCATAAAGGGGCTTCACACATTTTACCCACGTGGGAATTCGAACCCGGCCAGCCGATCGTGGTCTAATGGTGAAACATTTGCCCGGAGAGAGGAAGACCTGGGGTTCTGTCGCCAGCGCGTCGTACCGAAATACGTTAAAATATGGAACCTGTTGTTATCCTGGCTGGCGCTCGGCATTAAGGGGCCAAAATAAGGACTAATCACTGTACCATCTCTGAGTGGGGTATTCATGTTACACTGTGACATTGTATGACCGTGGGCTAGCATTTTAAACTCGGCATATGTCCGGACTATTACAAGCAGCCACATACATAGACACACTTGCATGCACGTCGCGGAAGCAGGATAATTACCACCCGGACAATTACCATGTTTTCCATGGTTGGTCACATTTTGTCCTGTCAGAGTTTGGTTGATCACCTGATCATTCGGGGCTTGTTCCCACCTTAGGACATGCAAGAAACGCCAAATGCTTGGGTGACAGACAGCCATGTTGGCTAGAAGGCGTCGATGCCACCCCTCTAGGTGATTGGTTGAACGAGGCAGGCCATCTTGTGTCCTCCGGTTCCATTGTGGAATGATGAACACTGGTTAGCGACGACCTCTACGTTGTGGGCGACCAATGTTATCCTCAAAGTAATCCACCACATGTTGAAGCTCACCACCAAAGAAAACTGCTTACAGCTCACATTCAAGAACATGTGTTTGTTTATCTAACTTTGAACCTATCATTCAATAACAAAAACAAAATGGGGTTGGAAATAGTACAACTAGAAGTAGTAAATTCACTGGATGACAGTTGTTCCAGATGGTAATTGTCCTAGGTGGGAATTGTCCGGTGGCAATTGTTCGTTCGGCAACTGTCCTTGACCCGCACATCGCTATGTAAGTCCAATAATCTTGAAAGCGACGTTATTCCACATTTCATCTCACCTCACGTCACCTCAAACCTGTCCCTTTTTGTGCCGAGTGAGTGAGTGAGTATGGTTTAACGCCGCTTTTAGAAATATTCCAGCAATATCACGGCGGGGGACACCAGAAATTTGCTTCACACATTCCCATGTCGGGGATCGAACCCGGGTCTCCGGCGTGACGAGCGAACGTTTTAACCACTAGACTACCTCGCAAACCAGAGATTATTATTGACTATATATAATTCTGTAGACCATTCGTATCATTTTGCTTGTTTGTTTCCTGCAATATTTCAAACTATATAAGGACGGCCTGTGAATGATAGAGCCTGTGCCAAAATTGACCCACGCTGTCGGAGTACGATTACACGCCCCCGTGGAGATTCCGGGTTAGAAGAGGTCCCAAGCAGCCTACATCTATATTACGTTCATTACAATACGGAATGCCATATCCATCATGTCTAGGGATATATTTAGGATTTCCAAATATATACAAACACCATCGTTTGACTATTGAAATTAGGTAGATTTGGGCTCCAGGAGGCGACAAACTGTTCGAGTGATCAGGCTCGGTGATTTGGTTGATTGGGTGGATCATTGTTCACAATATCAATCACTGGATTGTCTTGTCTAGACTATTATTTATAGGCCATCGTTAAACCGATGGAAAATTACTGAGTATGAACAACACACAGACAACAATGACACGATCAATAAAGTCACCGAGTCTGACACTTAATATAGGCGACTCTTAAGACCAGCATAGGTTGCTGGGGACCTACATGCAGTCTAACCAGGAATCACCACGATTAATCGCGAAATGTAAACCCCTTACTTTCTGAATACAAACTGCAACAATTCCGAACTATTTAAGGCCTCCAAGATCGTTTACTGACATTGACACCCTCGTTCGTTTTGTAGCTAGCATGGACCTCACATGTGACATCGCTCGATCGAAATCAGCGACTTCATAGAAAATTAACGCTCTTTCATGAAGAGTATTTTCTGTCTTGTTGGTAACTATCTTCGAAAACACTCAGTTATCTTTCTCTTACACGATGAAAGATGACAAGTTGCCGTTAAAGATTCACGTTTGAAGTATTTGATGTGATATTTGTCATTACGCTTCCAAGTCTAAACGTGTAGTACTGAGGGTATTTCGGGCGACATCTATCAGGAAAAAGCGACGTTGTTGCAACATCGTGTATTGATGGGAATATGTTTTATCTCAGTATCATTTTCAAATGGGATGAAAATAACTTTCTGATATTTTTCCTTGACATTAAAACAATTAAAAAAATCGTGATTGAAATGTAGTAGCATCAATTCTCACCGATGAAATGATGTGGTGCTTACCATAAAAACGACAAAGCCCTTTTCATAAACATAAGAAATCTCAACTAAAAGCAGAGTCGATCATGTGTTTATCAATCACTAAGAAATAGTGATGGTACCAGGTGTTCAAGAAAATAGAGAATCGGGGCGGTTCTTGATTTGAACCCTCAGCAATCTTATCTGGCATCTAAGGAACGTAACTCCAGACAACCAGCAAAGGCAACAAGGCTTGGTCAACTTGGTGACGCTGTACAAAGTGATTTTTGCGCTAGGGTGATCGTAACTCACATACTTTGACATAGACATAAGACAAGGCGCCGAGTTTGTTAACACCCTGTGTCCCTGACTACGCTTCAAAAGCAACACGTGCACCTACGCACTCAGGCTCCACGGTACAACAGACAAAAGCAGCCTTCACAAAAGCATTTCCCACATTTGCAAGGAAATAGGTGCATTTATTTCAGTTGTTCACACTGAGCAAATACACAGTTTGCTCTTGTTAATTCAATCTGGCTACTTGGTTCCAATTTCCATTCATGAGGCCAATGAACGTATTGTCGAAAAGAATTGAAGATGACGTCATCCATTTGATGAATACTAACTGACAGAACAACATCACTTCACCGGTGGTGCACGATGACGTCACAGGAAACGACCGAATGAGATTGCCAGGTGTGGAGGGGAATCCCCGCGTGAAAATAGTTCACACTATCCTGATCAGATGTGTTGTGTGTGAGCAATGAACCCTATACAGTTAGTGCAGTGTACCATAGGGGTTGTAGTATTCATGTTAGAAATAACCAAATAGTTTAATGCTGATAGAAAACGGGCTCTATTTAAGCATCAGTTTGCAACAACCTGTTGACAGTCTAGAACACCCTAAAGCATATCAAGCTTTCTATTCTACACTCGGCTCGGCTATTTAACCATACAGGTGTGTGATATGAACTCGTTAGTATGTTAATACAATGTGTCGTATAGTTTACACAGGCAGTTTTCCTCTCCGTTAGGCCGTAAATCAATCACAATTGCTATGGTTTGAGTTACAATAAAGTTTTCATCCTGAATTTAAAAACTGAATATCAAACGCATTCATATGTATTTACAGTAATTCACTATACATAATACTCTATGAAGTGTCATGTGTATTCCGTTGAGTGTAAGATGTGAAGAAAAAAATGCAAGCAAGAAAAACATATTTATAGAAATAAGAATCATTTCTTTTATATCTTTACAAACAGAATGGACACCAAAAAAGACTTCCTTGAAAATGTAAAGTCCCTCTATGACCTTGAGTTTTGGGCCGCTGCTTACAACTTTACCAATGATCCCGATGTATACTTAAAGAGAATCAATCTGATGCCCAAACAACTTCCTAACAACAATGACCAGGCACAACGCAGCACTTCTCACAAATGCGATCTTTGTAACCAAGTCTTCAAAAATAATTTCACTTTAATGAGACATAAGCGTACAGTGCACTCCAAGGAAAACTTTCAGTATGGGAATTGTTTGGTCATGTTTAGCAGACGTGATAGCTTACAAAGACATCAATGTAACCGGAAAAGGCCAGCCCGAGAAGATAATCAGTCTCCAAAGAAACGTCTTCGGTTTTCCTCTCCCCCTGAAAACCTCCCTTCCCCTTCCCCATGCAATTGGTGTGGTCATTTCAAGTGTATTTTACCTGGAAAACTCTTCTGTGAGAGCTGTGATAAGAAAGGTCGCGAGTGCATCTCATGCCATCGCCCTGTCCCTGAGCGGCTATACAGTCAACGGGTGGATGAATGCTATAGATATGTTAACTGACGAGAGATACCTGTCGAGAGGTAATCAGGTTGGGGGAAAGTCGGCTCTCGCGGGATCACTAAGGACAACAACACTGACTCCGAGTGATGTCAACCATGTAGATATTCTGCAATTATTTGCTGATGAACGAACCAATATCATTGAGATATTACATGACTTTTTAGAAGATCAAAAAGGTATGAAATGGTTTCTTACCCTTAAGTTAAAGTATGTCAAATATGACGAAAATAACGAGAGTCATTTAGCTGATCCGGTCGTGAGATCTACAAACTTTTGGACTCATAATCTTTCGGAAATTGATGATCAAACAGCTCAGGCGTTTCAAAAAATTTATACATCCACACAGGAATTTCAGGCCGAGGGAAGTGGTTGGATTTTAGATCATATAGTGCATTTGGAAGTAAATACAGCAGAATATGTGCCCCTGTCAGTCAGCTCTTACATTCCACTGCCAAAGTACTTACAAAATAAGACAGCAACCTTAAATGTCAAAAATAATAATCAGAAATGCTTTGTTTGGTCTATTCTTGTTGCCCTACATCCTGTATCCTATAAAGATAATGCAAATCGAGTGACAAAGTTGAACAAACTGAAAATAACACATCAAACACGACTGTTTATCAGAAACATGAGCCTTCCAGGTTCTGGTACAAAACCTGCAGTGACCTATAGAGGCCCTGTAGTCATTTCGCATTTTATTGATTGCTTGTTTAATGAAGCACATCTCATCTATGAAAAGTTTAAAATTCCTGAAACTTTAAAAATGACTGAAACTGATGAGTTGGCATTTCAAATGGCAGATACATGTCATATTTGTCAGAAACCCTTTGATGAAGAGTCTATCAAGGTTCGTGACCACGACCATTTAAAAGAGGGGTATAACTATCGAGGGGCTGCCCATCAAAAATGTAGTTTGCAATTTCAGTTTAGAAAGGTGAAAGGTATACAGAGTTTTCCAAGGGAAGAATTCTTTATCCCTGTGATATTTCACAACCTCCGTGGTTATGACAGTCATCTGATCATGAAACAGTTAGACAAGTCTGTAAAACAGAAGCTGAGTTGTTTGGCAAACAAAATGGAGAAATACATTTCATTTTCCATCGGCCATTTGAGGTTCATTGAGTCATGTCAGTTTCTTCAATCCTCTCTGGGAAAACTTGTTGAAAATCTAAAGAAAAAAGACCCTTCCAAATTTATCCATTATAATTAAGGCATGAATTTGCAGATCCAACTCAGGTAGAGCTATTATTCAGAAAGGGAGTATATCCTTATGATTTCATGGGCGATGAAACAAAATTTGAAATGAAAGAACTTCCCGAAAAAAAGGATTTTTACAATAGCTTATCAGATAGTTCCATCTCTGATGAAGATTATGACCATGCACAAAATGTATGGTCTACATTCCACATTCAGCACATGTGGCAGTATCATGACTTGTACATGCAAACTGACGTTTTACTTTTGGCTGATGTGTTTGAAAACTTCAGAAGAACAGCTTTGGAAAACTACCAATTAGATCCAGGACACTATTACACGCTACCTGGGTTTGGATGGGATGCAATGTTGAGAATTGGAAATGTAGAGCTAGAGCGGCTGACAGATGTGGAAATGATAGAGTCAGGACTCAGCGGTGGTATCAGCATGATATCCAAAAAGTATTCTGAATCAAACCTACCAGGTCAGTAACATTACAAAACTGATGAACCGAATAGACACCTTATTTACCTCGACGCGAATAATCTTTATGGGTGGGCTATGTACCAAGCCCTCCCTGACCGAGATTTCCAGTGGGTAGATAACTTTGAGCATTTAGATATAAGGAGTATTACAGCTGACGCAGATATAGGTTACATTGTTGAGGTTGACCTTGACACCCATCTGGTTTACATGACAGTCACAGTGACTACCCTTTAGCGCCTCAGTCTATGACAGTGACACATGACAGGCTTTCTAAATATTCTCAGGATTTGAAATTGGCTTAAACATTAAGGGAACACCATGTAGAAAGCTTGTACCAAACTTGTTAAACAAACAGAAATATGTTATTCATTAAAGAAATTTACAGTTTTATCTGAATCAAGGCATGGTTCTAAGCAAAATTCATAGAATCATTCAGTTTAAGCAGTCAACATGGCTAGAACCTTTCATTTATTTCAACATAGAGAAACGTAAACAGTCTACAAATAAAACAGACAAAGCGTTTTTCAAATTGATGAACAATTCCTGTTTTTGTCTTCATCATCATCATGATGAATGTCCCAAAACATTTTAATGTTGAACTGGTGAATTCAGCCAAACGTCTAAAGAAACTCTGTGCTAAACCAACATTGGATGCTTTCAAAATTTTCAATCAAGATTTGGCTGCTGTTCACTTGAAAAAGACAACACTGTTTTTGAATCAACCCCTCTATGCTGGCTTTTCCATTTTGGATCTCTGAAAGATCCATATGTACGACTTTCATTATAATTTTATCAAACGTAACTATGGAGAGAAAGCCCAGCTCTGTTTTACTGACACTGACTCGCTGTGTTATGAAATAGAAATCCATGACCTGACTGCTGACATACAAGAAATTCGTGATCTGTTTGACACCAGCAATTATATATCTGACCATCCCCTATATTCCAAAACTAATGAAAACGTTCTGAGAAAATTTAAAGATGAACTTGCTGGGGTGAAAATGTTGGAGTTTGTAGGCCTAAGACCTAAAATGTACTCAATGTTTGCTTTGGAAAAGGAAGTAGAAGTGAAGGGTGGAAAAGAAGTAGAAAAATCAAATGTAATACAACACGCAAGAGCCAAGGGTATTTCTGAAACTGTCCGTGATAGACAACTTCGACATGCTTTGTACAAACAGTGTCTCTTTAAAGAGAAGCAATTTCGGCACCAGGTGAAACAAATTCAAAGTCGAGATCATCAACTGTACACAGCTTCTATCAATAAAATCAGCCTCCCCCCTTTTGATGATAAGAGATATGTCCTCAATGATGGAATCCACACACTGGCCCATGGTCATTATAAAATTGATTCTTAAGAAAAAACATTTCTACCCTTTGTGAATGATGTATTATGACTCAGCATTGTTAGATTTACCCAGCAATGTTATATTGTAAATACCGATTTTATATTGTTTGAATATTCATGCTACATTACTAATGGTTCAATGTCAATCTTTATTGATTATGTATATTCTTATAGACTCTTATATTTGTCCATTGTACAGATGTGTTGAATGAAAATGATATATATTGTGTTAATTGTATAATTATATGTTGTTATGAATACTTATTGTTGAATAAATATGTTAAATATATCCATTGTGTTTGTGATTATTTATGAAACTTCAACTCAAATAGTTATATTTAGAAGACAGTACACAATTGATAATGGTGTGATTGATGTGAATAGACCCACATGGTAACAGAGTAATGATACAGACTGATTCACATACATACAGGGGCGGTCGGGTAGCCTAGTGGTTAAACCGTTCGCTCGTCATGCCGAAGACCTGGGTTCAATTCGCGAAATACAATGTAATGTGTGAAGCCCATTTCTGGTGTCTTCCGCCGTGGTATTGCTGGAATATTGCTAAAAGCGACGTAAAACCATACTCACTCACTCACTCACTCACTCACTCACTCACATACATACACTTTTTGTTTAAACTACAGGTAAAATTCAACTAAAATGCTGAAAGGTTGCAAAAAAGAACAATAAAAGAACAAAGAACTAGTATATTCTATATACATATTTTTATTACATAAATACAATACATATAACAATATGATATGTAGAGTCACATAATTACAGAATAGTGTTTTAATGTACAATAGTTCAATTATTATTAAATATCCTCATCCTCATTATCATTATCTTGGTCATCATCAGATTGGTTGACCAGTTCTAAATCTTCGGCCAGCTGCAGTGACATGTCCACATAAGAGAGGATATCTTTGACCACTGGTTTCATCCACCGAGTGATTTTATGATCCATTTCATTGCGATCCATGTCAGGGTCTAACTGTTTCATATTCTCTAGAATAGGTTTGAAGAGAGGCCCGTTTCCAAAGTAGCCTATATATCTAATGGCTGTCACGAGTCTTTCAAGAAAAGTAGTTTTCCAGCACTTCGTCAATTTCTTTTCAATCCATCTCTCACTCTTCCCTTCATCTTCATACTCTTCTTTCTTCTTCCAGATTTCTTCTCTGCACGTTTTAGTGCTTGTTCCCACATGTATTCTAAGCCTTTCACCTCCCACTCTTTATCAGCTTCACTGAATTTCGAGGTCATTGTAGGCTGTAGAACATCGTTCTCATCAGCTGTCTGAATTTTAAGTCGTTTCCTAAGGGGTCCCCCTCCATTCTCAGGGCACCACGATCTGACATGACGCTGAAGGTCATGCTTATTTTCAAACACAATACCACACTCATCACAGGAAGGCATAGTTGTATCACTAGTGTCGTCCTCTGATTCACTGTCCACTGGAGCGTTTATCATCTTTAGCCTCTGACATGAGGTCATCCAGTACAATCATGTTGTTATTCTGTGCATCCAGATAGTTATCCTCGTGCAGGTTGTAAGGAATCCCCTTCACAAACGTCACATAGGGTAACTGTCCACTGATTATCTGATACAGAGGCTGCCACTCCGTATAACACCAGATAAAGTTATTGGGTACAGGTTGGATGCGATTCTGTAGTAAAATGTTGTACACAAACATAGTCTTGTCACTTCCACTTGGACCCACCACCACAGTATTGGATGGAATGGTAAAGTAGAACTGTTTTTTTAGCGCTGAAGGAGGTGGAGGAGGAGGAGACGTGGGAGGAGGAGGAGGAGGAGGTGAGGTTCCCGGAGGAGGAGGAGGATAAGAATGCATCTGTCTCCCATGTCTATGCATATTATCATTTCTAGAGAACTGTCTCCCACAATCAGGACACGAAATATCTTCTTCAAGGCCTTAATGACCGCATCCGTTGTTTTATTTTTAAGGGGCTCGACCCACAGAAAACGTGTAAATACATTTATAGCTATGAGTAAGTATTTCACACCGTCATTGTCCGAGGCTATATTAGATACATCAGCCAAGTCAATATCCCATCGAGCATTGAGGCCTAAAGCCACCACTCTGTTCCGCTTGAACTTGTATCATAAAGGTCGCTGAAGCCACTTCTTAATGTGATGCAAACTAATATCAAATTTCCCCTCCTTTTTTCACAATGTGATACAACTTAGCAGGTCCAGAAAAGGAGGCTGGGTGTTTGGGATTCAAATAAATACTAGACAAATATGCTTTCCATCCGTCAGCAGGCATGGTTACACATGAAATGAAGCCTACACGATGTAAATAGAGCTTATATGTTTATCCACTACATAGCCTATCAAAACTACAGAGACGGGCAAAGGTTACCTTCAATAACAAACGTGCGTGTGTGTCTGGCGACGTGACCTAGTTCATCACTGTTTACAGTAAGAAAACAATTCTCCTTTATATATTAATTACCTATGCAACTAATGTAAACATAAAAGAACTGACAACATTGCTTCCTCAATATTTCAAAGGAATTTCATACATACTATTCTACAGATTTTGATACTTATTAGTCCATGTTTGAATGTGTAACCGTTGATCTGTCTATAGCGCGGGGATTCCCCTCCACACCTGGCAGTCTCATTCGGTCGTTTCCTGTGACGTCATCATGCACCACCGGCGAAGTGATGTGGTTCTGTCAGTTAGTATTCATCATCCATTATATTGTATATAATTGTATAACAGTATATTGTGAGTATTAACTATGAGTATTTCTAACAACAGACAGTGCCTCTTCTTGGGATCAGGATACCCATATTTTTACTACAATGTATCATAAAAAAGACCATGTGCAACCCCAAATGACATATTATCTGTGAAAAGGCTCGGACCTTACAAAATAGATTCACTCGTGTCAACTGGGTTTGCTTGTACACAAAAAGTCATATAGCAACAATCATTGTAAATCCTTGAGATCGCGATCTTAAGCTTCGGCTACAACCGCCACCCACTTGCTCAAAGCGATGGTACGCTAAGATCATTGTAAGCATATATAATCTGCTTTACGTTCAAACATTGCCTTTTCATTTTGTTAAACTGTATGATTCGAATCGACACTTCAGCAAACGACAAAAGCATCGCAGATTAAACGTCATATTAATTGCGATAGGGAACCAGATAATTATCGAGTCAATCGCTAAAAGCATCATTTCGACCCTACTCAATGAAGAAAGAAGAGTGAATCGGAGGATAGAAAAACGTTAGGTTGTCGAGATACGGACAAGAAAATATACATGATGAGACGTTTGAAATTTGTGCAAAATACAAAATATATTCAATACAATAAGTAACGAGTAAATGTTTATACTTTTTAAAAATATATATTATAATGTAATATTGTTTAAGTAAATTTAATTGTAATAACCAGTCAATATGTATTAAACAACTGCTTTCTCCAAATATATTATTTACTATTTTTATTTCCCTTCCATGCATTCTTCACATTCCCTGTCTTTCTGTCTGTCTATTTTATGACAAGGTGGTCATGGCATCGTTCCTAAAGCAGCAAAACGTTTAGATCACGACCTTAAATGCAAGCCGTCTTACAATCACGCTAAGATCGTTTGAAAGTGGAATAGAACAATTGCATGGTGATTGTAAAGTTGAGTGTGGGCGCCCAAGATCGATTGTAACTAAGATTGCTCTGTGCTAGTGGACCCGATCCTTAATTTCTCGTACCTCGTAGGTTCTGTAAACATGCTTCACTGCCTCGTCTAGTCGTGTTGAAAAGAGATATCTGCTCGGTGCTACAGCAAGACAGATACCCAAGACGACTCAGTGTGTTTCTTTGTCAGCCCAAATGTGATGTAGCGGGTCAAGCTGTTGCAACTCGCGGTGCTACGGTGGTCATTCCAATCCCAGAATCGCATTCCCGGAAAATACTCCTGCTTCCGAACCCGTGACGATCCGGGTTAGAATAGGTCTTCATATCAGCAACCAAGACAGATGCCGATTTATACTGCAGCTGCTTGCCGTAAAAGGTTTTTGTTTTGTTTGCTGTTTAACGCCGCACGCAGCAATATTCCAGCTAAATGACGACAAGCATAGTCGCCTTTTATGGCAAGCATGGGCTGCTGAAGACCTTTTCTACATATCTGTAGTCACAACGTTTTGTAACAAAAGCCCTGTGATTCAAGGAATGATGTTTGTCATGTGGTAAAAAACGTGAATTTGTTTATTTTTAGTATCACATTTCGGAAAGACAATTAGTCGTTTAAATGAGATGAGGTGAGGTGAAATGAGGTTTAACGTCGCATCCAAGATTATTGCACTTACATAGCGACGTGCATGCATGTGTGTGTGTGTGTGTGTGTGTGTGTGTGTGTGTGTGTGTGTGTGTGTGCTTGTACTAGACCGATGCCGATTTATACTTCTTGCCGTTAAAGGTTTTTGTTTTGTTTGCTGTTTAACGCCGCACGCAGCAATATTCCAGCTAAATGACGGCGGTCTGTAAATAATCGAGTCTGGACCAGACAATCCAGTGATTAATATCATGAGCATCGATCCATGCAATTGGGATCGACGACATGCATCAACCGAATCAGCGAGTCTGACCACCGGATCCCGTTAGTCGCCTCTTACGACAAGCATAGTCACATTTATTAACGGGCAAAGGTTTGAACGTACACACAAGATAAACTGCTCTGAAAAAAACATGTGTGTTGCTTTCGATTGTTTAACGACTGTTTGGGGAGAGTTAAGATTTATTTTCATACTGTTTTAAACATTTAAGACATTAAATGTGTCATTCTTTAAGCAGATAGATATATTTATCCCCAGGCCTGATGTGGTACTAAATCGTTGCTGATGTGTAGACCTCTTACAATCGCCAATGTTTATAATGAAACTCAACTTGGATTTCTTCTTGTGGACTCAAGCATTGTCAAGCAAAATTAATATAAGATGTTTCCTTTTCCTGTGGTACAGTTTCAAGGGGTTATTTCTGTATTGCCCCTCCCCAGACCTTTTCTTTCCTTGTGCAGATGAAGGCAGTTTTAGCATGCGTGAGGTATAAGACAATATTGACCATGCTTTCAGATCGTTACAGCGCTAAATATACCAGACAGTTACACGATACAGGGATAAAGCGAAATTTACCTTTGTATAAAAAAGCGACAAACCTCTTTCCATATTCATGAGACATCTTTAACATAAACAGAGTCGAGTGTGCTATTCCGCCTTGTCTATGAATCATTATCAGATAGTCGCCACTTGCGACAAGCATAGCCTTTTACGGCAAGTATAGGTTGCTGTAGACCTATTCTACACCGGATCTTCACGGGTCCCAAGCAACTGGCATCGATGACATGCATCAAACCAAGTCAGTGAGCCTGACAACCCGATCCCTTTAGTCGCTTCTTACGACAAGCATAGTCGCCTTTTATGGCAAGCATGGGCTGCTGAAGACCTTTTCTACATATCTGTAGTCACAACGTTTTGTAACAAAAGCCCTGTGATTCAAGGAATGAAGTTTGTCATGTGGGGAAAAACATGAATGTGTTTATTTTTAGTATCACCATGCCGCAGTTAAACATGAATACCCCACTCAGACACAGTATACTGACTCCGAGCCAACCAGTCCTTGTTTTAGCCCCTTAATGCCGAGTGCCAGACAGGGTAACAACAAGTACCATCTTTTAACGTCTTTTGGTATTACAAGTACCATCTTTTAACGTCTTTTGGTATGCCGCGGCCGGGGATCGAACTCCGGACCTTCCGCTCTCCGGGCGGACGCTCTACCACTAGACCACGGAGGCGGTCTAGTCGTTTAAGTACCTTGCAAAGATTGTAAAGCATATTGAGTGTGTTCTTTCATTACATAATTTGTATGCAACTTTTTATTCGTTTTAGAAACTCAGAGGACAATAAACAGACACCTCAGCCGACAACATGGGTTATCCTTTGGCAGGATACGCTCACCTTTTCGCAAAGCTCTGGTGTCATCACTTTTTGATGGTGAATCATAAAAGTCGGAATCGTGCAATGGACTCTGCTTTAAGCTCATATATCTTTTGATAATGGAGCTGTTCTTTGTAGCGTCTATTCTGACACCAGGAATCCAAGTCGGTCTGCCAGGGCATATGAAACCACACATCATACATGTACGTCCAAGAAAAGACCTTAAGCAATATTGGCCAAAACTGAATGGCAGTTTTGACTAACCTTGGTGAGTAAACGATCTTGTGGTCAAGATAACCAAGGACAACAAACGGACCAACCGATGTCTTTTCTCCTTACATTTTTAATTGAAACGAACAATGTTATGGCACGATGTGAAAGATTGTGTAAGAGACGAGGAATCGCCTTGAACGTGAACAAAATAGTACAATGAGGACAGAGTGTTGTGGAGTAAGTGGATGTTTGTTTGTCCATTGTTTAACACAGCAATATTACAGGCCTACGGTGGTGGTCTTTAAATAATCGAGTCTGGACCAGATAATGCAGTCATTGACACCATGAGCATCGACCGAAGCAATTGGGATGCGATGACATGCATTGACCAAGTCAGCGATACTGACCACCGATCACGTTTTATAATTAGGCTCCTCTTACGATAAGCATGGGTTGCTGAGGACCAATTCTTACCAGGATCCTCACAGGTTTGTTATAATATGAAAGGACATGATATAAAAAAGGCCCGTTTTGTCCCACAGAATCGGCATAATTCTGGCAAAGTTTTAGAAATTGTTACCAAAGTTATCAGAAATGTTACACGAAAGAAAACTTTCATTTCAAAAGGTGTTTGTTTTGGATTCAAACAAGAAAGTGTTATCCCAAATATAACATTTGTCACATTTGACCAATTTCTAAATGGCATTAATTATGTGTTCATAGCAATCGGTGCCAATTTACATTTGTGAGAGCGGTACACAAAGTAGGTGCTCTAGAAAACCAGTTGTCGGACTTCCTTTTGTTTGAAAGCCTCGGTGGTAGATTGTGTTAGATCGCTGACTATTGCGATCAGGTGCCTCACTCTGAGAGTGTCAGTTTGAATACACGATGGGACTCAACCCCAAAACCTACCAGAAATTGTACTTTACTAAGAAAGTGTTATCCAAGCTGTTCTTTGTAGCGTCTATTCTGACACCAGGAATCCAAGTCGGTCTGCCAGGGCATATGAAACCACACATCATACATGTACGTCCAAGAAAAGACCTTAAGCAATATTGGCCAAAACTGAATGGCAGTTTTGACTAACCTTGGTGAGTAAACGATCTTGTGGTCAAGATAACCAAGGACAACAAACGGACCAACCGATGTCTTTTCTCCTTACATTTTTAATTGAAACGAACAATGTTATGGCACGATGTGAAAGATTGTGTAAGAGACGAGGAATCGCCTTGAACGTGAACAAAATAGTACAATGAGGACAGAGTGTTGTGGAGTAAGTGGATGTTTGTTTGTCCATTGTTTAACACAGCAATATTACAGGCCTACGGTGGTGGTCTTTAAATAATCGAGTCTGGACCAGATAATGCAGTCATTGACACCATGAGCATCGACCGAAGCAATTGGGATGCGATGACATGCATTGACCAAGTCAGCGATACTGACCACCGATCACGTTTTATAATTAGGCTCCTCTTACGATAAGCATGGGTTGCTGAGGACCAATTCTTACCAGGATCCTCACAGGTTTGTTATAATATGAAAGGACATGATATAAAAAAGGCCCGTTTTGTCCCACAGTATCGGCATAATTCTGGCAAAGTTTTAGAAATTGTTACCAAAGTTATCAGATATGTTACACGAAAGAAAACTTTCATTTCAAAAGGTGTTTGTTTTGGACACAAACAAGAAAGTGTTATCCCAAATATAACATTTGTCACATTTGACCAATTTCTAAATGGCATTAATTATGTGTTCATAGCAATCGGTGCCAATTTACATTTGTGAGAGCGGTACACAAAGTAGGTGCTCTAGAAAACCAGTTGTCGGACTTCCTTTTGTTTGAAAGCCTCGGTGGTAGATTGTGTTAGATCGCTGACTATTGCGATCAGGTGCCTCACTCTGAGAGTGTCAGTTTGAATACACGATGGGACTCAACCCCAAAACCTACCAGAAATTGTACTTTACTAAGAAAGTGTTATCCAAAATATAACATTTGTTAAGTTTAGGCAGTGCGAAAGATTTTAATAGCTGTATTTTCTCCTATTGATGTTAAATTTATTTTTCTCCAAAGATTGCTTACGTTTGGATTAGGTATAATTTCTAACACTTCAAATTCTTTTTTGTGCCATTCAATTTTTAAGTGTTCACATCATATTACTGTAGGATATCAGCTGGTAGGAGGAAAATATATGGCGACAATGTCTCCTTGTCGACAGCCTCTTTCATTTGTAAAACATTCCGATAGATGTCCATTTGTATTGTTTGATGTATTATCATAAGTCGGTATTTTTATCCACCTTTTCACTTCTGGCCCAAATCCATACTTTTTGTAATACTTTGGTTATAAATCGTTTTGAAACCCTATCAAATACCTTTTCAAAATCTATCAGCATAAGCAATCCTGGATTGTTTTGTCTTTCTGATTCAAAGATAATGTCGTTGTGCTTTCTGAAATTGACCTTCCTTGAATAAAACCTGTTTGATTGTCATGCATGAGCAAGTCAAATGTTGACTTTCAACGGTTTGCGATACAAGTACTAATTATGTTATAGAGTGCATTCAGTAAAGTTATTGGTCTCCAGTTTTCCGTGTTCTGCTTCTATTTGCATTATTTTTCAGTTAAAAATCCTCTTTTCTTTGTCATACTCATAGTTTTGTTAGCAGAAGTACTTTTCACAATTCTGTATAACCAGAATTTCATACCCGTGAAGAGTCCGGGGTAGAATAGGTCTTCAGCAACCCATGCTTGCCGTAAAAGGCGACTATGCTTGTTGTAAGGGGCGACTAACGGGATCGGGTGGTCAGGCTCGCTGACTTAATTGCAGTATTTCATCGATCCCAATTGCGTGGAACGATGCTCATGACATCGCTCCCTGGATTGTCTGATCCAGACTCGATTATTTACAGACTGCCGCCAAATAGCTGGAATATTGCTGAGTGCGGCGTAAAACAACAAACCAAACCAAACCAAACCAAACCTTCCAAAGGAAGCCGTCAACACCAGGGTTTATATTGTTTTTTTTATGTTTTTTACTGCAAACTGATTTCTTTAAGCTCAATTTCTCTTTCTGCTATGTGATTTGGTTTTCTAATGTTGGAGCCTCTAGACTTGTTAAATTATAATTTCTGTCATCATTGCAATTAGATGTGTGCAAGATTTTGTAACAGTTTCTAAATTCACCCAATATACAATTGCCGTCTGTTAATACAGTTACAGGGGCGGTCGGGTAGCTTAGTGGTTAAAGCGTTCGCTTGTCACGCCGAAGACCCGGGTTCGATTCCCGACATGGGTACATTGTGTGAAGCCCATTTCTGGTGTCCCCCGCCGTGATACTGCTGGAATATTGCTAAAAGCGGCGTAAAAACATACCCACTCACTAATACAGTTACAACTGCATTTATTAATTTACTGATATAATTCCTTTTTCCAAGAGGCAGAAATAACTTGTTGGCTTTTCTCCTTCCTCATACTATTGCATCCTATTTCTAATTTGCATTCTTCTTCCTTCCTCTTCATTTTTTTGTTCAGGTTTTAATTTGTATTTAGCGCTCTGATTAGTACATTGAACACTGATGTAATCAGAACCTACATGAAAAGATTTCACTGAGGTCCTTTGTGTGCTGTATGTAACTTGAGCATCGATAACCCTCGTTCTCTAATGCTTCACATGATTAAAAGTGACAAGATGTCGTAAAGAGCCACATTTGAAGATAATGTGATATTTTTCTTACCAGCTCCTAGTCTAATGTTTCAGCTATTTCGGAAGACATAAATGAGGTAATTGAGAATTGCTGACAAGAGAAATCACTCTGATTGCTTCCCCCCACCACAAAACTGTATGCAATCATGTTCCGGTTTTGAAAATTAGGTGTCCCATTTGTGTCTGCTGACACAAACAGTTCTTATTGAGGACAAGAAATTATATCAGTTGATGACTCGGTTAATACTTCTGATGCAAAAAACAACAACGATGTTGCAAGAACTGAAACTCAAGCCATTCTTTAAAGAAAAGTCCCTTGATATTGATACTATTTCTATAAGCGTTCTCCTTTACCTGTTCAAAATGACGCACTAACAACAAAAGATAAGTCATCCGATGTGAGGCATCGTGTTAGATGCATACAAGGAAAGCAGACCACAAAACTTTGGATGAAATACGAGAAAAGAAATATCTGTTCACATTTTTACAGTGTACAATTCTCTCACTCACTCACTCACTCACTCACTCACTCACCCCGTGAAGAACCGGGTAAGAATTGGTCTCAGGAAACCCATGCTCGTCGCAAAAGGCGACTTAAGGGATCGATTGATGTGACTCGTTGACTTGGTTGATGACAAACACTTCGGTAGTAGTCCTGTCCCCGACACAGTTTCTAACAAGTGTTCCAAAACAATGAGGGACAAAAGTGCTAATAGAGCCATTAAAGTTTCATATTGTCCATGTTTACATAATTAAACTATATAACTAACACCACCTTTATGATATTTATCTTGCATGTTGATGTGACCATTGTTAACACTCTACTTTCAAGGCAACGTGATGTAATTACTCAATTCACTTTTCAACACATTTATAAAAAATGACGTCAAAATTGCTATCCAAGAATCTTTTCAGACAGACTAATGACACATTTTGTATGGCCCACAACAGCTGTAGTTGTCAAGCGCACTACGTCCACTGGAGGAAAGCATCGCCTTTGCAAAATTTACTGGATTGTCAAGTTGGACAAACAATTACGTAAATGTATGAAATGATAAATGTGGTGATATCACCTGAAGAAGGGGCGCTGCGACAGCCAACTCGTTGGACTAAATTATGCCTTCTTAGTCTATTAGTCTGGTAGCCTAGTGGCTAAAGCGTTGGCTCGTCACGCCGAAAATCCGGATACAATTTGTGAGGCCCATTTCTGGTGGCCCCAGCCGTGATATTGCTGGGATATTGCTAAAAGCGGCGTTAAATCAAACTCACTTGCTCTCTAGTGATATATATCAATATATCAACAAAACTCTCTCCATAATATAAAATATCTGTTAAATCAGAGTCGATTGAACGATTCCGACTTTATCATGTTTATGAATTTCTATAAGATAACGATAAGTTGAGGGTATCCTGCTCCACCGTTGGCACCGTCACAAACACATGCAAGAGAAAGTCAACTGTACGCATGAAAAAGCCGGTTAGTGCTTCATGAGGAGTCGGAATAGTACAGTGGACTAAGCATTCATTTCCACTCGAGCTCTGGTCCGTTACAAGTCTCCACCATATGACAATTACGTTTATCCCCAGTACGCTGGTGCGATTTGCTGGTGTCTAGTAACCATTCCATGTATTCCATTGGTTTGGGGGATGTTTCTGACCATTTTCAAGGAGGAGGGGAGCCTATTGCAGGTAAAAAAAAATTATTTATGACGATATGTCTAAATATGAATATTAAACATCAGTGCCCAAATTGCAGCAGCTAATGCTTGTCGGTTGCACCGCTTAGAATGACGATAGGGTCAATGTTAAGGGTTGGAATGAGGATAGGGTCAATGTTTTGGGTTGGAATGAGTAAAGGGTCAATGTTAAGGGTTGGCATGAGGATAGGGTCAATGTTTTGGGTTGGAATGAGGATAGCGTCAATGTTAAGGGTTGGCATGATCATGAGGATAGCGTCAATGTTAAGGGTTGGCATGATCATGGGGATAGGGTCAATGTTAAGGGTTGGCATGATCATGAGGATAGGGTCAATGTTAAGGGTTGGCATGATCATGAGGATAGCGTCAATGTTAAGGGTTGGCATGATCATGAGGATAGGGTCAATGTTAAGGGTTGGCATGATCATGAGGATAGGGTCAATGTTAAGGGTTGGCATGATCATGAGGATAGGGTCAGTGTTAAGGGTTGGCATGATCATGAGGATAGCGTCAATGTTAAGGGTTGGCATGATCATGAGGATAGCGTCAATGTTAAGGGTTGGCATGATCATGAGGATAGGGTCAATGTTAAGGGTTGGCATGATATGGAGGATAGGGTCAATGTTAAGGGTTGGCATGATCATGAGGATAGGGTCAATGTTAAGGGTTGGCATGATCATGAGGATAGGGTCAATGTTAAGGGTTGGCATGATCATGAGGATAGCGTCAATGTTAAGGGTTGGCATGATCATGAGGATAGCGTCAATGTTAAGGGTTGGCATGATCATGAGCATAGCGTCAATGTTAAGGGTTGGCATGATCATGAGGATAGGGTCAATGTTAAGGGTTGGCATGATCATGAGCATAGGGTCAATGTTAAGGGTTGGCATGATCATGAGGATAGCGTCAATGTTAAGGGTTGGCATGATCATGAGGATAGGGTCAATGTTAAGGGTTGGCATGATCATGAGGATAGGGTCAATGTTAAGGGTTGGCATGATCATGAGGATAGCGTCAATGTTAAGGGTTGGCATGATCATGAGGATAGGGTCAATGTTAAGGGTTGGCATGATCATGAGGATAGGGTCAGTGTTAAGGGTTGGCATGATCATGAGGATAGCGTCAGTGTTAAGGGTTGGCATGATCATGAGGATAGGGTCAGTGATAAGGGTTGGCATGATCATGAGGATAGGGTCAATGTCAAGGGTTGGAATGACGATAGGGTCAGTGTTACGGGTTGGAATGATGATAGCGTCAGTATGATGGAAGTGGATGTCCTTGTAATTTTACTGAATGACTTTAATTGGGTTGACATCTTGGCTGAGGATATTGACAAAGCTTTGCAAAGTTTTCAAGAAACTTTCAAAGAAATTTATAATCAATGTATTCCAAGCCGTGAAGTAACTCAAAGCCAAAACGATCCTTCATGGTCCATAGGGGTTAAAGTAAACTTTTCGGCAAAGAACACGAAAACCTAAAATTGCAAACCAAAGAAATACACCTTTACTTTGGGCAACATTCCGTTAGTTAAGAAAGAAAGTGCTTGCCTCTGTTTGCTGGGCTAAAGAGAATTCTATTTCTTAAACTTGAAAAAATAAACAAATCTTCAGAGTCGAAATTGTGGTGGCAACTTGTTAAATACCATCTAAAAGAAAAACATCTAAATGTAACTGTTTTCAACATGACATTACACTCATCCAAATTCCCTACAACCATGAAGGAAGCTCTTTTATTACTTGCCCGTGAAGAGATGACCCGTGTAATAAACATCCAGCTGTATTACACATTGTGTAATACCAAAACGCGTGCTTGTGTACTCTCGGAACACGTTTCACGAACAAATATTGAAAGCTCTCAACATCCCTTGGCTAATTCAACGACATTGCGTGTGGAGATGATAGATCACTGAGAGGAGCTTATGCACACTCGATGACCCCAGCAACCTTGACGTTGACGAAGGCTGACGTCACATGGCATTGTTTCGCCGATGGATCTTGCAAGAAAATTCCACAAATTACGTCATCGGGTATTGTGACGTGATAGTAAACTTTGAGGTGCAAGGCCCGTTCCACAAGGCGATCGTATTGCAGCGCAACGACAGTCGTTAGTCTAAGTTAAAGTATGTGATTTGCGATAACCTTAGTGCTGCGATAATTTTGTGGAACGGACGCCTGAATTCTAAAGGTGGACCGTTGTATGGTATTAAATTCATACGTTTCAACTTTTCACGTGATTGAAGTATTATTCTTTTATGCCGTGGATCGTGTAGGCGTCAGCCTATTCACACTCAACAGTATAATTCTAAAAACGTTATAAATGGCAAGTAATATATAAAATACTTAACTCGCTCCCGTGTAAAACCAATTTCATGAAACACGTGAATAGTTGTGGTATCTGACGAGCGAAAGCGAGAACTTTTCACTCGTTTCTTGAAATTGGTATTACACGCTCGTTTAGTATTCTATATGTAACTCCTGTACATAAGAAGGGTAGTAAAAACGAATATTCTAACTTTACACTTACACTTACAAGATGCCTAACCAAGTGCTTCAAAGACTTACCAGTTAATCCATTTGTATGACTTAAAGAATTTGTATTCCAAAAGCCGTTAATGATGGTAATGTGATATAATTAAAGCTTTGGATAAGGTTTGGCACCGTGGACTAGTAAACAAACTAGAGACCTTTAGTAAAAAAAAGAACATTATTAAAATGGTTTGAAAGCTATTTGATGGATAGAAAGCAAAGAGTAGTTATCAATGGATATAAAACCAAATCAAACGTTGTACAGGAGTACCACAAGGGTTGTTTTTGGCCCGTTGCTATTCTTGATTTATAGCAATGATTTAGTCGATAATATAACTGGTAATATAATATTAGACTTACTGCTGTCCTTGTAAATCGTTGACAAGATAGACACAATGTTATGGATACCAACTTCTTTAATACAGTTTACTGTAAAAAGCGACGTTTCGGTATAGATCCTTATACCGTTATCATTCTTGCTTGACATGGTCGTGGGTTCGAATATGTTGCTTAATCCCTGCATGCTTCACTTTGTTTGTTTGTTTGTTTGTTTGTTTGTATGTTGTTTGTTGTATTCCAGCTATATGACGTGGTGGTTTGTAAATAATCACGTCTGAACCAGACAATCCAGTGATTGTGAGCAACTGGGACACGCTGACATGCATCAACCATGTCACCGAGTCTGACAACCTGATGTTGGGAATCTAGTTTCTTTCCCAATCCCCTCGGGTGTTCTGGAGTTTCTTCCAAAGAACTGACAGCTGGTATAACTGAAATACTGTCCACAATATAGCAACTTTAGACATATCCCTCACTCACACTATTAACACATGGTCGCAGTGTCTCGATGTGACTACTACTGTCCTCAGAATACTCAAAGGCGTGTTTGTCCGCGTAGATATATACTTCAAGATTAGATAAAACACCATTAGTCACATCAACGACAAGTATGTCCAAACGTATGACAGTGAGGTAGGGTTTAAATACAGTAGATACGCTTTCTTATGTATTGGGCAAACACTGTTTGCATACCACGTGAATCTTAAGACTTTGGATTGTTGTCATTTGTCTTGATTGACGATATTTCGATACATTGAATATGATGTGACTGCCTTGAACTTCAACGACTTGAACAATCTATCGATGTTTTTTCGCCGCTCTCAGCAATATTCGAGCTATATGACGCGGCCTGTAAATTATCGAACCTAAAACCAGACAATCCAGTGATCCATAATGCGAGCAGCGATCCACGCCATCGAGGTACGATGACACGCGATCATCCAAGTCACCGAGTCTGACCACCCGATCTATTTGATCGTTTCTTTCCGACCAGCATAGGTTGCTGGGGGCTATTCTTGGACTCCCGGCGGAGGGGCGGGGATCTTAATAGTGGACATTCTTCTCTCATAGTAGACTCTTCTCTTATGGATATATATGCAGTGACGATACTATGTACCTTCTACACAGAAATCATAGGCAGGTCTGGCGTGGAAGTGTGGTTTGCACTGACAAGCGGCCACTCTACATGCCGCTCCCGTGACGTCTCAACAGTCATCGTCTGTCGTACATGACGTCCCCCAAACATGCTTCATGCTTTTGATTGTCACGGCCAGGACCCCGTTCCACAAAACAATCCCAACAGTAAGACGATCGTAACTGCAATACTTTAACATAGGATTACGACAGTCGTAGATCAACGACCGCTTTGCGGAACGGGGCCCTTGCCGTGACATCCAATCAAATAACAAATCATCACATCATCGTACGTGAAAATAATTTTCTAAATAAAGTGTGAACTTTTAAAGTCGCTATATGGGTGAAAAAAGTCAATGTGGCGTTAAATATTTTAATTCACTCACTTAAGTTAAGAGCATCAATTCTCTTGTATGCGAATAACAAGAAAATGCTGAGATTTGTTTGATTTAGTGGAGTCTGCTTTTGTTTGGCCAAAAGTAAAAGCGTCTTGTTCTTACTTTGTACAGTTCCAAAGGTTCCCGAAAAGGGCACAACAAATCTTCCAAATCAACAGTCCTTTCTTATGACCATGATTGTCGCGTCGTTATGTCGGCAATTTATGTTCGCAGTTCGTTGGTTAGGAAGAATGACAACGTCTTATATAATGTCTAACACATACATTACTTCGGTCTTTCCTCTCATTAAGCTGGAATATTGTTCAAAGCGACGTTAAACAAAAGTCACTCACTAATGCGGCATAATATCGTGTCATGACACATTCAGAGAAGATTTCTGAACATGCAACTAAAGTAAATCCAGTGAAAAGAGATTTAAGCACGTGCGACACGGAATCGAAACCGTTTATAGGTGTAAACTTAATACTCTACATGACGAGATCATATGTTTTACTTTCTAGATAAATCGGGGGTGGCCGGGTAGCCTAGTGGTTAAAGCGTTCGCTCGTCACGCCGAAGACCCGGGTTCGATTCCCGACATGGGTACAATGTGTGAAGCCCATTTCTGGTGTCCCCCGCCGTGATATTGCTGGAATATTGCAAAGGCGGCGTAAAACCATACTCACTAACTCACTCATTCTAGATACATCAGGTACAATTTAATATTCAGTATAACGATATGTTATTTTTTACGGTTCCAGATGCATCAAAACGTCGTTATATGCAAGAAACCATAAGTTGTTATCCATTAAGTTGCACGTCTTCTTATTTATTCACCGCTTCTAGAATGCCAATCAAACATTTTTTAACTCACTCACTTAAGTTAAAAGCATCAAATCTCCTGTGTGTAAATAAACAGGAACATTCTATATTTTCTGATTGAGTCTGCCCCTTGTTTGGCCAAACGTTTCAACACACAATCAACACATATACTCTCTAGTCGATACTGTGGGTTCTTACTTTTTGTGGACCAATCCATCAGCAAACGTTGCTGAAGTTGTTTGATTTCTTTTAACGACATAGTGTTGTCTTGTTCTTACTTTGTGCAGTTCCAATGGTTCCCGAAACGGTCCTATCTTATGACCATGGTTGCCGCGGCGTTATGTCGGAAATTTACGTTCGCAGTTCGTTGGTTAGAAAGAATTACATTATACAACGTCTTACATAATGAGATAACATCCGTATGACATTGCGACACACTGCAGTCTAATCCAATTATTCTCTCTGAACCTATTATTGTGGTTTCGAATCCCGGTTCGCCCCGATTATATTTCAAGGTTTGTCAGCACCATAGCCGTGCTCGTGGGTTTCACCAAAGTTGTAAATGTCTGAGACATGCACCACTTCGAACTTTCCTCATACATTAAGCTGGCACGCTGTGATATAATTGGAATACTGGTCAAAGCGGCATTAAAACAAAACACTCACTCACTGATACAAGATGATATCGTGTAATGAAATATTCAGATTAGATTTTTGATCAGTAAATCCAGTTTATAAGAGACTTAAGCACGTTTAACACGGAATCGAAGAGCAAAACAGTTTACAGGTACAAATTTGATACACTAAATATCGATTATTTACTTTCCAGGTTCGTCGAAACGTCGCTATATGCAATAAACCAGAAGTTGTTATCCGTCCTCTTATTTCCTCACCAAGTCAAGCAGCCTCTAACTTTACATTTTATATACATACATGAAAGCTGTAACAACAGATTACCCACCCACACGATACAACCTGATTCGTGATTCGTTTTATGTCTGTTGTGTACGTGTGTCTGTTGTGTGTTTCTGTCTGTTGTGTACGTGTGTCTATTGAGAAGTTGTCGGTTGTCTACATATATCGGTTGTTTACGTGTGTCTGTTGTGTCCATGTGTCTGTTGTGTTCGTGTGTCTGTTGTGTACGTGTGTCTGTTGTGTGCATGTGTCTGTTGTGTGTTTGTGTCTGTTGTGTACGTGTGTTTATTGCGAAGTTGTCTGTTGTCTACATATATCGGTTGTTTACGTGTGTCTGTTGTGTCCATGTGTCTGTTGTGTTCGTGTGTCTGTTGTCTACATATATCGGTTGTTTACGTGTGTCTGTTGTGTGTTTGTGTCTGTTGTGTGCGTGTGTCTGTTGTGTGCGTGTGTCTGATGTGCGCGTGTGTCTGTTGTGTGCGTGTGTCTGATTTGCGCGTGTGTATGTTGTGTGCATGTGTCTTTTGTGTGCATGTGTCTGTTGTGTACGTGTGTCTGTCGTGTATGTCTGTCTGTTGTGTACGTGTGTCTGTTGTGTGTGTCTGTCTGTTGTGACTGGTGTCTTTAGAATGACTAGTTCTCACTGACAAAAACTCACAATCTATTTTTCAAGAGGCAGATTTATCTTTTCCTTAGTGCCTGCTTATTCATGTGCACCTGCTTGTACTAGAGTCTGGTGTGTGTGTGTCTGCTGTGTGCGTGTGTCTGTCTTTCGCGTGTGTCTGTGTGTACTGGTGTCTATTGTGTGCGTGTGTCTGATGTGTGCGTGTGTCTGTTGTGTACATGTGTCTGTTGTTTGCGTGTGTCTGTTGTGTGCATGTGTCTGTTGTGTACATGTGTCTGTTCTGTACATGTGTCTGTTGTTTGCGGGTGTCTGTTGTGTGCATGTGTATGTTGTTTGCGTGTGTCTGTTGTGTGCATGTGTCTGTTGTGTACATGTGTCTGTTCTGTACATGTGTCTATTGTTTGCGGGTGTCTGTTGTGTACATGTGTCTGTTGTTTGCGGGTGTCTGTTGTGTACATGTGTCTGTTGTGTACATGTGTCTGTTGTTTACGTGTGTCTGTTGTGTACATGTGTCTGTTGTTTGCGGGTGTCTGTTGTGTGCATGTGTATGTTGTGTGCGTGTGTATGTTGTGTTCGTGTGTGTGTCGTGTACGTGTGTATGTTGTTAACGTGTGTCTGTTGTGTGTCTGTCTGTTGTGTTCGTGTGTTTGTCGTGTACGTGTGTCTGTCGTTTAATTATGTCTGTCGTGTACGTGTGTCTGTTGTGTAATTATGTCTGCCGTGTGCGTTGGTCTGTTGCGTACGTGTGTCTGTAGGGTACGTGTGTGTTGCGTACGTGTGTCTATAGGGAACGTGTGTGTTGCGTACGTGTGTTTAGTGCATATGTGATTTTACAGTGCGCATGTATGTCTTCAGGTACGTGTGTTCGTGCTTGTAACTGTATATCTACTGTGTCCTTGTAGGATTGTGTCTGATAAAACGAATATTAAGTAGAATGGACTTCATCACGATTGCGTACGATTCGTCTCCACACTAATAACCACGTCTTTACCACAACAGTTTTACAGTTTACGCCACCTTTAGCAATATCCAGCTAAATGACGACGGGGGACACCCGACATATGTTTCACTCTTCGTACCCACATGTGTGGGGGGAATCGAACCCGGGCTTCGGTGTGATGAGCGAACGCTTTAACCACTTCACCACCCCACGGTCCCTAACAGTAAGAAGCACTCGTAAATGACACATAGGCCTCAACATTATGCATGTGTGATCTCTCTACCCAAGCACCTATCTTTCTTCATTTCTTCCAAGCACAATATTAACTCATCCACAAGAATAGGGATATCAGATACCTCAAATCAAGTTCAATAATCTTGTTTGGGCAAGATTGGAACAGGACTGTGAACAATATGTCTTGCCATACAACGTATCGATTCTTACCGCACAGCTCGGCGTTATCTCTTCTCGGGGACTGAATTTACTTTTGTGACATTTTCAGAAATTGAATATTAAATGTTCTTGAATGAATTACTGTTGTGGAGTCTAGGTTCTTTGTATGTGATCTTTTCGTTTCGGTGACTAATAGATTTTGTGGCAAGATATCATGCAAAGTCAATTATTTATTAAAGGTAAAGTTAGAAGGTTAATGTGATGTTTGGTTTGCAATTTCATTCGACACAATATATCTTTGTAAGTGTCCCACGCATACAAATAGGACGGGCATTCTGGGAAAACAATAGAATTAAGAAAAAGTTCAAATTATCTTGTTGGATGCGAGAGCAATGATCGCCACTGTTGCAAAGGGACGCAACTCTCAATACTTGTTGATTTTCTATTACTAAATGAGAAACTTGGGGTTGTGTCTGCGTTTCAATATTGGGACGAAAAGTTTGAATATATAACAACTTAAAAGCGACAAAACCTTTCCATATTTCTGAGAAATCTCTGCCAAATGCAGATTCGATTGTACGATTCCGACTTTATCATGAGCATGTGTTTATGGATCACCATCAAATAGTGATGATGCCAGGTGTTCGCGAAAAGATGGCACCTTTCACAAACACAAGGCAAGTACTTTGTTCACCTGAAAACACACGGGAACTTATGGTACAAGCCTATAGGGAATTGCATCGGGCATCATTTCGTCACTGATGCGTAAAATGAGTGAGTGAGCGAGTATGGTTTTACGCCGCTTTTAGCAATATTCCAGCTATATCACGACGGGGGACACCAGAAATGGGCTTCACACATTGTACCCATGTCGGGAATCGAACCCGGGTCTTCGGCGTAACGAGCGAACTCTTTAACCACTAGGCTCCCCGACCGCCCCATGATGCGTAAAATCTGAAAATATATTCCATATTTCTACCAAAATATTTCTGAATAATTAAATGAAATGAAAATAAATGTCCAATGCCTAAATCTTTGACATATTTCCAGTCACGTCCACACTCATTCCGCATGTGGAATAGAATGAAATGCTACTGCATAACAAGTGCTAATAAACATTTACGTAAATGTACGTGACATGGGACCACACTGCCAGGCAAATGTTTGATGGTGGCTAAAAAAGAAATAAGAATTTTTCCATGAAGTCATATATTTTGCGTCACAATGAGCGATATGACGTCACAATAGTGACGTGCGGTGTTGAACAAAACCTTTTCAAGGCTTGCTTAGTTTTCTTTGAGGGTGCCACCTAATGTTAGCTTGCCAAATTGACGTGCTACGTGCGTTCAGTGCCAGTCATAAGGTCTAGTTGAGTACTACGTTGTAAACAAACAGCTTGATAAAAAACAAGAGACATATTTTGTTTAAAGGCTGTTGTCGGAGATTACGTAATTTCTGATCGACAATCCGATCACTGGAATCAACCCATGCCGCTTCACTCAATATAACGCCAAAGAGTTCGCCTTTTATTAAGTCATGATAGAATGTCGATAAACATCCTGTGTTTGTTTTTTTTGTAGAGCTAGGTTACCTAGAGATTTAACCGCGCTCAAATGAATTTCAATTAAAAACACAGTATGTGTATCCCCTAAATTGTCATTTTAGGATGACGTTTTTGAGCTAAAGTGTATTTCGGCGACTTTTTTCGGCCTTGTAACGTTTTGATAGCGTTTGTAATTTTGTGTCCAAATTTGGTGTATACTTATATTTGTCCGACAGTTTATGTAGTTGTGTATAACTTAAGCGCTCGATCAATAACATCACTATCCTTTGTGTTGAACTCAATGGCATCGAAGCCTTAAAACTCACTTATCCGTGTTAATTAATGTATTTTGAGACAAAATTGTTGTCGTGTCTGAATGATGTTGCTCTCTATAGATGACTGGGGGATAATTTGTCACATATCGGTGAGCGGATTCTATTTCGGCGACGCATTTCTCTCCAATGAACATCTTATAATGAGTTCTATTACACAGACGCCGCGACTTTGTACAGGCTCGTTAAACCTCGCCCACTATTTCATTACACAATGACACCACCAAATGTTGCTCGAGAAGTATGCACGATGGATTGGCGCAAAGAGATATTAGAATATCTATACTTGTCCTCATCAGACGTAATTCAAAATTAAATTACCATTTTTAGTTTTCACAAAATCAGTAAATGTCCAACCCTCTCAGTAGGCAATCACTTGATTGTCCGGTTTGAATACAAACCGCCAGGGCGTGTCAGAATTTGTGAGTGGCGGGTTCTTCCGGTAGAACAGGAAATGCTTACTCATTTCGCGAACTCCTGGTGCCGTCACTGATATTAAGAGTTCCATTCTTAAATTTTCATCAATGTTTTGCCTTTTTTCACCCAATGGAATCTGTTTCGACGGAAAATCCAAACTGGTATTCTCTGACGGTGACATTTTATATTTAAATTACCATCGATTAATATTATCGCAACTACTAATTCGAAACAAAATTATCTTGAAGTACTGTCATCACAAACACTATTTACACTACAATTATCTAAAAGCGGCGTTATAAGCAACCCTGTCACCTACTGACTACTACATGTATGTAGTTCTGCCATGCAAAGGTAGCTTGTATTCATTATTTTACAATTAAGCTCATTTTATGTCCATGACCATCCTTCATAACGTTTTTACTCAGTTTCGAATTTTTTTTTAGAACCGCTAAATGGATTAAGCGTTACTCTTCACTCACTCACTCATTCACTCACTCACTCACTCACTCACTCACGTAGAATATTTATTCAATACTGACCAAGTAGAAACGAATGACAGACGCTGTATTTACTTCAGGCCAGTTAATACACAACTGTCTTTAATTTGTTATAATGTTCAAGAATCAAACTGAGTCAATTTACTGTTTGTTTGGTGTTTGTTTGTTTTTTGTGTGTGTTGTTTAACGCCACACTCAGCAATATTCCTGCTAGTTGACGGGGTTTTTTTTAAATAATCGAGTCTGGACCAGACAATCCAGTAAGTGAGCATCGATCCACGCATATGGGATACGATGACACGCATCAACCAAGTCAGCGAGCCTGACAACCCGATCCCCGTTAGTCGCCTCTTACGACAAGCATAGTCGCCTTTTACGGCAAGCATGGGATGCTGAAGACCTATTCTACGGGTCCTGAATAGGGAGTACATGTAATTTTTACCGTTTTCCAAATATGTATACAAGGCATTCGTGGACACGACTTGTGCGATGAAACACTCTGAATTTGTTGAAAGAGCATTATTGTTTATATTAACAAAAGGCTTGAACACGTCCCACTATAATTCTGGAAACCCATTTGTCCAAAAACTCTCCATGCTGTGGACAGTCTCGGTCCAAGGTATTTCCAAAATTCAATTTTCTATTTTCATGGGTACATACTAGAGCAGAAAATCTTTTTAAAAAGTTTCGAAAACTCGAAATTTAAACAATGTCGCCCAGGGGCGAGAATATTTTCTTTGGCTCAAAACTCATGTTGTTTTTATTTGTTTGTTTTTTAAATATATAAACATGTGTCTGCAAGTATCATTACACATGATTCAACTCTTTTTGACTTAATCCAACTAATTTGTTAGACTTGGTTCATGCATGTCATCGATCGAAATTTCGTGGATCGATCCTCATGATATCAATCGACTCGATTATTAACAGACCGCCATCATATAGCTGGAATATTGCTGAGTACGGCGTTAAACAACCAACCAACCAACCAACCAACCAACCAACCAAGTTGCTCTTACCCTGTCTGGCTTTTGGCATTAAAGGGCTAAAACAAGGACTGGTCGGCTCGGAGTCAGTATACTGTGTCTGACTGGGGTATTCATGTTAAACTGCGGCATGCCTTCTCAGTGAGCTAGCACTATAAATCGGCATCAGTACCAGTACAAGCAGCCACACATACACACGTACATGCACGTCACTATATAAGTGCAATAATCTTGGGCGCGACTTTAAACTCCATTTCAGCTCACCTTATATCATCTGAAAGCTGGCGATTTTAGAAGGACTGATGTGATTATGTCCCAACATGTGTTCATGGCCATTTGCCCACAAATGGGCTAAGAAAATGCATTACTGCAGGAAATATATAGTTAACATATATGTCAGCTATTGTTGTACTTCGTTATTCAAACTTCAGCCATAAAGTTCTAAAAAAAGAAATGCATTCCGACAATAAACACATGTAGTACCGTTTAATAATGTTAAACCGAACATGGTTTTCGTCTTGCAATTGTTATCAAAGTATTTTCTACACTGTCATTACTCAGGCGTGTAAATGAATTACTTTGAACATTAACAGAAAGAAGAACAAAGAGTAGTATTGAAGTTTGATGGGTTACTGTTTGCAAATTAAAGATTTAAGATAGTTTTGCATGCACAATTAGTAATATCCGTGAACTTAATAGCACTTTGCTTTTAAAAATTGGAGCTCAGATCACAAAGTAATAGATGACGGATCTGAAACAATACATGCCTTATCGATCAAACTGTCCATTTGTCAAACAATTACCAGGACATCGATATCAGCTTTAACACGCGGTGTGGAAATAGGGTTCTTAACTTTAACGAAGTAATGAGGTTTGAATGATCCAATCTGACAGAATTAATTTTTCTATTGAATATGTTTTCATTTACTTCATTCTATCAATGCCAACACTCAAGATTCCAAAATATGCATATTCCGAGTAGAACCAAATTCGTTTCCTTACCATATTGACATCAATGAACAGGGTTTATTCAGTGACTTTCCCAAACATTCCTTCATGCACTGAACCAGAGAGAAGTGCTTAATTTTTTATCAAGTCATTCCTACACTGTGGTAAGTATCCTTGAACATATTTTGAAAACCCATTTTGTGGTCATTACCGATACGTTGATTCTTAATTTTTTGAAAACGTTGGCAAAAGCACTGATGTTTGAGATTGTGTGAGACATGTTTATGGTAAGCATACAACAAATGGTTTCTTTAACCATTTCAGTGATTAGAGATCATGGGTCCGATTGCTCCAATTAATTAAAGACTAGATATAATGACCATGGTCAACACTGAAAGAACCGTAGCAACTAAAATGTTGAAAAACACAGCGTTTTGATGAGAGTATTTGCAAAGATTTACAAGAACTCGGTGAGAAGACGGTGTCAGTCGCCCTGGCGTGAGGTATGTGAACCTTTCGAACGCGCAGATCGTATTTTGCTGACTCAGCTATACGATACATGTCCTGGGGCAAGTATACGATTCATATGCATGTAAAACGGTCAAAGATAAACGAGAAGTGGTTAAATTCGGTGGAAAGGAAAATTCCAGAACTGTGAAACTGTTACCAATATGACATGGTTAGTTCCGCATTCATATAAACTGGCTTTTCATCTCGAGTCTGCATATCGCAGCCTCTAGTATGATGTCCCCGCGGGAACCCTCCATTCATGTCGCTTGACACCTACGGTATCAAGAGTTTTCCACAAATTATGTTTCCAACTTCCTTTTGACAATTATAAGCCAAAGGCATGTCTCAGTAACAGAACAGAATAAACGTTTCCTGAAATGACCAATTCCGTGACATCTTGCGTTTCGTGACCTGAACGCTTGGTGGAAGTAGTTATAGCCCATGGCGGATGGTTGTCTAGTTTTCTTTTTGCTTTGCCTTTTAAATGATCCCAGTGTTTCTTTTCAGATATAAAAACATGTTCAAAGAAAAGAATATATGGATTTTCATTTTGCTGCTGGCAGAGGGCTAAAGCAAAGCGACAAACATCTCGACTCTAAGCCGAATCCATTTTACGATTGCGACTATATCATAAGCATGTGTTTATGAATCACTGTCAAATAGTGATGACATAATGTTTTCGAAAAGGTGAGCCTATCCTGCCCAACCGGTGGCACCGGTCACAAACACATGCAAAGGCGTGTCAATTGTCTCCTGTACAAACGCGGAAACAAATGGTACAAGTCATCACTGAATATAATTAAAATAATGATTATATAAGTTCTTCTTAAATGTAATAAGGATTATTGTTACTATTGAAGAAAATAACGTTTTACGGATTATTATGGAGCGTTAAGATCCAGTTTTTGTTTTGTTTGTTTGTTGTTTAACGCCGCACCACAGCAATATTCCAGCATATGACGGAAGTCTGTAAATAATAGGGATTGATGATATGTACATGTGTCAAACAAGACAGCGAGCCTGACCACCCGATCCCGTTAGTCGCCTCTTACGACAAGCATGGGTTACTGAAGACCTATTCTACCCCGGATCTTCACGGATTCATCAGTATTAATGCAAAGGTGCTGATATATCACAGTTTTGTTCAAGCCTCGTTAGTGCGAACAACTACACACGTTTCATGTAGGACAGAGCGCGGTGGTGTTAAAGCGTTTGCTCGTCACGCCGAAGACCCGGGTTGGATTCCAAACATGCGTACAATGTGTGAAGACCAATTCTGATGTCCCTCGCCGTGATATTGTTGGAATATTGCTTAAAGCGGCGTAAAACCAAACTCACTCACTCACTAATGACATCCAGACTTTGGATGGCAGCTGACTGTGACAAAATGAGTTTATTTCTATTCTGCTTCCTCCTTTCCAGTTTGTGCATTCTACCAATGACAACATGTCGCATTGAATTAATCCACTCTGAAAGACATTCTGCAGGTTCCTCTTCTCCATTAAGCCATTTTGTGGTTCAAAGACCTCTCATGGGACCCTATTATATTTTTATCCTATCCGTTTTTAGTTTGAAAATTGTCTAACCCATTTTAAGAATGCGACGGTGAGTGTAACACATTCAGTTTTCGCAAATATTTCTTATGAATATGGAAAGGGTTTTGTCGCTTTTATTATAAAGTAGCCCTACACAAAACATGTTATGTCACTTTTTCAATTAAACATTAATTTGATTTCCGTTTCTTTCGCATGAAGCTTTAACGTTAAATTCAAAATCCTCATCTAATATGATTGCATCGCATCCATGTCTACAACACGAGTTATCTCTTCAGAAAAATCTTGAAAAGATGCACTTCAAACACAAAAACACATCGACTTATCTTCATAAGACTTCCCAGGGTCTAAGAATAGACCCTAATAATCGTACGAACGAAAATGTCTCTTGACAGTTCTTGAAAGGAAAACTCAATCCTATGGACTAACACGCCTGATATTTGTACTGAATTAACCAGGTTGACGACAGCGATGCCTTTCAGTCTGATTACGTTAGGTGACAGATTACAGGTTCACTTTCTACTGGAAAATGTGTCAATATCAGAGAAACATCTTTGGAACTAATTTACAGATTGTAAAAAACAATAAGCAGTGGCTCTGTAAAGCCAGTTACATGTCTGGATAGGATTACAATTTCGAAGTCGTTGAGTGAGTTAGCTAGGGTTAAAGATTAGTTTTCAGGTGAACTTTAGTACCTTTTTGGTAACGTTAACGTCCCTGCTACGTTGAAGTTGGCGTTAGTTCTCGACGTCTATTTCTGGAATATTACAAGCAGAATCTACTAATTGTATTTTAGTGTGTTTAGTATGAGCTTTTGGGATAGAAAGTCAGTGTTATCTATTATATATATCCAGTGTTTGACACCAACGTTGATTGATATTTGAGTGCATTGGTGGATGGTCCCTTAGAGCAATACTTCAGTCACATCGCGGCGCCTCATCTAACAGGCAAAGCCCAAAGTAAACTTTGAACAAAAACTTTGAAAGTACCCATAAATTCTTCAGACAAAGGTCATTTACAAACATATCAAAACAATACTCAAAAGGTTTTTATATTGGTTATTCTTGTTATTGTGATTGTGGCGTGAACGTGTTATTTTTATTGCTTCGCTGAATTGGTAATTGATGGATGAAGAATGTAATAACGGTATTTCATCAAATGTATTTCGTGCATATTTGATTTCATTCAAATAATGATATCATGCCTTTAATGCTTTGCTGATGGCTTGGTCCACAATTAGAAAGAACACACGGTGTTGATCATGACTGGCGAGTATGATTCTTGATCTTGCTCTAACATGTGTCTATGTATTGAAGTGTAATCATTTTGAACGCGACGTTAAACCCCATTTCACCTCACCTGATCATTATATTGCTCTGAAACGTCCGGCCAAATCACAAAGACTTCACCAAATCAGAAAAAAACGCATATTCCTGAACTTGAAATTTGCAAATAAGGGAATTGATACTTTTAATTTAAATAACATTTCCAGACAATAATGTGTTTCCCTATATGATCCACAATATGCTAGTTTTCCTCATAAGATCTATATAAAATTTGGGGTAAGACATTTAGGCCAGAAGTAGGCATATGCACATGGGCACCAATTGCGTTCTCCTTCTTGCTGATCTGTTTCTTTATGCATATGAATGGGGATTTTCTGTGGGATTGGCAAAATAAAAAAGGTATCTAATTTGGCCAAGAGATTTAACTTTAGGTTAAGGTATATTGATTATCTGATATCGTTCAATAATGGTTAAATTGCCAATTCCATTCCAATGATTTACCCACCTGAAATAGAAGGAAAAGTGTTTCATATTTGGATCAATATATAAAGATTCAGAGTGACGACAAACACTTCACGTGATTGTTTGACAGCAAGGATGGCTTCAACTCCCAATAGTCAACTCTCCCTTCACGTCGAGCAATATTCGAGCTCCAGCCGTTTAAAGTACAATCGACCATTATAATTGGTAAGTTGTTAGATGAAGGTTACAGGTCTCCGTTAAACTTTCAAAACGTTTCATGGTAGACATGTGGAGGGTATTTCCAAATTTGACGCATCAGTGACAAAAATGAAGTCCGATTGAGTTCGCTACTTTTATTTGTACGATATGCTCCAGTGTTTGAAAAATTGACTTTCCTTTGCAAATATGTTTGTGACAGGTGCCACCGGTGGGGCAGGATACGCTTACCTTTTTGCAAACACCTGGCATCAACACTGTTTGATAGTGATTCATATATGACATTCTTATGATATAGACGGATTCTTGCCATTATCATTATTATTATTATTATTATTTTTATTTTTTTTTATTTTTATTTTTTAATTTACATATTAAAATAAAGTGCAGCAAAGAGCGTTTGGGTGGTCCTGGCACAGTAAGGCTGGTTAGGCTCAACATCAGCTCAGGGCCCTTGTCCCCTCTACACGCAGCCCGGACAGCGAATGAGACTTCTCCCAGGAAGCGCTGCCTAGTCAAACCCACCAAGAACTTTTCGGAGAATGGGAAGACTCCCCAACACAGCAGCCTCCTGCATTACCCAGATTGTCAGGAGGGGTGTATTCCTTGTAGCATACCCGGGTACTCTCCCAGTGTCAGTCAACAGATTGGGAGGTACCAAACCTAAGGCACCGAGATTATTATTGTTATTATTATTATTATTATTATTATTATTATTATTATTATTATTATTATTATTATATCACATGATATAGACGGAATCATACAATGGATTCTTGCCATTATTATTATTATATTTTTTTTATTATTGAAAGGGTTTTCAGGACAACTGAATCCGACATATTAACAAAAAGCAAGAAAACTAAATTGATGGTTTTTTCCTGCTAAGAAATTATCGAACGCAATATATAGTGGATGAGATATTCTTGTTCCAATCCGGGATATGATACTTATCAACAACAATCCCAACCGATTTTTATGATTACATTTTCGGCATTTGTAATGCTTACTAAATTGAGAAAGTGAGCGAGTGGGTGAGTGAGTGAGTTTGATTTTACGCCGCTTTAAGCAATATTCCAGCAATATCACGGCGGGTGACACAAGAAATGGGCTTCACACATTGTACCCATGTCGCTAACCGAACTTTCGGCGTGACGAGCGAACGCTTTAACTACTATGCTACCCGACCGCCCTTAATTGAGAAAGAAAATATTTAAAATATTCTCATTCTTGTCAGGAGAACCTTTGAAATAGTGTACCTATCTAGACCCCCATCCCATGCTGATTTCTTGGGTCTTTCATTTAGGATCCAGACAATATGTTTTTTTCCCTACTCACACCTTTTTCAGCCTCCAGCTGACAATAAATGTAAAAAATGACAGAAAGAAAAAGTATTTGGTTGGATTATTGTTAGCAGTATATCTAATTCACGTCGGAATGGATTGGCCATTTACACGCATAGTTACGGGGCGATCGATTTTTAGTTCGAGTTCAATGACACTTTGACATGAAAAACTACATGATTTTTTGGTCTTGTTATGTTTTCGTATTCCAAATGTGTCAAATCGACTGAATAGTTTAGAGTTTTATACCAGCAAAACAATGCATACATAAATGTTATAAGCATTTTTGCAAGGCTGCACAGCTTAAGGCTGTGAGGAATTCTTCGATATTTGCTCAGTGGAAAATAGTTATGACAAAATATGAAAGATATCCCTATGTTGTTGTTTGTTTTTTTGAGCGGTGCACTTTAAATAAATCTGAAAACATTGTTTGATGTTGAAAGAAAAAGGCTGTTCCTGTCACTCCAATACAGCTGAAGGTGATGATTCTTGAAAAATTGTAAGAAAAAACAGACAACGCTTGGGTCTGAGTGGGAAAGATGGAGATGTACCAAATTGTTCGTTGTTTAGGGAAGTGGAAAGTCAATTGACTGCCTTTTACATTTTCTCGCAAAGTAACGGCGAATTGGGAGTTCCCTCCCTTTCATGTCCAGTTTAATCTTTTGATTAACAATAAGGCGACTGTAGCACTGGATTTGAATTATTATCGGTCAGATCTTTCACGAATATACTTAATCAGTACTGATAGACTTGTTGACAACAAAATAATACGATCGCTAAATACATCGTGCAATAAGGACATGAGAAGAATAGGGTGGATTTGAAAAAGCTGTTGCAATACTCCCGTATCAACATGTTATTGTAAAAGGTATTGCTTTTATATGTGAAATGCGATACGATAGAGGCGAGTTGGATGTCTCCTGATTTGCGAAGCATTAATATGGTCTGTATTTATCTACAGATAAGTTATAATGACATTGACAATGATAGTGCATAAGTAAATAATATTTAATACAAGAATAGTGTTGTCAAGATACACACATTAAAACACATATTGAGAAACATTATAATGCACGGACACAACTCTGATAACAGCAACAAACATGAAATATATAATTAAAAAGTATTGCAGCATCAACAACGATTTAACTTGTGGAATCTGTTTTCTAAGAAAATCGTCGTCCAGAAGGTAAGAGAAAAATACTCCAAGTTTAGAATGTAGATGAGGTCAGATAAAATATTTGTTATTAGAATGAGTAAGATCGCGAATGTCAAAAAAGACGGAAAAAGTATCATACGGTACCAGGGGAAGTTTGCTCCTCATTAAAACAAAAAATAGGTACATGTAAGACTTGTTTTTGACATTAAGGAAAAATTAAGCAACAAAACCATATCCTTATTCATAAGACATATCTGCAAAGCGCAGAGTTGATTGTACGTTTCCGACTACGCATATGTTTATGAATTACTATCAAATAGTGATGAATCCAGGTGTTCGTGAAAAGATGAGCGTTACCTGTCCCACCTGCGGCACCCGCCACAAACACATGCAAAGGCAAGTGAATTGTTTAAATAAAAAAAACACGGAAACATAATTATGATACAAGTCAAAATAGGGAATTGCATCCAACATCAGGTTTGTCACTGATGTATCGTATTTGGTAATGTCCTCCACATACCTACCTTAAAACGTTTTGAAGCCTTGAAAGTGTGACCTTGATCTAACAGCTTACCAACTTCAGACGCTTCCACAACGAATGGAATATGACCCAGTGCCCAGGCACAATCAACGGCAAAGGAAGACCTAAACAAAATCGTTGATCATTATGTTAAACATGGCATGTCCTTGTGTTGTGTTCCGTGCATACCATACAAATTCTGTTCAATCCGAACTTAAATTGTTCTACAGAAATGAATATTTTTTTCGCGTGGAACAATCGTCTCTTGACTCCAATGTGTCGTAGTTTGCATAGAGAACACTGTCCCTTGGGCGGGTCATGGACCTTTTCTGTAATTACCAAAGACACACATAACATTTACCCTTAATAGTAAATTACTTCCGGGACCTCTGTTTAAAATGAAGTATGTGGAATGATGCCTTACAAAATCAAAGCTGAAGAGAAGATAGCAGCTGATTGTTTTCATTTTGGTCTTGATCATCTAGACGTCACTATGTGTTTCATTATTTGCCAAATTTTGAAGCAACAGCAATGGGTCCATAAGAAACTGGTAAGATAAACAATCAAACGTTTTATCAACCGGGGCTGTTGGTGCATGTTTGCAGGACTCAGGAACTCCTAAGAGATCCAGATTTGACTTACCAAGTGATGTACGAAATGTACTGCTTTGTCAAACACATACATTAACTTAAAAAGTAGAGGGCATCTGCACCAAGGAACAACGATCCATTTGAAGATGAGAGAGTGTATCTCCAACGAGTTTTCTTCCCTGACAGTCTGTAAGAAGAGTTCGAATCCCAGCTCGACACTTCTACCTATAGTGAAACTGGAAATGGGTGAGGTGAGTTGAAATTGGGTTTAAGGTCGCGTCCAAGATTAATGCACTTATATAGCGACGTGCATGCACGTGTGTGTGTGTGGCTGCTTATACTAGTCCGAACTGATGCCGATTTATAGTGCTAGTTACCATGGAGATACCATGCCGCAGATTAAAATGAATACCCCACTCAGACACAGTATACGGACTCCGAGCCGACCAGTCCTTGTTTTAGCCCCTTAATGCCGAGCGCCAGACAGGGTAACAACAAGTACCACCTTTTAACCTTTTTTTGGTATGACGCGGCCGGGGATCGAACCCCGGACCTTCCGCTCTCCGGGCGGACGCTCTTCCACTAGACCACGGAGGCGGTCCTGAAACTTGAAATGGACTCTTGATTATGAACAGACGTTCATCCTAAACACGACCGTGGTACAGGCGTTGATAAACCCAATTCATGACAAATGTGTATCACACACATTGAGATTGTGTGCGATGGTATTGATCATCTCTGCCTCATCTTACAGCTCCATATTGAAACGTGTTCCATTCGCAGGATTATCACATGACACAAGAAATGGCATGCATCTGTCTGTAAATGTTTCGTTTGATTCTTCCAGTAAAAGTATTATCTTATGTGAACCGACCCGTGAAGATCCGAGGTAGAATAGGTCTTCAGCAATCTATGCTTGCCGTAAAAACCGACTATGCTTGTCGTAAGAGACTAACGGGATCTGGTGGTCAGGCTCGCTTACTTTGTTGATACATGTCATCGTACCCCAATTGCGTGGACCGATGCTCATGATGTCAATAACTGGATTGTCTGGTCCAGGCTCGATTATTTACAGACCGCCGTCATATAATGCTGGAATATTGCTGAGTGCGGCGTTAAACAACAAACAAACAAATCATGTCAACCTGATGTCCGTGAACATCCGGGCTAGCATTTCAACAACCGTCATAGTTTTTCGCGTAGAATAGGTCTTCAGCAACCCATGCTTGCCGTTAAAGGCGCCTATGTTTGTCATAAGAGGGATCGGGTGGTCAGGTTTGTTACTTGATTGATGCATGTAATCGTATCCCAATTGCTTAGATCAATGCTCATGATGTCAATCACTGGATTGTCTGGTCCTTACTTCATTATTCATACCGCTGTCATATAACTTGAACATTGCCGAGTGCGGCGATAAACAACAAACAACTTACGAAGAAATAAGTATTCTCATCTGTGTCAGATATTGATAGCAGAGAAAAACATAGTAAATTAATATCCAACTTGTGTAATGAACTACATGTGTTAGAAAACAGTACTACCTCAATACCTATTTGTATAGTATGTATACATTGTATATCAGACGACTTATTAGAATGACTTCAGTTAACTTAACTTGACAAAAGTTTCACAACTTTTTCTGCATCCAAACGAGCTACAGATACATTATGTATCACCGACCTTTTGCGATAACGTTTTTTAATTACCCTTAAATCCGTATTTATTTCAGGAATCAAATAATAGGAGCCAAGTAAATGTAACATAATACATGTATTTCGTAATACCATCACACCACATGAAACTCAGCCTCAACCATTGGATGGAAACATCCAAATTGGTTCTGTTGACACGCTACCCCCTCCATTGGGAGCCACACAGAGAGTGTTAGGCTCACGGCCTAGGATGTCGTCAGTTGGATTGTGGATGGCCTACACGCATGTCTGGCGCTAAGGTGCGGATATTGGTTTAGACTTCCAAACCAAGGTAGGCTATGACTTTACTGTCCATGATACTAGTGCAAATATATATCCAATATTTTATGGACCTATCATCATTTTGTACTTGTTTTGTAAATGGTGTTTATTGTTTTGTTGTATTGTACTGTTTGCATTACATCGTAGATTTCTTTCTATTTTGATATATCATAGGTTCATAACGCCAGAAAATAACGTTCTGGATAATCTGACGAAACAGATTCCATAGGGCGTAAAAGGCAAACTAGTGGTGAAATCTATATGAATAGATGACTGAAAATTTTATGAATGGATCACGTGTATTTGACAATTATTCCACTTGTATTTGACGTGAATTTGACGTGTACTTGACATAAATTCACTTATATTTCACGTGTATTTGACGTATATTTCACTTGTATTTGATGTGAATTTGACATAGATTCACTTCTATTTGACGTGCATTTGACGTATATTCACTTATATTTCACATGTATTTGACTTGCATTTGACGTATGCCTGACGTGTATTTGACGTGTATTTCACTTGCATTTGACGTATATTTTCTACTGAGTTTTCATGAGCTCAGAGATAGCACTATAAATCGGCTTCAGTTCGGACTAGTACAAGCACACACACACACACACACACACACACACACACACACACACACACACACACACACACACACACACACAAACACACACACAAACAAACACACAAACAAACACACACACACACACACACAAACACACACACAAACACACACACACACACACACACACATGTGCATGCACATCGCTATATAAGTGCAACATGATCTTGGACGCGACGGTAAAACCATTTTAACCTCATCAAACAATAGTAATAATAATCTTAAATGATTGACATAACCATTCTCGAAAATTACCTTTGTAAAGGTTGGTGATAGTTCAAGATGAAAAGTTTTGGAAAACTTACACAAACACTGTAAAGTAAACCCGACAATCCAGAGAATAGGTTCGACTAAAATCTCCCGGATTAGCAAATGTCCGGATTAACCCGGGTACGGTGTAACATCGCTGTAGTTGTACACAAACGCCCACAGCAGCAATCGCCCAGAATGCTGGAAGTCCGGATTATCGAGGTCCGGACTGTCCGGTTTCAGTGCATACGTGTGCAGGTTTAACTTATGTGAGAGGTATTTAGAAGTTGGAGTTCTACGTAAGGATAGGATGTATGGATGAACAACTTCTTTATTACAATTAAAATGTACATGATTGTAAAATTGGTTCAAAAACCGTTCTTGTAATATAGAAGTTGTTCATCCATACTTTATATCCTTACTTAGAGATTATCATCATCAGTAGATCTATCACCCCAAACTGGCTTCCACGGGAGATATCGCTTGTGTCAGATCAAGGGATGTTCCCCAGGAGATATGCTGCAATGCAATTACAGCACGATGCTTTGAATGCCATTGTGGCGTCATTAGTTACCATGACATCAGAACCAAATGAAATATTTTATCACTCTGCCACTACAATGTTCGGACCACCTCCATTGTCGGGAGACAGAGCGTCCGCCCGGAGAGCGGAAGGTCCAGGGTTCGATCATACCAAAAGATTTTAAGTCTGGCGCTCGGCATTAAGGGGCTAAAACAAGGACTGGTCGGCTCGGAGTCAGTATACTGTGTCTAAATCGGGTATTCATGTAAAACTGCGGCATTTTGTCTCAATGGGCTAGCTCTATAAAATCGGCATTAGTCCGGACTTGTCGAAGCAGCCACACGCACACGCACACGCACACGCACACGCACACACACACACACGCACGCACACTCACTCACGCACACACACGCACGCACGCACGCACGCAGGCACACACACACACACACACACGTTGCTATATAAGTGCAGCAATGTTGATCGCATAGCTGTACTGTTTACACTCAAGAAACTGCTTTATTCCTGTTTTCAAACTGAGAAAGTTTGGAGAACGATTTTGGATGAGAACTATAATATTCACACTTATCAATAAAAAAATAAGATCCTCGTGAAACCTCAGCGTAAGACTATCCAACACTCATAAATAAAAAGTGAAAACATCATCGTCTCTGGGGCTCACCGGGGATTTTTAAACTTTTATTGACGAGTGTTAGTATATTTGATATTAAAAGACACAAATTTGATGTTATATTTCTCCTCTAAAATCATTCTGTTAACATTATGTCAAACTGTTATCGACGTCGTGTTCATATATTTGACATCGAAAGACACTCGGTGAGATTCTTCATATTCTTTTCTTTAATGGGCATATTTTACAGAACATAGTCGGTAGAGTGTTGGGAAAACAAAGTGAATACAGGACATGTCCGAGAGAATAAAGACAATATTGTAACAAAACAATTTCAGAAACACCCACTGTGCAAAAACCCTTAATCTAGGCACCTTAACTTACTTGATTGATTTCACTTGATAATGCTGTACCATCGAAACTCGTTAATCCAATGTACAACAAAGTCAACGCTAGAGAATAAACAGTCTCGATTATCAGCCGAAAGATATTCCAGGGGCGTAGAAAGCAAAATAGTGATGATAATTATGCGAATGGATCAGCGAAAATCAGTTACGACACCAGGTGTACGCGAAAAGGATAAGCATGTCCTGCTCTACCAGTAGCAAACCCCGTTAAGCTGGAAGCCGCGCATAAAAGAATGAGAATTTCCTTCGACTCACGTTGTTCAAATATAAACTTCAACGCCAGAGAATAACCAGTCTGGATTATCCGACGAAACAGATGTCATTGGGCGTAAAGGGAAATTATATGAAGGGTCACTGAAAACCAGTGATGACACTAGTTTTCGCGAAGCAGTTTTGATTTATGACTAGTATTCAGTAAAACCAAATATAATCCGAACAGAACAGGTTTATATGGATATCATTCAGCATGAAGGAGCAAGACGAAGCTCTGAAACTTCGTGACAAAGAATTAAAGACGTTGCTATCCATAAAAAGTACAATGTATTCATGTTCTTCAAACTTCTAAATACCCCTCAAAGACAGCGCAGTTCTGAATAGCAACTATATGAACAAACGACGAATCATTGGTTATTTTTGTATTTTCTATTTTCTTTGGGTTCTGCTGTTGCTATTATTGCTAGAGCAACTAGTCTGTCTTCGCCGAAGCCATTAACGTTGTTCACGAAGAAACACTCACATTTCCCACAGCAATAATGAGATAAATATCAACACCTTCTCCTGTTGACCTGTGGAAAACCTGAATAACTGGATTCTGCAACAATACACACACGTTTCCACAGTTAAAGCGCGCTATAAATATGTATGTTTCAACGATGCTTAATATACAAGCGTACCTTAATGGCCTGGGATTTCAATAAAACCAATAACTAACCTGTTTCGCATACAGCAACACGGCCACCCCCTTACATTAGCATCCCCGCAGTTTTGCCCGTGTGGAGGCCAGACTGACTGCCAGCGGACCTCCATATCAATTAGCGTGATCCCAAAGTCCCACTTTATAATCACCAGGTGTAATAAATGGCTAGTCTTTGAAGTTTTGTGTCATTAAATTTCCGACCATTAATAATGGTAATGTGTTGCCTATCATGCACTGTACATGGAAGCTTTTACTGCTCTTCCTTGGTTCAACACTCGTTCAGTCCCGTAACATTTAAGAACACCCATCAGCTTCATATACTAGAATTATATGGTACATACAATCGGAACTCGCGAAGGACTTTGAGAAAGTTGTGAAAGAAAACCTTTTCGTATTTTTTGTAAATAGATAAAAAATAATTCTCTAAAAATTTTCAAAAGTCCAAGGGCAAAGTAAAAAAATCCATATCAACTGAAGACATCAAGTCGCAAGTGGAACATGCTTTTAGCTGTACCAGTCTGAGGGAATAAAAACCCATACAATTGGAGGTAGAATCCCGAAATCTCTCATCAGTCTTACGAGAACTTAGATTTATCAAATCAGGCCATAAAAAAAACATGAAAACGCGAGCATGCGACATTTACCATTTTTACTTCTCGCGTTTTAGACACTGTGCGTGAGCATTTGGCTGGTGTAAGATGAAGGAAGGTCAGGGAACATACGCTCTGCATTACTCCTGTGGTCATGCTTCGTTCTTGATTTCGTTTTCGTAGTAGCATTCCTATAACAATGGACTCGCATGTCCTGCAACCCTGGGATATGGGCGAAGATGTATCGCCTGCCAGGGACCATCTCCAGTCTGACAGTTTATGTCGAACGCCGCTTGTTTTAACGACATAATGGTGTAATCAGGAGCACCTATCTTCCACATGTGAAAACCGATTTAGGATTAATGTGTTACATGCAAACTGAAAAGCTTTTACAGGATCGGACTCTTGCTGTTGAAGTTTTGAGGAGTAAGGTTATATATGTGCAGGTCATGTTTATGTGGGAGAAAGTCACAAGCTGTAGACGTTTATCACACCGCTGATGATACCAAAGAGTATTGGTAGGGAAAACACACCAAGGATGATAGTGGGAAGGTTACACACCAAGGATCATAATGGGAGGGTAACACACCAAGGATCATAATGGGAGGGTAACACACCAAGGATCATAATTGGTGGGTAACACTACAAGGATCATACTGGGAGGGTAACACACCAAGGATCATACTGGGAGGGTAACACACCAAAGATCATGATGGGGGTACCATACCAAGGATCAAAATGGGAGGGTAACACACCAAGGATCATAATGGGAGGGTAACACACCAAGGATCATAATGGGAGGGTAACACACCAAGGATCATAATGGGAGGGTAACACACCAAGGATCATAATGGGAGGGTAACACACCAAGGATCATAATGGGAGGGTAACACACCAAGGATCATAATGGGAGGGTAACACACCAAGGATCATAATGGGGGTAACACACCAAGGATCATAATGGGAGGGTAACACACCAAAGATCATGATGGGGGTACCATACCAAGGATCAAAATGGGAGGGTAACACACCAAGGATCATAATGGGAGGGTAACACACCAAGGATCATAATGGGAGGGTAACACACCAAGGATCATAATGGGAGGGTAACACACCAAGGATCATAATGGGAGGGTAACACACCAAGGATCATAATGGGAGGGTAACACACCAAGGATCATAATGGGAGGGTAACACACCAAGGATCATAATGGGGGTAACACACCAAGGATCATAATGGGAGGGTAACACACTAAGGATCATAATGGGAGGGTAACACACCAAGGATCATAATGGGAGGGTAACACACCAAGGATCATAATGGGAGGGTAACACACCAAGGATCATAATGGGAGGGTAACACACCAAGGATCATAATGGGGGTAACACACCAAGGATCATAATGGGAGGGTAACACACTAAGGATCATAGTAGGAGGGTAACACACCAAGGATCATAATGGGAGGGTAACACACCAAGGATCATAATGGGAGGGTAACACACCAAGGATCATAATGGGGGTAACACACCAAGGATCATAATGGGGGTATACACCAAGGATCATAATGGGAGGGTAACACACCAAGGATCATGATTGGAGGGTAACGCACCAAGGATCATAATGGGAGGGTAACACACCAAGGATCATGATTGGAGGGTAACGCACCAAGGATCACAATGGGAGGGTAACACACCAAGGATTATAATGGGAATGTAACATTAGATTTAAAGATAGTCATTGAGTCATACTTAAAGCTGGAAAATCGAAAGAAACACGTTGAAGACATACGTCACGATGGAATTCTCTTTCTGCAGACGTCGGCAGTACATTTAAATTATCTCGCAAAACATTCAATTAATTCCAATATCATTAAAATCAGATCTCTTTACCTGACACGGTACCACCTAAGGGGATGTCATCGGTTCTCGACGCAGAGAGGTAATGTATCTGTGTGAAAGATCTGATTTAAATTAGACTGAATGAATTTGGGTCGACTTCAACGTCTTAACGGACGCGATAATGATTACTCGACTCCGGGGGCGGGAGTAGCCCAGTGGTTAAAGCGGTCGCTCGTCACGCCGAAGACACGGGTTCGATTCCCTACATTAGTACGCCTTGGTATTGCTGGAATTTTGCTAAAAGCGGCGTATAACCATACTCACTCACTTACTTCTCGACTCCGTTGTTATGTGCCCCGTCTAATGTCCCGTCTAAAGTCCCTTCTAATGCCCCGTCTATTGCCCCGTCTAATGTCCCGTCTAGTGCCCCGTCGAGTGCCCGTCTACTGTCCCGTCTAATGCCCCGTTTGATGCTCGTCTAATGTCCCGTCGAGTGCCCGTCTAATGTACCGTCTGATGCCCCGTCTATTGGCCCGTCCCGTTTAGTAGCCCGTTTAATGCCCTGTCTAACGTCCCGTCTAATGCCCCGTCTAGTGCCCGTTTATAGCCCCGTCTAGTGTCCCGTCTATGGCCCCGTCTAATGGCCCGTCTATGGCCCATCTAATATCCCGTCTAGTGCTTCGTCTAGTGCCCTGTCCTCCAGCTTCGGTCCGGACGGTCTCATAAAAGTACAGTGTGAAAAGAGAATGAGATAACTTTTTTGGAATTTTGATATTTTAGTTATAGCAACCTATTATGTCTAGACCGGATAACATTACAAGAAAAGTGGAACAGGAGGGATCTGTGTTGGCACTCGAGTCCCAGAGACGATTCTATCAGTGACACTTACGATGATTTGTAATACAAACTGTATAACTTTGGCTCTTCCACTTTGGTACGGAATCCTTCTTCATTACATTTTCTTTCTATATGACAGAAATTCGATCATGACCACCAAATAGGCTCTGACCTTTCCCTGTCATTTTCTGGAAAGAAATGCCACAGGTCCACAGTTAAAAAAATACCTCTGTGATATTGTTTGAAAAATGTATATCAGAATGTAATTGTCAATAACGTATCTCCTATATAAGTCAAATGGATTTTATTTCATTTGATCAAATGACAGGTATGCATTTCAAATTAAAGATTAATAGATCTAAAATAATAAATAGATTAAATTCGCATATATATATCGAATGCTAATTAATTCTTAGCCTGAATATCAGGTGCATCTTTAATTGTTAGTTTATATGAAGTCAGCGTGTCCTTTGACGATATTAAACCTTTGGCGATATTAAACCTGTATACGCGAGAGTGAGTGAGTGAGTTGGGTTTAACGCCGCTTTTAACAGTATTCCAGTTATATCACGGGGTGTCAGCTTAATGTGGGAGGAAAGCCCCAAGTGATGCAGGTCTCAGGCGTTTACCACTTCGGTGAAACCAACGAGCACGGGTATGGTGCTGACAAATCTAGAAACATAATCGGGGCGAACCGGGATTCGAACCCACAATCATAGGTTTCTGGCGTGCCCCAGAGACGCAACTCTGCACAGCGAATCGCGGCGGCTTAGACGACTGGGCCACCCGTGCCCCCGTATACACAAGAACCATCATTAAGCAACATATTTTACTTTTGTACAGGCACCTATGAAATATTTGTTTGACATGAAAAATCTTTTCGAGCGTTTTCGTAGATGCTTATTACTCAAAACAGTGTCGGGTACAACAGATAATATAGTTATGAATCAGAGAAAGGTCACACATGCAAAATTCTGTAGTTCGAGTGAACGAATGTGGTTTAACTCCACAGATAGCTCTATTGCAGAAATTCGCTGTGTGGAGTTGCGTCCCTTGGGCCTCTCAGGAACCCAGGTTCGCTCTGATTATGGTTTTAGGTGCTAAGCGTTTAAGATGTGCACCACTGTAGACTTTCACGTTGAATCGCTGTGATATAACTGTAATACTGTTCAGGCTCGCTCGCTCACTCACTCACTCACTCACTCACCCACAGCCCCACCAACCCACCCACTCACTCACTCACTCAATCACTCACTCGTCAATAAATGCTGATTTCCTTCTCCTCCGAAATATGCCCCCTTTCATTCTGAAAACATCATAACAGGTCCTTAAGTTTTAAAATATCCCTCTGAAGCATGAATGGTAGTTTAATAACACGCCGCGAAATATCTGAAACACTGTTCAACCAGTATTCACCCATTGGTTCACAAAACCTGACAACACGATACTTATACTCTATCGGCGGCTCTAATGACAAGCATGGCCTACTTGGGGCCGCTTCTCCCCGGAATCCCCACGGGGCTCGTGATGTAGGAATATAGTCAAGAGGCGATTATTTACAGCCACGTCAAGGTTAACGAGTATCAAGTAACACAACAGGTATTAGAGTCTGCCAAATTCCCTCTCGCTGACAACAATGAGGCACCACCACAAATGGTTCACGGTAGAGCGGAGATCGCACGAACACGTAATCCTTGCTTCATTATACCAGGAGAAGTTTGTTATACCGCCAATCATTTCGATTTTCAAGGTCAAGGTAACCTTTTTTACTTTTAAAAGTTGCTTGGTTGAATTTGTCATGTCAGAAAATATATTATTAGACACTAAAATCATGACTATCGGACAATGTTAACTGTGTTTGTGAATTTCACCGACTGCCAAAAGTGCGTTGACCTTTCAACGTTTTTGGCCATAGCTCCCCCATTTAAGGTCGGAAGTATAACAAACTATATATTTCTAGGTTCCTTATGACTGGACGAGTAATTTGATATGCATATCGACACAATTTTGAATTTTGACCCCTGTTTGAACTTTCTTGACCCTTCCCCAAAATGCCCGGGATTTTCAACCGGGCAGCCCAAGTCAAAATTGTTCAGTATACATCAGGAAACTCAAAAACACTTTCAAACCTTTGTTTCCATGATTTGGTCACGGGACCTACAGGTTGGTCCTTGACTATTCAGTTCTGTCATTCAGGCAATTTCAAAGGAGAAGGGATCTACAGCGCCAAATATGCATGTTGCGAAAATGCAGGAGTTGGTGAAATGGCAAAAATCATACAAAGGAGAAAATATAATAGTATTGCAATAAACGCGTAGACCCCCATTACTAACTACACATGTACCAAATTTTCTTACATTTTGAGAAAATTTATGGCCAGTAATGGTTTATTTCCGTGGCGGCCATATTGAAAATTGAATTCCAGCCTCTAGAACAACTTTTTGGATGTTATTTTTTTTGGAACAAGGATGGGAAGTTCACTGGTCCATTGATTTCTAAGGAGGAGATGTTTCTGACGGAAGACGGACAAACAGACCTGGACATAAACTTGACTTTCAGTTAACATTTGATAAGTTATAAAGTCCGCGACTGTCCCCTGGTGGTGTGTCATTTGATAGTCACGTGCACCGAACTTTCAATATGGATTCCTGCGCGTTTTTGTCTGAGGTCCCATTGGACTGAGACGCTCTGCGTCATGTGTTACAGCCTTCACGTTTCCTGTGATATCTGATTCGTTGAGGATGACAATTAGAGTATGGATTGTCCTTGGCTTTGAGAAGTGAAGCGTTCATACGCTCTTCATACACGACTGTGCTTACGTTACAATTGTTGTAAACACCGATGAGTCTTTTGAAACCAAGTTATTCCCCTTGTGATCTGCCATGATGATGTCCTTACACGCAATCTAGATCATGTTCTCTTCAGTTAGCGAGGTCGGTTAAAACGAGGTTCAGTGACGTATGGCAAGACATGAATCAAACAATCGAAACAATTAGAAACAAGGCAATATAAACTGATTGAATCCATTCCGGTCATGATCAATTGGGCATATTCCGTTATCTACATGTTACCTTCAGCAATTGAGGAGTGATTTGACGATTTGAATGTAACCGAACAACGACTGTTCCCTCTGCAATAGTTTGTACAGTGAGCACAGTGACCGAATTAGGAAAACTCTTTTTAACGCTTAGAAATCAATGAGCCACATTAAGGACGTGTCACGACTGCCGCCAGATTGTGTGGTTCAATGTGAAATTCATTTGAACTAGCGAGTCCTGCTCCATTGTGTACATGCATGGATATCTGGTGTAAGGCGTCATATTTCGATGGGACATCCTTGTATCTGGGTCCGTTGTCGTGGGTTCGAATCCGAGATAAACAAACTATATAGCTAAATGGGCATACATCTAAAGAAACTGGAATGTAAAATATCTTAAGAGTTGCTTAGTAAAAACATCTCAGGCATAGTTCTATGTGTAGAGTGAGTGAGCTCTAAGCAAAATGGGACTTGTATTTACGCATGTAGCCACGAGTCAACGCTTTTCCCACAATTAGTAATACAAGTATATGGATATAGGTTCAAGTATTAGATTTTAAATGTGAATTGAACGATGTCCTCATTAATTTTCAGTGATCTACTCACATAATTTCCATGACTATTTTGTCTTTTCCGCCCAATAGAATCTGTTTCGGCAGATAATCGAGATTATTCTCTGGTGATGACGTTAACATACTCTTCAAAAAAAGAAACGCAAAACGGATATTTTTGGCCGTAAAGGCATAATTGGCGGACCAAAGGGTGCGAAATGAAGAGGTTTAAGGTGTTATAGTGTCAGTGACATATTTCCCTGATAAAAAAATCACAACAAGTACATGTAAACCATTAGTCGTGAAACACGTACGATTCGGAAAAACGCACCCAGTACATTAAAAATAGGGCCATGGAGCTGCACGCACTGCAGGTGCCGCTGCACTGTGAACGGTATTAAAGTGCAGGGTTTTTTACTGCCTTGCATCTGCGACAATCGAACAGTGACAGTTCAACAACATGAAAAGGTCACCAGAAGTGCAAAGAAACAACGTCACAGGCCGCTTGCAGGCAGGGGAATCCCGATCAGCTGTAGCCAGGGTTTTCAATGTAGCGCCCAGCACCATCACAAGGCTATGAGATCGGTTTAAACAGGAAGGGGTCAACACATGATTGGCCAAAGTCGGGAAGACCAAGAGTAACCACCCCCGCCCAAGATCGCTACATCCGAAAGGACGACCAAAGTCACCTCAACTGCATCCCAAGTACCTGGACTGCGCAGAATCCCCGACCAGACCGTGCGAAATCGTTTAAGAGCAGCAGGTCTTCGTGCAAGACGTCCTGTTCGACGCGTCATATTGAGTCGACAACATCGCCAACAACGGCTGAATTGGTGTCGTCAACACAGGGTATGGCCTCAACTGCGATGAAGAGATGTCTCATGAAGAGATGTCATGAATCAAGATTTCTCCTCCGTCGAGGGGATGGAAGAGCACGGGTCTACATGCGTTGGGGAGTATGTTACGCCTCAAACTACGCACAGGAAGTGAACAGGTTTAGTGGTGATAGCGTTATGATGTGGGCGGCTATATCTCATCATGGCAGGACATGTTTGGTCCATATCCAGGGCAATCTTACGGCTTAACGATACATCGACAAAATTTTGCTACCACACATCCTCCCAATTGCAGCCAACGGCAACGGTGTATTCCAGCAGGACAACGCTCGACCGCATACAGCAGAGCCTGTCTACACAACAACGACGTTGGTGTTTTACCCTGCTCCTCCAGATCCCCGGATTTGAACCCGACAGAGCACCTGTGGGAAGAATTGGATAGACGGCTATGCCGACGTCAACCACAACCCCAGACGTTGCCAGCAGTTGGCTTTTGCGTTGAAGGCCTAGTGGGCTACCATGCCCAAGTATGTGATTCGCATACTCGTCTCTTCAATGTGCAGGAGATGACAAGCCGCTGTCGATTTCAAAGGGGGACATACGCGTTATTGATGGTAGCTGACATTCACCTTGGATTTTTCCTATGTACCGATAACTGAGATGACTACAACCACCAAGTGTTCTCTCCACAATAGTTTGGCTCAATACCACTGTATTTCCTACCTCACACAAATCTGGCTTTGCGTTTCTCTTTTGAACTAAATATAGTTGACAGAAGGGACAGCCCTAATTATAATCATGTTAATGGAACTCACAGTCGGGCGCTAACGAGTGAAGAAATCGCTCACAAATTATTTATCTTCTTTGTGTCTGTTCAAAGCCATGGGTCATCTGAAGGACAAGTTCACCGTGGCGTATAAAACTTGTTTTGATTGACGTCGGCAATAAGTACATGTTTAACCTGACTGAGGGAGTAACACCGCTTTAAATAGCATTTTAGATGATATGGGAGGAACGTGAAGTTATATACGTCTCAGACGTAACATAATCAGGGCGATCTGGGATTCGAACCTACGATCATAGGTTTCTGGTTTAAGGGATGCTGTGAGGTGTGATGAAATTAGTTTTGACATCGCGTTCAAGATTATGGCACTTATATAGACGCGTGCATACCTGCGTTTGTGCGTGCGTTTGTGCGTGCGTGCGTGCGTGCGTGCGTGCGTGCGTGCGTGCGTCCGTGTGTGTGCTGATTCCGAGCCGACCAGTCCTAGTTTTATCCCTTCATGCCAAGCACCAGGCAGGGTAGCATCTTTTAATGTATTTTAGTATGACGCGGCCAGAAATAGAACCTCTGACTTTCCGTTCTCCAAGCAGACGCTGTGCAGTCCCTAATGGACGCGAATTGCCGGAGATGATTGGGCCATGCGTGTCACGTCTGAGCGAGTTATGTTTATCGCCGCTTCTTTCAGAAATTTCATATCAATTTTAAAGAAAACGAAATTTGTGGGTCGCTAAAAACGTCATACTGATTTCAGAAACCTCATCGTGAATCTTATGCCCTGCTTGAGGTCAGAGTCGAATAATAAGGATCACGGAGTTGCTAGAGTGACCTGCTGATTGTGTGTCACTGTACCCGAGCGACGTGGATAGTTGCTCATACTATCAACCAATGGTTTCACCACGACCCGATATCTATAGACCTATGATGTCGCCAGTATATCACTGAGGCGAATTTCCTGCACTCGCTCACTCATATTAGACAAATTAAATATATTCATGAAACGTCCTTCAGCCGATCTCGACTGACCCCTCTTAAACACCCAAGGTCAGTTCCTTTTCGCCGTAAACCACTAGATACAGCAGTAATTGTCTCTCACGTTGTGTGTCTATTATAGCTCCTCTTCACACCTACTTGCTGAAGACATCAAACAGAACGCGTGAGGCTTACACGCATCAGGTTGTTATTATAAGCCAACGTGCTCATCAAGGCTTAACCTAGTCTCCAAGGCAATGGATATTAGTTACATTAGTAATTTCAAAATTATATAAAAATACCGACAAGTGGTCCCTATCAAAGTATGGCTTCCTTAGCAGTCCGCTTATCTGGACTTACGTATTATAAGGGTAGAATTACAGTACATCCATGGATTTGCCATTCAGTACAGACTGGAAGCAAGGCTAGGCTTAGCCCACTTTGGCGTGCCTCCGTGAAGATGTTACTGTTAACTGCCCACGGTCTGTTTGTAAAGTGATGTTAGCATGGTGTATCCAGGTGATTTAGGAACGCGAAAACTTCCTTTCACATGCATGCTTTGACAACTAGAAATTGCGCCAAGGCGCTTCTGCATTCTGTCCCGATCAGGTTACCAATTAGTGTGTTCATGTGTTGTTAAACGCCGCACTCAGCAATATTCCAGCTATATGAAGGCGGTCTGTAAAAAATCGAACCTAAAACCAGACAATCTATATTGCGAGCAGCGATCCACACCAGACATTCCAGTGATTGTCATCATGAGCATCTATCCACGTGATTGGGATACGTGAAATTCATCAACAAAGCCAGCGAGCCTGACCACCCGAACCGTTAGTTGCCCATTACGACATGCATAGTTGCCTTTTACGGCAAGCAAGGGTTAATTCCAGTATTGTGTAAACTATTCAAATTGTTTTTTGTCACACGGAGACTTACTTGCACGTGCCTGTCGTGAACAACTATTCATTGCTTGCCCACGTGTAAGGTAACACATACACAAGCTTAATTATACCTGCAGTCAAGTTAATTTATGGACACTATTCCTTAAATGCATAGCTAGGTTTCCGTCGGGCTTCATCACTTAACGGGGCGGTCGGGTAGCATAGTGGTTAAAGCGATCGCTCGTCACGCCGAAGACCCGGGTTCGAATCCCGATATGGGTACAATGTGTGAAGTCGATTTCTGGTGTCCCTCGCGTAATATTGCTAAAAGTGGCGTAAAACCATACTCACTCAGCTCTTAACCATAAAAATCTAAAAAGCATTATTTTTTTTCGAAGTGCTCAACTATTGGATACTCCCTTTACTAAAATGGTGTTAGGGGCAACCATTTGCGTCGGAGGCATAGGATCTGTTCCCATTATGTTTTTTTCACGCTTATTGTTGATATTCCTGTACAGGAAACAAATATGGGATGACACAGGTTACAACAAAATGGGACATGTATCCCCTATGTCAATACCAATGCCATCAAGGCAAACAAATGTCCCTATCATTCTCAAGATTCCACGTAGTAATACCGGGTTGGAATATAGATGTCCTGCGACCATGCTTGTCGCACAAGGCGACTAAATGTATCGGTTGCTCGAGCTCATGGTGATTTGGCGAGGATTGCGTGTAATCGTACATATCTACCCGAAGTGTACCCGTCTTCTCACTCGATTATTTACCGGCGACCGGCGAACAGCTAGAATATTGCGACGTTAAACAACAAACAAACATTTTCCAACATTTCGATCATTATCAACGGACTGAACCTTGGCTGACGTGTTGAGTATACACATGAGGAATCGAACCCAACTTTCCGATGACAAGCGATGACCATTAACCATTACTCTTAATTATCAAATTTATAAATAAAAGCCGTAACCAAATTACACAGCTGAGTTCGAAATGAATAACAGATAGACATCACAAATGTTTGTTTCGTTTAGCTGTCTCTATACCCTACTTATCATTATGCAGACATTCATTGTGAAGAACGTGATAAGTTCACACAGTCTGTGGATCTTTGTTCTGGGCAACACTGCCAGCAGAAGTGGGTAAAAGTACAGTAACCGTGACGCCCCCTTCACCACAAATCGTATTTCGACGACATGATTACCCTTACAAACAGATACCGCATTTGCCGTATTAAGCGTTCTACTCCTATAATATCTCCTGAACAAATTCGGGACCAATCTCTAAATATAACCGAAAAACCATTCCTGTCCACAAGAAATTTCCGCTAAGAGCACAGTCGACTGTACGATTCCAACTGCCATCCGGTATCATGAGCATGTGTTTATGGATCAGTATCAAATAGTGATGATGCCAGGTTTTTGCGAAAAGATGAGCGTATCCTGCCTCACCGGTTGCATCCGTCACAAATACATGCAAAGGCAAGTCAATTGTTCAGCTGAAAAAAACGTTGGAATATATGATACAAGTCATATTAGGGAATTGCATGGGACAATTTTTTTGTCACTGATGCGTCAAATTTGGAAATTTGTTTACCATACAACTTTTTGAAAGCTTTACTGATACCTTGAATGTTGTAGCCTTGATCAAACAACTTCCTTACAGTATGACGCTCTTTGAAATATTCGTAGAAAGAGCATGCTTAAAGTTGTGAAATATACAAATCAAAGGCTCGAGCTGCTGTAATAAATTGCTCATCACAACAAAATTTTTATACGCGACCCAAAAATTTACATAACAGTACAATTTTTACTTTATTTTACACATTACAGAAAACAGCAACGTCGAAGGGTATATAATTGCAAAGTGACTGTAATCGAAAAAGTTTCATCGTTCTATCTCTGAAAACAAATTTAACTTGTTGCGTATGATTTTTAGAAAAAATGTCACTTTTCTAAGCGCGCACATCTCTGATACGGTAAATGATTTTCTGTTAACTTTGTTGCATGAGAGACATAAAGTACTCTCTGCTTCAACAGATTAGAAAGTTAACATATTTACCAGTATTCAACACAGCAGTACACATATTTCACAGTATCGTTAAAAGCTTATTTTCCCCATGCCTTCCATAAGGGCCGATGAACCACCAATTTGCTTTATCCTAAGAGTGCATATAAGCTTGATCGGACAATATAGCCCAGGGGTTATGTGCACGGGGCCTCATTGCTGCTGCGATGTGATAAGTAAGCATGGATAAACTGGTATCGTGTTCTTCTTAAACTCACCAAACTGCAGTTACCCCCAGGGGTGAGATTTCGGTTAAGCGTCTATCTTATAATGGATTTCTTCGTCATATGGAATCTTGAATCTTTAAAAGCCCTGTCTCGCGGCGAAACTCACACGTTTCAATTCTAAGCATGTTGACTGGACTGGCGAATGGTAAAAAGTTCCAAGTTATTGATTGGATTGAAGTTTTAGGTAAGCCAAAAGTCTTTCAAGAACTGGGGGAATTGGATTATGATAATATACGCGGAACATACGATGCCAATGCCTGCTTTAATCAAGGCTTGGTAAACTCGGTTAAGCAATGATTCATGACACCTTCTGATATTGGAAGAAGTTCGGGATCACGTGATTGAATTATCGTATTAAATGCTGCTCGACTCCGACCAATATCGGCACCAGATCAGGAGCTTAGCATTATTTCACACCTCGTGTGGGCGTTCTTGAGATCACATGCGTCATTGCTTCGTCAACGGTATCTCCCCACTCACTTTCTATTGGTCTGCGTGGGATTTTCGTTGAAAATATTATTTGCATGTTTGTTCTATCAAACTACATCCTTGATGAGTTTTTTGTTATTTGCTAAACACAGAACGGTATTTACTTGGTAAATTACAGTGCGTCAGGTAACAGTGCTAGTGGTTCACTTCGAACGCAGATCGTACGGAGTTCTCCAAGCCATATCCGTGGTCGTTGGTGTGTGTTGGTTCCTCCCACATTGAGTAACGAGTGACCATAAGTGCAAAGGTTCGTCCTATAGGCAATAAACCCATAAACCAGTACTAGCGACAATATGTTCGCGGTTTTCTCCAAATTGTATACGTGTGAGACCTGCACTTCTTTACTCTTGCTTCCCACATCAAGATGACATGCCTTGGTATAACTGTAATGCTGTTCAAAACGGCATTAAACCATACTCACTCATTTCCAATTAAGCTGAAAATGACTCACAAGACTCGACCTGTCGTACTTTTACTGTCAACCAAAAACATCCGTTGGTGGTGGCACGTGGTCCTGTGCACAGCGCACATATCACTAGTCAGGTGAAGTTAAGTAACGTCGGTCTCGGAGAGTAGATGGATGGGTGACCACGTTCAGCAGCTTGACTCTTGGGAGTTTCTGAGGCTTCGGTCCTGCCGCCCCACATGTACCACATGTGGTGTTTCCTTTGGCATGTGACTTTGTTCGAAATGTGCCTCTATTCACCCAACAGTGAGTGGATACCTGGTAGGATGAGATGGTAATGTGGTTGTTCTTCTAGCCCTCACAGGCGGCTTGAGTTGTATACTCCCCAGGGAGCTGAGAATGAAAAATCGAGTGCTCACTGATCCATTGACTGGGGTAATAATAACCGCCATGTGCACACGAGTATTGAGGACAAATGGACTCATTATTATTATTATTATTATTATTATTATATAGAGCACTAAATGGTATAAGAATGCATTTTCTCCCCATGTCGATCAAAAAAGGTTACAGTCCTTTGAAAAGATATCTTCTAACAATATCGAAAAAAAGACTGTTTAAGGCAAACATTTTTTAAAAAAAGAACAGAGTTTTTTTCAACATCAACCGGCCACAAAAACCCATCGCCCTTAAGTCACTTTATTAAAAACTACAATCTTTTTGCGGATAAACAATTTTTTAAATGCAACTCCGGCGACGTTTCGGTGTGTAGTCCATCACCTTGAACAAGCAAGTAAACCACTTGTCCCACACTTAAATGCAACTCAAAGAAGTCACATTCGTTTGCTTGCATATATTTGCATCATTGACTTTGTTAGCAGTGGTTTTCCTTGGGGAACTAGGTATCTAAATACAGGTACACCAGAGGAGAGCGTGCCTGATTACGCCATACTCTACGTTTTCCCGAACAAACATAATTGATTCTTTCAAGTAGGGCTGCATCCTATTACGAAGCTGAGTGTCCGTTGACGCTAGGTCCTACAACGGTAAAACCATCACTCGGAAATAAAGCGGAAATGATGACATTGGCACCCATCTTTTCTCTACGTTAACATACATGCATTATTCATTTCGGTTAGCTGTAAAAGACAATACCCGGAGCTTTCGACACAGGAGCTCTTGCAGTACTGTTGATACAGTGTCATAAAAAAGAGTCGTATTATTAACAGGTCTCTGAACGCCAATAAAAAGTTCACACTTCCAGCTTTGAATTTGAATCTTTGTTAAGTATTCTCAGAGGGTTGTCCTGTTTGTCGATGGCGGTAGCCTAGTGGTTAAAGTGTCCACTCGCCACTCCGAAGGCCCGGGATCGACTCCGGGTACAATGTGTGCAGCCCATAACATGTTGGCGTATCTCGACAAAGGAATGGTCAATGGTGTGTACCAAACTGTAAGTCCATACGCTGATTTTAATTCATGAACAAAACAATTGCATCTAACTTGTCTCCTAAGAGCGAACTGCTTTTTTATGACCACCATGCCTCAACGTCTGTAGGGGCGGTGGGGTAGCCTGGGTTCGATTCCCGACATGGGTACAATCAATGTGTGAAGCACATTTCTGGTGTCTCCCGCCGTGATATTGCTGGAATATTGCTAAAAGCGGCGTAAAACCATACTCACTTGCTCTGTTTTTTGGTTCATCTGAAGTGGATCCTAGAGCCGATAAAAGAGGATCGGTTGGTTATAATCTGTGGTTGCACCTCCGAGACAAGATACTATAAATGGACTATTGCTGAATGCGGTATAAACAATGTTAATCATTTATTTATGCCAAGTATTTGTTTAATGTGTGGGCACGGAAATCGAATTCCAGATTCTCCATGATTACCGTACCTATGTCAGTGGGTGTCACCAAATTGGTAAACGTCTCAGACGTGCATCATTTCAGGCTTTCCTTCCACACGTCGTAATACAACTAAGAAACTGTTCAAACCCAACCCACTCTTCTCTACCGGCTTTAAAGTTAGCAGAATGTTTCCATTTCCAGTAAAAGCATAATCTTTGGAATGCGAATTTCCGATCAAGATATACGGCAACCGTTACATTTGAACATTTATTCCAAATTCAGGTTCTGGCTCGATATGTGCGTCCTTACCATATTGTCGCGGCTGGACATATCATCAATATGTTTGGGTATGAACTCATCGCCAGTCATTGGATTATGGCCTATATATAGCACGCGAGTTGCACTGATATAACCCAAATCATCATTTATTAATTAATCATACTTTCGTAAAGTAACGGTAATTTTCAATCTACGATATTTCGGTGAAAAGTCCATAAAGGTGTAGGGGGGGTTCAGGGGTGGGGGAGCAGTTGCCCCACTGGATATTTTATAGAAAACAGTTTTATTTGAATCATGAAAATACGAATTTGGGACAAGTGATACTTGTAATGTTTGCCCCACCCCCCTTACCTCAACATACCCCACCCCACCCCACCCCACCCCACCCCACCCCACCCTGTCAAAAAAAGTTAACTACGGCCTTGCATTGTGAACGTGAATATGTCTTTGTTCTGACTTCAGATCCTACTTTAGCTGACATGTCCCTGCCGAATTTGGGTACGCAAATAGTCTGCTCCCTGCACCCACAAAAGTCGCGACACGCCGTCCAAGGGTTAAAGCTATCACTCACACGACAATGTCACTTAGAATGAAGGCTTCGTATCCGTACTGACTGCCTAAAACGTATTCACTTGGTACTTTCGACTTGCATGCCCATACACTAACACCGTTAATCGAAGAAATTTGTTTATAAGGAGAATTGTAAAGAAGACGTATGTTTTAATCTTGCTAAACAGGGAGCGTCACTGTATAAATCTTGAGATAATGATACATGAAAGTCGATTACGGGCAACCTCAGCTGTATAATTGCATTACAGACATAGTGCTACCCAAAAAGGTCTTGCCGAAGACCGCACTCCATGACCGGGAAAACAGGATATATATTTGTCACTAACGATGAACGAAGAGTGGTTTACATACATTGCGAGGCCGACGACAAGAGGATTGTAACCTGGCGTCAATGGACACTATGAAGCTGCAAGGCAGAGAAGAACCTTGTTTATCCGAACGTCTTTCACCTTTTTTTATAATAAAGTTATTGACGTTGTTCAAATCTGTTACTCGCGTTTCATTAATCGAGACGATCGTGTATGTATTGGAGGGCCTCCACACACACACACACACACACACACACACGTGCATGCACGTCGATATATAAGTACAACACTCGTAAACGCGGCGTTTTTAACCTGTATAATCAGTTAAAGTGTTTCGGATAGGTACACTCGTGCAGTTTCTCAATCAGGGCTATTTCCTTTAACCAAGTGATATTGACATAACATGTTGGCGTATCTGTACAAAGGAATGGTCATTGGTGAGTACCAAGCTGTAAGTTCATACGTTACTTTTACTTCATGAACAAAACAATTGCATCTCACTTGTCTCCTAAGAGCGAACTCGCTTTCATGACCACCATGTCTCAACGTATGTAGGGGCGGTGGGGTAGCCTGGTGGTTAAAGCGTTCGCACGTCACGCCGAAGACCTGGCTTCCATTCCCGACATGGGTACTATGTGTGAAGCACATTTCTGGTGTCCCCCGCCGTTATATTGCTGGATTATTGCTTAAAGCAGCGTGAAACAAAACTCGCTCACTCACTCACACTCATTTGGTTCTTGCTCACTCAACGTCAGTATACACATCCTTATTTACAATATAGTAAACAGAAAACTACTTTATTGACATAGGCAGTGAGCATGGTGTTACGTTACAGCACGGCCATGTCAGGGGACACCAGAAATGAGCTTCACACATTATACCCATGTGGGAAATCGAAACCGATCCTTCAGCGTGACGAGCTGACGCCTAAACCACAAGGTCTCCCTGCCGTCCCTATTATTATAGCATAATTCAAATATCAGATGACAACACAGCAAACATATTGTCGACAGCGTCAAAGTCCATTTACTCATGAAAGTGTCGTCTAAGTGTCCTACTTTTTATGATGTGTCCAGTATGCGCATGGATCACAAGTAGGTGCAGGTAAACGATCTACCGAAATAATTTTGGAACCTATGGCCATGCGTCGGGGTGAAGTGACGGACTTCGTCAACAGGGGGACAATTGACTGTCCACGTACACGCGCACACAAACACACGTACGCGCACACACGCATGTACACGCACACGCACGCACGCACACACACGTACGCACACGCACGCACACACGAGCGCGCACGTACACACACATTTACACGTACAGTTGTACACGCACACGCACACGCACACGCACACACACGAACGCACACACACACGCACACACGTACACGCACGCACACACACACATGTACACGCATACGCACACGCACGTACACGCACACACACACGCAAACACACACACACACACGCACGTACACGCGCACGTGCACGCGCACACACACACCAGAATATTCAGTGACCGTGCCCTTAGGATACTCAGTCTTGAATAACCTCCCGATCGATTAAACCTGATGTACTGTGACCTTCCACTGGATCTCATCGGGGCATATCTATTTATTTACAAACACAGGCCAACTGCACATACATGCATTTTTGAAATAACAGCAACTGAAATACGTTCACAAATAGCTCGAAGAATATAGAGCATAAGCCCCATTCTTAAAATATTACATTCAAACATTGTTATTGCGCAGTAACTTAGTGCAAAGAGAGAAAAAGCAAAGGATAAAAAACGCATGAAATCCGCAATAATCTAATGACATGTCTGCTGGAGCTTTAATGTGACTTAACATCCTTGCAGATTGTCAGTAAAGGATTACACATTGCTTCAAATGCACTTCTACAGTCACAGTGATGGAATAAAAAGAACATTTAAGTTAATAAACTGTAAATGAAAACCAGCAGATAAAGATAAAGCAGAAAACTAAATATGAACTTTCTTGTGGAAATATTAAAATTAGGACATAAGCAGAATGGTGATTACACAAATGCATTGGGTAATCTTGTTATCCTGATCAGATTGTGACCTCGAGTTGACAAACTGATCGTCGATCCTCTGTTGCAGCAGAAATCATTAGAACTTCAATACTTTGGGGAAACGGCTCATGGGAACGCGAAAAAAATCAATATGATTTTTGGGTTTACACGTGGCTAGCTTATAGCCTTACGGTTCTTTGTTTCAAAGAAAAAAATAGATTTGGTGCCGGTGTCACGATATATATTTGCCCCCAGAATAAAATATCAAACACCCATGTAATGATTTAAATATTGTTGAAAACCTTTTAAATATCGAATTACTTTGCAACTAATATGACATAAAATGTATTTATTAGTACCATAGCAAGATATCTGTTTGGGATAATTTTAAAATTTGTTCGCATGCATGATATTTCTCACCAGATGAGTGAGTGAGTGAGTATGGTTTGACGCCACTTTTAGCAATATTCCAGCAATATCACGGTGGGGACACCAGAAATGGGCTTCACACATTGTGCCCATGTCGGGAATCGAGGTCAGGTGTTCGGCGTGACGTGCGAACGCTTTAACCACAAGGCTACCCCACCGCCCCTCTTACCAATATGATGATGATGATGGCCCAGTCGTCTAAGGCGCCGCAATTCGCTGTGCAGAGTTGCGTCCCTTGGGCACGCCAGAAACCTATGATTGTGGGTTCGAATTCCGGTTCGCCCCGATAATGTTTTTAGGTTTGTCAGCACCATACCGGTGCTCGTGGGTTTCACCGAAGTGGTAAACGTCTAAGACCTGCATCTCTTGGGGCTTTCCTCCCACATTAAGCTGACACGCCGTGATATGACTGGAATACTGTTAAAAGCGGCGTTAAAAGCGGCGTTAAAAACAACTCACTCACTCCCTCAGATGATGATGATGATGATGATGATGGTGATGATGATGGTAATGATAATGATCATGATGATGGTGTGTGTGTGTTTTGGGGGGTAATGGTGGTTGTGGTGGTGATGGTGATGATGATTTTGATGGTGATGGTGATAAACAACTTTAGCAAGACGCGTATTAATACTTGGCTAGAGTATTGTTTGAATGTCCAGATTCACACTTGCTCAATTAAGGCCTGCATGTTAGTCCGACCAAAGCTGCTACACCGTAGCAATAGCCATCTATAATACACAGCGGCCGCCAAAATGTCTGCTTTGCATGAGGAACAAATTAAACAAGCCTCCATCAATATCATATAAATGACAGATACTGCTTCCTCAGTTACCAATTGTATTTTCAAAATGATGTGTCGCGTACACGTGTTACATCAGTACGTCATCACCAGCTAACGAACATTTTTCATCTAGTATCATGTTCCGAATCTCCTCTGATGTATGCGCAGAAGTGGCATTCCTTGTCATGAAGACATATGTTTTAAGCTATATTTTGACATCAAGAACAGGCAATGGACAGTGTTGAGGTGTCCAAAAGAAGAGATCAATCATAATTGTTCTAATACATCCCCACCTCATATGATCTTAACCATAAAGCGATCGTAGCGCTTTGAGATTGGTTTTAACCTCGAGTAAAACATTATTGCGTGTTTTTTTTACAAGTCCGGATATAGGCCTGGTTTTTAATGCTCGCCCACTGAGATACCATTTAATATGAATACCCCACTCAGACAAAGTATACTGACTCCGAGCTGACCAATCCTTGTTTTAGCCTCTTAATGTCGAGCGCCAGGCAGGGTAACAATAAGTAATATCTTTTAACGAATACCCCGACCTTCCGCTCTCCGGATTTTATGATTGTCCACATAGTGGTAAACGCCAGGCAGGGTAACAACAAGTGCGATCTTTTAACGTCTTTTGGTATAACGCGGTCAGGCGATCGAACCACCGATCTTCCGCTCTGTGGGAAGATCTTTGCGCAGCGATAGCCATGTGGTACATTTTTGTTAAAGTTAAGTGGTACACGTCTGTTAAAGTTAGGTGGTACACGTATGTTAAAGTTATGTGGTACACGCTTGTTAAAGTTATGTGATAAATGTTTGTTGAAGTTAAGTAGTACATGTTTGTTAAAGTTAAGTGGTACACGCTTGTTAAAGTTATGTGGTACACGTTTGTTAAAGTTAAGTGGTACACGCTTGTTAAAGTTGTGTGGTACATGTATGTTAAAGTTATGTGGTACACGTTTGTTAAAGTTATGTGGTACACGCTTGTTAAAGTTCAGTGGTACATGTATGTTAAAGTTATGTGGTACACGTTTGTTAAAGTAAAGTGGTACACGTATGTTAAAGTTATGTGGTACACGTATGTTAAAGTTATGTGGTACACGTATGTTAAAGTTATGTGGTACACGTTTGTTAAAGTTAAGTGGTACGCGTTTGTTAAAGTAATGTGGTACACGTATGTTAAAGTTAAGTGGTACACGTATGTTAAAGTTAAGTGGTACACGTATGTTAAAGTTATATGGTACTGGTATGTTAAAGTTAAGTGGTACACGTTTGTTAAAGTTAAGTGTTACACGTATTTTAAAGTTATGTAGTACACGTATGTTAAAGTTATGTGGTACACGTATGTTAAAGTTATGTGGTACACGGAAGGGTTTTATGCCAGTAACGACAATTTTAGCGCAACAGTCGTTCTGTGAAATGTGGTCCAAGGTCCGAGGTCAAGATACCCTCGCAGTGTTAAAACAGTGCATGGGAAACATACCAGGAATTACAGAAATATGTGAGAAGAGACAAAAGTTGAATATAACCAACACTAAGCAGTGGTGACATCCAGTATTCCTCCATTCCGAATACAATTAACTCGATTGGAACTGCAAGTTGGGGCACAGGTGACGAGTTGCGTCCCTTAGGCGTGCAAGAAAGCGATAATTATGGGATCAGATTTCGACCTGATTATGTTTCTGAAGGGCGGTCCAGTGGCGAAGACCCGGGTTCGATTCCCGACATGGGTACAATGTGTGAAGCCCATTTCTGGTGTCCCCCGCCGTGATATTGCTGGAATATTGCTAAAAGCGGCGTAAAACCATACTCACTCACTAACTCACAATGTTTCTGAATGGTCAAGAGCAGCGCCATGTTCGTGCACGTGGATTTCACCAAAGTGCTAAACGTCACTTCGGGTTCCCACTCCCCTCTCCTCAGATCATCATGCTGACACACCATGACAAAACTAATATACACTCACTCGTTCTATATCGAAATATGTGTTTTTCATTGCGTACGACGTCATTTTCATAACTTCTTCAAAGCACGCAATGCGATTCTGTGAAAGGAAGATCCACACAATGCCATTTATTCTATTTCCGGTCCAACAGGTCCAGCGAACATATCATTCATTCATTCATTCATTCATTCATTCATTCATTCATTTTATTATTTATTTATTTATTTATATTTTGTTTGGGTACGTATATATAATGTTTTTTTAGGGGAGGGAGAATATTAACTTATGTAAGTAACTATTATTCTTGTTTCCAAAACATCCCAGGCCACTCCGACTCGACCCACCCCACCCCCTAGTCACACGCACACGCACGCACGCACGCACGCACCCACACCTTAACACGAAAACACCGAGGGAGATCTAGATAAGCACACGCCAGAAAAGCAGATGGCTGTGGCCAAGCTGATCTCACGTATTGTTCCTCTGTGTTATCTTCTCGCTGAATTGTCAGTATTTGTATACTCTTTTCTAACGTGCTTCGTCTGTATCTGTGGTTCAATTATCTGTGTTGAGATGCGTGTCTGACGGTTGTATTTGTAGCTGGCTTACATATGACAAACGGGATTGTCTCACTGACAGATTACTTACTGCCTTTAAAGCACGGTCCATGTGTCAGTAATTTTTTGTCGTAACTTCATTCAGAGCCATTTAGAAGTTAGAATACAAAGTAAGGATAAGATATATGGATGAACAACTTCTCTATTAGATTAAGGGGCGTCGTTTCGCTGTAGGTTCTAACATCATTGTCAAGCAAGTCCAGAACCTACACCGAAACGTCACTCCTAATTGTAATAAAGAGGTTGTTCATCCATATATCTTACCTTTACTGAATGTTTGTCTTGCAGCTTATTCTTGGCGGCTATGGCTTGAGTTGGTAATGACGTGGCTTTTGCGAACACCTGGTGTCACTTTTAAAGATCAATCTAATATATAATTTTCACTACCCTTTTGCCTTTGCGCCCATTAATTAGATGGCGGTGATATTAGTGTGTTTGTTTGTCGCTTGCATAATAGTTCCATCCCACTGCGAGTCCATTATTGGAGTCAGCCTTATTGACTGTTCATCGTGCATCAAATGGCGTTTATTTTTAGTACTTGTTGAAATACATGCTGAGCGCAAGAACGAATACACGCTGAGCGCAAGAACGAATACACGCTGAGCGCAAGAACGAATACACGCCGAGCGCAAGAACGAATACAAGCTGAGCGCAAGAACGAATATACGCTGAGCGCAAGAACGAATACACGCCGAGCGCAAGAACGAATACACGCTAAGCGCAAGAACGAATACAAGCTGAGCGCAAGAACGAATACACGCTAAGCGCAAAAACGAATACACGCTGAGCACAAGAACGAATACACGCTGAGCACAAGAACGAATACACGCTGAGCGCAAGAACGAATACACGCCGAGCGCAAGAACGAATACAAGCTGAGCGCAAGAACGAATATACGCCGAGCGCAAGAACGAATACACGCTGAGCGCAAGAACGAATACACGCTAAGCGCAAGAACGAATACACGCTGAGAGCAAGAACGAATTCACGCTAAGCGCAAGAACGAATACATGCTAAGCGCAAGAACGAATACACGCTGAGCGCAAGAACGAATACACGCCGAGCGCAAGAACGAATACACACTGAGAGCAAGAACGAATACACGCTAAGCGCAAGAACGAATACACGCTTAGCGCAAGAACGAATACACGCTGAGAGCAAGAACGAATTCACGCTAAGCGCAAGAACGAATACACGCTGAGCGCAAGAACAAATACACGCTGAGCGCAAGAACGAATACACGCTGAGTGCAAGAACTATCACACCTTGAGCGCAAGAACGAATACACGCTTAGCGCAAGAACGAATACACGCTAAGCGCAAGAACGAATACACGCTAAGCGCAAGAACGTTACTGATACTCAATCTGGTCTCACTGTTCATGGAAACTTCTATAAACAAAGAAAAATGGGTTACGTATTACACCCAACTTAATGTGCAATTTTATTTGAAACGTTACACACTTTACTGACAACGAATCTGTAACATTATCAATTAAGGGTAATGTTATTACCTAATGCTGAATGGACAGCTGAGTGAGTGAGTGAGTTGGGTTTAACGCCGCTTTTAACAGTATTCCAGTTATATCGCGGCGTGTCAGCTTAATGTGGGAGGAAAGCCCGAAGTGATGCAGGTCTTAGACGTTTACCACTTCGGTGAAACCCACGAGTACGGGTATGGTGCTGACAAACCTAGAAACATTATCTGGGCGAACCGGGATTCGAACCCACAATTATAGGTTTCTGGCGCGCCCAAGGGACGCAACTCTGCACAGCGAATCGCAGCGCCTTAGACGACTGGGCCCAATCCTCGCGCTAAAGAACCTCGATTCTCGATACGGATACAATGTGTGCATGTTGTTAATATAATAATTCTATTTTTGTTTATTGCTTAACGCCACCCTGAGGAATATTCTTGCTGTATGACGGCAACGTTAATTCCTTTTTGTTTGATTGATTGTATAACACCACACTAAGCAATAGTCTGGCAATATGACATCGACTCTACTCCCAATGGAGAAATACAACGTACAAACATACATATACAAGCATACACACCGTATCCCCTAGTATCCCCTAGTTGTCGCTTGGTGTGAATATGTTGTCTCGCAATTAGTAAACTCACTTCTGTAATCTACTTGAGAAACATTAATGACATTTCTGCCTTTCCCCCAAAGAACCCTCATTACGTCTGTCGCTCGTACAACTCAGAACAAACTCGTTTTCAGCTATAATCATAGATGACCCGCATATGTCTGGCCCATTGCTCTAGAGGGGTGATATTTCAAAGCCAACAGCATATACACAAGGACGATAGTTGGTTGCCATGGCAGTTGGTTCCTTCTTTGGCAAACAAATGATATGCATTTTGTGCATGTAAAGCCAAGTTATTGTTTTGAAAGCTTGGTCATGTTACTCAATTATGTTTACAGTAGGTTAGGTGAACGTTGGATGATACAAACCCATCGAAGCTATTCTCAGTTCAGTTTTCCTTGAATAATTTTTAACTGAAACAGCTCATTGTGGCTCTGTATGAGGTTCCTAAATATTACTTGCCATGTTTTTTGTTGTATTCTGTACAACCATACACATTGGGTTTTCTTACGTGTTTTACGTTTCTTGCGTGCTCTTTCTATCAAGATTTCAAAGGGCGTTATGCGACTCTTGCTCAGAAGTTGTTTGATCAAGGTTACATTCAAGGCCTAAGTGAAGCTTTCAAAAGTTTTATGGTAGCCATGTGGAGGACATTTCAAAATTTGACGCATCAGTGACAAAATGATGCAAATTGACTTGCTTTTGCATGTGTTTGTGGCGGATGCCACCGGTGTACACCTGGTAACATCACTATTTGATTGTGATTCAGAAACACATGCTCATGATCGTACACTCGACTCTGCGTTATGCATGGATTTCTATTGGATATGGAAACGGTTTTGTCGCTTTATTTACATATTTCTTCTTCTTGTAGCAGTATCAATCGATATAGAATAGAATGATGTCCGATGCCATTCCCTGTTTTGACTGGTACCATGTTATTCAGGTGAGCAATTGACCTACCTTTGCATGTGTTTGTGACGAATGTTGGAAAGGATACGCTCGCCTTTCCGCAAACACCCTGGGTTATAACTACTTTTTGATAACGATTCATAAACACATGCTTACAAAAAAGTCGGAGTAATACGACAATGGACTCTGCTTTCCATTGATATTTCGTATGCGTATGGAAATGGTTTGTGTTGCTTTTTTAGTTACAAAGATACCGAATACCTACATATACTAATTAAATCAATGAATAACGTTTCCTGACATCGTTCACGAAAGCAGTTTGACCTTAGATATGGAACAAGATGTCGGAAACCCTTGGCTAGTGTATCAGTCACCAGCTATAATCACATGTTTCTGGCATCGGAGAGGACCAGAGGTCCATTTGTGATTACAGACAACGGTCTGTCCTGTTATCTGTGGAGATTGATCGGCAATGTGATAAGATAATACCACTGTATACCAAAGTATGACGTCAGGTATCCATGGCTATAGCCATCCCAGAAGTAATTTCAGTACAAGAACCATAGGCTGATGACTAGTTTCGCGGGGGCAATCATCACAGCACACAAAGGTACGTCGGCTACCTTTCATCTCTGATATGGTCATCCCGTCTCTAGGGATAGTTATGCGAAATAGGGTGAAATGAGAAAATATAATATGCGTGATTGAGTGAGTGAGTGAGTGAGTGAGTAACTGAGTGAGTGACTGACAGACAGAGTGACTGAGTAACTGAGTGAGTGAGTGACTGACTGACTAAGTGAGTGAGTGAGTGAGTGAGTGAGTGAGTGAGTGAGTGACTGACTGACTGAGAGAGTGAGTGAGTGAGTGAGTGAGTGAGTGAGTGAGTGAGTGAGTGAGTGAGTGAGTGACTGACTAAGTGAGTGACTGAGTGACTGAGTGAGTGAGTGACTGACTGACTGACTGACTGACTGGCTTGCTGACTGACTGACTGACTGACTGACTGACTGACTGACTGACTGACTGACTGACTGACTAAGTGAGTGACTGGCTAACTGACTGACTGACTATTATTCCAGCTATATGACGGTGGTCTATAAATAATACAGTGATACCATGAGCACCGATCCACGCAATCGAGGTAAGACGACACGCTGATATGATCTGATATGGTCGTCCCGTCTCTAGGGATAGTTATGCGAACTAGGGTGAAATGAGAAAATATAATATGCGTGAGTGAGTGAGTGAGTGAGTAACTGAGTGAGTGAGTGACAGAGAGAGTGACTGAGTAACTGAGTGAGTGAGTGACTGACTGACTGACTGACTGACTAAGTGAGTGAGTGACTGACTGACTGACTGACTGACTGACTGACTGACTGACTAAGTGAGTGACTGACTGAGTGAGTGAGTGAGTGACTGACTGACTGATTAAGTGAGTGATTAAGTGAGTGAGTGAGTGACTGAGTGACTGAGTGACTGCCTGACTGACTGACTGACTGACTGACTGACTGACTATTATTCCAGCTATATGACGGTGGTCTATAAATAATACAGTGATACCATGAGCACCGATCCACGCAATCGAGGTAAGACGACACGCAATCAACCAAGTCAACGATACCGACCACCCCATCCATTTAGTCGCCGCTGTTGGGGACCTGGATATTCTTACCCGGCTCCAGAGTGAGTGGGTGTGTGAATATTACTTTAGGCTACATCAAATTCTTACTTCAATTCGCGGCTTGAGGTCCGAAGATAAATACAGCAAAACCTGGACTCTTACCCGACATATCGGTAATTTTACTATAGATATTTTGGCCCCTGCTGAACCCCGATCATTTTTATCTCCATTTGTCTCGAAGTACGGATAATTCGATATGTCATCGATATTCCTGCTGAAACAATACAAAAATACGTTAAAGGGAGAAGGTAATATTACACATAAATGAATTTATCTATCACTTTTGACGAAAACATTTAACCTTATTCATGAAAACAAGAATTCGATCTTAACAAAAAACATGAAAGTATAGTGGTGCCTGGAAAATACTATCAACGTAAGAAATAGCACAAAGCCTCGGGAAATGGAATGTGTTGTTAGTTTCAGCGTATAAAAACGACAAATTCTATTCATAATCATATGATATCTCTGCTTAACGTGCATTGTACAATTCCGACATTATCATTTTCGTGTTTATGAATTACTATATAATATCATCTTCGCGAACCTGTGAGCGCATCCAGCCCCACCGGTGGCCACCGTCACAAACAAACAAACTCATTTCATTGTCCTCATATAACTCATAGATAAGACGTGTGACAAAAACACAACAAAGTAATATTTATTTAATGCATCAGCACAAAGAGCGTGAAAAAATACAGTGGTAAAAACATGCGGAGGACATATCTCTGACTTTTGCTGATGTAATTGTTATTTAGTTTTATTGTGCATAGGATGTCCTCGGTTTCACGATGATGATGATGATCGTAGTTAAATTTAAATTAAGTAGTTAAAATGAAGATTTCGTTTACTGGGAGAAATTGATTCAATTTTCGTCCAAACTTGCACTTTTAAACTCGCAGTAGCCATTTGGTGAGATCTTAAAAAAAAACCTTTAAGGCTTAAAACATTTTATTGAACTCAGTCTATTCTTTCACCTGCCAGGAAATCCTCTGTATGCTCGTATCAGGTCTTTCGGGTCAAATGGCTTTTGCAGCTAACTGACCAATATTGACTTCCTGAGTTCTATGATGGTGTCGTGGTCTCCGCAGGAACGTGTCCCACTCTATAGGCATCCGTTTTAGTGTAATGTCATCTCTGTTGCTCGTCTCTGCAGCTCCTCCTTACAGCTGATATTTCTTCAGTATCGTTACCCCGTGAACCGGAAGGAATAACGGCATGACCTCCTCCCATAAAACCGTAATTTGAAGAGATTCACTGAAAAACTGAATGATTACCAACATCTCGCGAGGATCTTCACTTTATGTACGGTGCTCTTATAGGATTAAATAACACGTTTCAAACATGTTTTTGGTTATTCCAGATACACAAGACTACCATCTCGTCTAATGGCCAAACATGGCCAGTGTCTCACTATATTTAAACAAATATTTAGACTTTTTGGTGATCAAAAGAATCATAAAGTCTTAGCCGATGTTGTATTATGAATAACCTTTGGTTGTGGTTGGTTGGTTTGTTGTTTAACGCTGCACTCAGCAATATTCCAGCTTTATGACGGCGGTCTGTAAATGATCGAGTCTGGACCAGACAATCCAGTGATTGATACAATGAGCATCGATCCACGCAGTTGGTCAGCGAGTTTGTCCACCCGATCCTGTTAGTCGCCTCTTAGGAAAAGCACAGTCGCCTTTTCCGGCAAGCATGGGTTGCTGAAGACCTATTCTACCCGGATCTTCACGGGTCTGTGAATAACGATTCTAATGAGGACATAACATTGCTTCAACGTTATGCTGAGTAGATGCCAGTTTATCGTTCCATAATGATCAAGTAGCCAATTCCCTTCCACTGATTTACCCACCTGAAATAGAAGTAAAGGAGACCAGTGAGACCGACTCATCTGTTGCATAATTATTCAGATCTCTGCAAAAAGATTCAGAGTGACAAACACGACACTGTATGACAAGAGGGATGACTTCATCGTCCGAATAGTCAACTTTCCCTTTATGTCGAACAATATTCCAACAGCTCCAGCCTTTGGAGTGTAAATTTCACAAAGTTTGAGGCACCGTCAAGCATGCTCTTTCTACGAAGATTTCAAAGAGCGTAAAACCATACTCACGCACTCATTCACTATGAATATGCAATGGGTATTGACGCTTTTTTGCATAAGCATCATGGTACATGGACGTCAATCGATGAACATTTCAGTGAACGTTATAACTTAACACAGGTATATATTGTTTGTTTGTACGAACAATCGGCAATAACGAGTGAGTGAGTATGCTTTTACGCCGCTTTTAGCAATATTCCAGCAATATCACGGCGTGGGCTTCACACATTGTACCTATGTCGGGAATCGACCCTGGGTCTACGGCGTGACGAGCGAAGGCAATAGCGAAGTGATATATGATTGAAAATGTACAACTAGAAATGGTTATCAAAGCCAGTATCTCTGTAGCTAGCAACTGTAACGGAGAGATCCTTTGACACCTGAGGGTTTCCACAGAAACCACCTCAACTGGAACTTCTTAAATGAACTCGATGTGTGCTAAGATGATATAAGCTTCTTACATTGTTCACGAGTTGAAACGCAAAACCCTCTACACCCAGAGGTGACGAAGGTTTTAAATGCTGTCCGGAGCTTAAACTGTTGACAACCGAAGGAGGTCACTTTGATTTCCAAGCGCCTTAATCTGCTGTAGTGGTATAATTATCATCGGTGATAATTTTCTAGAACTATGGATAATTGATAAATTATATATTGTCGATAGTCCGATTTTTTTAAGTTTCTTACACGAAGATTATTGTAGATCCATAAATACCCACATGAATGTTTATGGCAATAAAACAGAATTCTCACCTTATAAGACATTAGAATATAACCAGTGTTCAATGCCTAGAAATTTCATTTGGAACCTACTCGTTGGTGTAATAACATTCCCAAATCATATATGAGGTCACTAAAATGTATGACGTGAAATGTTTCCATGACAACTGTAACCACCCAGCTAGCAGGATGGAGATAATGAGCTGCAAAATTAATATTAATCAAAGACAATGCATAGTGCAAGCGGTATTCGTGTCGCAACGTGTGTGTTTGAGAGTTTTTTGGTTAATTTAGGGAATGATATTCATCGTGTTGCAGTTATACACAGTGAAAGTCTTGTTGGGCTTGGAATCTTGGAAGGCTTTTTCAAACAGTCAGATCGATTATTTATCAACCATAAATAATAACGCTTCATATTACGACAAAATGGCTTTTTGGATATTTCTCCTTTCTCCATAACCCCTATCCATCATTACGATCTTAACACCATCGCTATCACAACTGGCGTATTTCAATATTGATCATCGGCAGCCATGGCTCCAAGAAGTGTTTTTTTCTAACATTACGTTTCCTTCTATAGGAAACCGTACCGGTGTTTAAATATTACGATATTACGAAGTCATAGTTTGAGATAATGACGCCTAATGGTATCTTGAGAGGCCTGTTAAAGTGATTTGGCCAGTAACCATGTTGGTTCTCGTTCGCCGAATCCCACATTTCTGAAACATTTAGACAATTAGTAGACTTAATAACACATACCAGACGCCACCGTGATGGTTCAGCATCAAGCTCTGTGCCGTGGGGGTTGTCAGTCTGTGACGTGACCCATCTACTCCTACCACAGATCCCACCCATGGAGATGCTTACCCTATGGCGCCCACCGCCGTCTAGTTGATATCATTTGTGTCTTAAGATAACACAAGCGAGAAGTGTTTCATTTTCCAGCAGATCAAAGGATAAAGCTCTATGGATATACCACTTCTTTATTACAATGACTGCTATACAACTTCTTTATCACAATGACTGCTGTACAACTTTATTACAATGACTGCTGTACAACTTTTTTATTAAAACGACTGATATACAACTTCTTTATTACAATGACTGCTGTACAACTTTTTAATTACAATGACTGCTATACAACTTTATTACAATGACTTCTATACAACTTTATTACAAACACTGCTATACCACTTCTTTATTACAATGACTGCTATACCACTTCTTTATTACAATGACTGTTGTACAACTTCTTTATTACAATGACTGGTATACAACTTCTGTATTACAATGTCTCATATACAACTTTTTTGTTATAATGACTGCTATACAACTTCTGTATTACAATGACTGCTATACAACTTTTTTACAATGACTGCTATACAACTTTATTACAATGACTGCTATACAACTTCTTTATTACAATGACTGCTATACCACCTCTTTATTACAATAACTGCAATACCACTTCTTTATTACAATGACTGCTACAACCACTTTCTTACAATGACTGTTACAATTTCGTTATTTTAATGACTGGTGTACAACTTCTGTATTACAATGACTGATATACAACTTTTTTGTTACAATGAATTATACCCCTTTTTTTTCATACTAACTTGTAAATACCACTTAAAGGCGTTTCTGGCAGCTCGATGCAAGGAAGTATCCTCTCCTGATGAGATCCCGGTATGAAAGTGTATGAAAAGAGAAAGTCTTTTTGATGCTCATAATGTCAGTCAGTGTATTGCCTGGCCAGACTCGATTATTTACAGACGGCCGTCTATCGCTGGTCTATTGCCGAGTGTGGACTTAATCAACAAACAAACAAATTTTCTGGTTATTTTCCAGGGCCCCGTCCACAAAGCAATCAAAGCACTACCGTAACATCAACTTACGGCAGTCAAAGATCGCTCCTAAAATGCACCGATTTTGACATCGATTGGATGTCATTGTAAATGGTATTATTTGTAGGAATTATATTTTGGTTTGGATATTGAAATCAATGTCCATATGGAGTGTCAAACGTACAGGTGTGTTAATAAAGGTACAACTGTTCGTAGTTTTAAATGACGGCAATAGAAGATATGGGGGTGAATGACAGCGATTGCGTTGAGAGCAAAATTGAGAGGTGAGGAAGCGTTAGAAAGAGATAGGAAAAGCGACAAGGGAAGATAGATCGAGAGAGGAGGAGAAATGGGAGATAGTGCGATGGAGAAGCAGATTAGTGGTGAAAATGACATGAATGGATCACTGAAAATTGTTGACATAAGGTGGTCGCGAAAAGGGTAGGCATGTCCTACCGGCAGGACTTCGAAGTCAGTTCCAGCTCTTGCACACAACAATATTAATAACGTGTGTTTATTCAAGATGTGTTGCCTAAATCTGTGTTGGTAGAATAACATCCTTTGAAGTCTGTGAATTGTTTTGGATTTGACACTGGCTCTGGTCGGGTTACAGTACATTTGAGTGTGTGTACTGTACTTATAAAAGACTATTCTCCAGTGTGTGACCGTTATTTACTGATGTGGATCCATGACTTGTTGGAGGACGTATGCATCATAGCTTTATCAAGCCATCATGATTATATCTTAGTTATCATTGTCAATATCGTTCACCATTATCACTTATGATTATCATCATACCACCGGTGTCCTCGCTTCGTCGTTGTCGATGATGTTGTTTATGATAATGTTATAGGAACTACAATAGATATTAGTGTTGTTACTGTTGAAGACATAGCTGATGATGATCTGAATAATGATGATGATATTGATGATGATGTTGATAATGATGATGATAATGGTGATGAAGCACAACGTTCCAGAAACATACTCTCATTAAATGTATGTGGCCTAAGAAGGCGTTTACAATATAAAGAATTAACTGATATGATAAGCAATAATGCAATTATGGATTTCAAGAAACTAAAACTGATTTCTTAGATGAAATTGAAATCCCTGGATACAAGTTATTCTTGCAAAAGAAAAAGTAAGAGAAGATCTGGTGGCATTGGCATAGCCTATACACACAGATTAGAAAAGTATATCTCAATCATGACTGAAGAAGTTTGTGACTATATATTATGGATTAAGTTAGATAAAAGTTAACTCTATTTACTATCAATGAAGACATTTACCTTGGGGTTGTGCATATACCACCAAAAAATTCTAAATACTTTACAAATGAGACCTTCACTAACATTGAACAGTCTCTGCTATATTATGCATGCATCAGTGAGCATATGATTGTAATGGGAGATTTCAATGCAAGAACAAAATTACTGAGTGATTATACAATATTTAATGAACAAATATTAAATGATTTAGATATGAATATAAGTGATATTGATAATGATTTTGAACCTGATAAGATTTTAGAAAATCTGAATTTACCTAAAGAGAGAGCAAATGAGGACACAAAAAGAATCAACAACTCAGGCAGTAAACTGATAGAAATATGCAGAAATCACAATCTGTTTATATGTAATGGTAGGATTGGACATGACAAAGGAGTTGGTAAAATAACTAGTAAAGATGCAAGTGTTGTAGATTATGTTATATGTTCACCTGCATGCTTACCTCTCAATACTGTTTTCAGATGTGCACTGCCCAATAAGATTCAGTGTATCTAAAAGCACTAAAAAGGAATCAGAGACAGGTATCCAAAGAACCGCTAACACAACCCACAACTTTTGCCCTAAACCTAAACGATTTGATACTCAGAAATCCAGAGAGTTTCTTCAAAATCTAGATACCACCCAGATAAACAATATCAGAGAAAAAGCACATGCAGCTAGGCTTGATCCAGTTGACCTAGTAAATGTCAATTACATCACTGACGAGGTCGCGCACGTGCTCACGGACGCGGGACGGAAAACTCTCGGAACCCGGGAACATAGGGTATCTATAAAAAAGAAGCGAACATGTAAACCCTGGTTCGGACCAGAATGCTATAATGCTCGTAAGAAATTTCACAAAGCTAAACGACGTCTGCGAAAGCACTACTCTGTTTATAATAAACGTGTTTTTAAGTTTGAATAAAACAAATTACAAAAAGTGTATGGACAGACATTTAAAGCGGTATAAAGATGAGTGAGTGAGTGAGGGAGTGAGTATTGTTTTACGCCGCTTTTAACAATATTCCAGCAATATCACGGCGGTGGACACCAGAAATGGGCTTCACACATTGTACCCATGTCGGGAATCGAACCCGGGTCTTCTGCGTGACGAGCGAACGCTTTAACCACTAGGCTACCCGACCGCCCCGTATAAAGATGAAGTTGGGCAAATGTTAAGAGAGTCATACAAGCACTCCCCTAAAAAGTTTTGGCAAATACTAAACGGTGACAAGACTGACTGCGATAATAATATAGATATTGATGTATTTTACAACTTTTTCAAATCACTTAATGAATCAGAACCAGAGGAAATGGAATCCGAAACATTTGATGATAACATCCAACTTAATTGTGAAACACTAAATAGTAGTATTACAAAAGAAGAAATTAGTACAGCCATTAAGCGATTGAAACGTTGCAAAGCGTCCGGTGTAGATCTTATAGAAAATTAATATCTAATTGTTGGCTGTGAACTATTAACCCCTCTTAACTGAACTCTTTAATTTGGTATTTGAAACAAGTACTCTCCCCGAGTCATGGCTGACTGGAATAATTAAACCAATTTACAAAAAGAAAGGGGATGTATCGGATCCAAATTCGTATAGACCTATAACTATTCTAAGCTGTTTGGGTAAACTATTTACTAAAATATTTAACAATCGCCTTTCAAATTTCATAGATGAAAACGATATATTGACCCCAGCCAAAGCTGGATTCAGGAAATCATTTTCGACATTTGATAACCTATTTGTCATTTATAACCTAATGCAAATATTGAAAAATAAAAAGCAGAAATTATATTGTGCTTTTACAGACTTCACTAAAGCTTTTGACACAGTTTGTAGGGTAGGTTTGCGGAATAAAATGCAAAACATTGGCATTGAAGAGATATTTCTAACACTAGTCAGGGCAATGTATAATGGTATAAAATCTCTTGTACAATATAATAACAATGAATCAGCCTACTTCAACTGTAATATTGGTGTTAGACAGGGAGAAAACGTATCTCCTTTACTGTTTTCAATCTTTATTAATGACATTGAAAATCACCTTCTTGACTCTAATTGTAATGGTGTTAAACTAGATTGCTCTGAAGACCACTATACTGAACTATTCATACAACTTTTGATCTTACTGTATGCAGATGATGCCGTTCTATTTGATGAATCACCGAAAGGATTACAGAAAGCATTAGACTCCTTCGAAATATATTGTGATAGATGGAAATTGTCAGTAAATATCAGCAAAACTAAAATTCTTATCTTTGGGAGTGGACCAGCAAACACATCAAAATTAATTTTTTATTATAACAACAAAAGACTTGATATAGTTGACACATATAACTACCTAGGCATAACATTTCATAGGAATAGAAGACTGGTTTCAAGTATTAAAGATCTCGCTGATAGTGCTACAAAAGCTATGTTCAGTCTGTTAAAAAAATAATAATCACGAAATATCGATTTGCCATTGGATTGTTTACTGTATGCCTTTGATACAATGATATTACCTATTCTAATTTATGGGTCCGAAATTTGGTGTCTTGAAAATGTTGAATATCTGGAAAAAATCCATCTAAAATTTCTTCGACTTGTTACAGGATTAAGGAACTCGACCCCTCGTTTTATGCTGTATGGTGAACTCGGCAGATTCCCTATCACGATAAAGATGTACAAACGTCTCATTTCCTTTTGGCATAAATTAACCTGCCATAACGGTGTAAATAAACTCTCAAATCTTGTCTATATTTACTTGACCTTGAATAATGAAAAACTAGAAAAAACCTGGTTGTTAAAGGTTAAAGACATTTTAGATGGAACTGGTTTGACGTATGTATTCAATAGCCCGAGCTCATGTACTACCCAATGGCTAGCTTCACAGGTGGAACAAATACTTAAAGATCAATTTATCCAAAAATCGAGAAATGATGTTGCCTCGAGCTCAAAAGGACTTTATTATAAATATCTCAAAACGTATCCATTATTTGACGCATATCTATCTTTTCCAAAGCGATTCTATATTCCTTTACTAAGATTTATTATATCTAATCATAATCTACCGATAGAAACTGGCCGCTGGGAGAACCTACCACGATGTGAGAGAACTTGCAATCTTTGTAAGTCTTCTTCTATTGCTGATGAATTTCATTACATATTTTACTGTAAAACTCTCTGTGGAGCAAGAAAAATGTACTTACCATCTCTCATAACAAAATATCCAAGTATACCAAACTTTGTTAAATTATTTACAACCAAAGGCGCCAAAGAAAATATTAATCTATCAAAATACCTCTTATCTCGTATTATCTCTTACAAGAACAGTAGAATCTTAACTCCAGCCATCTTGTATAATATCTTGTATTCATTACTTCTGTATTTCATCATTGTGTATTAATTAAGTTTTCATTTGTCTTTGTATACTGTTTATGCTCTTGTACCACCAAACGTGGTTTTTGAGAATAAATGAACTTGAACTTGATATCGTTCACCATTATCACTGATGATTATCATCATACCACCGGTGTCCTCGCCTCGTCGTTGTCGATATCGTTCACCATTCGCACTGATGATTATCATCATACCACCGGTGTCCTCGCCTCGGCGTTGTCGATATCGTTCACCATTATCACTGATGATTATCATCATACCACCGGTGTCCTCGCCTCGGCGTTGTCGATATCGTTCACCATTATCACTGATGATTATCATCATACCACCGGTGTCCTCGCCTCGGCGTTGTCGATATCGTTCACCATTATCACTGATGATTTTCATCATACCACCGGTGTCCTCGCCTCGGCGTTGTCGATATCGTTCACCATTATCACTGATGATTTTCATCAAACCACCGGTGTCCTCGCCTCGTCGTTGTCGATATCGTTCACCATTATCACTGATGATTATCATCATACCACCGGTGTCCTCGCCTCGTCGTTGTCGATATCGTTCACCATTCGCACTGATGATTATCATCATACCACCGGTGTCCTCGCCTCGTCGTTGTCGATATCGTTCACCATTATCACTGATGATTATCATCATACAACCGGTGTCCTCGCCTCGGCGTTGTCGATATCGTTCACCATTATCACTGATGATTATCATCATACCACCGGTGTCCTCGCCTCGTCGTTGTCGATATCGTTCACCATTATCACTGATGATTTTCATCATACCACCGGTGTCCTCGCCTCGTCGTTGTCGATATCGTTCACCATTATCACTGATGATTTTCATCAAACCACCGGTGTCCTCGCCTCGTCGTTGTCGATATCGTTCACCATTATCACTGATGATTATCATCATACCACCGGTGTCCTCGCCTCGTCGTTGTCGATATCGTTCACCATTATCACTGATGATTTTCATCATACCACCGGTGTCCTCGCCTCGTCGTTGTCGATATCGTTCACCATTATCACTGATGATTATCATCATACCACCGGTGTCCTCGCCTCGTCGTTGTCGATATCGTTCACCATTATCACTGATGATTTTCATCAAACCACCGGTGTCCTCGCCTCGTCGTTGTCAATATCGTTTATCATTATCACTGTCTTCACCATCGTAACCATAGCTATCATTCTTCATCATCAGTGTCAGTGGTTATTGTTCATCATCATTACCACTCTGGGGCGGTCGGGTAGTCTAGTGGTTAAAGCTCGCCCTTCATGTCGAAGACCCAGGTTCGATTCCAAACATGGGTACATCGTGTGAAGCCCATTTGTGGTGTCCCCCGCCGTGATATTGTTGAAATATTGAAAAAAACGGCGTAAAACCATCCTCACGCACTCACGCACTCACTCACTCACTCACTCACTTACACTCTCACTCATTACCACTCTCTTCATCTTCGAAGTCATCGATATCGTTCATCATCCTTATCAGTGTCATCAATATTATATCTTCAACGTTGTCATTGTCGATAAGGTTCATCATCATTTATGCTGTTGTCATCGTTGTCCAAATAGTCCATAATCGCCAATACTGTCGTCATCATTGCAGTGGTCGACTATCGTTCATCATCATCGGTAGTGTTTTCATTGTTGATACCGTTAATAATCATCACCCTTCACCGTTTTCCTTGGCCAAATCGTTCAGAATACTTATCACTTTTTATCGTTTTCATCGTTGTTATTGTCAGCATCATTCATTATAATCCACCGTCTAAGTTGCAGATGTCATCGTATTCAATCTTTCATCTGTAATTTTCTTCATCACAGTGACAGTAATAGTGAGTGAATATGGTTTTACGCCGCTTTTAGCAATATTCCAGCAATATCACGGCGGGAGACTCCAGAAATGGGCTTCACACATTGTACCCATGTCGGGAATGGAACCCGGGTCTTCGGCGTGACGAGCGAACGCTTTAACCACTAGGCTACCCGACCGCCCCAGTGTCAGTAATAACGAATTCTTGTTGTCCTTCTATGGTCCTCTTCCCTTTTTTAGCCAGGTCTTACGAATGTCGTTATCCTCCTTTATATTCTTATAGATATAATAAGTTATCATTTCGTCAAAATCGGAGTAGCTTTTTAATCAAACCTGGCATAATGTTGCATAAGAATACCATTGCTGAAGCTATTATGTGGTTTTCTAGAGGAAATCAAGTTTGATTTATTGGCAGATGAGCATATATATAGAGAGAGAGGGAAATGAAATCACAGACCAAAAAAATTCAGTCATTTTCCAGTAACGTAATATATATTTACTATTTATCGTTTTCATTATATAGAAAAGTATAATTTCCCAGTGTCGTTAAATACACACTAACAGAAAGTTTAATAGGTCTCTCTTCTGGCACTTATATAATAAATCAGGAATTGATATGAAAAATCATAATTTGCTCTTTGTTATGCGAAGATATGTGCAATTTCCGTTGTTTGTCTCGCTGACTCCTTATTACCATCACAATCATTATAAATATAACGATGTATATTAACTTCTTTGCACAGAGAAAGGGGGCACGGGTGGCCCAGTCGTCTCAGGCGCCGCGATTCGCTGTGTAGAGTTGCGTCCCTTGGGCACGCCAGAAACCTATGATTGTGGGTTCGAATCCCGGTTCGCCCCGATTATGTTTCTAGGTTTGTCAGCACCATACCCGTGCTCGTGGGTTTCACCGAAGTGGTAAACGTCTAAGACCTGCATCACTTCGGGCTTTCCTCCCACATTAGGCTGACACGCCGCGATATAACTGGAATACTGTTAAACGCGGCGTTAAACCCAACTCACTCACTCACTCACAGAGAAAACATGTGTTTCTTTAACGTTTCTGATTTAAAAAAATTGATACACTATTTCCTGAGACATCTCAGGTTGCGGGATTCACTCCAGGGACATAATCTGCTTCACTTGTGGTTTTCCTCCTAGATTAACGTGACACGTCGTCATATAACTGAAGTACTGTTCAACATCGTGTTCAACCAAAACAACTCCCTTCAACATTACCTGTGCTATATCCCTACAATTTACTATTTAAGAAATAAATAGACGAGTGGGAGTTGTTTATCGTACAATAAAACCAGCAGGGAGAATAAACCATGAGATGTGCAGCCCTGAGTGGTTCATTCTCCCTGCAGTGGTTTATGAGAAAACATCTGTGTACAGCCCCTTTAAAAAGGTTATTAAAATGTTCAAGCTTTAAAGTATGAAATAATGATGCCTCCATGAATACAATTCGACAAATGTCATCCAATTTATGACGTCATCAATTTTGATTCTCCAGAAATGACGTCATGATAGAACAATGTTTTATCTTGAAATATACCACGCTTCTTTCTTCGTTGTTCTTTGCGATTTATCGCCTAGCTATCTTATATTTGTCTGTAAAGACTGAAGCATACTTTTCCGTCTAATTAAGACGACGTGTACATATATTTTTCTCCAATCAGCTCCGATCATTCCACAGTGGCAGCTGGTCGTGAGGATAGATTGACGAGGTTTCTCGTGATGCAGACACTACTTAACTGAACAATGTGCCACTCGTGTATTCCACTATATCCTTACATGCGTATGTCTCGTAGAGTGGTGATATGGAAGTCGGCCAATGAGGAAACATTGGCACATCATGTCAATGGAAGTATGAGTGTACATGTCGTTGATTTAGAGTGACACAGACTGCTCATGTTTGATAACTACAGAGGAGAATATATATGTCACCTTCCCAACAAGGTGAAGTGCTCATTGCGGAGGGAAAATAATTCGTGTGTGTGTGTGTGTGTGTGTGTGTGTGTGTGTGTGTGTGTGTGTGTGTGTGTGTGTGTGTGTGTGTGTGTGTGTGCTTGCTCATTGCGGAGGGGGAATATTAGGTAGGTAGGTAGGTATGAGCGTGTGTGTGTGTGCGCATGGGCGTGTGCATTTGTGTGTGCGCGAGTGTGTATGTGTGTGTATGCGTGTGTGAGTGAGGACGATTCTTCGCTGCCTAAAGCAATATGCCAACAATATCACTGCGGGGGACATCGTAAATGGGGTTCACACATTGGACCCATGTGGAGAATAGAACCCGGGCCTTCGGCGTGACGAGCAAACGCTTTAACCACCAGGTTACCCCACCGCCAGGGATAAAACTGAAAAAATAAAATATGTAATGCTCACTCACTCACTCACCCACTCTAGTACTATATATGTTAACTTATGTCATTGCACCACTATACTGTGTTATTTCCGTCATTTCCTTGCGTTACTTGTAACAACCTTATATGTGCGGATGTAGGACACGTTTGCAAAGGGACTTAGCCTTGTTTCTGAGTTTTGCATTATTGTTAATAGTGTGTCGTGTGAGTAGGCCCCTCTGTAGGAAATATGGATTCCACGCTCTCTCGACTAACTTCTCTCACGTTGAAATTCATATCGCCCTTGAGAGGGGCGCTAAGGTATCCTTGAAAAATTAAGCTTATCATATCCGTCTGATTATGTCGACCATGTGATTACGGAAAACTCACCTTCCGGGCAAATATTGTTTGAAAATTCTAAATATACTAAGCAACAATAATTCATGCCCATCTCTCGCTGTTCTGGTGTTCATCAGGACAATTTCACTTGAAACCGTTTTGATTAACAGGATCTCGTTCTTTCAAATTAAACGCGTCTGACTCCATAAACACAAAACGGGGACGTTACCACCAGGGTAACTTTCAATATAAGGCATATCATATACAGGTATACCCGCAACACAGTTCTTGCACATATTACAAAATACATGGGTTTCTTTAAAGCTGGAAAATTTCAAACTTTAGTTGGTTGGTTAGTTTGTTGTTTAACGCCGCAAACTTTAGTATAACATGTACATTCTCGTCTTTCCCCCAAACCTATTGTTCATTTAACATTTGTTTTGTGTCCGTGAATACAGGCTTTACACAAAAGAGAATCATTTCACTGATGTCCTTAGAGATGAAAGCGTTCTACTAGAGCAGGCAATCAATCATCTATACTAGCTAATATAAGTTGTCAATGCAAGAGAACCGTCAGTCTGGATTATCCACCGAAACATTAAATTTTGTCCTAAAGTGAAAATTAGCTGTGAGAGAATTTACCTCTGAAAATCAGTGATGACACCACAATTTGCAAAGAAAGGTATGTCTTGCTCGGCCGCACAGCAGTACTCCTGCCATGCGACGGCGGCCTGTAAACAAACCAGACAATCAAGTGATCGATGGACCAGAAAATCAAGTGACACTTCAGGGCATTTACTGATTTTGTGAAACTAATAAAAACGATATGTCTGCTGTGTACAAGTGCATAGATTCTGGTAAGAGGCGAGAAACGGGATCGTTTAGTCAGGCTTGGTTGATGCATGTAATCGATCTCAATTGCATGGATCGATGCTCATGATGTCAACCATTGTCTGTTCCAAACTCGATTATTTACAGACCGCCGTCATATAGCCGAGTGCGGCGTTAAGCAACAAACAAACAAACAAAGCATAGATTCTGCTGCTTACAAATAAAGAAAACCGTTTAAGAAATATATTCGTTTTGCAACACAGGAGGGGGCATTTTAATGTCTTGGTCCAAACATGTTTTTTGTTGTTAACTCAGCTTAGACCATGACTCCTTGTGTTTGACCGTGGTCCAACGAACATAATTGTAAGTTAAACACCACTACGCAATGACCTGTCATTTATCTTGATGGTGGACCAATTTCATGAAAAATGTATGTCGCCAGCGGGATTCGAACCTGCGAAGTCGGCAGGGAAGGTTAACGAATGCAGATTTCTGACACGGCGACTTGGGAGAAAGTTGTATGAAATTAACAACTAAATATTTACTTACATCAGGACTAATTGCTTATCCGTTTATGAACTGTTTTATGCAGTTTTTATACAGTATGTTACTCTATGCATTCTAGTATTTGTGCAGTACTTGTGATTTAGTAGCTTTTCTTTCAACGAAACGAACATAAAGAAAAGAAATTGCTATTATCTTGATCAGGGCTGTTTTGTTCATAATAGGCCCATCAACATGGGCAAATAAAATCAAGGTGATTGATAAATATGCTTGAGTACTTCCAAAAGGAATGGTATACTTGCCCCGGGACATGCATTTCATAACCCGATCGGCAAAGTGCGAGGTGCACGTGCTAAAAATCTCGGGGAACACATTTCACGTGCTTCACGCCGGGCCGACTCACACAGTGTTCGCACAGTTGAACATAGAGCTCCTGAATATCCTTGAAAATACCTTAAACAAAACAATGGTTATTAAGCATTTAAGCTGCTATAAATGTTGGACATGGTTAAAGTATGTTGGGCCACAGTGTCTAATCGTTGCGCGCCTCGTGGGTTAATTAACCATTTCAACGATTAGACACTGGGTCCTCGTGGTCTAACCTATACATAGACAAATGCTACCGAGCTTATAATGAAATTCGGGCACAGCAGAAACCAAGTTCAAGTAAATACATATTGTCAGTGCAAGAGAATAACCAGTCTAGATTATCCACCGAAACAGATTAAACACATTGGTCAATAACTGATAGTTTGAAGTCGAACCGGGGACAAGATAACCACTTTTATCCCTCAAATAAAAAGATTACGCCATAAAGGTCCATTATTTTGCCGATTCCATTGAATATGTCTATCGAGTAGTAAAAGCTTCAACGATGGAGAATGTTATATGCAATAGATCCATCATCTTTCTGATGAAATAGGTACAAATAATGTTGAAGCTGCTTAAGGTTTATATCTAATCAGGGCCCGATAAGATCCGGGGTAGAATAGGTCTTCAGCAACCCATGCTTGCCGTAAAAGGCGACTATGCTTGTCGTAAGAAGCGACTAACGGGATCGGGTGGCCAGGCTCGCTGACTTGGTTGATGCATGTCATCGATCCCAATTGCTCGTGTTGTCAATCCCTGAATTATCTGGTCCCGACTCGATTATTTACAGACCGCCGTCATGTAGCTGGAATATTGCTGAGTGCGGCATTAAACAACAAACAAACAAAAACAACATCTAATCAGAAAGAAATGAAATTGTACCCATCTAATATTACATGTCTCTTGTGTGGTAGAGTCTGTTAAAACGTGTTTAGACGGAGTTCCTTTGCTTTCTATACAACTAAACTTAATTTGAAACGTTAGTGCATGGGGTGTTCATTATAAACCAAATAATAGTACATTCTCTTTAATTTCTGATAATGTTTCATGTAACATATCGACCGTTATTCTCAGATATGATATAAGCCTGTAAAGCAATGTAAGCTTGAAATCGAAGTCGTAAGTCTGAAAGTTCCTACTTGATTTATCACTTTTAGTTCGATTGTTAACCTAAACAAATCTGTAAATGAAAAACATTACACTTCCTGGTCATATTCTCACCTTAAAAATCACATATTACACAGAGATAATAAAAATACTATCACAACTTTTAAATTCCAAATATTGTCAAATACACTTCTTTCAAACATGCATTATTCAGTTGCCTTCGAGTCTGACTTTAGAAGTTAGATTTTGCTTTAAATTGATGTTTATCACATTACCCCATTTTATCCACTTTTCCTGCAATTACTGTTGCTGTAAGGGACAATGGCGACCTGTTATATCGATTTCCAAAGAAAACAGTATTATTTAATGCTCGAATGTTCGAATGATTGTTTTAGCAGCATGTGTAATAAAAGACCAATTGGACTTCGTGGCATAGCTTCATAATACTTGTTTAATCAATCCTGACATTATTTTATGCAATTATTTATGTATATGTATAAGACAATTTATTACATCAAAATAATAACATCGTCCTATGTCTGAGACATAGAATGGTCTTGAAATCATGACGAACCCAAATCAAACAGTTTACGAACCTACACGTGCCTTTCGGGGCTCTGTATGACGCTGAATATGTGTTAGTGGCGGTTGGGAAGCACAGTGGTGCCAGTGTTTTTGTCCTGCCGAACCTATATTCCTATTCTTGTTGTGACTGGACTATTCCCAGTGACGGCTACCATTGCCAGTGACGGCTACCATTGCCAAGGTGTTCAACAAATACTGTCCCTTTCTGTGGCGTCCATATGCATATACAGTGTACCTATAATCATGGGAGGATTTCTTTTGTTTGCCCTCCAGAGAGGTATCGAAAAAGGTTGCTATTTTTGTGTACATTTAGATTTATAAAAAAAGCAACAGAACCCTTTTCATAATCATCAGAAATCTCAATTGTACGATTCCGACTATATCATGAGCATGTATTTTTGAATCACTATCACTAAGGTGAGCATATCCTGCCCCACCAGTGGCACCTGTCGCAGTCATTTGCAAGGGCAGGTCACGTGTTCACCTGAAGCTATACGGCAACATATGAAACAAGTCAAAGCAGGAAATTGCATCGAAAACTGCATCATGTATATCACTGATGCTTCAAATTTGGAAATGCCCTTCACATGTGTACCACAAAACCTTTTGAAATCTTTCCTTATTGTGGCTGCAATCTTGATCAAACTACTTTTAGACAAGAGTCTTTATGAAATTTTCGGCAAAGTGTATGATTGATTTTAACGTATATGTTGTGGAAGGTTGACACAAAAGGTTGGAGGTGATGGCATATTGTTGAACAATTAAGGGGAGTCTTGAAGTCTTGTACATAACCTTTCTGAATCTTTATGCATCGATCTAGATATGAAACACCTCAACCAGCTTCACAGGACCTGTTTTGTTTTAACCCTGGTGGGGAAATCAGTGGGTACTTGACCGTTATTGAACATACTATGCTGTCGTTTTAAAAGATATTGTTACGTGTGAAACCAACAAACAACAAAAATGGTATCAATTAAATCAACTAGGTTTACAAATCAATACAAACTACTGCACAGCAATTACAAAGGCAGTACATAATAGTTTGGCAGTACAAACTCCAATTACAGTAAAAGTACAATGGCAGTATAAAATACAGTAGCAAAAGATCAGTGATAATAATATTCACCTTGCGGCAACAGTGGTCAAGTTTACAACATAGGCCTACACTGGATATCCAGGATCAAAACAATTATCTTCACACAACCACTGGTCTTGGTGCAATGTGAGATGTAATGTGAGACGAGATATGCACCCCTCTTGATTACACTTGACTCCAAAAGCATTTAAAAATAGTAACACAACTGCTTACAATTATATAACACTTCATTCCTGACAACTAAGTCTTCTACTGCCACATAACAATATGTCGAGATGATGCAGTTCGAGGTAATAATACTAAAATTATCTGTTGAAAGGACTTCTTGGTTTTCAACATCTTGTCAAGTTGAGTAATATTTTTACTGAAAGAGTCACTTACTAACAATATGCATACCGGTGGTGGCCACTGTGTCAATTTATATCGCCTATATAGCTATATTGCTTCCTTCGTACGATCTTGGTCAATCTGTACAGATATAAAACAGGAAAGATGGGGGTGCATGATATTGTTTATTCTCATTTGTAAACTGAAGGGAAGTCATATATTCCCATCAAAGAGTCAGGTGTACCTATTTAAGTCAAGGTGACCTACTAGCTCACCACGGACAAGTGTTTATGATGTCTGTGGTCAAATGAAAAGATCTTATCACACTTAGAAAAGTCACATTCACAACAGATAAGGTTTCTCAGTAATCATTGTAGAATGGCATTTTTATGTCCTCACTTGTCTCATCGGACCAATAGCTTAGTATATTCACAATGGTCAGGTCTTTGTTTCAGTTATTGGACCAAGTTACGAGCGATGGGTATTTTTATTTACAAATATGATCAAGATGTTTCCTGATAGTATCACATTTTCATGTGAACAATTGACTTCAATTTGCAAGGGTTTGTGACGGGTGCCTCCGGTGGGGCAGGACACGCTCACCTTTTCGCGAACACCTGGTATGATTACTATTTGATGGTGATTCTTAAACACATGGTCATGATATTGTCGGAATTGTACAATCGACTCTGTTTTAAGCAGAGATTTCTATTGTATATGGAATAGGTTTTGTCGCTTTATTTCCTTCTTATTTTCAGAATTATGTTCATCCATTGCAATATACGTAAGCTTTTGGGTATAGGATGACTGTATGGTCATGGCGAGTGAGTTAAATGTAACGTCACATCGGCATTCTTTCAGCCCAAAAGCGACGGACGATTATGGTATCTTTTTAAGCGAGGATACCCTTTCAAACTCATGGTCTTAGGCGCAATATTTCTATGCCTACAACTAACCTACTGATCATGGCTTCGAGGCCATCTTCGCCCTGATTAGGGTATTCATTTTCTATCATGATCAGAACCATACCCATGCTCCTGGGTTTCACCAAAGCGGTAAACATATATGATCTACATTATGTTGGACTTTAGACATTCAGCTGACATGCTGAGTAATTGGAATGCAGTTCAACGCGGTACGCTGCATTAGACATAAGTCACTCAGTCGTAGTCTGTTATTCCCTTGTCACAGTCAAAATATAAATCTAAATATTTCTGACATAGATACCATAGTCATATTTCAATATTATCCACTCATTATTTTACCTTATCATTGTCTAACAATGACCAGTGTCTTTCGGACCTTTTTTGTTTCACAGTTTAATATCGACCAGTCGGTAAAAGCATTTTAATAGAAACAGTGATTTTGTATAATATACTCGTAACGCTGTAATATGGAACATGGATTTAGGGCAATATGAAACAATGTAGGTGGGTTCATAATACAATGAACACATAGGACAAGTAGTTGAGATAAAAACAAAGTTGACACTACTGTAGAATCCCCGTTAAGTTGGATCTCTGTCAATCCACAAACTCTTGACGATTGCTTTATAGTGGAATCCGTAAGGATTAAAGGATCGCTTGTGATTCAAAATAAAGGCGTCTTTCTGTGTAATCACAACAGGTACCACCGTGGTTTCTTGAGAACAAAAACATTTTTCATATATGTTTGCACCTGGCCATGGTACATCAATGCACCAAACCATTCCAGTCTTTTTGAATAAACTTTTGATGCATTTTTGTAGATATTTTACAAAACATGCGTTTTTTTAGCTGGGACGTTTAACAAATCGACATTTTGTTAGACGATGTACATTCCCGTCAATGCCAAAAATATATTGATCATTTAACATTCGGGATGTTTTAACCTTTAAACAAACAAGAATGATTTCATTGATGTCCTTAGAGATTAATGAGGTCTGATGGAATGGTTAAGTAATCTCATTGATCAGAAGCTAATAGCTTTAAGTGGAAAGAGTAAACAATTTGTATCCCTCAAAATATACAATTACGCTGAAATGGTCTATTTGTGTCCAAGGGGATTGAATAATTGTATCAATTAGTTAAAGCTTGATCGCTGGAAGATCGTATGTGCAATTCATTTCTGTCATTAAACGACGGTGATTTTTGTCATGAAACTCATACCAATGACCTGTCTGGTGAAATAGACAAGAACAATAATTGTTGAATCCATATAAGTCGTTCAAAATTTAAACTAATTAGAATTTAAAAAATTGTGCAATCCTTAACTACGTTTATCTTGTAATGGTGGAGTTTTTAAAAACCTGTTTAGAGACCCTTTGCTTTGCTACATAGCTAACTTTATATACAGTTAATGTGAAACGGGGGTCACGGGTGGCCCAGTCGTCTAAAGCGCCGCGATTCGCTGTGCAGAGTTGAGTCCCTTGGGCACGCCAGAAACTTATGATTGTGGGTTGGAATCCCGGTTCGCCCCGATTATGTTTCTAGGTTTGTCAGCACCATACCCGTGCTCGTGGGTTTCACCGAAGTGGTAAACGTCTAAGACCTGCATCACTTCGGGCTTTCCTCCCAAATTAAGCTGACACGCCGTGATATAACTGTAATACTGTTAAAAGCGGCGCTAAACCCAACTCACTCACTAATGTGAAACGTCAGTACATGGAGTTACCCTGAGGGGTGTCATGATGAAATCAATAGTATATCACTCGATATTGCAGTTTGTCACAGAAACCTAAGATTGATACAGAACCCAATACTCTATTTTATCCACTTAGCTCGCAATTACTGTTGTTGTAAAGGATCATGGGTTATATCGATTTCCAATGAAAACAGTCTTATGTAATGTTCGAACGATTATTTCAGCAACTCGCGTAATAAAAGACCCATTAGACTTCATGGCCACAACTTAATCATATTGTTTACACTGTAAGCCTCAGATTATTTAATGCAATTATTGTGTTTATTCAAAGACGATTTATGACATCAAAATAATAGCATCGTCCTGTCTCTGGGGTAAAAAAAGGACTTGTAAACTAAATCCTGACGAATCTACACCAAAGGCTTTAAGATAGGCATTTCTTAGAACTTAACGGATGAAAAAGTTGACAATTTATGCTCGTCAACGGTCTAAGGATCTATATCGAAACGTGGCCGTTACAGTAAAATAAAGAAGTTGTTATCAAGAAATTGGGTCTACTTTGTAATATGCTTATCTGCTGCGGTCACTAGGTCACTTTATATTGCCTTTACATTGTCTCCTATGTACTACTTCTGTCAAACTCTTCATCAATAGAACAGGGAAATGGCGGTGCATGGTGTTGTCTTTCTCGTTTGAAAAGTTAGGAAAGTCCCATAAAAGGGTCGAGTACCAATCTAAGTCGAGGTGACATATTTACTGTCTACTCTCAAGTGTTTATGATGTCTGTGGCCAAATGTAAAGATCTTATCACACTGAGTTAAACTCGCAACAGATATGTTCTCTGTGTCTCTTGGTAATCACCATTCTGGAACTCCTAATTGTCTCATCGGAACAATATTAAGACTATAATGATAAATTCTTTGTTTCAGTTATTGGACCATGTGACGAATGCTTTGTGATTTATTATACATAGCCAAATGTAATCAAGATGTTTCTTGAGAATATCTCATTATCAGTATAAGTGACTTGAATTATGACAATCATTGCATCTTTCCACTGCACATGTCAAATTTCAGAATGCCAGCACTTTTTAAACGACACCCGTGGCAATATTCAAACAGTATTAACAGTCGAGTCTGAACAAGCCAAGATGAAAAAACAAATAGAATGTCTCTATATTGTTTATTGGAAATCGCCACAATAACCTCACGTAGACAACCACAGACTTTTTGAACCAATGGTATAGACGACAGTAAAATCATGTTTTTTAAATACATATGCACGCATTTTAACACATTTCTTTCCTTCAATTTTTCCTGAATTATGTTCATTCAGTTTATTATATGCAAGCTATAGTTTAAAGAATAGCTGTTTGACCACCAGCGTTGGTTATCTTTTTCCAACTCAGACACACCAATGACCATTTGGTCTAAGGCCCAGCATTTCCTTGTGTACAATTGGACCACTGATGAAGGCTTTGAATCCAGGTTCGCCCTAATAATGGCATTCTTTTTCTATCGTGATCAGCACCATACCCGTGGTCCTGGGATTCAACAAAGTGGTTATACTGTCTTCCTCATGTTGGACTTCGGACCTTCAGCTGACATGCTGAGATATTATTGGAATAAACTTCAACCATGCGTTAGACACAAGTCACTCAATCAAAGGGTGTCAGTGGAATCCCATACGTCGGTTATTCCCTTGACACAGTCTAGGTGTAAATCCCAATATTTTGATGGAGGTCTCTTACTTGTTCGGCCATGATAAATGCATACCAGACAATGCTTATTAGTGTTCTCTCTGTGTGTAGTTGTTAGAGATAACATGGCCGGCGTCAATAGCTCTTGTGGCCCGTACAAAGCTATTTGTTTCCCATTCCAAGCTGGTACATGACCACTTCATACCACAGTCAGCAATATCAGCAACCACATTTATAACCTCAGACACTCACTAGACATAACAACCATCGGTTCATTATAACGTTGTCTCGCTGTGGTCTTCTCTTTTAAATGGAAGCAAACAGAAAATCAACGAAACTGTGTTAGTTACGTTATTGGAAAGTGGGATATATATATAATAAAATATAAATACATAAAAAAATGAGTTCCAAATCCACCATTACCGTACATTTTGTCGACTTTTTCGTTATAAATCCTGTGATGTTTCATTGATTGGTAGTTTGAGTTAACGCCTTTGAAGAAATTGCCCTCGGAGTTTTTGAAGTACTTTTTATTTCAGATGCAATCACAGAGACATAAATAGTTGAATATTATCTAATCATCAGTATACATTTTCATTGTCTAACAATGACCAGTGTCTTTTGAAATTTATTGTTTTACTTTCAACAATCCCTAAACACACATTGATAGAAAAACTGATTGTGTATGATACACTCGTTCCGCATTGATATGGAACATGGAATTAGAACAATATGGAACAATGTTGATTAGTTCATAATATAAATGGGGGTGGGGTGGGGGATGGGCGGTCAGGTAGCCTAGTAGTTATAGCGTTCGCTCGTCACGCCGAAGAGCCGGGTTCGATTCCCGACATTGGTACAATGTGTGAAACCCATTTCTGGTGTCCCCCACCGTGATATTGCTGGAATATTGCTAAAAGCGGCGTAAAACTATACTCACTTACTCACTCATAATATAGATGAACACAAGGACAAGTAGTTGATGTAAAGATTTTTAAAGATATTAAATATGATGACAAAGTAGAAGCTACTGTGAAGCTGGATACCCATCAATCCGGAAACCCCTCCTTCTGGACGACTACTGCTGTGAAAGTCTTTATACTGGAATCTGCTTGGATTAACGGGGTCTCTCGCAATTCAATTCATATTGCCTTTACATTGTCTCCTATGTACTATATCTGTCAAACTCTTCATCAATAGAACAGGAAAATGGAGGTGCATGATGTTGTCTTTCTCGTTTGAAAAGTTAGGAAAGTCCCATAAACAGAACCCTTTCCATAATCATAAGAAATATCCACTTTATCATGAGCGTGTGTTTATGAATCACAATCAAATAATGATTATACCATGTGTTCGCTAAAAGGTGAGCGTAGCCTGCCCCACGGGTGACGCGTTGTCACAAACACATGTAAGCCAAGCGTTTAACTGGTTTGTTAAATGTCTATCCTAAAATGTTTTGAAACCTTGACAAATCATGGCTGTAACCTTGATCAAACTACTTTAAAGGGCAAGTTCACACGGAAATGAACCTTTCTTTCTTGTACTTTTTCCACATTAAAAGTGTTAACATAGAAGTGTCATAGACAAAAATATAAAAACATCATATTTAATTAACATATTTTTTGCACGAAAACGATTTATATTTTTCACATTTACCAAGTGTTCTATTTCCATAACAAAAACACCATGGCTTATGTCCCTTGCAATATGACGTCATTGGTGCCAATTGATAAACATTATGACGTCATCATGCTTTGTTAGAGCCGCTTCACGTGGTGTAGGTACAGTTTTGTGATTCTAGCATCTCAGATGCCAGCCAGAATTGTGTTATGCTGAGTCACCACTGCGCCGGAGTGTGTCATAGACCATGTTGTTTTACCGCAAACTGGTCCTTGATATCTTTTGCGTTGAGAATAGACAGGGTCCCAGTTGAATTGGCACCAATTACGTCATAATCTAAAGGGGATAACTCAGGCCTATTTCGCTCGTAAAACGAAGGCCTCATAACGGCATATCACTTTCACACTATTGTGAGCTTCCTACTTTCACTGTGAAAAAAAATGAGTGTATATTTTCAAACACAGATACTAACTAATTCTAAAATTGCGTTGTGTTTAGAAAAAGAAAGAAAGTGATTTTTGCGTGTACACTTCCCCTTTAAAGAGTGGCATATGACCAGCTTTAGTTACTTACACTTTCCATCTCAGGTACACGAATGACCGCCTCCGTGGTCTAGTTGTAGAGCATCCGCCCGTAGAGTGGACGGTCTGGGGTTCGATCCCCGGCCGCGTCATACCAAAAGACGTTAAAAGCTGGTACTTGTTGTCACCCTGTCTGTCGCTCGGCATTAAGGGGCTAAAACAAGGACTGGTCGGCTCGGAGTCAGTATACTGTGTCTGAGTGGGGTATTCAATGTTAAACTGCGGCATGGTATCTCAGTGAGCTTACACTATAAATCGGCATCAGTCCGGACTAGTACAAGCAGCCACAAACACACACACACGTACATGCACGTTGCAATATAAGTGCAATAATCTTTGACGCGACGTTAAACCCCATTTCACCTCACCACCTCAGGCACACGAATGACCAAGTGGACTAAGGTCTAACATTTTCTTCTCTACAATTCAGCAACTGATCATGGCTTCGAATCCAGCTTCGCCCTGATTAGGATATTCTTTTTCTACCCACAACCATACCCATGCATCTGGGTTTCACCAAACTGGTAAACATATATGATCTTCATTATGTTGGACCTTGGACATTCAGCTGACATGCTGAGATATAATTGGAATGCAGTTCAACGGTGCGTTAGACACAAGTCACTTGATCAAAGTATGTCGGCGGAATTCCGTACGTCGGTTATTCCCTTGACACAATCTTGGTGTTAATCCCAATATTTTGACAAATGCATACCAGACAATACTTATTAGTGTTCTGTGTGTATGTAGTTGTTATAAATAAGACGCCAATGGTTAATGTAGCTCCGAACAAAGCTTTTTGTTTCCCATTCCAAGTTGGTACATGATCACTTCAGACCATAATCAGCAATATCAGCAACTAGACATAACAACCATCAGTTCTTCATAACGTTTATCGATGTGTGCTTCCTTTGAAATGGAAGCAAACAGAAAATCAACTTAACTGTGTTCACTTGTGGAAGTCATCATCCTTATCACTTGTTTGTTTGTTGTTGTTCTTTTGCTTTATAGTTATTCATTATCAATGCAGATGTGGATATCGTTTAACATACTTATTACGTCTGTCATCAATCCGTGAAGATCCGGGGTAGAATAGGTCTTCAGCAACCCATGCTTGCCGTAAAAGGCGACTATGCTTGTCGTAAGAGACGACTAACGGGATCGGGTGGTCAGGCTCGCTGACTTCGTTGAAGCATGTCATCGTCTCCCAATTGCATGGATCGATGCTCATGTTGTAAATCACTGGATTGTCTGGTCCCGGCTCGATTATTTAAGACCGGTGTCATGTAGCTGGAATATTGCTGAGTGCGGCGTAAAACAACAAAGCAACCAACCAACGATCAATGGGGAGCATCTGTCATGATGTCAATGACTCGACAATCTTCCTGGTCAGTTGATTTCAACAATGTAATACACACAGCCTCACATTCGTGACCAACTCGTGTTATTCCGGGACAAGCCGAATAGCGACTCGTGCCCCTCTCGTGGCCATTTTTGCGACCGGGTTCCGTCTTAGCGCAAACGGGCATACCTAAAACAATTGTCAACTCGTTGCGCAATGATTCACATATATTTCCCCATATATTATATATTTTTCAGAAGCAATTTAAAGCACATCTGGACGTGCGGAATTATACAGTATGATTGAACACATTTGACTGTGTCTTGGGTATATTTTTAGATGCAAGACATATGTAAAATCAAAAATTGTTTCTGAAGGATTCTTTGACGAAGAACTTGAAATCATAGGTGCATTCTGATTGTTTTGTCATATTTTCGCACATACAGGCTCATTCACGGCGTCATCACATGATTCCTTCCAAATACCCACCACTTGATCAGGGTTACGACCTAGGGATGAATCAAATTCTTATTTTTCAAAAAGAAATGTTTTCGTGAATATTATTATTAAAAACATCCTGTACATTGTACTTTGGATTGCACTGCGGATTTCTTATTTACTTTCTGAAACGTTTTGTTTTTCCCCCTTTCTGACCACGTGATCTTCTAGCAACCACGCTCCATGAGAGCATCTGTCAAGAACCTAGAAAGTTCGCTTATCTTCAATATGAGCAACAAAACATTTTCATGGGACGCCTAATTTGACGGAGAGTTGTTCGAGATTATCAGTGAGCCTTTGGTCATTTCGATTATGACATTGTGGAACCTGATGAAGCTGAATATGTATGTTCACACTTCTTTTGTCAACCATGCGTGACACGGCACAGGCAATCGCAGTTAGGGAATGGTGCGACCACCTTGTTGCAGAAATTCGTCGATTCGAACACAGTGCTTCTGGACTGAGCTAAATAGACAAAGTGTTTGGAGAGACGGTAGATACTCGGACTTGATGAAACGGATATTAAATGAAGGATTGGTGTGGACAAAATTGGAAAGGGATCCCAGATTGTATTTTAAAACACATGCGCGAAATGTATCCAAATCCCCGAAAAAAAAATACATGGGACAAGTATGGATAATTAAAGTTGTCTTGGAATATGTGAATTGGAGTTTGTATCGTAAGTACAATATTATCTAGATACGCCTAATATAGGTCAAACATCTGGTATATTTCGTTCCTTATTTACCAGTTGCTTGTGTGCATTGTTAGGTTGATACACGTGACATATTCATCTATTGTAGTCAAGATGAGAAATATTGGCGCAACTTCTGGTGCTTCAAATTAGGACCATTCCTAAACACTAGTTTAAAAATCTGTGTTATAATGTAAGTTTTATAAATATATAATCTGATTATTGTGTGGTATAGATCTAACTGTTGAATGTAACTGACCAAAACTAAACAAATATCTGTACTTGAACTGAAAGATTCTTGTCGTAATTTTCGTATTTATGTATCGTTACTGTTACATTAACCGAAATTGATGTTCTGCTGCTGTTCTGCCGTAATAATATACAACACAATACACTTTTACCACAAATGCATTGAATGTGTCTCATGTACACATGACCATGTGCTTTGCAACCGTAAATTGCTCCGCCCATTGTGATTGATGCAGACGCCAAACATGATCGATTCGATTTTTTATGATACAACTACAGAAAATGTATTAACTTATATCTAGACATGGAGCCATTTGTGTTATCCATGGTTTGCCATTCAAGTTGATACGAAGTTTGACGTTCAATGGTGATCTTGTTTGCGTACGGTTTTCAAAAAAGCTTCTCCCGACACTCGGTTGTGTTTATATTGTCAGTCATTGTTCGAAACTGAAACATCGCAACCTTGCGGGCTATTTGTAGTCAGGGTGGGGCTTTAACATTCGGGATTTTTTAACCTTTCAACCAAAAGAGAATGAATTCATTGATGTCTTTTAGAGATAAATGTGATCAGATGGAAAATATTGAAACTTTATCTGGATATGTACATGTCCGACAATGCCACAACTATATTGTTCATTTAACATGCGGTGCATGTCCATTAACCTTTAACACAAAAGAGAATCATTTCATTGATGTCATTTGAGATAAATGCCCTAAACTTCAGTGGTCAAGCAAACAGAGTTAATCTCATTTATCAAAAGCTAATAGCTTTATGCGGAAGGGTAAACAACGGTTAAGCCTCAAAATAAACAATTACGCTGCAAGGGTTTATTCTATTGCCGATTAGATTGAACAGTTGTATCAATTTGTGAAGCCCGAACGCTAGAGGCTCTTGTGTGCGATAGACTCGAGCTCCTGAAATGACACGATCGTGAATCTTGTTATGAAAGTAACATTACCTATCTGTCTGGTGAAATAGCTGTAACGATCCTTGTTAAATCCATAAACGAACAATAACGTTTACAACAAATTAAAATAAAGTTGTAACCTCTAAAATTGCATTTCTCTTGTTAGCGTCTGTTAAAACCTGTTTAAAGGGACACCCTGTTTTGCTATATCGCTATCGCCAAATTTATACAGTTGATTACAAACATCAAAGTAAATGAAATAATGTTCTAATTAATTCACTATGCATAATTCCTGTTTCTATTGACATATTCTACTGTAAATCGTTATGTGTACATTGTAAGTAAAGTATTATGTAAGCTTAAAATATATAACGTACATGTACCACCGCAAGTTCTGACAGATGATTCATATTTACTTGGCTTGTCATCAGCATATTAAAGAAGATCATACTTTCTCATAAATATATTAGTACCTTTATAATTCAATAATACCAATAAATATTTAAAAATATTGTCTTAACCAATTAATTACAATATTATTTAAGATTCAACTTTTTTTATCTATATCATTCAGCTGCCTTCGGGTCTGACTTTGGAATTTAGCTCATATAGTTTTGTCAGAGAAACTTTAGATTGATGTATAACACATTGCCCCAAGGCATCTCCATAACCTGTAATTAATGTTGTTGTAAGGAATAACGGCGACCTTTTGTATCGATTTCCAACAAAAACAGTGTTATCCAACGTTCGAATGCTTAATTCAGCAACTTGTGTTATAAAAGATCAATTACATGTAGGGTTTATGGCCACAACCTAATCACACTAGGTTACGTCGGACGATTCCTGTGTTTGAGGAAACACAAATAATAACATCGCTCTGTCTTCGAGACATAAAATGGTTTCTAATCATGCCAAACCTAATCAAACACTTATGAGCTTCATTTGGTTCAGCGTCCAGTGGGCTTCTGCGAAGCATTGAATGCGTGTGAGGGGCGCTTGGGCAGCAAAGTGGTTAACGTCTTTTCGTGTAACAGGAAGGGCATGAGAACAACGCGTGCAGCCTTTTAATGTTGTTTCCAGCCGTGATATGACTCGAGTACTGCTTCAAACAATTTATCATCCAAAACTGGCTCCCACAGGAGATATCGCTTGGGTGAGATCAAGCGATATCTACATTGTAGATATCGCTGGAATGAAATTGCATCACAATGCTTAGCAGACCATTGTGACGTCATTGGTTACCATGACGTCACAATCAAATGACATCACTAATGGCTCTGCTGCTGAAGCTGTTAGAAGAAGTTTTTACACTTAAGACACTGCTTAATACTACAAACTGAAAAGTTTGAAGAATGATGCTGGATGATAGATAAAATCTCATCCCAGTGTCTTGTGATATCAAATATATCAACACTCGTTGATTAAAGTGGGGAAAAACCCTCTACAAGCCTCGGAGTTTTTTTACTTTTATCAACTCGTGTTGATATGTTTGATATCACAAGACACTGGGATGAGATTCTCTATATATACATGCAACAGTATACTAAGTATTCAGGCTTCTGTTCATAACTTAATGTTGGTTGGTGAGGTTGGGTGCATTAAGCATTGCGTTCAGTATTAGGCAGTTATATAACGACGTGTGCGTGAGTATGTGTGTCCTCTCCGAGATTCAATGACACAGTTTGTCGTGGATACCCCACTCGGACACATTTTACTGACTTCGAGCCACAAGTTCCTGTTTTATCCCTACACTGCCGAATGGTAGGCAGGGTTGCAACAAGTACCATATTTTAACCGTTACGTCATTTGCCACGACGCGGTTGGGCATCAAAACACCAACCTCCCACTTTCCGGGAGCCGCTCTATCCATTGCACCACAGGCGGTGTCTTAATGCGGGGGAACGCCAAAAGGGGCACAGGTGATATCGGTTTACCACATTACCGAAATCCCGAGAACGGCGACTTAAGGACATAATCAATACTTAGTTTCTAATATTCGAAGACAGTATCAGCGGATCCTGGCGCGACTGAGGTATGCAACTCTGAACAGCGATCCCGTATTTCCGTTGAAAATACATCCTAAACTTGATTGGCGTGTTTCTGGTACCCATGTATGTCCAACATGTGTTTCCGAAACACTAGTTTAATACCTTGTGCGTCAGTTCACCAGAACATAGGTAACAGTGGTGGTCACTATATCATGGTTTAGTGCCTGGGTTTTTTCTTATTCAATCTCAACATCCATAAAACCTGGACACCGTGCCTTAACAATAGACCCAGACGGCGCTTAATTGCTTTGCCCTCATTTTTAACGTTGAGGGAGTCACAAACACCAATAACAGAATCGAAATTACTTGTTTCGGACAAGGTGATGTATTAAAATGGCCATGCATTAGAATTTATGTTGTCTGTGGTGAGATGAAATGATCTTATCACACTTCGGAAAGTCTTTGGTCATTCTTGGAAACGGGAGTAGTCACGGGTTATCACAATGTAATGCTTCGGACTCATATAAAGACTTGGTCCCAACAAAGATGTAGTGATAAGACAGTGTTTCGGTTCTGGTCATGATATGCGATGCTATCCTATGATACGACCTTAAAATGAGTTTGCACACTCCCTCACTCACGGCCATTTATTTTGATGGATCGGTTGATCATGCTTGGTGACTTGGATGACAGTGTGATGACATTGATCACTGGGTTGTCTGGTCCAGACTCGATTGCTTGGAGGCCACCGTCGTATTGCAGGAGCATTACTTGGTGCTGGGTTTAGGCAACGAAAACACACGTAATTGTTAATATGCAAGTTTTGTGAGTGGTGGGTTTATTAGAAGAGCATGACAGGCTTATCATGTTAGCGAAAACCTAATTTTATTACTGATTTTCACTGAACCGTTTTCATAATTTTCATGACTATTTTGCCTCTTACGCCCAATGGAATTTGTTGTGACATTGCCCTCAATCACATCCTCGCTAACCAAAAAGTTCGGTATGTTGACTGTTATGTAATGGTTTTGATGGAATGAAATGAATGAAAATAGGTTCAATAGAAAAAAATATCTTTTCTGTTAGATTGAAACATTCAACCCTAAAGCTAACATTATGATTATGTGATCCGGAAAGCGATATATCCTCGGAGACATAAATATAGTCAATTCGATTCCCTTAAAAATTACTTTAAATTTTAGAACCCAATTCCCACATTCCCAATCGTGTATTAGCAGTGCCGTAGCCAGCCGGTGGGGGTGGGGGGTGGGGGGGGGTGGGGTGGGGTGGTGGGGTGGTGGGGGGTGTGTGTGTGCAAGGGGGATTAGATTTTTTTATAGAAAACAGTTTTATTTGAATCAAATTGGGGACAAGTGATACGTGCACAAATATTTGATCGGGTGCTACTGACAAGGTAGGTTCCAAATTCAATTTAGCGCGGTTGAATCTACAGGTAACACAGTATGTTTATCTCCCAGTTCGATGCAATTCAATAGCTATTGATCAAAGTGTGTCAGCGGGATTCCGTGTGTCTGTTATTCCCTTGTACATCCAAATATATCATTGGTGTTCTTGTACTCCTTTTGTCAAGAGGAATACCTACCAGACAATGCTTTTAGTGTTCCATGTGTGTGTAGTAGTTAGAGATAACAGGACCGACGTCACTGGCTAGTCACAGCTCACAAAGCTATTTATTTCCTATTCCCTTTTGGTACATGACCACCGCTGACCACAATTAGTAATATCGAATTGACCACGATACGACCCCAAGGGAAAACCCGCAATAGTTCATTTCTCTGTGTGTTTCTCAAGAAATGTCCGAGAATAGAAAATCACTCCATTTGTAATCACCACATTAATATGATAATCGATAACCCATGGCGACCTCTGAAAAAGGCATATTTGTTTTGATCGAGCCTTACAATGAGTGTCTGGTTTAACGATACTTCAAGCAATATTCCAGCAATACCACGGCGGGAAGCAATGTCGGGAATAGAACAACAAAGCTACTCCACCGTTCCAAGCTTGAGGGACAAACTAGGTCAGAGAAACGCATGTAAGGAACCCATATATATATATATATACAAAAGAAGTCCAGATATTCGTGCTTGTCAAAACTCCTTTTTCCACAAAAAATCTTTCGCCGTTCAACGGCTCTTCAGGTGTAATTATATATATATTTCTCCGGGACCTGTTTCAAAACATGCATTATTTTCTCTGAAAACGATCACAACGATGCTTATTCACGGCATCCAGAATCACCAGCGAATTCTATATTCTGGTGGACATTTGCGTTGCATTTCTTTTCTGCTTCTTTTTTGAGTGTGTGTGTGTGTGTGTGTGTGTGTGTGTGTGTGTGTGTGTGTGTGTGTGTGTGTGTGTGTGTGTGTGTGTGTGTGTGTGTGTGTGTGTGTGTGTGTGTGTGTGTGTGTGTACTTGTTTTGGGGTGGGTTTTTGTGCTTGTTTTGTTGTTTTGTTTTTAAATGGGGATAATGTTTTATATTATTTTATTTTTTGAGGAGGGAGTATGTAAAAACAGAAAAAGATATATTGTAGTGCTTTGAGTGTACGGACACTTCTGACTGACTGATGTTAGTGGGAAAACGTCTAGGATCAGATCAGTCCGAGAGGAACACTTCACATCTCTTCCAGATTAACTTGTGTCCATGGTTTTGCTTTCTAGAAGTAATGTTCCAACGGCGAAAGACATGCATGTTAAGTTACAAAATAGGCCTTGGGGACATAAGTAAAGTGCCATGCCATGTATAAACATTTGTTGAAAGCCAACTATTTCTATAAATCCATGTGATCACGGGAACCCTAATTGCATATTTCCCTTGGCGTTTACGTCATTACGCTGACCAACTTCATGCTTAGTTCACGACGCTCCATTTCTGTATTGGTGGGATGTATACATGTGAGGGCACGGCCTCATCAACGTCGATGGGTTGAATCACGTGTGTAAGCCAGGAGTCACATGTTTCAATATATATGTAAATTGTGTAAGCAAGAAAACAATTAAGTATACTTCTGTATGAACAATTTCTCACTTCGTCATTAACGAGCTACACTGTTTGCGGTGTGTTAAAGTTGAATGCTGCTGATTTTATACGTGAGTTTGTGTCCATTAAGGCATTGTTGGACGTTTTAATGTCATGTATCTATATGACCAAGCATAGAGAGTGTGAATGAATATGGTTTTACGCCGCTCCAGTTATATCACTTCAGGGGACACATTCACACATTGTACCAATGTGTGGAACGAACTCGGGTCTTCGGCGTGACGAACGAACACTTTTACCACAAGGATACCCCGCCGCCCCGATTAACCGTAGACTAAGGACATGGATAACAGTTAACAGATTAAATAAATAATTTCGGTTCTCTCTTACCTTTTTCTGTTCTTTGGGCAGGTCTCGAGGAATAAATGGACAATGTTTGTCGTAAGAGCCGACAGATGAGCCTTAAATAGTGATGCTCGGTGACTCAGTTTATTGTCTCACTTCATGACAAGTTTAGCGAAGGTGGACTGGCACTATAAAATCGGCATTTGTCCGGACTAGTACAAGTCACACACACACACACACACACACACACACACACACACACACACACACACACACACACACACACACACACACACACACACACACACACACACACACATACGTGCATGCACGTCGCTATACTCGTAATGAACCAGTTAATGAACGTTCAATTTACATCGCACAAACGGCAATGAATCTCGCTTGACATCGTGTGCAAGATGTTCGATAGCATTGTTTTAAACCTGTGCATTGTTAACACCGTGCAAAGTTTATGCGCGGAGTAGGATCATATCATTTTCGTGGGTTACACACGGTTTTATGTAGTAAGTTGACTGAATAGACGCACGCCACTGCATATCAACGTAACAATAACTAGCACTAGCCCAGTTTCGCTGTAGCTCCCCCACTCTCTACTTTGAGACTGGTAGATACGTTAATACTCCACGAGAGCAGAGATTGTGCAATAGTTGCAACCAAAGATATGTCGAGAATGAATATCATTTTTTATTAAATTGTAACGCTTATGATGAACTTCGTCTTCAGTATTTACCACAGAAGTATTTGGTACATCCTACTCTTGCTAAATTCAATATGCTTATGGCGGTAAACAATGAAACTGTTATTAGAAATGTTGCAACTTTTATATACCATGCTATGAATGTTAGACTCCAAACACTAAGCCTGTAAATGTTAATGATGGACCAAATATTGTACCATGGGCCGCTGGCCTACACATGTACATGAATAAAGAATTGAACAAAGCTATGTGTTTGTAGCTCATGTCCAGTCACATCCCACTCGAAATTGTGAATATGTGATTTTGCGTCCAAATGTAAATATGAAATGTAGATTAATCAATGAATCTAATGAGACTGTCCAACACATTGTCAGTGGATGCCCAGCTTTGGCACAAATACAGTGTATCTTAAGCGACATGATGGAGTGGCTCGATCCTTGTATTACCGTCTTCGCCATGCTTGTGCTTTTGACGCAGATGTCCATCCATGATACGACCCAGAATATGTAGAGGGCGTCATGGAAAATGATAAAAACAAAATTCTTTGAATATACAGCCTCAGACCTATCAATAGCAACAAACCTGAGCTTGTCCTTTTCGATAAATCCAATGAAGTCATTTATATCATTGAATTTTCTGTCCCTTTTGACACTAATGTGTTAAATTTCAGGAAAAACATGGCAAATATGCGGACCTCGCTTTTTGAAATGTCACGCATGCATCACAAGTACCAAGTTGTCCGACTCCACATTTTTCTTGGTGCCTTAGGTTTGGTACCTCTCAATCTGTTGACTGACATTAGGGGAGTACCCGGGTTCGTTACCAGGAATACAGCCCTTCTGACAATCTGGGAAATGCAGAAGGCTGAAGTGTTGGGGAGTCTTCACATTCTCCGAAAAGTTCTGGATGGGTTTGACTAGGCATCTGTCTGGGCTGCGTATAGAGGGGACAATGGCCCCGAGTGAGTGAGTGAGTGAGTATGGTTTTACGTCGCTTTTAGCAATATTTCAGCAATATCACGGCGGGGGACACCATAAATGTGCTTCACACATTGTACCCATGTCGGGAATCGAACCCGGGTCTTCGGCGTGACGAGCGAATGCTTTAACCACTAGGCTACCCGACCGCCCCGCAAAGGCCCTGAGTAGATGGTGAGCCTAACCAGCCTGACTGTACAAGAATCACAAAATCCTCTTTGCTTCATTTTTCTTTAATCTGTGTACAATACTAATTATTATTATTGTTATTATTTATAACAATGTCTTGTGTATTTATATACATAAAAATGAAGCAAACTTAAACCCACTGGGCCACACAGGGCCTAAACGACACTTTGTATTTAAAACACTTACATAAAAGCATTTAGCACAACAACATTAAAATAAATCGTGTACACTTCACACCTACACATGTGAAAACCTACACCCATCCAACGCTATCAACATTCACACCCCACTCCTGCCATATCCCCACTCATACCCCCACAACCTGCGTTATATTTCATAAGTTAACCAAACATATCGCCACAACGTATTCACTGGTGGTGGAGTAGAAAGAATATGGAGGATTTGGCAGACAAAAAGCCATCTGTAAGTGACTTGAACCAAACTTTCCAGGAGTGCCAAATAGGAAATGATGTCCTGAATAGGCAGCAGATACTTACAGTGTGTATTTGTCTTATAATTAACCCACAACCATCCAATGACAGGGCTAGAACCAAGTGATCATCTGTGCCACGAGTGGCAGGGTCAGAACTCTTACACATCTCTTATGAATCTTACGATCACGATGCCAAGAAGGACCTGTGGCGTCAAACATGTCAGATGCTTCATAACATCGATCTCATATCGTTTCCCAGTTGCCAATCTCGAGAATAACAGTCAGACCAGGCACTGAAATATATTCCAAACTAACGGTTTAGTCATCGTGGAGTGTCCAAGTTTGTTGTTACAAGTAGAGACATACACATAATGCAATTCAGCAATCTTGACCTAATTCCTTGGGAGTATTGTGGAACGCCTTGTCTTTAATCAAGTCATTGGAGTTGTGACGTGCTTCGCATAATAAATATCCAACAGTGCAGAATGCAGGACAAACAAGCGTTATGAAGACGTCAGTTTTGTTCATGCATTGTAAGGTACATGACGCTGTCTATAATCGACTTTGGCAGATATTTCTTATGAATAGGGAATGGAATTTGTCGATTTTATTTACATTTTGAAGGATCCTAGCTGATCTGTTTGACAGCAGTTTAAAAATCCCAATATTTTAATCTCATAGATTGAATGAAAGATTCGCTGTCTTGTATTGCGATGTATTATAGACACACGTGTATGACTATCAGTAAGACACGTTGCTCCTTGTATCCCAGGACATGCTTACCCCATTTCTGGAACACCTGGGGCCATCACCGTTCTTCCGTGATCCAATCATATAATGTTCATGACTATTTTGCCTTTTTCGCCAAAAGGAATGTGTTTCGGTGGATATTCAAGACTTTAGTTATTCTCCGGCCTTGACGTTGTATAATCACTGAGATTCAATCACTCTGTTAAGAACTAAAATTGTAATACGCGCTATGTATAGTGTAGAAACTGCAACTCTGAATTCGTAACCTACATATTTCAATATTGTAGAAAGTTTTTAGAAGTATTCATATGCTCACGCAGATAATGGTCAGAACCATTTGCAGAGACAGTCCGTTTCGGCGGAGAAACGATACTGGTTATTCTCTGGCTTTGACGTTTTGTGGACATGTATTTATTCCCACTATGTGACATGCTCGAGATGTGCCAGCCGCCGCTTTATACTTCGTTTTATATTTGCTACATATGGATAAAACTGTTAAACTTGCATTATTTTCATGTAGTGGTGTGCTGTTGTGTGTGAGTACCATGCTCATATCAAACATGCAGACATCCAATTTCTGCACTATGCATGAACATGCACGTGCAAATTATGAATCGCGACCTTAAAGTTGAGGAGATATCTACATGAATGTGTATTGAAAATGAATTATTTAATTTCAGCGTCGAAATCGTGATCAAATATAGCCACATAACCTTGTTTACAGCAGGTCTTGATTGTAAATCTGGAAATAATTCGGTTTTTATTTCAGAAACTATTTGGAACTGTTTTAATTAATCCCATTGAAATATGGTTGTCATCGCAAAGACTCGATTAAGGCATAAGTGTCGGGGTTTTGTTCTCAAAGGATCAGTTGATGCGAATAAAAATAGAATTCATCTGACATTCATTCAATTTGCATCAGTATTGGGAGAATGACGTTGTGATAGTTTATATTCTATCAAATAGACCTTTTTGCAAAAATATTTCTTTATTTAAGAGAACAAAATGAGCTCTGAAAATGATATACTTTATAGAATTCATTTCATTACTGCTTCTATAATGGAGTCCACATCCGGAGTATGCTCATTTCTCTCGACAGGTGGTGTTGATAAACGAGCCTCGTTTCCGCTTATTAGACAGTCAATTAAAATCGAGGATGGTCCAACCAAATATGTGTCTCGTGGCTATCACTAATTGCACTGCATGCACAAAGGTGTGTTGGTATTTGAGGCTTTAATTTAGCAAATGCATATGCTCGTCATGACAATAACAGCTTGTGCAGTTATTCCAATTTGGCCCAGTATATTGCGAACATCATGCTACAAAAAGGGATAACAAATTTAAAATCATTATGAATGGTATCCAAGCATATGCCAAGGCATTGGTCAATAGAGAGGATGAACGCAGTGAATGTTTTTTCAGTGGTTTTTTTCGCTCAATGTGTGCTGTCACTCGTACATGTAGAATGTATCAACGGAAAAAAAGGGAAAGAGAATTGGAAAAAAACCATGCAGATGTCATAGAAATTATGGCTGTTTTCACATGAAAAGATTGAAGTTGTTCCCACTGATATGGTTAACATGAACGTTACAGTTAAGAATCACTACAATAATTGTTTCACCTGCGTCATATAATGTCAGTACATGTATATTAACAAAGGAAGAAATGTACCCAAAACACTCATCAGTACTATAAAGTTGTGGCTTGACTCTAAATCCTGAAGATATGTCCATTCATTTTTAGATTGGATTCCAAAACTCCATAACAATCAAACAAGGAGAGATATATTGCTTGGTGCACCAATTGTACACACAAATGCCTGTCACAAAGACTCACCATAATCCGTAATACACTTAAGGAATGACTTTCTGTAGAAAGTGTTTCACACAAGTGGAAATAATACTGTGTGGATTGACAAAAACTTAAAAGTTGTTTGTTCAGGGTTAAAGCTCAGTAAAGCCTTCAGAACGTGTTAAGGTGGACAATTGGAGAACATTTCCAACTTTGACGCATCAGTTACAAACACGATGTCCGTACTCTGACATATACCATGTATCTTTTCAGGTGGACACTTGACTTCTCTATGCATGTGTTTGTGACGGGTGGGGCAGGATACGCTCACCTTTACGTGTCCACCTAATATTATACCATTTGATAGTGATTCATGAACACATGTGTATGCTAATCAAGTAATTTTAGTCTTGGCACATATTTTTTTATGGTAATGGATAGGGTAATTGTATTGTCACAAGTTAATTTGTTGTCACCGCGATTCATTTCGCACACCAAGGTAAAGAAATGTTATGGTTTTGGGCGTTAGACAACAAACAAACATGTACTTGTTTATACAAATTGTGCAAGTGACGGATGATACAGATAGAGCAGAACACGTTTACACATCCACGAACACCTGGTGTCATCCCTTATTTTCAGTGATCCTTTCACATGATGTCGTCGCCATTTAGCTTTATACGTCAGGGGGGCACGGGTGGCCCAGTCGTCTAAGGCACCGCGATTAGCTGTGCAGAGTTGCGTACCTGGGGAACGCCAGAAACCTATGATTGTGAGTTCGAATCCCGGTTCGCCCGATTACGTTTCTAGGTTTGTCAGCACCATGCCTGTGCTTTCTTCCCACATTAAGATGACACGGCGCGATATAACTTGAATAATGGTAAAAGCGGCATTAAACCCAACTCACTTACTCACTCACTCACCTTATACGTCAAAGGAATCGGTTTCGGCAGATAATCAATCTTGACCATTTTCTGGCGTTTACGATTTGTACATTTAATCACACTGCATTGAATACTGGAGATTTGTGTTATATGTGTCGGAAACCGCTTGTACGACATTTTACAAGCTAAATGTTCTTGTACAGAAGTCACACGTACATAATTCTTTAACACTTCACCAAATAGTTACAAGTTTTATTTTATAACTAACTCGTTTTGTTATACCTCTGACAATAATCTTGCAATTCCATTGATTAATCCGTACAACGTGACGAAACAATACTTTTCAATGTAGACCCCGAAATCATGTGACTGACACTGAATGCGAATATTGACTTGTCACATCATGAGAATTGACCTGTCACGTGATGAATATAGACTTGTCTGCTCGAAAACAAAATATTCTGGTCCGAACATTTCACGGTTTAGGACGATTTAAAGATCGTTTAAAATTTTAAAGTGAATTTTGGTATAAAAAAGTAACGATTACTCTTGAATATGCGAAAACAAGGACTCTCGGACCCGACCCCTGCGGGGTCCAACACATCCAGTAGATGATAGGATTTTGTAAACTACAATGTATGGGGACAAATGATCTCTTTACAATATTTTTTTTGTGAAACGAGAACAGCTAAAGCTAAAATTTGAGATTGCAAAGGCTTGGGGCATTGATCTGGTTTGCTGGTGAAGCCGATGTCATTTACTCCAGTGAACCCCCGTGTCCCTTTTTCTAATTTCCGAGGCATTGTTTTTCTTCTTGTGATTCAGCAGAGTTATATTGCTAAAGTAGCCTCGGGGGCAAGATTTTTAAACCTGGCGATATAACTAGACTTATATAAAGATCACTTCATGGGTTCTTAGGCACGTAATAAAGTGTACGATTATCGCGCAAAACACCATGCAATAAAGACATCCAGTAGTTGGGGAGTGTGTTTAAAGTATTGGTTGCAATGCCAAAGCCATTCTGAGACCTATGGACGTGTTTAAGCCGACTGTAATGAGTGAGTGCTTCGTTGAAATACGACACGATAGATTTTTCTACGGTCACATTTCAATCCTGGTGATATTGTAAATAGAGAGGGGTATTTGAAAGTCTAAAGGGCATACAATTTAATTATCTCACCTTACATGTAAACTAGCTGACATATGCTGGTACGTGGCGTTTTGATAAGTGTGCCTGTACCCTACTACGGATGTGTACCCCTGTAAAAATATACCCACCGTCATGGCGACGAATATTTAACCATCTCTATAACCTCTGCAATTGAACCTCCTTACAGCGAAACGGCGTCGTTTAGTGTATGTTAACTTTTATGTACATAACCAATGATACTCCTTACAGCGACACGGCGTCGTTAAGTGTATGTTAACTTTTGTGTACATAACCAATGATAATCCTTACAGCGAAACGACGTCGTTAAGTGTATGTTAACTTTCGTGTACACAACCGGTCATACATGTACCTAGACGACATGAGTCAGAGAGACTGGCAATATGGCTACAAACAATCTCCGATTGCTTTCAAATTGTGGTAAATGATAAACATGGCTGTAAGATACATTTGTTATCGTGTTATCTCTCAACCTGTGGTCGTGTACTATAATCAGAACTTTTGATATTATCGACATACGCCTCTATGTGAGTGTTACCAGCAATAACAGCTGTAGCATGGCGGCCTGTAAATTATTGTATCTGGCCAGTGACTGAAAACTTCATCTATGATGCACATATCCATGGCACAGAACCCAACCACCGATCGAATTCGGCCACTTCCTATGACTTGCAATAGGGAGTCGGGAACCCTTTCCAACCCAACTAAAGAAATGATAATCAAATTGCAAGAGAAAAATCCGCATTAAAAAGAATTTTCACATAAAATTAAGAGACCCTATTTGCAATTATATGAAACTCGTAATTAACTATTTTATATGAACCCTAACACTTCCCACTTAACTGCGCTTTTTCAATGAACAAAAAGTAACAATTCCTAATCATAAGAAATCACTGTCAAAAGGTTATTGTACGATTCAGACTACATCATAAGCATGTGTTTATAGATCACTATAAAATTTGATACCGGATGTTTGCGAAAAGGTGATCGTATCAAGCCCGCACGGTGGCCTATCAACTAACACTATAACAGAGATGTCAAATAATTCAACTATTCTGAACCACTGAATTTCGTAAGAGTAGTACGGAAGTAATTTGATAATATCAGAATGCTATTTTCGACAGTTTCCGATCAAGGCGCGCAGACATTCATTATTACGTTGCACTGAACAAAATAGTAGTTTCATTTCCTCTCTCGGCACCTGTCTTCAATCTAATGTCCCGTGGTCCAGATCCCGGCCCCTGGTCACTGTCATGAGTACACATGCACCCATCACCGCAACAACCTGTGGAGCGTCAGACATAGGAGCGTTAACGCATGTACTTTGTCTTTACTGCTGATCGTCTTCAGCAGTCACTGAGTGCCCGTGAACTGTATCTTCTAATGTTGTGTTGGTGTCATCTGAACAATATCATCGTTTTACTATGAGTGAGGGGGATTTGTTTCGCGCCGCTTGAAACAGTAGTTATGATATTATTGTGGGAAGAAATCCCAAGGTGTCCAAATGCGAACCCACAAGGACTTATGGTGAAGACAAACCAAAGATTATGTCAATGCAAACGTTGGACTTAAAACCACAATCAGCGGATCCAGTGGCTATAGGAAGCAATATGCGCGAAATATGGCTCTTTTCGCTCTTATAGAACCAATTAACCAGATTCGAAACCTTCCGGCAGTCAATCCAAGGAACATCTATATATGATTACAAGATGCAGAGATTATCACCCGGGTGTCTTCCGAGATCAGAAGTTGAAGACATAGAAGTGAAGCCCAAAATCCTGATGATGAAGTGATTGCATAGTTGATAACAGAAACAAAGCAATTTGTTGATTACAGTTACAAATATGAAAAGCTTGACTGGGATGTTTATACTTTTATCAACGATCTTTCATTATATTTGAGCTGGGAAGACACGAGGGTGATATTCTATTTATGATACAAAATCATTCTTACAACTTTTTCAGTTTGTAAACTGTGATAACCAGTTTTACGTGTAACTAGTACAACAAATACGCTTCGGTGGCAGACAAATCAGTCATGTCATTTAGGTGTGACGTCATGGTCTGCAAAGCATTGTGAGCCAATCTCATAGCAGCGATATCTCCGAGGAGTTATATCTTAATCTCACCCAAGAGATATCTCCTATGGAAGCCAATTTTGGATGATAAATACGACCAGTTATCCCCGATTCGTTCATCCGGAACAAAAATGTTCCAGGGGATGACATAGAAAACAGTACCATCTTGATTAACAGAGCTTCCCGTAAATGTCATACTCCATGTCATTACACTGCAGTAACTATGTAGAAACTGCGAGAGAGAGAGAGTTCTGTGCTCTGACAACTAACTAAGCTGACACGGCAGTGCTCGCTGGTTCCGTGACAGAACACGCTGAATGGGTACATATATATTCAATGACTGAGAGCAGAACATATATTATCGTGTCAGAGGACAATGATGCGGCTCTGAAACATCATTGTGTTGTTGCAATAGCTAGTGCACCTTTCTTGCTCCGGAGTACCGCAACGGCTGACTGTGATGTGAAGACGATGTAGTTGCAGAGAGAAAGGTATGTTAGTGTGTGACTGTAAAGATTAAGGATATAATGCGGGGATATAATCATCATCTGGTCTGTCCGTCAGTATTTCGTTTCCGGAGCATAACTTGAAAACCGTTAAGGCTGTTTCATCCAAACTTGTACATGTATCAAACCAGGGGCTCAAACAGTGCCTTTTGCTATTGTCGGGGCCGGGGGATTTGTCTTCTTCTGATGAGTATTGTTTGCTCTTGCTTTTTACTATTGTGTTCGATGCCAGCCTGTTTTTGTAGCCTGTCTGATCGAACTGTGGTCACAGGAACTCGTCGTAGTCAGTGCTTGGTCGTTATCAAAGTTTTCTTCTTCACGTTTTCGAGTCATTCTTTGAAACCGATTTAAAATGTAAGTGAACATGATGATAAAGGAACAGATGTTTATTCAATGCATCAAAATGTAATGCATTTTTTTTCTAAAATCACAATTCTTGTATCACATTTAATACCCACAGAAACCAAAAGGCCCCAAAACTGAAACACAGTGACCATATGGACTATAATATGGAAACCATGTCTTCTGTGCTATGATGACATTTCAAATGTATCAATTGTTTTGCATTTAGGCTATTTTCATATATACATATACATTGTCTTTTTTAATAATATTTTTCCGTTAGTACTCCTATTGTTTTGGTGACACTGTGCTTCTGATTTCAGTCTATCAAGGAACTCATCCTTATCAATTCAGTATATCACTAGTTTTCAATGTTGAAATGACCATCGGCCAATCTCTGGGTCCAAACTGTTGATATTCTGTACCCAAGTAAATCACGATACAGCTGTAACTGAAATGAGCAATAGGCTGTTAGGATCACAGGCCCATCGCTCTTCAGTGGCTGGTCACATCAGATGTCGCTTCACATCACAATCAATACTGTAGAAGGCGTACTGAAGGTCTCATTAATACTGAGGTTGTTGTCCATGGTTCAATTACATATGGTAAAAGGTGTTTCCTTCCAACGTATATGATCACTGAACGTGTTTTATTCATCTCATTACAATAACAGACACAGCCATTTCCATAATCATATACGAGAGTCCATGTTACGATTCACAAGCATGTTTGTGAATCCCTATTGCATCTGTTGTCTGTCTGAATTCGGCAATTAATCAAGTTATCATCATACATCGATGGGTATAAAAAAGATGCTTTTTTTACCATTCTGATATGTCTTTGCACTTAGGGAGAGAGGTGTGTGTGTGTGTGTGGGGGGGGGGGGGGGGGGTGAGGGGGAAGGGGGGGGGGGGGGGTGAGTTATCAATAACAACCGCAAACTTTATCAATAAGATTACTTTTATCTCGAGAAAAGCAATAGTACCTCAATACACACATGGGTATATGGACAATGATTTGAAAAACCTAAATTTAAATAACAATAAACCCACATCATTATTCTCTGTGATGCCAAACATACATGGAAAGGTAAGACGTGATGCTCCAATGCTATGTCGTCATCGTACCATGGATGACGTCTTATGTTTCCATCATAACTGTACCCGCCATGTTAACAGAGTGATAGGGAGTGAAACTAAGCAGTTTTGGGGATAAATAATAATCAAACTCAATAATGTCATTTCCCCAAGATATATCCTTTCAAAATTTAGTATTAGGAAAAGAACATTCTTTTCATAAAAAAAACTCGTAAACAATGAATAATCCGAAAGATCTTTTGGATCTAATCCCATTTTACATCGTTTTCAAACCTCTCATATTGCAACACAGACACATACACACACATACAGATGTTGCAATTCAATGAAGATCCTTTGATGCCTAGATTTTGCAATATCACGCTACAAATTGTCAAAGTCACAAATGCATATGTCATCTGAGAGAATATTTAATGCGATTAATTTAATAGTTATTGGAGATATTACTACAATGGAATCATCACCGCCATTATGTCTGTTTACACCGTACGATCTCAACGAATACATAATCGTAGGAGTCTCTATCTATTTGGCCTGACAAAAACAGATGCAATATGAATTACGGGTGATTCCAGTAGGCTGACATATGCAATATTGCATATTAACGTATCTCCCACTCAGCGACGCTGAGCCAGTGAGCAGTCAGGTCCTGTTTCTGAGTTCGTTCTTGCATCTTGAATAATACATTCTTGGCATCCGTTCAAACACAATAATGTTCCATAATATTTCGTTGCTCATTTCCCACTCAGCGACACGGAGCCTGTGAGCAGTCAGGTCCTGTTGACAATTTGTGTTTCTTACAAGTATCTGAGTTCGTTCTTGCATCTTAAAAAAATACATTCTTGGCATTCGTTCAAACACAATAGTGTTCCATAATATTTCGTTGCTCATTTCCCACTCAGCGACACGGAGCCTGTGAGCAGACAGGTCCTGTTGACAATTTGTGTTTCTGACAAGTATCCGAGTTCGTTCTTGCATCTTGAATAATACATTCTTGGCATCCGTTCAAACACAATAATGTTCCATAATATTTCGTTGCGTTAAATCCAAACAAATCCAAAACCTTTCACATTTGGAATGCATGTTATCTTAAAAAAAGTAGGGATATTCGAAAATAACGGATGATTACAGAAATACATAAAGGTATCGAGTTATGTTAATGAATAGATATTAAGAAAAAGGAAGGACGAAGTGTAACAAGACAATCAACACGTTGGTGTGTACTGTGAGGGTGCAAACTACCAAGAAAGAGGACAGGATCTGTAGTCAGGAAAAGAAGGTTTGAGACGATTTGATCAGTAATGGGTCTACCCTCCCTTGCCTGTCCCAGTTCGGTTAACGTAGCGGGTGGCATTTGACGTCGGCGAACACGTCTCCGGATCATGTCCTAGACGTTATCCCACCAGTAAAAGTGAGGACTCATGACTGGCCATGGCATTCTAGAGATGTTATCCTGCTGGAAATAGTCAGTTACGAAACGTGCACGGTGGTCTTGAGCGTTCTCGCCTTTAGAGACAAAACATGGACCAGCATGGCACGCATATACGACATAACTAGTGGCGCCAGTATTAAATTTGCCACGTTGACCATCTTTGACATTCGCATGACTTTAGGGGCGGTCGGGTAGTCTAGTGGTTAAAGCGTTCGATCGTCACGCCGAAGACCCGGGTTCGATTCCCGACATGGGTACAATGTGTGAAGCCCATTTCTGGTGTCCCCCGCCGTGATATTGCTGGAATATTGCTAAAAGCGGCGTAAAGCCATACTCACTCTCTCACTCACTCGCATGACTTCCGCGCCTACCCAGAGACGCCCGTTGTGAATCTTAACTCCTCTGAAAATATTTCAAAAGACCATCGGGAATTCCCCCAGCTTCTACGCTCAAAACACCATTGGCGTTTGGTCTTTTTGTTACTCGTGATACAACATGTGGTCGCCGAACATACAGATTAGTTCTATGCTAATATGATCTCCAGTGGCCTGGCGCAACTGAACAGCGAAGCAATGGCTTTTGGGGGCTTGATTTCTTAAAGTCTGGTTTCTGATTAATTGACCCAGGACTTGGGTTGTTGACTTTCGAAGCATTTTGCTGAGCCGATCATTTCATATCTGCAGAAACCTGTTTGAAAGTCTGCAAATCACAGATTGAGATAAAGGGAACATATTAGCTACTTTTAGCTGAGGTCAACCACCCGTCTCAGAGCGATTTGACGACACTTTACTGAAGTGTCAAATTAAACTTGAAAGGACCATCTTCCCAGGAGCACGGAGTAACTGCATTGTCCACGTGCAATGTTTCGGGTGTGTTGAGGCGTTAGGTTTTGGTTCCGAAAACCCTCTAATCCCTGGAAGTATGTTTTCAAAGCTGATCTTACGTTTGACTACCGTCATAACATTTATATTTCATGAACCCAACTTTGTATAGAATATACATGGCATAGACTATAACTTAAAGCATTAACCAACAGCAATCAATCCATTTGAAAAATTATTCTTGGAAAAGAAATGATTCGACTCTAAACCATGTTGAAATTAAGCATTCATTCTACAGTAAATATACATGCACAACGTCAACGCCAGAGTATAACCAGCCTGAATAGATTCCACTGGGTGTAAAAGGCGGTCGTCGCATGGCATGGGTACTACTGCGCTGCGTCAGGCAACACACAAACACTATATTATGCAAATTGTGTGAGTGTCGGGTGCTACCGACAGAACAGGCCATGTTCACCCTTTTCGCTAACATCTGGTTGTCATCACTGATTTCTTTAATCCATTCATATAATTGTCAGCGCTACGCCCAATGGAGTCTGTTTGGGTGGATAATCAAGACTGGTTTTTCTCTGGTGTTGACGTTTTGTATCCAAAGTGGAGCACGAGTGGCCCAGTCGTCTAAAGCAGTATCGCTATGCAGAGTTGCTTGTCAAAGACCTTTGATCGTAGATTCCCCTTGATTATGTTTCTAGGTTTGGTAGCACCATACCTGCGAAGACCTGCATAACTTCGGGCTCAATCCAATAAGAAAAAAAATATTTAATTTCAGGATTTTTCTCCTTTATCCATGCGATCAGGATCATTTTAGTTTCACATATAACTACGACAAGACTTCGGGTTTTTTCAAAGCTAATCAAAACCACATCCCCAAGCAAGGTTCAATGCCGTGCTTCGAGATATTTTGTATTCACCTATACACGATGCGCATAACTAACTGGTCGTGAGCACGTTCCGTTGTTCATCACGAGGTCACCTGGTCATGACATTGAAAGTGTGCCTGTATAGACACCAGTTGCGCGAATGTGTTGTTTCTGTTATCAACGGTTCCATCACTTAATTATCAGGAATTCGTGCATCACTTCTCTGTCTTTAAATTCTCATCGATTGTGTAATGTCCCTCGTTATCTTGAAAACAGCTATCATCATACGCTTTCAACATTGCCTCGGGGCATTAAAACAACGGGCTAATCTCTTTTGAGGCGCGGACCGCAGAGAAGACAATGAATTATTTGAATTATTATCCGTCCCACGTAATACCAATATAACATTAGAAAAGGTTGTGTTCAAACCATACGGTGATCATATTAGTGTGATAAAAAAATATATAATGTCTTAGTAAAATTAACATAATTACAGACTTCAAGTAACCACGGGTAAAATAAATCCTCAGAGTTTAAACTACTTTGCTATGACCTGTAGGACTGTTTTTTCCACAGGTTGGTTTAAACCTTGCAGTATAAATTCAAATTGAAATTGATAGATATCAAGACGCTATCGGTTCACATAATTTGACAAACTGCTTGGAGATAAAAAAATAAAACAGTAATTTGTGTTTATAAAACGACAAACCCTAAAAACATTTGACCACAGGATTTATATGAATTCGTGTCCTCTCCATGTTTTGCTTCAATGGAATATTGACTTAACTCTCGGTTTACACTTTATCCTCGGCAAAGTGAACATGATAATGCTAAATGAAAATATTACGTCATTTGAGTTTATAAAACGACAAACCTTAAAAACATTTGACCTCAGGATTTATTTGAATTCGTGTCCTTTCCATGTTTTACTTCAATGGAATATGGACTAAAACTCTCGGCTTTCGCCTTATCCTCGGCAAAGTGAACATGATAAGGCTAAATGACAATATTACGTCGAAATCGGTCCTTGGAGGGTGTCTGTCAATCTCCTCAATTTGACGCTATTTTGTGATAAATCCTTACCTCTGGAACATTGTGACTTCCCAAATCTCATTCTCTCTGGTGATGCACTTCCTTCGCTGCTCTGTCTCATTACTTGATCATTTTTTCACTCAATTGCTTCCAGCTATCCCTCATGGCTGCTCACTGATATTACACAATCTGGGTCTTGTACTAGCTGTTTTACCACCGTAGCATTCTGGCCTTGATTTTTTAAGCAGTAGTTTAATGCAAGACAATGAACATATTGGCAATCCCGTTGTCATGGCTACGCAACACTTAAGTATTGTTTTCTCTTTAAACACATGTATGCGTTTTTGGATACAGGGCATTTCGAGCACTGAGGTTAATTTTTTTAAAGAATGTTAGTTAGCAGTGGATTGCTCACCTTGGGCCGATTCCTTTGGTTGTACCTTGAACGTACATTAGGATAATAATCTTAATATAACAAACGTCTTCTTATCTTCTACCGAATGTTCACGGGTGAGTTATTTTTTAACGCCGCTTTTAACAGTATTTCAATTACATCACAGCGTGTCAGCATTATAGGAAGAACGCACAAAGGGATGCACGTCTTAGACGTTTACAATGGGTTTGTTGTTGACGAACCAAGGATTACAATAAGGACGAATTTGGTATCAGACCTCATGATCTCATGATCATGAGACGCCAAAAGGATGCCACTTCGCACATCAAATTCCGGCAACTGAAGCCATCAGTGCACCTGAACGGTCGGACAAAAGGAAATATACACCATGTCGATGACTGAAAATGAAACAAACAAGAAATGGTTTATCTGGTAAATAGATTTACGGGTACCCTAGTTGCTTTGGACCTTAAAGTTGCAGTTTTTCGGGGACCCTTTTCAACCTAGTAACGGTTTGATAAAGTTTTTAATTTTGGGGTTCAATCCAAGTTTCAAGTGAATGCTTATTTTTGCCCGGCAATTTAGTTGTAAATGACCGTGCACAATGTTATTTTCCCATGATGTTGTAAATACATATATTTCCTAAGTCCTCTGTCTAAATAAAAAAAAATTCATTTTTAAATCAACTCAATCATTCCGTCGCACTCTTTTCCTTACTTCAATGGAATCAGATTACATTCAAACCTTTTCACAATAAACCAAAACGTCTTGGGATCCGTACTAAACCAAATGCTGCATCTGCCAAGATCAATATTTAGATATCATATCACGACGCTGTTCTGTTCATTCCTCCTTGGCAGCTAGTGAAACCGTCAGTTGACCTCACCCTTCCTCATACAGTTTGAAAAATCAGATAAGAACGAGTTTATATAACATTATAAAAAAACAACTATGATCTAAACATAATTCCTATCACTCCCTTTTTGCTGATGGGTCCAAGATGATGGCAGAGTATCCGGTGCGACTGTCATTGGATCCAAAATATGCTACAATCCTAGACAATAGCTCCCGTTGTTACAGCCGTGGCCATAGCTAATTAAGTCTATTTTAACAGATTTTGTTTGTAATCGAACACGAAAACAGTTTCATAAATATCTAACTTAGTGTCATGCCTACAGGCAATTGTAATGTCTATATTTTGGAACTCGTTATTGACATTGCTACTGTCAATACGATTTTACCTTTTGTTCTTTTGTTAACTACACATCCATGATTGGACTGTTGATGGCATGAGAGTTGATGCTGCAGCAAAATCAGCTCTTCACAAATCTGTCTCGCCACTGATTCCTTACAGTGATTTTAAAACATACATAAATAAAAGTGACACCAAAAACATTTCCATAATCATAAGAATGTTCTGTGAAAAGTAGAGTCCATTGTACGATTCCGACTATATCATCAGCACACTCTCAACAATCTTTTTCAAATAGTGATGATACCAGGTGTTCGTGAAAAGGTGAGCTTATCCTGCTCCACAGGTGGCACCCGTCAAAAACACATGCAAAGTCAAGTCAAGTGTTCACCTGAACAAACACGGGAACATATGGTACAAGTAAAAATAAGGAATTGGATTGGACATAATTTTGGTCACTGATTTTTCAAATTTGGAAATGTCCTCCACATGTTAGCATAGGGGCGGTCGGTTAGCCTAGTGGTTAAAGCGTTCGCTCGTCACGCCGAAGAAACGGGTTCGAGTCCCGACATTGGTACAATATGTGAAGCCCATTTCTAATGTCCCCCGCCGTGACATTGCTGGAATATCGCTAAAAGCGGCGTAAAACTGTCCCAATCATCCCAAACAAGGTGGTTCGGCTTTGGTTGCTGGTGGTCAAAAGCCTAATTCTTATTGATACTGCATGAACCGAACCTATTAGATACTAATGATCTGTTATGAATGATACTACCTTACCTATTGAATATAATAACTAATTAACTGTTTTACTGCCTAGTAACCGCTTGAATATTGACTAAAGATCTGTTATTAATGATACCACCTCACCTATTGAATATAATAACTAATTAACTGTTTTTACTCCCTAATAAGCGCTTGAAAATTGACTAATGATATGTTTTAAATGATACTACCTCACCTATTGAATATAATGACTAATTAACTGTTTGTACTCCCTAGTAACCGCTTGAATAGCGTTTATTAAACCGTGACACTTACCTTACTATTTCACTGTCTCTTGTCAGCATGTATTTAATCATGATTAACTTGTTTATTATAAATGATTAACATGGCATTATGGCTCCAATATTGCCAATGCGATTTAAATTTTTAACTCAGTCATTTACTCACTCACTCAATCACGGACAACCCAGTGTTTTGACATCTACATGTATTCTTATAATTAATCAAGGGGCACGGGTGGCCCGGTCGTCCAAGGCGACGCAATCCGTTGTGCAGAGTTGCGTCCCTTGGGCCTTCCAGAAACCTACGGGTTGGAATCCCGATTCGTCCCGATTCTGTTTGTCAGTACCATAGCCGTGCTCGTGGTGTTCACCCTTAAGTAAACGTCTGAAACTTGCATCACTATGGGCTTGCTTCCAATTTAAGGCGAGACGCTGTGATATAAAAAGCGACGTTAACCCAAACTCGCTCACTCTTATACTCATTCACTTTAGTTCGTTTTTTTGTCATTTGTAACTTTAAAGGTCACCAGCTATTAGAGTGGAATGTATACACTACCGCTATTCCCAGTTGGAAGTAAATCTTCAAAATCTACATGCTCCACATATGTCCGTATTCATACGACAAAGAAAAGGCTTGGTGGTTCCACAGAATGTAAATAAATTAATTCAAACGCAGTTCTACAGACAATTAAGTAACTACTCCTAATTGAATCTATTAGACAACGGCAATAAATTTTTCTAAAAGGTTTTAATAACTTTGAAACGAGTTTCCTCCTGTTATTTAATTAAAGGCTTAAGCTAGCTTGCTACTCGTGACAAGGATATCTAAGAGAGGTTATTTTATATGTATGAGTTGTCTCGGAATTCAATCTAATAAAAATCAGATCTAAGTTCTCGCTATCGCTAAACAAAGATCTGAGGACATACCATTGCGGGTCATGTCAGAACGACCTTTCATCCGACCAATCAAAGCGTCGCTTACAAGATCATGTAAGTGACAGTTGGAATGTGTTTTCTAATCATGCAACCTCGAAAACGTTAACACGGTGTATCCCGAACGACAGCCCGTACTACTGATTCCGCAAAATTATCGTCTATCTCTCGGTTCCGTAGGATAAACATTTGAACGGAGGAGGCGTTGCACAGTGCGTGGGAAGCACTGACATACAATCACAACTATATATTAGACATTCCGGAATGTTCGTTTGTTCAGTTTTTAAAATTTTAATCGAGAACTGTGGCAACATATTTTTCTAACGGAGTTTGAAATGGAAGTCGCCAGGTTGAAACGAGTGCCGTAAAAATCGAGAAAGCTGCTTTCTAATTGGCTGATGTCGACTTCTTCTTTCTAATTTCAGTTGTCGGTCAAAGTTCGAGAAAGGTCGTTCTGACGTGACCCGTAATGGGATGTCCTTAGATCTTTGTTCAGCGGCAGCGAGAACTTAGATCTGATTATAATAAGATTTCTCGGAATTCGAACGGATAAGGTAATAATTTCTCGTTAGCTCACCTTGTTGCTTGTTTGTTCATGAATAGATATACATGCAGGAACAGAAAATAATCGATGGGGAATCAGATTTTATGGATAGTTATTTTACATCTAAATAAAAACCAGATTAGGCAGCTTCACGGTCAACTTCTGTTTATAGTTCAGGTGGGTAATCAGTGGAAGAGAATTGGTTATTGATAATTGTTTAACGATATAAAATCATCGATAATCCTGAAGTTAAAATCTTGGCCAAATTCCCTTGTGGATTTGCCATTCCGAGCTGAAGACCGATTCCTATGGACAGAAAAAGGACAAGCAAGGAGAGGGAGCACAAATGGAGTTCATGTCCATTGTCCTTGCCTAAATGTCCCATCCCCAAATTTCACAAGATGTAATCAGTATAGAAATCAAGCAGCTTAAGAACGTAAATAAATGGCATCATGCCTCCGGTGTCTCTGGTTTGTTGTCTTCACAGTTACGTGGGGACTTCGGGAGTCCCACCGGCCCTTTTTAATCTCCGCAGCAGGCCAACATAGGTTGCCGAGGGCCTTTTATAACCTGGAATCTAAGTAGGGCTAATATACCATTAAAACAGAAATTATGTTCTAGCAACCAAATATCAACCACGTTCCACTGAACGTTTCCGTCATATATGTTTAGACCAGCAAAAAATAGTATTTGTTCTTGGGACTTCTTAGCGATTTTGTATTACCTTGTATAGGAAAAGTCATATTACCATTGGATAGAACATCATTTCTTTAACTTAAAATAGTCCTTAAATAATTTCAGCCCGACGAACAAAGTGAAACAAGAATAGGCCTTGAGTCTTTAGGGACCTCTCTCGCTTCTTTACAATTTTGGTATGGGGAAAAGTGTGTCTCTAGTTATGGTCAGTACACACCAAAATTCACCAAAAACTGACGTTGCGTAAGGAAAACGGTATCAGCTATTTCGGTCCTGGACTGGATATTGACTTTTAACTATGGATCACAGTCCTTCGTTAAAGTTATCAAATGGTATCACTTAGAATTAGTATTTTATGTAGTCCCATCGCCACAAATATTTACTTCTCTCGAAATGACCATTCGATCAATATTTCCTTCCTGTTTTTGCTCCTCCAAACCGTCTTCCAAAATGTCCAGCAGTACGACCGCTCATATGTAAACATGTCCTAAATTGTTAATCATGATTGACAACGCAACCATTTATAGCATTTATAGACAGACTGCCCATTTAGTGATTAGGTCATCACACAGCCAAAGATAAATGCAGTTTAGGCTGAATCCCTATTTGCATCAGCAACATCTATGACAGGTCGTTTGTTAAAGGCTGACTACGTCCGGCAGACTGTTTATTGGAGAATGGCATCTGAAACAGACTGTTTTTTAAAGGATGACAATGTTTGGAACAGACTGTTTGTTAACGAATGACACTATCTTAAACAGACTGTCTGTTAACGAATGGCACCATCTGTAACAGACTGTTTGTTAACGAATGCCACCATCTGTAACAGACTGTTTGTTAACGAATGACACTATCTGTAACAGACTGTTTGTTAACGAATGCCACCATCTGTAACAGACTGTTTGTTAACGAATGCCACTATCTGTAACCGACTGTTTGTTAACGAATGACACCATCTGTAACCGACTGTTTGTTAACGAATAACACTCTCTGTAACAGACTGTTTGTTAACGAATGACACTATCTTAAACAGACAGTTTGTTAACGAATGACACCATCTGTAACAGACTGTTAACGAATGACGCTATCTGCAACAGACTGTTTGTTAACGAATGGCACCATCTGTAACAGACTGTTTGTTAACGAATGCCACCATCTGTAACAGATTGTCTGTTAACGAATGCCACCATCTGTAACAGCCTGTTTGTTAACGAATGACACTATCTGTAACAGACAGTTTGTTAACGAATGACACTCTCTGTAACAGACTGTTTGTTAACGAATGACACTATCTTAAACAGACAGTTTGTTAACGAATGACACCATCTGTAACAGACTGTTTGTTAACGAATGACACTATCTGCAACAGACTGTTTGTTAACGAATGACACCATCTGCAACAGACTGTTTGTTAACGAATGACACATCTGTAACAGACTGTTTGTTAACGAATGACACCATCTTAAACAGACAGTTTGTTAACGAATGACACCATCTGTAACAGACTGTTAACGAATGACGCTATCTGCAACAGACTATTTGTTAACGAATGGCACCATCTGTAACAGACTGTTTGTTAACGAATGCCACCATCTGTAACAGACTGTCTGTTAACGAATGACACTATCTGTAACAGCCTGTTTGTTAACGAATGACACTATCTGTAACAGACAGTTTGTTATCGAATGACACTATCTCTAACAGACTGTTTGTTAACGAATGACACTATCTGCAACAGACTGTTTGTTAACGAATGCCACCATCTGTAACAGACTGTTTGTTAAAGAATGACACCATCTGTAACAGACTGTTTGTTAACGAATGACACATCTGTAACAGACTGTTTGTTGAAGAATAACACTATCTGTAACAGACTGTTTGTTAACGAATGACACCATCTGTAACAGACTGTTTGTTAACGAATGACACTTTATGTAACAGACTGTTTGTTAACGAATGACACTATATGTAACAGACTGTTTGTTAACAAATAACACTCTCTGTAACAGACTGTTTGTTAACGAATGATACGTTCTGTAACAAACTGTTTGTTAACGAATGACACTATCTGTAACAGACTGTTTGTTAACGAATGACACTATCTGCAACAGACTGTTTGTTAACGAATGGCACCATCTGTAACAGCCTGTTTGTTAACGAATGACACTATATGCAACAGACAGTTTGTTAACGAATGACACTATCTGTAACAGACTGTTTGTTAACGAATGACACTATCTGCAACAGACTGTTTGTTAACGAATGACACTATCTTAAACAGACTGTCTGTTAACGAATGGCACCATCTGTAACAGACTGTTTGTTAACGAATGACACTATCTGTAACAGACTGTTTGTTAAAGAATGACACCATCTGTAACATACTGTTTGTTAACGAATGCCACTGTCTGTTAACGAATGACACTATCTGTAACAGACTGTCTGTTAACGAATGCCACCATCTGTAACAGACTGTTTGTTAACGAATGCCACTATCTGTAACCGACTGTTTGTTAACGAATGACACCATCTGTAACCGACTGTTTGTTAACGAATAACACTCTCTGTAAGAGACTGTTTGTTAACGAATGACATTATCTTAAACAGACAGTTTGTTAACGAATGACACTATCTGTAACAGACAGTTTGTTATCGAATGACACTATCTCTAACAGACTGTTTGTTAACGAATGACACTATCTGCAACAGACTGTTTGTTAACGAATGCCACCATCTGTAACAGACTGTCTGTTAACGAATGGCACCATCTGTAACAGACTGTTTGTTAACGAATGCCACTATCTGTAACAGACTGTTTGTTAAAGAATGACACCATCTGTAACAGACTGTTTGTTAACGAATGACACATCTGTAACAGACTGTTTGTTGAAGAATAACACTATCTGTAACAGACTGTTTGTTAACAAATGACACCATCTGTAACCGACTGTTTGTTAACGAATGACACGTTCTCTAACAGACAGTTTGTTAACGAATAACACTCTCTGTAACAGACTGTTTGTTAACGAATGACACCATCTGTAACAGACTGTTTGTTAACGAATGACACTTTATGTAACAGACTGTTTGTTAACGAATGACACTATATGTAACAGACTGTTTGTTAACAAATAACACTCTCTGTAACAGACTGTTTGTTAACGAATGATACGTTCTGTAACAAACTGTTTGTTAACGAATGACACCATCTGTAACAGACTGTTTGTTAACGAATGACACTATCTGCAACAGACTGTTTGTTAACGAATGGCACCATCTGTAACAGCCTGTTTGTTAACGAATGACACTATATGCAACAGACAGTTTGTTAACGAATGACACTATCTGTAACAGACTGTTTGTTAACGAATGACACTATCTGCAACACACTGTTTGTTAACGAATGACACTATCTTAAACAGACTGTCTGTTAACGAATGGCACCATCTGTAACAGACTGTTTGTTAACGAATGACACTATCTGTAACAGACTGTTTGTTAAAGAATGACACCATCTGTAACAGACTGTTTGTTAACGAATGACACATCTGTAACAGACTGTTTACGACTGACATTATCTGCAACAGACTGTTTGTTAAAGAATGACACCATATGTAACAGACTGTTTGTTAAAGAATGACACCATCTGTAACAGACTGTTTGTTGAAGAATGACACTATCTGTAACAGACTGTTTGTTGAAGGTTGACACCATACCTTAATTACCAACTGGGGGTATTTCTGGCACACCGTCTTTGACTGCTGGCGCTTTTACGTCCTATGTTGGTACAGCTTGTCACTTCAGCGCTTGTCAAGTCACGTACGCGCAGTTCGCCTCCGGTTGTGACTCAACCAGTACCAAATTAAGTTCAATTTAATATGGACAAATGCATGTTCAGTGTCAACACTGTAAACATGGCTTGTTCTGGTGGCACTGTTTGTTCAAATGTATTTTTACTTTGAGTATTTATCTGCCTCCATGTCTATATTTAGGGAAGTTGGAGTTTAAACATTCATTTGATTCAATGTAAAGCGTTTTGTCGACAACTGCCCCATACTCCTTATGTAGATCTGTTTCTGAATTAAATACCTCTCTGAGCCAGAGGAAGCATCGTTGAAGACCATGTCAATGGTCTTCACAATAATGGGGTCGTAGGTGTAGCCTATCGGTTAAACGATCGCAGGTCACGCTGAATGAAAGGTCGTGGTTCGATTCCTAAAATGGTCAAGTGGTACCCAAAGCGGGATCTTTCACAATTTTAATATAATGAGATTCATAATCTTCAATATGTATATATTTTAACGCAGTGTATTTTGTATTGTTATTTAATATATAAGTGAGTGAGCGGGTTTGGTTTAACGCCGGTTTGAATATTATGATTATTAATGCTTTTTGAAGCTACCCTGCTATATGCAGCGTTAATTTCACTGAATAATAAGTATTTCCGATATTGTATAGCAGTAATTATTGTTACCCACTGCAAACGTGTCAATGGGATTTATAAACGTTCATGTATGTATAATTTCAAGCAATATGTCATGCATGGTTATTGAGTGAGTGAGTATCATGATCATTAATGCTTAATGGAGCTGTCTTTGTGAATCGTTAATTTAACGTAAACTTTAAAAAAACATATCAACAACTACTGTATTGCAGTATTCATAAATATACCCACTGTAAATGACACTAATACCTGTTATTTTTATTTATAGGTGTATGTATAGAGTGTTTCGATAATCTTTGGTTTAATTGTGTTTGACAATAAGGTATGTTATATCAATTAGATTAAATTAATGAAGTAAATAAAGTATAGACTACTTGACCTTATGGTATTAGCAAGTTAAAGAACAAGCATGATTACGATTACCCTGAAGTACAAATACTTGTTTGTGTGTTACTTTGTAAATAAACCAAGAACACGACGTACAAGTGGTTCCAGGAACAATATATTCCAAGGGATTAGGTCTTTTATCTCTCAATCGAGAACCGTTGGTAGCTCTCTGCGTTGATAGAATTCCCTGTACTGAAGATCTTCTAAAGTGCCAGCTCTACGTATAGTAATAACATATTAAGGTAACAAATATCATAAACTGTCGAAAACTTTTTAATATGAGCAGATACTCCTTAAAGTATATACAATATTTAGCTTTATATGTTAATATCTCCCTGGAGCAGGAATGGACGCTAAACGCATCCTATACATCAGACATCAGCGGAAATAATGCGCTTCCAACATGTTCCCCTACGGCCAGTATTTTATCCATATAGAATTTTTTCAGCGTATTATAAGAAACTAACGTCTTACATTAGTTTTTGCTTTATTACGAATCAGCTGACCAATAAAAAAAATTCTAAAAAAATAATGAAAATTCAGAAGAAAAAACATCAGAATCATGGTTTTTTTTATATTTTACGACTAGGGTAGAGATCACATTGACAAAAAAAAATACAACGAAGGCTTGCTTTCAGATTAATACTACTTAAAAGGACTCAAAGTAGGCCAAGATTTGTATTTTTTACTCCTACCGATCCAAATCGAAGTCGGACCATCAATCCAGTAAAACATCATGAACGTTGTCAAATGTGTACATAAATGTATAGCTAGTAATACAGTACATTTTAATTATTTTAGACCTACCGCCCAAATGATGCTTCTCTATCAAATCCATTACCCAAAAATTGAAAAATCTGGCCTAATGTAGAATCTCTTCTCAGGAAATGGAATTCCGAAAACATCCTCTGAAGGAAACCGTCGTGAAGGTCGTGACTGTCGTGACTGTCAACTGTTGTGTCCATATTCTATCAGAACTAATGCCCATATTGGTCTTTTTCAGACTGTTGGTGACATCGATGTACTTTCAAAAGACGGGGTCGGCCATCAAGTTACCACGACACTTAACTACTCAAGCCTGGAGCTTACATTCCCATTATGTTCCCGAGCATGTTGCAGTGACAGATGAAGTGTGATTACACTTCGGAAGAAAATCAGTTTGTTCCAGTGTATGGAGTAAAGATGAAATTATCCTCAAGTAACTACTAAATTAGTCGGGTATTATAACATCGAAGTCCAGTGCTGCTGTACCTAGCATACCAACAATGAATGTGTCAGCTCCATCAGATATGCTTGCGGAGGAATTTGTTAACTCTTCTCAGTGGAACGCCGGAAGCGAGGCAAATCACACCCTAGCGGAGATATATCCGCTTAACGGAACGTGCGAGGATGTGTTTGCAGATTACCTCGTCATTAGAGGAGGTGTCGGCACGACCCTAGCTGTGTTTGGTATAATTGGAAACACGTTGTCAATTATTGTGCTATCCCATCGGAATATGCGTAGTCCTACGTCCTACTTTCTGATGTGTCTGGCCGGGTTTGATAACATTATTTTGATGACCTTGATTCTGGAAGTAGTCACGCTGTATGCAGACCTCTACATCAAACTGGCTTTCATGCCCTTTTTGGTTAGTCTTCAGAAAATAGGTCAGACTGGTACGGTTTCCATGACGCTCACCATAGCAACGGAGAGATATGTCGGAATAACGAGACCGTTTTCCGGCATGACGTTCGGTGACAGTAACGTGCCAATTTACGTCATCGTGGGAGTCGTCTGTGTCTCCCTAATCTACAACATCCCATACTACATCTCTTTCAAATTTGAAACATACTACGAACCGGCTATTGGTGGGACATGGATCCAACCCAGCTTCACAAAGCTATGGAACAGCCCGTTTTTAAAGATTTACAAATTCCATGTCCAACTTATCTGCATGTATATTTTACCTTGGATAGCCATGCTTGTTTTAAACCTTCTCATCATCCGGGCAATCTGGAGTCGTAGACGTTCCAGTAGCCTGTCCAGATGGTACCGGTCAAATAAGATGGACAAACGTATGACTCTCGCAGTCCTTGCTGTTACGACATTGTTTTTCATTGCATACCCATTTATGGCAATTTTGGACGATGTTATAATTCCCAAAGAACTACTGGTATCACAGTGTCATCGAAGTAGAAGCGTGTTCTTTTTCAGTCGAGACTTGTTGATCATGTTAAATTCCGCAACTAATTTCTTGTTTTATTGTATGCTGGGAAAGAAATTCCGACAGGTGTGTCTCGTAAGATTCTGTCCCCAAAGAGCGCGGCGTATCTCGCAAGGGTTGTCGTCGAGGCTGAACATGCTGTCAACCCGGTTTTCAACATCAATGACGGCTCACAAATCTCCATCTCCCACAAGTGTTTAGATGTCGTGGAGTTTCAATCTAGCATCAGGTCTAGACTAACTTTTTGTCTCTGACATGAACATATTTTATAGATTAATGCAGTTTTTAAATAGTGAAATATAATGGAAAGGAGCCCAGGGACAATCTCCATTTTCAGACACTGCAGTACTATAGACTTGCCAAATGAAGTGGGCGTACATGAACACTTTTTTATATATCAACCTCTGCCTTGTCTCCTTACTTTACTGTTTTCTTATTTTTTGTTCAAGTACTGTGCAACAGTAAAGCCCCTGTAGTCCGACCCCCGATGGTCCATGATTTATCCATGTAAGAATTATAGATTTTCTGATATGAATATTTAGTGAGTCAGTTAAATTTTACGCCGCTTTTAGCAATATTCCAGCAAGACGGGGTACACCACAAATTGACTTCATTCACTAAACCCAAGGGGGAAATCGAATCTAGGCCTTCGAGCATACTAGCACTGAAACCAAAAGCAATGACAAAATGATTAGCCATTAGGCTCACAATGAAACCCATTTTGAACTTGGTCGTTCAACTATCTCAAGCACACCTCGAACAACGGTTCGCCTATCGGGTGAGGAGACAAGGGATTTAACGTTTAACGTCGCGTTCGAGATTGTTGTACTTATACAGACGTGTGTGTGTGTGTGTGTGTGTGTGTGTGTGTGTGTGTGTGTGTGTGTGTGTCGACTTTTTAGTGCTAACCCACTGAGATACAATGCCCCAGTTGAACTTAAAATACAGTATTGAGATACTGACTCCGAGCCGACCAGTCCTTGTTTTAGCCCCTTAATCCTGAGCGCCAGGCAGGGTCACAACAAGTTTCATATTTTGACGTCTTTTGGTATGACGCAACTAGGGATCAATGCACCGACCTTCTGCTCCCCGGGCAGGCGCTCTATCCACTTGACCGCGGAGGCGGTCAAGTCATCTATTTCCGTACACAGCTGTTACCGATGCCCAGATTTAATCAGTTTACGTTTGACACTGAATTATTACCGTGAATTGATACCTTTTACCTGTCAACCAATTCAATCTCAAACCAACACTTTCTCGTTTTGGAAGGTCCGTAAAATCGTTGATTGAAATGACTTTTGACAAGAACGACGGCTTCCGTTTTTTAAAAAAAACAATTCTGATAAAAAATACTGATATTGTCCATACTGGACAACAATTTCTGGGAATTCTGTATAGTTTAATTTGAAATGACATTAAAACGCGTAATCGCTCTAAAAACATCGATACTATTCGACGACAACATAATTATGAAAGCAATCGGTCACAATAAGACTCCTCACCAAACTTGAGAAATATATCGCTGATGATCTTCTCTGCAATGAATCATACATGCCGTCGACCTGTGAGCTATCGCTTTATGGATATATTTCTCATAACGGTACAATTGGTAAGGAATGTGTCTGAGAGATGCCAAATTAATAGTTTTTCAGGTGTGATGAGTGATAATCGGGATGAATTTGGTTCTGCTAATGATGTATTATGGTGGTACGAGCTATTGCTTCTGTCACTGTGCAAAATATGCCTTACACTCATCCCGCCCACTGATGTCGCTGCTGTCATTGTAGCTACGAGTGAGGACATAGAAGATTATGTTGCCGAAGATTTCTTGCTTTGTGTCTCTCCCCAGAACAGCTTCACAGTCGCGATAATTGGCTTCCGTTGTTATTTTAAGACTATACTGTATTATACTTATATTGTTATACTCTTATTGTATACTTCTTGTAAGTAATTATTCAGTTTATTTGTAATGACAGGTTATCATATATCCATTTTAGCCACATTACCGTTATTAGATCGAGACAGCTGAGACTAATTTTTTTTATTTCTTTAACACAGCAATATTCCAGCTATATCGCGGTGTTATGACCAATCGATAGTGGACTAGACAGTCCAGTGATTGACATCATGAGCATCGAATCGCGCAATTCGGATACGATGACATGCATAAACCAAGTCAGCGAGTCTGACCACCCGATCACATTAGTAACCTTTTACAAGCATAGTCACTTCTTTTTAAAAGCATGGGTTGCTGAAAAACATGTCTAACCCGGATCTTCATGTGCGTTATTCAGGACTGATTCTTGTCAAATGTGTGGTCTGTAAACGTGATAAGGTCCCCTGCCTTCCAGAAAAACTAGTACATTAATGTAAGAAGTTCTGACACTGTAATCGATTGTTCTGTCTGATTCGGCAAATGGAGGAAGCACATGAGTGATTGATATACGATATTAACTCAATCAATCATGGCAACGTGCCTGACCACCCGATTAATTAAAATCGCCTCCTAAGACAAGCATATCTAATAGGTTGCTGGGGACTATCTATCCCGGAATCCAAGGTGAATATTAGTCTAGGAAAATATACTACAAAATCCTATATACTGCTTATAAGGAATGGGCCACTAAACAAACACAGCCACGTGTATTAGTTGAGACGTTTAACATCCGCTTGACAATATTTCAGTTGTGAGTATTGTTTTGTGCCGCTTTTAACAAAATTCCAGCAGTCTCACGGCGGGGAACACCAGACGACCACAAGGCTACCTCCACCCCCCTCATGTCCGTTGTATCGAGGAATGTCAGCTTAATGTCGGAACACTTTAAAGAACCCTACTAACACACCAAGGATGGCAATCGGTGTCAATCTTGGATCACAACCAACGATAGGCTGATCTTGGCACGGCAAAGGGACGCAACTCTGCAACATATTTTAAAACACAATTGGCCATCCGTGTAACCACACTCAAGAATGGCGAGCATCAACTGTATTGAGAGAGGCGCCATATAGCTGTGTGGGATTGACAGACGAAATTGCTTCTGACTGACCTCTCGTAGCTACAGTACGACAAATGTGGTGAAGTGGCCCCGGCCCTGGCACAGCACGAGTCTCTGATTGCAGTAGGCAGAGATAGACGAGGGGATATTTGACGTTTATCAATTTAATTTCTTTCATTCGTGAAAGATGAGATTTTGAAAGTTCCCCGAAAGTTTTCGGATTGTTGGATTGAACGACATATTTTACTTCCGCTTCAAATACTTGCGGCATTTTCCTACAATTACTAACGGATGTGGAATGGTCATATTATTTTCCTTTGAGAATACATACTGCCGGGCAAAAGAAAGTATACACATGCAACATGGATTTGAACAAACAATTACAAACTTTATTAAAACGTTAGGCTGAAAACAATCGCCAAAACGCTGCACCCTGCAAACTTAAGGTCCAAAACACAACTATGTTTGTTTCAATTTTAGCCAGTTCAGCGATAATTGTCTGTGGGTATTCCGGGTTAGAATTACTCCCCAGCTACATAAAAAGTGTAGACGGAACGTGAAAATGGGAATCGCCAGTGGAGTCCTCCTTTAACTTGAGTTGTATTTGACTAATACGGTCAGCTCCGGATATACCGAACTCCAAGGATGCCCTAACGTGATGATAAGTTTGTTATATCCGAAATTAGTTACTAACATTAATAACATTAGGGTGAATCGGGTTCGTTATATCAAGGATATTTTTCTTGTCAATAATAATGCTTATCTTATCGACTGACCTGAAAAATAGATACTTAAAGTTCTATGCTTGCCGTAGCCAGAACCGTTTGCATTTCCTTTGATAAGAAAAATAAAACTTTCATTTTATAATGTACTTTTGTTAACCTATCTTCATTATCTTACTCTCAAAACCCATGTGTCAGGTCTAGGAAGCTTAACTCAAATCACTCTAGAGCAACTTCGGCCTAGGCTGAGATCACCCAAGAGCAACTTGGGCCTAGGCTTAGATCACTCTAGAGTGACGGGCCTAGGCTGGGATCACTCAAGAACAACTTGGGCCTAGGCTGAGATTACTCTAGGGTGACTTGGGCCTAGGCTGAGATCACTCTAGAGCAACTTGGGCTTTGGCTGAGATTACTCAAGAGTAACTTGGGCCTTGGCTGGGATCACCCAGAGCAACTTGGGCCTTGGCTGAAATTACTCTAGAGTGACTTGGGCCTAGGCTTAGATCACTCTAGAGCAACTTGGGCCAAGGCTGAAATTACTCAAGAGCAACTTGGGCCTAGGCTGAGATTACTCAAGAGCAACTTGGGCCTAGGCTGAGATTACTCAAGAGCAACTTGGGCCTAGGCTGAGATTACTCAAGAGCACCTTCGGCCTAGGCTGAGATCACTTAAGAACAACTTGGGCCTAGGCTGAGATTACTCTAGGGTGACTTGAGCCTAGGCTGAGATCACTCTAGAGCAACTTGGGCCTAGGCTGAGACTACTCAAGAGTCACTTGGGCCTTGGCTGAGATTACTCTAGAGTGACTGGGGCCTAGGCTGAGATCACCCAGAGTAACTTGGGCCTAGGCTGAGATAACTCTAGAGTGACTTGGGCCTAGGCTGAGATCACCCAGAGTAACTTGGGCCTAGGCTGAGATAACTCTAGAGTGACTTGGGCCTAGGCTGAGATCACCCAGAGTAACTTGGGCCTAGGCTGAGATCACCCAGAGTAACTTGGTCCTAGGCTGAGATAACTCTAGAGTGACTTGGGCCTAGGCTGAGATCACCCAGAGTAACTTGGGCCTAGGCTGAGATTACTCAAGAGCAACTTGGGCCTAGGCTGAGATCACTCAAGAGTAACTTGGGCCTAGGCTGAGATTACTCTAGAGTGACTGGGGCCTAGGCTGAGATCATTCTAGAGTGACTGGGGCCTAGGCTGAGATTACTCAAGAGCACCGTCGGCCTAGGCTGATATTACTCAAGAGTAATTTGGGCCTGGGCTGAGATTACTCAAAAGCAACTTGGGCCTAGGCTGAGATTACTCAAGAGCAACTTGGGCCTAGGCTGAGATTACTCAAGAGCAACTTGGGCCTAGGCTGAGATTACTCAAGAGCAACTTGGGCCTAGGCTGAGATTACTCAAGAGCACCTTCGGCCTAGGCTGAGATCACTCTAGAGTGACTGGGGCCTAGGCTGAGATTACTCAAGAGCACCGTCGGCCTAGGCTGAGATCACTCTAGAGTGACTGGGGCCTAGGCTGAGATTACTCAAGAGCACCTTCGGCCTAGGCTGATATCACTCTAGAATGATTAGGGCCTATGCTGAGATTACTCAAGAGCACCTTTGGCTTTGATTGAGATCACTCTAGAGCAACTTGGACCAACTTGTTGATTGTATTAATTGATGTAATTATTATTTCATTACAAAGAGCATTGTGTCTTCAGACGTATTTCGCTGTGCTATATATGAAAAACTTTCGCTTTCTCAGACATATAGATCCTGAACCCTAAACAGGCAGTCAGGACTTCGAGGACCCGTAACACGACGTATTCATTTGTCCACTCTTTACAAACTGACAAAAACACGAATAGGTTTACATTGACAATGAGTTATTTTTCTTCACATTAAGGCTTCAAAAGTATTTTGTTACTGAAATATATTTACGTGTTTCTATAGCTGTGGGAATTTTGCAAATTATGCCGTCTCATAAGGAAGAGTTCACATCCGTTACGAGAAGATTTGGGCAAGGTCCAACAGTGTTTATTCACAAAACTGAGAGGACGGAAGGTCGGGTTCGATCCCCGGCTTCGTCATATCAAAAGACGTAAAAATATGTTACTTGTTGTTACCCTGACTCGCCCTCGGCATTAAGGGGCTAAAACAAGGACTTGTCGGTATACTGTGTCTGAGTGGGATAGTCATGTTCAACTGCAGCATGGCATCTATAGCTAGCACTATAGAATCGGCATTAGTCCGGACTAGTACAAGCAGCCACGTAAAAAGCACGCACGCACGTACGCACGCACGCACACACACACACGCACACAAACACAAACACGCACACAAACACACGCACACACACATAGACATGTACGTCGATAAACAAGTGCAATAATCTTGGATGGGACGCTAAACCTACTTTCACCTCACCTCACACAAAATTCATAAATTCCGTGTTCTTTTAATATCCCCATATATCTTCCCGTCTCGATAAAGAGTTCGCGCGAGCTGCATCTGAACCTATAAGTGCTATTCGAAATGTTTTTAGTGTTATGATAAATAAATAAATAAATATTGCTTTCTAAAGAATTTGTTTGTTTGTTGTTTAACGCCGCCCTCAGCAATATTCCATCTGTATGACAGCAGTCTGTAAATAATCGAGTCTGGATCAGACAATTCAGTGATTCATATCATGAGCATCGGCCTCCCAATTGGGATACGATGACATGCATCAACAAAGTCAGCGAGACTGACCACCCGAGGGGCGGTCGGGTAGCCTTGTGGTTAAAGCGTTCGCTCGTCACGCCGAAGACCCTGGTTCGATTCCCGACATGGGTACAATGTGTGAAGCCCATTTCTGGTGTCCCCCGTCGTGATATTGCTGGAATATTGCTAAAAGCGGCGTAAAACCTCTTACGACAAGCATAGTGGTGTTTTACGGCAAGCACAGGTTAGTTCCAGTATTGTGTAAACTATTGTCTTTTGGCACACGGAGACTTACTTGCACGTGCCTGTCGTGAACAACTATTCATTGCTTGCCCACGTGTAAGGTAACACGCACACAAGCTTAATTATACCTGCAGTCATAGCTAGGTTCCCGTGGGGCTTCATCATCTAATGGGGCGGTCGGGTAGCCTGGTGGTTAAAGCGTTCGCTCGTCACGCCGAAGACCCGGGTTCCAATCCCGGTTAGCAAGCCTGACCACCCGATCCCGTCAGTCGCCCCTTTTCGGCAAGCATGGGTTGCTGAAGACCTATTCTATTCCGGATCTCCACGGATCTGTTTTTAATAGAGGGAATAACTAGCTTCTTGGATAATGGATAGATAACAATGCCAATTTTCAATGTACATATTTTCAAGGTCTGAGTTAATGAAATGATCTAGTGTATCTGTGTCCTGTTCTGTCCATACGCTGGTATTAACAGAGCCTTAAGAATAAAGCTGATGTTGAACACATGATGCCCAGTTAGTCTTTGTCCCTGTTGATCATGTCGGAGCATGTTATAACATTTCTTCACAATGTAAGTTGCTGAAGATCCTCTTCAGTTGACGACAAACTATAGTGTTTTCATGTGCGCACACCTTTGGTGAAACGGAACTCAGCAGAAGATCGAAACTACATACAGAAGAATTCAACAAAACATAAGTGTGTTGATTTTAGACTTGTATGTATATAATATCTTTGATTTGGTTAGTTGTTTAACGCCGCACTCAGCAATATTCCAACTATATGACAGTGGTCTGTAAATCATCGAGTCTGGACCAGACAATCCAGGGATTGACATCATGAGCATCGATCCACGTAACTGGGATACGATGACATGCATCAAACAAGTCAGCGAGCCTGACCACCCGATCCCGTTAGTCGCCTCTTACGACAAGCATAGTCGCCTTTTACGGCAAGCATGGGTTGCTGAAGACCTATTCTACCCCGGATCTTCACGGATCGTATGTAATATGTAAGGAACATACAGTGTTCCATTATAATTACCTCTGATTTCTAGTATTATGAAATCCAACTGAAATAATATATTCTCGAAAAGAAGTTCAAGGAGAAATACAGTTTGTATTTGATATGGGTAAACTTCATTGTATGGATGTATTGTATTCTTTTAATGCGTCGAAGCTTGACATGAACCTGATATGACTTTTACGATTAGAAAAAACGTGTGGATTTTTAACTGAACTATTTGACAGATCTGACACTTTTTAGGATAAAATTACACATCCTTTCAAATTTGTATCGAACGATTGATGTCACGTGTTAATTCAAATGTAATATATACAGAACTGATCATGTCACGCACATGTCAACTTCCAAACATGAGGAACATGGCACCGAGAACAATGTGGAGTCGGACAACTTGGTACTTGGGATGCAAGCGTGACATTTCGAAAGCGAGGTCGGCATATTTGCCATGTTTTTCCTGAATCTTGTACTCTGCCCGAAGTTTGTCCTCAATCATCTTCCCCAGGCAAGGGAGTAAACTGACTGTAAAAGTCCAGTTTTCACCCTTGCCGAACTAGGCTGGTATTATGGAGTTACATTTTGGCTGGACTAACGAGTCTTTGCATAGTCCAATCAAAATCGCGCACCGAAATCGAAATCCGGTTCGTAAAGTGTCATGCAGATTTCGTTCGACCGCAGCATTTGCAAAACATGTGCACCGCTAACTCGTTGTCAACAGATATTTTCTAAATCTTTTCATGTTTTTAATCAAGGTGCTCACATGATTTGATGCACTTCGAGATGTAAGACTCGTTTTATCACAAATTGAATATAGATATTGATTATCGATCAGATCGTCTTGACTGGGCGCCACCGTTTAGTTTGAAGCAAATGCAAGTGATACGAGAGGTTGAATCTGATTGGTCATTAGGGGAGGCATAGAAAGGACATAACTCATAATAGCAACTGGCGGCGCTACGATCGAGCCCAGGAATTCCAGCCTAGTTCGGCAAGGGTGGAAACTGGACTTTTAAAGTCAGTTAACTCTCTTGCCTCGGGAAGATGGTCCTTGATATGGGCATTCTAGTGTTTGTCCCTAATCTGCATCCCTAAGTACGTGTAGGCCTGACCTTCAACGGAATGGTCAATAATTATTATTATTATGTACAGATTAAAATTAATAAAGAAATGCAGCAAAGAGGGTTTGGGTGATCCTGGCACAGTCAGGCTGGTTAGGCTCATCATCAGCTAAGAGCCCTTGTCACTTCTACACGCAGCCCAGACAGCGAATGGGACTTCTCCCAGGAAGCGCCGCCTAGTCAAACCCACCCAGAACTTTTCGGAGAATGCGAAGAATCCCCAACACTGAAGCTTTCTGTATTACCCAGATTGTCAGAAGGGCTGTATTCCTGGTAGCAAACTCGGGGACTCTCCCAAAGTCAGTCAACAGATTGGGAGGTACCAAAACTAAGGCACCGAGAAAACAATGTGGAGTCGGGCAACTTGGTACTTGGGATTCAAAGGGTGACGTTTTAAAAGCGTGGTCTGCATATTTGCCATGTTTTCATTAGCGTCCAAAGGGGACAGAAAATTCAATAATATAAATCATTTCATTGAATTTATCAAAAAGGACAAGATCAGGTTTGTTGGCCTGGGTTTTTCTAATTAATATTATATTTGCCTTATCTTGTCAAATAATCCAGGTCAAGTCCGGCTCCACGACTTGGCTGATTGCTTGTCATCGACCAATGGGACGATATTTTTTTCAGTCATTTTTTTGCCTGGCCCAGACTCGATTATCTAAAGGCAGACGTTACAGCTGTGAATTTGGTGACTCCGGTGTAAAAAAAAGTGAATTTACCTTTCGGGTGTGTTAGTTCGGCATAAACAAAATGCATAGTACTACCAAGTCAAAGTTTCACGGTACGTTTTACAGTTAAAACAATAAAATTCTAATAATCTAGGTTTAGTTTATCCTTTAAATGTGTCACACACAAACAGAAAAAAAGTTGAAGATCCTTAGCAATCGCCACGAGAGGCGTATTGTGATTGCACCAAGACACTTCATATTACCAATAACTAGTATTTGACATTACTGGCGTGTATAACACTCACCTTTAGAGATAACATGTGACATATCGGTGCTCCTATTGTGGAACAGCCAACACTAGCCTCAGTTTTTGACTTTGTCAACACAGTCAGCCTAAATAATATCATCCAGTATCAGTCTTTGTGCAAATGTCGTCAGTAGAGTCATAAGAAGGGAGATAACTGCAGTCAGGCCTGGGATAGTTAGGTTAATTAAAATATGGTGTGCATTGCGCGACATTGCAGAGTTTTTTATGGTGAGGTGAGTATTATTGCATACAAAATTAACGAGAGTTTTACCTCGTATGAATAATATCGACACTTGTGTCAGCTTAGGTTAAAACATAATGGATTGGATCAGGTGAGGTGAGGTGAAATGGGGTTTAACGTCGCGTCCAAGATTATTGCACTTATATAGCGACGTGCATGTACGTGTGTGTGTTTGTGTGGCTGCTTGTACTAGTCCGGACTGATGCCGATTTATAGTGCGAGCACACTGATAAACGCAGTTTAACATGAATACCCCACTCAGACACAGTATATTGACTCCGAGCCGACCAGTCCTTGTTTTAGCCCCTTAATGCCGAGCGCCAGAGAGGGTAACAACAAGTACCATCTTTAAACGTCTTTGGTATGAAGCGGCTGGGGATCGAACCCCGACCTTCCGCTATCCGGGCGGACGCTCTACCACTAGACCACGGAGGCGGTCGGATTCGATCAGGAAATTAGTTTTAAAACGTTTCCTGAACGGCGGTGTTATTTCACCGTGTCTGTAGGATTTAGTAAGAAACGTAGAGAAATACATTATATTCTGATTTTTACGATCAGCATGAAAAATTAATAATCGGTATTCATGCAATTGCTTTATGACGGCGGCCTGTACAATTATAAAAACTTGACAAAACAAACTAGTGATTGAGAATGTGAGCGCGATTAATGCCGGAGAGATATGAATGCATAATATCCAAGTCACACTCTAACCATCCGATCCTCCTTTTATATAATGTCTTAATACAAGATTGAGATAACGTGATGCCGAGTAAAACTATGTCCCCCACGTCGTGCTTCGATCATACCAAAAGACGTTAAAAGATGGTACTTGTTGTTACCCTGCCTTGCATTAGTACGGACTATTACAAACAGACACACACACACGTGCATGCACGTAGCTATATAAGTGCAATAATCTTGAACGCGAACGTAAACCCCATTTCACCTCGCCTAATATGCTGGTCGTAAGAGGCAACTGAATGGACCGGGTGGTCAGGTTTGGGGACTTACATGATAACGTGTCCTCATACCCCGACGGCGAGTCGTTGTTCACAATATCAATCATTGGATTGTCTGGTCCAGATTATTTACATACCGCTGAACAATCAAAGACAGAAACAGGTAGAACATGTTGGGCCGCTAATGTTAAATGCCTGTTGTATTTATAAAGTTTCGGTGAGGTTTGGCTGCAACAAGGTGTTGGGTCTATTTTTTAGCAGCGATGTATCGATTTTTGAAATCTTAGAAAATTTCAAAAAATAGAACTGTACTGTTCAATTCGAGAATCGTTTAGTTTTGGAGCTTGTGTTAAACACGTTGATGTATTTATATTTAGAAATGATCTTATACGTTTCTGTTGCTCTAGCCATTCTCTTATGATGCAAAGTGGAATATGATATACCAAGGATTAAACGGTTATGCCCACTTTGTGTAGTACCACAAATAGAAACTGAATACCACTTTTGTTTAGAATGCCCCTTTAATTCTGACCTTATTCCGTTATAATATTGCGAATTCCCTAGCCATGAGAAATTCGGACAGTTACTATGTTGTAACTCCCCTTTACAAAAATGTCTTGCAAAGTATATATTCTTAGTTAATAAAAAGAGAGAGAGATACTTATTTTAATTATATTAATTATTCGTGACAATATATCAAATTTTGTGTGCTCTGAACTGTATTTAATATACTTTATAACATAGTTATGATTGTGGTTGTCACCATGTGGGGGCGGTTCGATTCCCGACATGGGTACAATGTGTGAAGCCCATTTTTGGTGTCCCCCGCCGTGATATTGCTGGAATATTGTTAAAAGCGACGTAAACCCTCACTCACTCACTCACTCACTCACTCACTCACTCACTGTCACAATGTGGTATTATATTAGATTGCAACTTCATCTCTGCGTGTCTGTAAGAAAAATGTGTTGCAAGCTTTGAATCTGTATCAATGGGCCGGTGGCCCCTTTACGCTAATAAACAACATCTCAATCACAAACAAACAAAATAAACTGTGGATCTATTTTACAATACATACCCACAGGGATCGTCGTAAAATACATGTGAGATTGTTTGTGTGGTATTTATTTAGGGTTTAGGCGTTTTATCGATTGTTTAACCCAGGTAAGGTCGGTCGTCAACACGTGTACTATTTTATGCACAGGTGTATTGGCTATTTCCGTCATGTCGATTCGATAAGCTCACAGTCACTTCTCCGAGGGAAGTCGCTACATCGATATGTTTCATGACTTTCAGGAGAGTCCATATTGATTTGGCAAGAGATGTGAAATCTGTCGACGGAGTACTTCCCTAGAGTGTTGACCCAGCTCTCTCACACACCTGAAGTCACAGGTATGCAGTCGGCAGCAGGACGACACTTGCTTACCTGGAATGTGTTGTCATGTGGATGGGTGCTGTTGTTTGTTTGATTGTTGTTTAACGCCGCACTCAGCAATATTCCAGATTATATGACGGCAGTCTGTAAATAATCGAGTCTGGACCACACAATCCAGTGATTAATATCATGAGCATCAATCCACACAATTGGGATCGATGACATGTATCCACCAAGTCAGCGAACCTGACCACCCGATCCCTTTAGTCGCCTCTTACGACAAGCATAGTCGCCTTTTACGGCAAGCTTGGGTGTAGTTGGGCGTGGTCCTCAAACATGGCCTTCAGACTGACAGATGCATACTCACAGGCAAAGGAAAAGCTAAAACCATACATGTTGGTTAATATATGAAGAATTACTCATATTCAAGAGACATGAGATAGGTTCGATGCACAAAAGAACATACCGGTATGTTGCATAAACCGACGCTCATGAACGCATCACATGTGACGTCATAGATCCATGACTCGAGATGCACTATTTGTCCCGTGTAAAGTTTGGATATCACCTGCAGCATATCGCGATAAGAATAAAGACTCTGGTAACACTACTGCTTGTTAGTTTTGTCAATAAGTGGTTCACATTGGAACATCTTTTCTCAACGTACTTACCTCTCTATATGTTTCTATGTTTCGCGTTTCCTTTGACGGTGAGTATAGAACGGACAGTCGGACAGACAGATATAAGAACAATCAGATACAGATATCTATACAGACAGACAGATAGATACAGATATATAAGATAGCTACTCGATAAATCGCATAGAACAATGAAGGACGAAGTGTGGTTTATTTCACTATAAAACATTGTTCTACCATGACGTCTTTTCTGGAGATTCGAACAAACCGTTGGACGACGTTATTTTTTAGAATGGAGTGTCTGGTGAGTTGTTTGTTGTTTGACAGCTATATAACAGCGGTCTGTAAATAATCGAGTCTGGATCAGACAATCCAGTGACCGACATCATGAGCACCAAGTCAGCGAGCCTGACCACCCGATCGCGTTAGTCGCCTCTTACGACAAGCATAGTCGCCTTTTACGGCAAGTATGGGTTGCTGAAGATCTATTCTATCCCGGATCTTCACGGGTCGACAAACATCTATATATGCAGACAGATACTGATATATAGGCATATCGATACACAAAAAATCGGAAAAATGAAAGGCAATCGTATAGACAGATACACAGTCGGACAATCAAATAAATACCGTCGGACAAACTGACAGACAGATAGAAATACAGACAGACTATCGAACACACAAATAGATATTCAGACAGACAGATATAAAAAAATAGCAATAATAATAAGGTGCATAGATTATTGTCATGTTGATATACGGAACGCGTAGGTGAATGGATAGATAAACATATAGACAGGTAGATTTATTAGACACATGTAGATATATCTGCTGTTATCCATTAAGGTATTCCAACACGTCAGTCGAGGGCCGATTAGTTTACTGTACAATACACTGACTCCCGCTTAACCAGTCAAACAAACTGCCGTCATGGAGCCTCAGAGTGAGCGATCATGCCATTATATTTAATAGACAGCGTGTGACAAACGCCCTCCCGGTGTCATAGGAAACATACGCGATCGAATTTCACCTGTCACGTGTTTTAATCACAGCCGCGTTAGTCACAGTGGATCACACATCTGTGATTCTTACGTCAAGCTCATGCGTGCTTATGGTTAGAAAATTGGGATAATAGCTTCAACCGAATGGAATATTCGAGGCAATATAAATGCTAGGTGGTCGGACCGAGAATTGTGTTGATTGCCGTGAAGGTGAAACTGCCACGGTATATGTATCGCAGTGACTTGTACAGGGCGTTGCGAGGCTCCGCGGCAACATGTGAATCTGTGCTTGAAGAGTTGGGAGTTGGATGGACGTTTTCTGACGTCACACACGTTGATGGGAGACGTATCAGGTACGAAATATATATTTATTTCACATAAGCAAGGTATTAGACTACTAATGTAAAGGTGGCCAAGACGTCCAAGGCGCCAAGGAGTTGCGTCCCTGGGGCACACCAGAAACCTATGATCGTGGGTTCGAATCCCGGTTCGCCCCGATTATGTTTGTCAGCACCATACCCGTGCTCGTGGGTTTCACCGAAGTGGTAAACGTCTGAGACCTGCATCACCTTTCCTCCCACATTAAGCTGACACGCCGCGATATAACTGGAATACTGTTAAAAGCGGCGTCAAACGCAACTCTCTCACTTACTCACTAATGTGAGTGAGTTTGGTTTTACGACGCTTTTAGCAATATTCCAGCAATATCACGGCGGGGGACACCAGAAATGGGCTTCACACATTGTACCCATGTCGGGAATCGAACACGGGTCTTCGGCGTGACGAGCGAACGCTTTAACCACTTGGCTACCCGACCGCCCCCTCACTGATGTAAAACATAAGGATACAATTATTAGAGGTGTGAGCCACGAATATATTGTTTCAGCCTATACCGATAATAACAAAATATGTATGTTATGAAAGTTACATTTAAAACTAATTAGTCAAACCTATTTTAGCATAGCAGTGATATTAACTGTTTAAAACACTGGCGAGAAGCCATCAACAACCAAAGCTAGTCCACCTTCCTGGGATCATGGAGACTAACTGTACCTCAGGATTTACGTCATCACTGTAGCTACCAGCGGTTCTCGACCACAATAGGTTATATATAGATATTTCCATCTAAGGCCTTTTTTTTTAGAAAGCTTGCGTAAGATGACAATATCCGGTACATCGCGTGTCCGATTTAACCTATATGTACGTCAAGTTACGCTTATGTTCATTCAGGAAATTAGTTCTGGTTTTGGGATCTCGATACAGCAAATTACCAGGTCTATAGCTCCAACTGACATTCTTGAAATATTTATTTAAATGTAATCGTCCAGGTGGCCAGTATTACTATTGATTCTACTCAAAGTGTGACCGGTGCGTTGGGTACTCGGAGATAACGTCAACCAACGGCGAAGTGAGAGAGTGAGTTGGGTTTAACGCCGCTTGGAACTGTATTACAGTTGTGCGACCGCGTGTCAGCTTGATGTGGAAGGAAAGCCCAAAGCGATGCAGGTCTCTGACCTTTACCACTTTGGTGAAATACGTCAGCACGGGTATGGTGCTGACCAACCTAGCAACATAATCAGAGCCAATCTGATATTATGCAATCCCTTATTATATCCCCTACCCCCACCCCTACAGTTTAGCGTTAAGGCAACGTATATTTTTTTAACATTCTTACTACTGACAGCCAACATACTGTTACAAACGTAAATATGTAAACTGACTGTAGGTGAGGTGAGGTGAAATTGGGTTTAACGTCGCGGCCAAGATTATTGCACTTATATAGCGACATGCATGGACGTGTATGTGTTTGTGTGGCTGCTTGTACTAGTCCGGACTGATGTCGATTTATAGTGCTAGTTCACTGAGATACCATGCCGCAGTTTAACATGAATACCCCGCTCAGACACAGTATACTGACTCCGAGACGACCAGTCCTTGTTTTAGCCCCTTAATGTCGAGCGCTAGACAGGGTAACAACAAGTACCATCTTTTAACGTCTTTTGGTATCGAACCCCGGACCTTCCGCTCTCTGGGCGGACGCTCTCCCACTAGACCACGGAGGCGGTTTGTGACTGTAGGACAATCGGAAGAAGAATGTCCTTCTTCCGTTAACGATGACCAGTGGTGTTCTCTGCTGCCCACAAATTCCTCCCCGCACCATAACACCCCCTCCACTGTACGGCACTACCTCCTGAACGCAACATGCCGCCGTTCGTTCTCCCCTTCGGCGGTAAACACGCTGTCGTCCATCAGCTCTTAACAAACACAGCCGACTTTCATCAGTGAAGACGACCCTCTGCCAGTCACGTCGCTACCAACGACGTACAGTCCGGACACTCAATCTCAATCTCAATCTCTGATGTTGCGCTGTCAATAACCGTCTTCTGTAAGGTCTGTAAGCCCTAATTCCTTGAGCCCTGAGTCGTCTGGCCACAGTCTGTCGACTAACCATATACCCTAAGACATTCGTCGCTGATGACATCACTGTCAGGAATCGATTCCGGAGATGCAAAGTACGCAAGTACCGGTCTTCGTTGGGTGTAGTTACCATGGGCCCTCTCGCTTTGTTCGGGCGTCAGTCGTGGCATTTCTGTGGTGGTTTTGTATCAGTGTGAGACTCTGACATGCCGCCCGTATCATTAATGTACCCTTATTTGCACATGTAGTTTCAGCTGCCCAAGCGGGACGTGTTCTTCACTTTTTCGCATTTTCAACCAAACAACGTGCCTTGGACGTGTATCACTTTCTGCGAAGAGCAGTGTTGTGTTTTGACAATGTGTTTCGCATTGATTTAAACTAGTGTCCTGATAAAGCATATAAAATGTCAACTTTTCTCCAGTCATAAAAAATAGGACAGGAAAAGACAAATGTTCTCTAGATTTAAACACATCACAAATCAAGGTACAGTACAAACAACAAAAACTCTCCAAGTATATCTCATTCACGTACCTTTGTGTCTGACTATATTTTTCATGCAATTTCCCACGAGAAACACTTTCAATATATCTTACAAATACATATTTTGTTCAACAAACGCTTGAATCCTGATATCGATACACCGCACAACGTGAAAATCACCTCTCAATGACCCGTGACCAACGCCAAACAAACAATCCCAGTTAAATCATTGTGGGTCTACAATCACAAATCCTCCCACTAATCCCGACCCATACCCCATAGTATTGCCCAAGCTCCTCAATAGCATTCCTTTTCACAAACCATGGTATTCAATCCGTGCAACGTCTTCCACACCCGGTGACGTTACCGCCCGTCTATGACCTTGATCTACAGATAGACGGCGCTCTGTTATACCCGTCTTATTATCGATTAGTATTGACTGTATACAGTAGGCGCCTGTGTTGCACTTGAACTAACGCGGATCTAGTTGAGATAGTTTGTACAACGCTGTTGTGTATTGTATTGCTACATGCTTACACACTGCCACCGCTTCTCGACCCCCCAAAAGGCCAAGTAGACAGAGGTAGGTTTACAGATCTAGAAGTAGTTCAATCCTGAGACATGTAGCGTCGTGATATAGATTTTAGCTTGCCTTCAAATTGAATCAAGATTATTATCACTTAAGTTGTTTTGCCGGAAACGCAACATGATAGGATAGATACAGGTGCGGGTGTAACTTTTTTTATTGCTTTAGGTGTGTAATACATGGCATTTGAAAAGCGGGTCACAATGCTCACCCACTATAATCGCTTATGGGTTACATTCGCATATTTCCACCGCCCAGCCTCTCGCAAAACATAACATCTGAATTTACGTACTGTTTTATTGCTTTGCATTTTTTAATATTTTAAGCTATGAGCTCAAGTTGTGAAGGGGTGAAACAGTTACGTTCCGTTCTGCATTTACACTGTATCAATGTGTTTAGAATGTATACACATACAAGACATATTTAGATCTAAACATGTTAAGGAATATGTTTAAATCCAATACGAAATACATATCTTAAGACCTCTAGGTCTAAACACATGAAATGAGATATCTTCTTACAGCCTAAATGGGTTCGAATCCCGGTTCGCCCCGATTATGTTTCTAGGTTTGTCAGCACCATACCCGTGCTCGTGGGTTTCACCGAAGTGGTAAACGTCTGAGACCTGCATCACTTCGGGCTTTCCTCCCACATTAAGCTGATACGCCGCGATATAACTGGAATACTGTTAAAAGCGGCGTTAAACCCAACTCACTCACTCACTCTTACAGCCTAAACACCCCCAAACACAACATCCGTACATGTTTAGAATTGAAACACATTTGTACAGTGTTGGAACCGATCACTTAATATTCTGGGGCTGGGAGTTTTGTTTGAGACAAAAAAATATTTTCCGGTCAATGCTTTGTCTGAAAGAAGGAGCTATACAATTTGGGGGAGAAGGGGAGAGGTGAGGGGGGCACTCAAAACATATTATCTTTCAGATCATCCATCATGCCAATCGATACATATGTTGAAAAACTTACAGCTATTATATGTTCCATAATGGTCTTCAAACTATTGACACTCTTCGTTTGTTTGCTTCCATTCGATATCTTATGGGGGCGTTCGGGTAGCCTAGTGGTTAAAGCGTTCGCCCGTCACACCCATGGCTCGGGTTCGATTCCCCACATAGGTACAAAGTGTAAAGCCCATTAATATTGCTGGAAATTGCTGATACCCAAATCTTGTGTCATCATTTGAATGAATGTTTGTTTGAGACGGAATATTTCTTTAAACAGTACTAGTGTGTTATACTCTTTTCTCCGAGTGCAGAAGCCAGCCATTTTTTCTGCCAAATCTCGTTATTTTTTCAGAATTCAAGTAGTCAAGTGAACAATTTCTGATTGGTAAAATTGAAACAATATTTTCTTCGAGCATTTATGGAATAGATTTTTTTCAAAATATCAAATGGTTCCTCCTTAATCAACTTTTTTTTCGGGAGTCCATTTCTGCTGTCTTTCACCCTGCCCTGCCCTGCCCTGCCGCGATATCATGTCAGTCAAATACGTCCCTCATTTATTTCGAGCAGTACAGATCACCTGTGATCTCATACCCTATCTACCTGTCCTCCACAAATCACAGACCCGATATATAAGAGTTTCTAAGTACGAGATATAAGCACATACTTCATGTGACAATAACGTGGTTTAAACCAACTATTCAGCGTTCTTTAATAACAGTCCCACCACAGGCTATCACATATTAATCCACAGCTTTTTTCCCAGGGCTTTGACACTAATCAGGATTGAGCCGCTTGTCTCATAAATACCGTTATGCTTCTATAAGGCCACGAGAGTTCTGTGCACCTGGTGTTAAATAACGGCCCGAGAATTGTGTTGAGCACAAGGTAAACAGTTACGGTAACAGTATTCAGAGATATTAGTGTGTAACTCGTTCTGTACTCTGATATCTTGCTTCAAATCACAGCCGCTATAACGGTCATTAACGTTGAAATTCGACACTTTGAATAAGCACCCAAATCATATGTCCATTTGAAATATATTGTCACCGTAGCGCGAACTTGAACTCATCATATCTCAATTTTTTTTTACGATATTTTCTACAGATTTATCAAAATTCTTGAAGTACCCATGCTTAGATCGGTTTTGCAATTTTTTTGCCTAAAATTTATTTCATCTATAGTAATTTCTTTTTCAAAAAATTGTATATAGGCTGAAGCTTGGCCATCAGCTTGGGTGTCAGCTCAATTGATTCATCCGTCTCTTCATAAGGATTTTGGAGGGTAAAGACGCTGTGAACACAAACAACCGGTGACGTTTTGCATTGAAAAAGTTCCCAGAAATAAATAATCTAGACGTAGACGAAATTTTTTCTTTATAAGAAAAGCCAAGAAAATAGAGGTAACAGAAATACCGAGATATTGCAGATATAAATCTTAATACCCGTAAAGATCCGGGTCAGAACTGGTCTTCAGCAACCCCTGCTTGTCGTAAGAGGCGACTAACGGGATCGGGTGGTCAGACTCGCTGACTTGGTTGAGGCATGTCATCGTGTCCCAATCGCATAGAACGATGCGCATGATGTCAATCATTGGATGTCTGGTACAGACTCGATTAATTACAGACCGTCGTCATATAGCGGGAATATTGCTGAGTGCAGCGTTAAACAACAAACAACAAAACAAAAATTCACACTCACTCACCCACAGCAAATGCAATGCGAGTCTTTGAAACCCCCTTTTGTTTAACTCAAATTATATTATTTTGTATATAAATCTAGCTGTTAATGAATGACCTACTTCCACAGAGGCAAGACTTAATTGCACAGTGTCAATTAAACAATCTAGGCCAACACTGGTAATGGGCCTCAGACAATGAAGCATAGTCCCTCGCGAAGTGTCTTTGTCAATGGCATGGGCCCAATACAACCGAATGGAGATGTGTATATATTAAAGTGGTGACGACAGTGATTCAATAGGACTTCAGAGGCCATATCAAGTATACCTGGCGAGACCGGGACCCTTGACGCTTGAAATTCAGTATTGTATAGCGGGCGAGACGAATAAAGGCCATTTACTGACTGGTTGTACATGTAGTCAAGTGGCAAGAAGACAGTCCCTCTGTTTGTATGTACCTACTGACAACACTAAGGGCTTTTAGAAACGTATGGGGGTATTTGAATAACGACGGACACATCAGAGTGACTGATAGCAGCTGGGAGGGAGAGACGACAGGTTAGTTAATAGTAAGTGTCGTCAATAGTGTTCCTAATTTACTTGTTATCGTATGTGCCTGTATGATTTGTTTCATTGTTTTACGAATTTTACGATCTCATTGAGTTATGCTCACCCAAATCTTGACTTCAGCAATGGCGGGTCGCAGAGTAACATGTAAATATACACGTCAACGCCAGAGAATAATAAGTCTTGATTATCTGCCTGAACAGATTCCTCTGTGCATAAAAGGCTATCTGGTGGTGAAAATTATCTGAATGGATCACTGAAAATCAGTGATGACACCACGTGTTCACGGAGAGTGTAAGCACGTCATGCCCTACCGGTAGCACCTGACCCATGTTGTTTGTTTGTTTGTTTGTTTGTTTGTTTGTTTGTTGTTTAACGCCGCACTCAGCAATATTCCAGCTGTATGACGGCGGTCTGAAAATAATCGAGTCTGGACCAGACAATCCAGTGACTGACATCATGTCATTGAGCATTGATCCACGCAACTGGGATTAAATGACATGTATCAACCAAGTCAGCGAGCCTGACCACCCGATCTCGTTAGTTGCCTCTTACGACAAACATAGTTGCCTTTTACGACAAGCATGGGTTGCTGAAGACCTGTTCTAACCCGGATATTCACGGGTCACCCGCCCAATGTACAGGATAGGATAGAGTCAACGCTCGTCACGTCAAATCATCTTACCAAATATAAGAAATAGTGAGTGAGTGAGTTTGGCTTAACGCCGCTTTGAACAGTACTTTAGATGTAAATTATCACGGCTTATCAGCTTCCTATAGCCCAAAGTGATGCAGGTATAGACGTTTACGTTGATGAAACCGACGAGCACGGGTATGGTGCTGACAAACCTCGCTGACTTGAAAAGGCGACTATGCTTGTCGTAAGAGGCGACGAACGGGATCGGGTGGTCAGGCTCGTTGTTGATGCATGTCATCGTATCCCAACCGGGTGGATCGATGCCAATGATGTCAATCACTGAATTGTCTTGTCCAGACTCGGTTATTTACAGACCGCCTGTCATTTAGCTGGAATATTGCTGATAGCGTCGTTAAATAACAAAAGTAAATCTATGTGAGGTGCCGAACCCGGACCTTTGGCATGACGAGCGTACGCGTTTATCATGAGGTTACCCTACCATGGCCATATCATGGGCCTTACATTTCACAAACCTGATGGCATAATATGAATTTAGCTCTTTAACAAGCTTTTGGTGGCGAGATATAGTTTACCCACTCTCTCATTTTTCAGGTATCGCTCGAGGATCCCTACCGTTATGAGATGGAGGAGAGAGTGAGTGTCGATACCCTCCTCAACCGCAAGGCCCGGTTAGAGAGGGAGAAAGCTATGAATGCAGCAAGATGTCCCAAGGAATCAAAATTCGGCGAATGTCTACTGAACATCAACACAAAAGATGATCCTCTATTGTGTAAAAACCTGGGGAAAATTAACCTTGAGGTTCGCCGTATGGAGTTCAAAATGAAGCAATTGCGTCAGACGTTTGTCAAACAAAGCAAATTCCTGAACCACGAACCTCTGATTCTGGTCGAGAGGCCTGCATCACCTGAAGTCCGTCACAGAAGGGTTGTCATGGACATGGGTGCAAATGACCCGGAGTCGATGACACTTCCGGGTTATATGCGACCTCTGAGGTCACGTTGCCGCACGCCGTCGACAATTACGACAATAGACGCATTTACGGTAAGACCAAAAAAGAAACGGAACGTCTGGGAGGAAGCAATGGACGAAAAGGAAAAGCCAAAATTCAAAAGTACAGTTCGTCCTTGTTCCAGACTAACACAAAGGGAGTTAACCGAGATTCATTTGGGCTGGTCCACTCATAAAACTAAAGTTGACAAGGAGCCTGAAGCACGGACTCCGAGTCCTTCCAGAGCTACACCGCGAAGTTTGCCTAATGACAATCAGGTGTTTATAACTCAGCTCCCTCGTACAAACCATCCACGAACTGCCGATGGCCGACTGACGAAATCAGTTAGATTCAAGGATGAGGTAATCGAAAATTCACCTCCATCATCGATGGGCAGGAAATCAAGGTCAAAGTCAGCGAAAAGAATTTCCTTCACAAGATGACGACGTGTTCAGGCATTCACGGATCCCAGACATAGGTAGCCTTACGTGTGTCTTTTGTATGAAAGTAATTGGCGAGAAACTGTACTGTAAACTGTATTTCTTCCTGATTACTCTCGATGTGCCTCCTTGTATCTGCAGGTTTATCATTTTTGAAAATGTATATCTCTGTCCTAAAATGGCACTCTATTTGTAAACAACCGATGTATTCAAAGCATTTGTATATTCGGCCTTTGGCCCCCATACTGAAATAATAAAAACATCATAAACATAACATCGGTACTTCCTTCTCAACATTTCAAGTAGGTACATACATAGGTAAATACTTCGGTAAATAAGAGGTTGATGAGGTTTCGATTCCCCCATGGGTATAATGTGTAAAGCCCATTTCTGGTGTGTATAATGTGTGAAGCCCATTTCTGGTGTCCCAAGCCGTGATATTGCTGGAATATTGCTAAAAGCGCCGTAAAATCATACTCACTCACGAATTGATTCCAGGGACGTTCGGTGAGTGAGTTAAAATGTAATGTTAGCCATAAGGTGACTAGCAAAAGTCAAAAATGTACATTGATAATAAATAAAACATTATTATGGACAGAACACCAACGTTATAACTTAACTGCAGTGCAAAAAGAAAGTATACACTTCGGATTTGACCAAAACGTTGCAAACGTTACAAGGCTGACAACAGTCCCAGAAACACATAAACGAATATCGCTGAGTGCGGCGTAAAACAACAAACAAGCAAATGATCACGGTATCAACTGACTACGGCGTTAACAACACACTTTAAAATAGTATCGCCAATTAAGCATTTTACCAATCCGATGAAATACTTGTATTACGAGAAAGTTTGCCTTCAGCATGTTAAATACATCCTTTATCAATCACTCGGTGTTGACCAATTAGGAAGCTATTTGACGCTGACCAGTGGCGACAGCTATTATTGGTTGGGAAGCATTGTACATGGGAAATGATGGTCAACAACAGGCTGTGCTGTTCCCACGTGCTTTGTTAACATACACGTGTGTGTATAAATAATGGGTAGCATAAGTCAATATTAAAGTAAACGGCGAATCTTGAAATATCCAGAAACCACCAAAACATGCCTCCCTGCAAGACACTGCATTTTCGAATACATCAATTCTGAAGTTACTGCTTCACTGGTTGGAAACCGAAAGGAAAAGCGTAACTATATGTGACAACTAACAATCGTGTCGTAATACAAGTATACGGAGGCTTCTCGTTGGCGATGCATCGCAAAGGTCTCTCGTTATCTGTATTCATTAACGTGGCTTGGATCCTTGATTTCACCATGTGTTCAACTCGTTACTACCGAGCACATATGTCATCTTCGATGAACGTCAAACTCAACGTGACGCCGCTATCGACGTTCACGTCGACGTCTCCCCTGGCGTGCACGCAGGCCTGTATCGGTACATCAGCGTGTCGCTCCTTCAATACGGGCCCCGGAGGGAGATGTGAGCTTCTCGATTCCCACCCGTGTGATGGACGTGGCGATTTGGTGTCGGAAGTTGGATTTCGCTATTTTGACATCGACCTTGACCTTGGGGATGGAGTAAGTACTTTTTATGTTTGCGTTGATGTGTTAAAGAATTAGATGATATTTTCTCCCTTTTGAAGTGAAAAATATGATCGTAGGTTTTTAAAGGGGGGATCTTCACCGGATTATAATTGGTCCCAAGCAGCCTATGATGGTAAGAGGTGACTGAATCGTGTTGTTAGGTCTGGTGACTTGTTTCATTTGCGTGTTTACTTACCCCGACGGCGTGGAACAACGGGGTATGAGCGTTTTCGCTATATTACGCTGATGAAGATTGCCAGTGCATGATTAAACACAGGGCGTTGTGAAGGCCTGAATCGTAGCTATGCATTGGCTACCAGTGGATGTCGGTTACTAAAGCTAATAGGATAGGTTATTTAGCATACCTTGATGCTTCCATGCGTATAATGCGAATAAGGGTTGTCTAATAATTGTCAAGACGTAAAGACTCATCGTCGTGTAAAAAAAGTTAACAGTTTAAGACAATTAATTCGTTTGTAACAGGGAAACCCTGAAAGTAGTCCGCTATGGTGTTAAAAAAGTAGTCCGCTAGTATGTGGTTATAGTAGTCCGCTAGTGTGTTGTGAAAGTAGTCTGCTATGGTGTGAAAAAAGTAGTCCGCTAGTATGTGGTTATAGTAGTCCGCTAGTGTGTGGTGAAAGTAGTCCGCTAGTGTGTGGTGAAAGTAGTCCGCTAGTGTGTGGTGAAAGTAGTCTGCTAGTGTGTGGTGAAAGTAGTCCGCTAGTGTGTGGGGAACGTAGTCCGCTAGTGTGTGGTGAAAGCAGTCCGCTAGTGTGTGTCGAAAGTAGTCCGCTAGTGTGTGGTGAAAGTAGTCCGCTAGTGTGTGAGGAAAGTCAGTGGATATATGGGTCGTTCTCAGATAATGTCCGAATTCCATGTGACAAATAAACAATTCATAGTTTACTCTTACCACCCGATACGTTTAGTCGCAACTTACGACAAGCATGGGTTGTTGGGGACCAATATTACTACCCAGAATATCCACGTGATGTGTAAAAGCATACACGATGTACGTGAGAGGCATACATGGCCGAACTGCTGGAATATCGTGGTGATTTTAATAATTTGTTTCTTGTCATATTTCTGTCTTTTATGTTATATTACTTGGTTTACGGATCCGTAGCTTTGAAAATGAAGAATGTTAAAAAGAGGGTCTGTTACGACGTAAATTGTAATAAAAAGGTAAATTGTAATACTTGCAGCAAATTGTAATAATTTTGACGTTAATTGTAATAACAACGTTAATTGTAATAAAATTTGACGTAAATTGTAATACGCAATTGCAAATTGTAATAAAACTTGACCTAAATTGTAATAATCTCAACTTGCGGTAAAATGTAATAACCTTTTACGTAAATTGCACTTTGAATATTTGTTATTGACGCTGACACTGACACTCATGCCTCTGAGCCGAAAATTCACAGTTGTAGCCCTTGAATGAGATAAGCGTTACATGATCATTAATCCGTATGTATTTGCTCGAAAACTATTTAAAGCTTCATCGGTTCTTCAGTGTGTCGCTTTGGCCCCATGTTAACGCTATTAAATTATTAGTATTCCTGACCCATTTCACAAAATATACAAAAGAAACACAATTTCTAGTTTCCTCACGCTTTACCGACCCCATGACCCGAATATGCTTGCTGAAAGACTCCAAGCAGTTCCTCTGTGGCTTTCTTCCTATGTAAACAGAATACAAGGTTTTAACATTCCTGTTACATGTTTCAAAAAATGGCAATTAGAAAATTAAAGAATTAGAAATTCTTCTTTTCCTCATCTTACGGACCCTTTTTCTTACAAAGAAATGTTAATTCTTTTCGACCATCGTCCAAATGTTTTGAGAGATAAACCTGTAAACTAACTGGTATATAAAGATAAAAAATAACCTTAAATGACTTTAAATGGATGGCCCTTGATCTTAACAGAGTTTACAGACAGCTTACTTGAGACCGGCCTGCATGGACGACCACAGATGCTCCCCAAAGTGTCGTAAGTGTGTGTTACCTTATACAATGTACAGTAGGACCTCCCTTACCCAAACTCTGTAATTGACACCTATATTTACGATACGGGGTTTCCTCCCTGCGTTCCTTCACACTGAGCTGACACGCAGCGATGAAGCTGCCTCATTCAAACACCGCCCACTCATTTATTGTTGCAGTTTGTCTGCAATCTGTGGGGCTTCTTTGTCCCCCAACATCCCTCGCATCCTATGCTCGGTGGTCAGGCTCGGTGACATATTTGACGGCGTATCAACGAACCTCGACGGCGTGGATCGTAGTTCATAATATCAACCACTGGCTTTACCGGTTATTTACAGTCCGCCGTCTTGTAGCGGAGTATAGCAGAGTGCGGCGTAAATAAAACAACTGAACACACACACAATCCATCTCTATCTCGCCAACGACCACAGTTTAGCCTGACCCTGTTGGGATTTCGGGTCAAGGGAGGCCCCAGTCACAGATCGGGTGATAAGGCTCTATGACTTGGAGCGAGTGAGTGAGTTTGGTTTTACACACCTTTTAGCAATATTCCAGCAATATCACGGCGGGGGACACTAGAAATGGGCTTCACACATTGTACCCATGTCGGGATTCGAACCCGGGTCTTCGGCGTGACGAGCGAATGCTTTAACCACTATGCTACCCGACTGCCCCCTATGACATAGATAATTGTCTTTTTCCCCAGTGTGTCTGTTTACATTCACGTACGAAGATGTGATTTTGTTGTTTTTGTATTTCATGGCCAGGCACTAAGGATGTTTTGGGGACGTCATGTACGACAGACGCTGACTGTAGAGACGTCACGGGAGCGGTGTGTAGAGCGGCCACGTGTCACTGCAAACCACACTTCCACGCCAGACCTGCCTATGATTCCTGTGTAGAAGGTACATAGTATCGTTACTGCATATATATCCATAAGATAGAATCCACTCTGAGAGAAAAATTTCCACAATTCGGAGCCCCTTTCTTACTAACTTCATCTTTGGGCAACCCATTCTTGCTGTAAAAGGCGACTATGCTTGTCGTAAGAGGCGACTAACGGGATCGGGTGGTCAGGCTCGCTGACTTGGTTGAAGCATGTCATCGTATCCCAATTGCGTGGATCGATGCTCATGATGTCAATCATTGGATTGTCTGGTCCAGACTCGATTATTTACAGACTGCCGTCATATAGCTGGAGTATTGCTGAGCGCGGCGTTAAACAACAAACCAAACCAAAACCTCTTTGGGAGTCCGGGTTAGAATAGCCCCCGGGAACATATGCTGGTAGTTAGACACGATCAAATGGATCGGATGGTCAGACTCGGTGACGCGTGTTATCGTACCCCGATGGCGTGGATTGTTCCTCATGATATCAATCACTGGATTTGCTGGCCCATTTGCTATGGTCAATCGAGACAAATGGCAACTATACAAATCCTTATTATTCACTTGATGTGCAAACCGTGTTTGCCAAATACATAAGAAGGCGTATCTACTGCATCTAAGCCCTACATGTACCTCACTATCACACGTTCAGACACACCTGTCGTTGTTGTGACTAATGGTGTTTTATCTAATCTTGAAGTGAATATCTACACGGACAAACACGCTTTTGAGTGTTCTAAAGACAGTAGCAGTAATATCGAGACACTGCCAGCGTGTGTTAATAGTGTGAGTGAGGGATAAGTTTAAAGTCGCTATATTTTGGACAGTGTTTCGTTTTGGAAGATAATCTAGAACACCCCTTGGGATTGGGTAAGAAAATAGGTCCCCAAATCAGGTTGTCAGGCTTGGTTGATTGTGTGTCACTGAATCGCAACTGTGTGGATTGGTGCTCGTGTTAATCACTGGATTGGCGCTCATGTCAATCACTGGATTGTCTGGTCAAGACTCGACAGGCGTCATGTAGCTTGACTAATGACTATTGCCTATAAGTGACGCGTTAAACAACAAACGTCAAAAGTGACGCAGACAGGGATTAAACAACATATTCGAACCCACGACCATGGCCACCGGATCCTGGTGCGGTCAGTGGAGCAAACTCTACACGGATGGCTGTGTTGCGTTAGATGATTGGGCGTCCTGCGCTTTCCATTTTTTTTAAAAATACGATTCTCATTGGCCACCTCTTCGGTGCGCACTGTCCAACAAAAAGGTGTGTCAATTACGTTAACTCTCTTTAGTTTCTTAAATCGTCAAAAGTGAAATAAGTTATGGTCGCGTTAGAATTCTTATTGACTTTATGATCACGTATCTTATCTCTCCTCTACGGATATACAGTTTGATATAATTTCGATGGTGGCGTGAATGTACATTAATTTGCAACTTTTCCCCTACAGCTCGACACTGTACGTCCTTCAGCGCCAACTTCACCGTCACCCGCGGCTACGCACTCACCGACTTCAACAATGACGTCTATCTGTCAGGGTACACCTTGAGCACATGCATGTACGCCTGCATCAGCGCCACCTATCTATGTCGCAGTTTCGAATTCAGTCCACCTTCGGCAGCCTGTCATCTGAGTTCGAACTCCTGCTCCGACACGAAGAATGTGTTCTGTGGTACCAACGCCCAGTATGACTACTACAGCCGCGACTGCCTCTAGATTACGTGGCCTTCGGTAGCTGTGAGGTACCCCAGTGGTTAAAGTGTTCGCTTGTTACGCCTTCGACCCGGGTTCTATCCTCTGATCACCTGATCTTGTTGTCATCAGGGGCGGTCGGGTAGCCTAGCTGTTAAAGCGATAGCTCGTCACGCCGAACACCCGGGTTCGATTCCCGACATGGGTACAATGTGTGAAGCCCATTTCTGGTGTCCCCCGCCGTGATATTGCTGGAATATTGCTAAAAGGTGTGTAAAATTAAACTCACTCACTCACTCATTGTTGTCATCAGGTGATGCTGCAATATTTCTAAACGCTGCTAGGTTACGTGAGTAAATGAAACATATGTGTTAAACTTGGAATAAATAATAGGTATTATGCTCGCAAAAGGCCATTTCTGATATGAAACATTCATGGAACGAAAACACATTCGGCTAATACTGAATCACTGACGGAATGGGAAGTGAGTTAGCACTACGCCGGTATTTTTAGAAATTTTCCAGCAATGTCACGGTGGTGTAGTGAGTGAGTGAGTATGGTTTTACGCCGCTTTTAGCACTTTGCCAGTAATTTCTCGGCGGGGGTCACCAGAAATGGGCTGCACACAATGTATACCCATGTGGAGAATCGAACCCGAGCCTTCGGCATGACGAGCGAACACTTTACCCACTAGGCTACCCCACCTCCCCGCGCGGTCGTGGAGGATGGCAAGTAGATACAGCTGTTTGTAGAAGCCTTAACTATGTAACACATGTTTCATGCTGTAAAACAAGGCCTCGTATCTCCCTGACTTGTTGTGACTTACCTTCTTACATACAGTAAACTACGGTTATAACGAACTCAAAGGGACCACTAATTGTAGTTCGTAATAACCGTAGTTCGGTACAAGCATATATACAGCATATATCCAACAAATGGACGAGACTAAAAAATAAGTTATATCGGTAAGTTCGTTATAGGCGTGTTCGTTATAAACGTAGTTTACTGTATTTTGAAATACAGACGTTAAGGCCGCTGAAATTTGTATATTAATTTGTAAGTATTCAACTTGTTATTCCAGGCATAAAAAAGAATCAAGACCAACAGTAATATCAATTACAGTGAACTACGGTTATAACGAACTCAAAGGGACTACTATTTTTAGTTCGTTATAACCGTAGTTCGTTATAAGCATATATACAGCATAACTACAGCAAATAGTCGGGACTAAAAAGTAAGTTCGTTATATCCGTCAGTTCGTTATAAGCGTGTTCGTTATAACCGTAGTTTACTGTACTGTATTATTCTGGCTCAGACCCGATTATATACAGGCACGTAGATGGAGTATTTTCTGTCGATATGTAACCTAGTATGCTTGTAAGAGGCGGTCGATATCGCGCTTGGTAGAATGCATGTGACCATTTCTAACCAGAATCTGTACGGAGGCACTTGGCTTTCAGTCAGGTGAGCTAAAAACCCATCGCAGCTTTTACATTGATACCTACCTTTGTCTTCCATAGTTTTAGTCAGCGGTATGTTTACATATATGTATACATAATATACTCTCTCCATAATACATCATATACTACAAAGGGCTCCCCATGAAGACTCGGGTTAGAATAGGTCTGCATCGACTAATTGAAAATGGGGGTCAGACTCGCTGACTTGACTGATGATGACATCGTATCTCAAGTGCATTGATAGATGCTCATGGTGTCAATCACTGGATTGTCTGGCCCAGACTCGAATATGTACAGGCCGCCGAATGCGACGTCAAAAACAAACAAATAATACCATACAAAGGCTACTAAACTAACGCGAATCACAAAGACGCATCAGAAAAGAGCATTATCTCGCGCCATGGTCAATGAGTCGATATTTAATGCTTCGGACAGATAGAACCAGAAGCGCTCATGTCTACTTTTTATGAATATTACCCTTTATTTGTAATTATTATTATTTATTAATTAAGACATGTATAGGGACACTCTTTTTTGGAAGCCTCTACTCGATAAATGCAGTCACGATGACCAACATCAGTGAGTTATCTTTACAGTACACAGTAGCTATTCACTGTGACATAAATTAAAAAAAAGTCAAGGCTAGTCGCGATTTTTTTCCTTTTAAACAGATCCATTGGGCGCTTATGGCAAAATAGCAATGGTGAGGTAAGGTGAAATTGGGTTTAACGTCACGTCGCGTCCACTTATAATAGCGAAGTGCATGCACGTGCGTGTGTGTGGCTGCTTGTACTAGTTCGGACTGATTCCGATTTACAGTGCCAGCTCACTGAGATACCATGCCGCAGTTTAACATGAATATCCCACTCAGAGACAGTATACTGACTCCGAGCCGACCAGTCCTTGTTTTAGCCCCTTAATGCCGAGCGCCAGACAGGGTAACAACAAGAACCATCTTTTGACGTCTTTTGGTATGACGCGGCCTGGGATCGATCCCCGGACCTTCCGCTCTCCAGGGGGACGCTCTGCCACTAGACCACGGAGGCGGTCCTAAATAGCAATTAAAATTATATGAATGGATAACTGAAAATGATCATTGAATCATTGAATTTCGTGAAGCTATTATTTTTATTCATTGTTTTTAAAAACCTGCCAAGAAGTACACCAAATTAGCCATAATACATTATACGTTGCATTAGAAAGTCAGTTAATTACTGCTTTCAAACCTTAAATTAAATCATAATCATAATCATAATCATAACCAATGACAATCATCATCATCATTATCATCATCTTTTTTTAAATTATATGGATACTGTTACCTATATATCAATGATACTACAACATTAATTGTCACAAACATTGCGCAAAAAAACCCTCTACATTAAAAACGACGAGTTAAATGATTTGTAACACCAAACTCGCTATAATGCCACCATTCCATGATATTCGATGGCATTTATATCAACATGTTTAATTTACAACAAATCATATTAATCATATTTCCAGAGGGAAAGAGAGACCTGGGTTGATCATTAGTACTTCCCTGTTGCGCTGTAGGAAGGAGGCGGAGCGTTATAGGGAGGAGGCGGCACGCTATAAACGGGTGCCGGATTCTGCACTCCGTATTGCGAGCCGAGCACCGTACTGCATTGAACCGTTGACGTACTATTGTACGCAACGTTGGAACGCTGGAAACAAAAGTACTGTGTCAAGTTATCAGTGAATGAGCACGTTTGGGGAAATGTCCGTCATATCACGGCTTGGCAACTCAATGGAGAAGGGTCTGTTGTTTGTTTGTTGTTTAACATCGCATCAGCAATGTTCCATCCATATGGCGGCGGTCTGTAGAAAATCGAGTCTGAACCATAGATTAGTGACTGACATCATGAGCACCGGTCTACGCAAGTGGATACGGTAACTTCATCCACCAAGTCAGCGAGCCTGACCACCAAATCCTGCTAGTCGCCTCTTACGACAAGCATGGGTTGCTGAAGACCAATTCTAACTCGGATCTTCGCGGGGCTCAATGTGGAAGGAAAGCAAAGGTGGTGTAGGCCGTCAACGTTTACCACTTTGATGAAGTCCATGGTGCTGATCATGAGGATCATAAGGATGTCAAGGACCATAATGGGAGGTCTCAGAAGCTGAATGGCACGACTCTTCACAGCGACCCACAGCTCATTACACGCGTTGGCAACCTGTAATGTGAGACCCGTGAAGATCCGGGGTAGAACAGGTCTTCAGAAACCCATGCTTGCCGTAAAAGACGACTATGCTTGTCGTAAGAGGCGACTAACGGGAACGGGTGGCCAAGCTCGTGGACTTGGTTGATGCATGTCATCGTATCCCAATTGCGTAGATCGATGCTCAGTCACTGGATTGTCTGGTCCAGACTGGATTATTTACAGACCGCCGTCATATGCTGGAATATTGCTGAGTGCGGTAAACAAACAAACGAACAAACAACAAACCTGAAGGGTGAATGACCTAATATTTTACATTGCATGAGTAATATTGTAGCCACATAGTGATTTGGCTTAATCTAAAGAACGTTGATGTCGAGTGAGTGAGTGAGTTAGGTTTGACGCCGCTTTTACCAATATTCCAGCAATATCACGGCGGGGGACACCAGAAATGGATGTTTGAGAAAAGTCCGAAGTGATGCAGATCTTTGATGTTTACCCCTGTGGTGTTACCCACGAGCACCGTTGGTGCTGACAAACCAAGAAACAAACAAATTACTCAGAGCAAATCTTGGATTTGAACCCGCCATCATAGGTTTCTGGCACGCCCGCGTGTAATGTAAGAAGTTGTAGTTGTAAAGGAGGTAGAGGAGGGTGATGTACGCCGTGTTAAGCAGTAGAGTCACATCACAATCGTACCCGATCAAAAACTAATATAGTGATTAAAATACGATCTCTTCTTTCAATACCGCCCTATAAAAATACTTCGTACAGCAATACTCATACTTAAATTTGCTAAGGACTAAAATGACTGTCATGATGTAACTGAAAATTAATAGCAACAATAGTGATAATAACCATTATTTTATATTTGTTTAAGGATCTTTTAACTGCGTACACAACAAACCACTTGTCAAGACAGACCAAGGGCGTTATGACGAAGTCCAAAAGTCCAAAAAGTTTCAAAAATTATCTAAAATATTTCCCCCACCGTCCCATATAGATTAAACCAACATCCGAGGCCATGTTGTATCAAACGCTTCAAGTGTCTTACCCCAAACACATTTCCGTAGGTTCTCCGTCTGAAGACCGCGACAATAATGCTGATGAAGATCAGGACGACACAGATAACGGCGATAGAAACACCAGCGACGACACCTGGTGCCCATGAACATCCTGCGATTTCATCGGAGTCGTCGGTGCAGTCATCGTAGCCGTCACATTTGACGTCCGCGTCCACACACCGGCCGTTACCGCACTCAAATTCCCAATGGCTGCTACAGGTAGCTGCAAGAGTAAATGACTCAGATTCTATGCTGCTGCTGGTATAAATGTATGCATTGAATTAAAGCACTCAGAAACACCCCCGCTATATGACGGCGGCCTGTAAATAACCGAGTCTGGATGAGGCGAACCAGTGATTGATATTATCAGCAACGTGCTTAGCCGTCGGTGAATGATGACACGCAATTAGCAAAGTCACTCAGTCAGACCACCCGATCCATTTGGTCGCCTCTCAGAACCATCGGCTGCTGGTGATTTTTTCACATATTGTATACTGCTGCAACCTTTCACATATCGCATACTGCTGCAACCTTTCACATACTGCAGCAACCGTCCATATACTGCTGCAACCTTTCACAAACTGCTGCCACCTTTTACATACTGCTGCAACCTTTCACATACTGCTGCCACCTTTCACATACTGCTGCCACCTTTTACATACTGCTGCAACCTTTCACATACTGCTGCAACCTTTCACATACTGCTGCCACCTTTCACATACTGCTGCAACCTTTCATATACTGCAGCAACCTTTCACATACTGCTGCAACCTTTCACATACTGCTGCAACCTTTCACATACTGCTGCAACCTTTCACATACTGCATACTGCTGCCACCTTTCATATACTGCTGCGAAATCTCTCACCAAACTACTCAACGAACTGCTCACTTTAGTCGCCTCTTACAACCAGAATAAGATGCCAAGGACCAATCCTAACCCCCATTTGGAGGCAGGGTTAGAAGAGGTCCCGAGTGGCCTATGTTTGACGTAAGCGGCTACTTAATGGACAGGGTGGTCGGGCTTGATGACTTGTTTGTCATCGTACCTCGACGACGTGGAATGTTGGCTACAATCTGAATCACTGGATTGACTGGTCCAGACACAGTTCCAACCTGGAACCCCCCACACGGTTTAATACCGTGGGTCTTAAGATTGACCTTAAGGTGGCCGTTACATATGACAGTAGGACTTACCGTAGGCAAATTGCGTCACCAGGATCTTGAACGTCCCGGACTGCCCAGGCTGGAGGCGTTTGAGCTTGACCACTACACTGTCTCCAGTGCTCGTCCAGGGCTGGTCATACGGCGTCGAGTAGCCACAGGTACCCGAGCTACCTGAAACACACCCATGTACCTCCTTATGTTGTGACGTATCAGGTTTCAGATATGTATATACCCAAAGCAACCATTTCATTGCGAGATATGGTATTCTAATGATATTTATTTATTATGCTTAATAATATATATTTATGGATGTGATGTAAACTTTCGGCCAAATGAAATTGCAAAAAAAATTAAAACCACAAATGTAAACTAAATCGATGCAAAACACATCGTCCAAACACAACAATGCTTTTTGCAGAAAGTGATACATGTCAACGGCATTTTTCTGTAGAAAAGGGAACAAAGGCATTGGGAGGCAAAACACAGGAATGTGACAACGCCAAGATGCTCGTCATGTTAATGTCGATCCATAGACAATTTTTCGCTTAATGTGACGTCATCATCAGGGTGGAAGTTCATGATCAGGCACCTCTCGGTGCACAACGTGTGACGTCAGCATGGCAGGAACGTTACATCACACTCAGCCATCTTCGGGATCGCCTTCAAACAAGAGCTGATTCGACTGCTAAGGCCTCCATCGGACGGGACAGTGCGCCGACGTCAGGCTACGCTAGGCATGGACGTCACCAAGTGTACAGGCGTCGAGGTGAACGCCTTGATCGCAAATGGGTTATTACAATCATAGTATGGGGATCTCAGCCCGTCATTTTTCCTCAAAACCCCAATGCCCAAAGTTACGCCAACGCTATTATTCACACGTTTTAGTGTGTTTGTTTGTTGTTTTACGCCGCACTCAGCAATATTCCAGCTATATGACGGCGGTCTGTAACTAATCTTACGACAAGCATAGTCGCCTTTCATGTCCACAGGCCTATTCACACGTTTCCATTCCGCTGCTCGGGAACTTAGCAAAATGATCATCCTGCCTGCCCCTACAGTCATGTCCGCACAGTCATGTCCACACCAAGGTCCTTACAGTCTGGTCCACAGCTAGGTCATGAACATCCGTTGATTGGTAAGCGACAGTGTAGACATAATATTTATATCTCGTGTCAAAATAGACAGGTGAGGTGAAATGGGGTTCATTGCACTTATATAGTGACGTGCATGCACGCAGTTTAACATGAATACCCCACTCAGACACAGTATACTGACTCCGAGCCGACCAGTCCTTGTATTAGCCCCTTAAAGGGGCACTGATCTAACGCAATTCCCCGGACTGGTTGTTGCCTTTGTTATTGTTTTTTTCCCCGTGAGTACCCGGATGATACGCAACGCAACTGAGCGTGACCAGAGACTGGGCTACCGTCTGCAAGGACAGCTAAATAAACATTGCTGGAGGCAATATTTGTTTTAAGCATTTTTGAACACTGATTAGTTTAACCGTGATCTATAAAGATTTCGACAAAGGACGTATGTTAATTAATTTCTTCAGCCTAAACAAACAGACAAAAAGAACGGCGGGGCTCATCGTATGTCGTCATTTGGAAATACCCCAGATGGTTATAGTTTAATAATAAAAAAAGTATCCATGCAGTGAAAGCTTTTTCGGATTTCGGATTGCGTCGATGATACGATTACTACTCACTTGTTGTCATCCACGTTTTCTGGTATAACCCTACACTTGTGTATTTGTCGTCATTCACTTGATGCTCAGTTAATGAATTTATTACAGGTACAATTAGTGGTAGCACCACTTAGATTACCTGACAAAGGTTCCCATTTGGCATTTATTGTGTCTGGGGTAATTATTCAATCTAAATCCAGGTTTGAAGTGAGGTGATATGTGTGTTATGTAATATGCACGTGGCAGCCCAGCAAGAGGTGAATGATCAGTTGATTTACTTTTTTTGTAAATCAACGGATCGTTCCTAGTCATCAAAGGATTAACAGAAAATACGTTGATTGATTAATCACTGTTATCTTGCACAGTGGATATGTCAAAAGGGAGTGTTTACATCTCTAGGTTTACTAAAACAAAGGGAATAAACTCATATCATGGCGTGAAGTGTCGATGTAAAAACAACATACTTTGTTCAAAGGGTTAACTGATAATACGTTGATTGTTTGCTCATTGTTATCTATCACTCAATGGATTTTTTAGGAACCGTGGACGTTATGAAAATAGTTGTCATGTGGGCTTTCTCAGCCGACCCTTGAGACTTGACACCTATGTGAAACACCTGAAACAATCCAAGTGATCAGTTGAGAAAGGAACACTGGTTATAATATCCCGAAACGATATATATCTTTTAAAATATGTGATTGTTACAGAGACACGTGACATCGAATAAGTTTCTTTGTACAGATGCAGACGAGTGGGATAGTGTTCCTTTGTGTGGATATTCACGGATACATTCCTCGAACAAGGAAGCTGCCTAAAATTTATACACATACATTTGGTAGGTTGTAATTATGGTATTTGCATTTTGTTTTCCTTCATTTGCTATAGCATTGAACCGATTCGTCCTTGTTTCTCTACGTCTTGGTCGGGAAATTCTTCAATGCGCGATAGACGTTGTTTTCACAGGCCTTTTCCCTTGTAAGCGTGTATATATTATCGTCAATTTGTAAAATGTAATTCTTTCAGGCAATTTATAAAATGTGTAAATATTTCGGTCATTTTGACTAAACAATCTGTCCAGATTGATTGAGACGATCAAAAGGGCCTACAAACACCACAACAGATTATTATGTAGGATTAGAAGCCAAGCAACATAGAAATGTTCTTTTCAACGTAACATTTTCAGTCTCTTGGTGATGACATTAAACATCAAAATGTTTGGAATTCTTATCATTATAATACAGGTGGAAATGTTTTTCAGTCACATTGTTAAATAACTGAATATTTAGGCGTTAATAAATTTGAAAATGTTACACATTTTGACAGTAAAAGTTAAACACACTTTCAAATAGCAATGCTCAGGTGAAATATTTACTTTGTGTAGCAAGTCAAAATAGTGTAAACGAAAATCGCAAAATTACCAAGCAAGTGACTTATCAAAACTTCGGCACCATTACCGATGCTACCCATAAAGATACCTACATTTCCTTATTATCTTGAAAACTGTATTTCATTTTGTTGATCAATGTGACCATACGTCTATTTACTACCCATACAAGTGACTAATGCGCTTACGAATGGCGCAGCAGAGGTCGGGAACTAGTCTAGATTTCTGCTATACATCCGGGTACTCACTGGGAAAAAACAATAACAAAGACAACAAACAGTCCCGGGGAATTGCGTTAGATCAGTGCCCCTTTAATGACGAACGCCAGACAGGGTAACAACAAGTACCATCTTTACACGTCTTTTGGTATGACGCGGCCGGGGATCGAACTCCGGACCTTCCGCTCTGCGGGCGGACGTTCTGCCACTAGACCACGGAGGCGGTCTCAAAATTTGTATTTGAGACCATTGACCCATATTGCAATAAAGTATGATATACATGTATGACATGATATACAGTAGGATTCACACTTATTCTATTAACATTTGTCAAATATCTATGTCAATCCAGTACATATCAATCTGTTGGTATATGTATACTTATTAAAATGTTCGTAATGTGTTGAGGTAAACATAATTATTATTTCACAATATATGAATTTACCAGCTTCTGATTGGTTAAAGAGCGGACAATTATTTTCGCTAGCTCATGTCGCCCGCTGAAAATCAACAGGAACACATCGCAGGTAGCTTGTGCATCTCGAAAACGTATTGTTGCGTTGAAATGAACCGATGCTTATCCGCTCGCCCTTGGTAAAGGGACGTAACTCGGTTTGTCTGCTCCGATCTTTTTTTGCTAAAATCATTCCGGACCTCTATGAATAAATGTAGGTAAGGTAAATTTGTTTTTAACCGATCCCTCGGAGCATATGGTATGATGTACGCCTGTCGGCTCGGGGTACACAGGCTCACACACAGGGTAAATCACACCATATACCCGTCGAGATCGGTTGACAGCCTATACTGTCCTTACTGTTTACAGGGGGGCACGGGTGGCCCAGTCGTCTAAGGCGCCAAGATTCGCTCTGCAGAGTTGCGTCCCTTGGGCACGCCAGAAACCTATGATTGTGGGTTCGAATCCCGGTTCGCCCCGATTATGTTTCTAGGTTTGTCAGCACCATACCCGTGCTCGTGGGTTTCACCGAAGTGGTAAACGTCTGAGACCTGCATCACTTGGGGCTTTCCTCCAACATTAAGCTAACACGCCGTGATATAACTGGAATACTGTTAAAAGCGGCGTAAAACCCAACTCACTCACTACTGTTTACACACCATCACTTGTTATGTACACACGAATTTTTGAATAAGTTAACCAGGAGCTACTCACTGCTAAGGTAGTTGCCAGATGTGTCCATGACATCAACACGACTCAGGGTACAGGAGTCTGAAAGGTCGTCATTAAGGTCGATGTCGAGGAACTGCACAGAGAGGTAGGAGTTGGTGTGGTAGCTGTTGATTGTCGTGAATGTCACCGAACATGTGTCTTGGAATGGCCAATCCCAGCTCCGGAGTTCGAGGATCTTGGAATCAGTGACGTAGACAGTGTTGCCACAGTAGTCATCGATAGAATCTGCGTAGAAGACATGGAGATACATAGTGACGTCACTGGCTCTCTTTTGAGAAAAAAAACTTCTTCGCGTAAAATGCATCTTGCTCAATTCGTGACCAACTCGTCCCATTCCGGGACAAGCCGAATGTAGACTCGTGCCCCTCTCAGGGGTTTCCATATTGGCGTTTGAACACGAGAACTAATTCAAACAAGAACGATAACTCTGATTATTCCCGCTACACAGTAAAATTAATGTGAGCACTACATAAACGTTCGCTTATTCCTGTTATACGACCATTGAACCTCTCTGATATAGATCGATATATATTCTTTTGTACAAAAGTATATTTGGCAAGCCATTCAACTCATTCCTTCTAAGCTGTTTATCTTTTATTTGCAAATTATTAATTTTTAGTAAGCTACTAGGTCCTAATAGACTGAGTCTCGTTTTTCAAGCGAGATCGTAGCTTACAATATCAATTACAGGTTGGACTGGTGATGTTTCCACTATGTACGAGCAACCGTCACATAGGTGGAATATTGCTTCGTGTGGCGTTAAACAACAAACAAGCTTATATGTTCGTTCAGAAAAATAGGAAAAATTACAATCTTACCAATCATTGTAATGACATGTAGCTGAGAATAAAATATGTGCTGGGTATAACATAAATTAAATTGTGTGAGAGTAACATAACTAGTCTCTTACAGGCTTAATAAACCAGAATATAGGTTCGTCATTAGGGTAATTTAAAACCCATGATATTTATTACATTACGATTTTTGATCTTTTGCCGATAGCTTCCTTTCATCGAGTGTTTTCTTTTGCGAATTTCGAAATACAATGTAATTCGTTCACATCTTATTCATCTTTGCGTTTATGATTTTTGTTATACAAACCATTATATAGTTGTGAATATTAATCGAGGAATCGTTTTTTTTCTAGCAACCTGTATTTTTCTTCTTGAGTTTTCTCTGGTTAAATAAAGGTTTGTGATACAGAGGTGTGCGTGCGTGTGTATTGGGGGTATTTTAGAGAACCAGATAATCACCCAAAGATGTATTTATAGCAATTAAATCCGTTAGGAATACATTACCACTGTCCTAATTTTGATATTTATAATTCATCTACACAAATCCAACCGTTAATAAATATTAAAGCGAAGATAAACATCTTTGTTATACAAGTGGATTGTCTTTACCATAATATTATGGAGATAAATTATTATAACTGGATAATCGAAGGTAATAAATGAATTAATTCATTAATATCAACCACACATCCTTGCACTTCATTTTGAAAATGTTGACATCCTAAACGAGATTGTCAGAAGGAACTAGACATGTCCTATGATACTGGTGTGGATTCCGGGTAAGAACATGGCTCCCCATCAACCTATGCTTTTCAGAAATGGGACTACGTCACAAACATGTGGTGATGAAAAGAGCTAATACTTACTAAAATATTATACTCATTATAATGATAAAATCAGTAAAAAGATAAACTTTATTTCAGCAATAATTTGACCATTGGTATGAGCGAGAGTGATATTTTACGCCGCTGTTAACAATATTCCAGCAATATGACGGCGAGATGAACCAAAACCCGGTCCTTCGATGTGACGAGCGAACACTTTAACCTCAAGGTTAACCGAACCCATCCCACCCCTACCCCCATCCCACTCCTATTCCCACCCCCACCCCAAACCTCGCCCCATTTGTATGTACACAAGACTTATGTTCATGACGATCACTAAAGGTTTGGTCTGTTTCTGAAATCATGCAGATCTTATCGGCCAAAGATGTTTTTCGGCCTACTTCGTCATGTAATCCCACATGCGCCGAACAAGGAGAGAAATGTGGGTTGTAATCAACTTCCTTGTCTGAAAATACCTGTATGAAGAATACAAGAATACATGTACCGCCGTATCTGCACTCTCAGTACACTTTAAAGAAAGCGTATGTTGGATATTATTGTTTAAACAATACATGGTGCGTTCACAACAAGGTAGTCTTACCTGTACTTGGGTATCCAAACACTGTCACGATTGCCTGTAGAAATAAACACAAGAAGAGACGAGACGCCATTTTGGTCATGTGCCTCTTATCACATACAAAGATATGTGTTGCACTTTGGCCGTTGTCGAGGAAGCTATGACGGGCTCTCGCATTACAGCAACTTATCCGTAATCACATTATCGTTTATATGTTTATGACGTCACTACCGTATCAGCATCGTACACAGTAACAAAATACAAAATGCGCCCCGGGAAGATCTGGGTTAGAACTGGTCTTCATTGACGCTGGCTTGTCGTAAGGGGCGATCCGTAGCTGTATAGTAGCTGAAAACACGTCTAATCTCCATACATAATCTCGGCCCACTCTCCCATCGCTACCCCACCCCAGGGGGTGGTCGGGTAGCCTAGTGGTTAAAGCGTTCGCTCGTCACGCCGAAGACCCGGGCTCGATTCCCGACATGGGTACAATGTGTGAAGCCCATTTGTGGTGTCCCCCGCCGAAAAATTTAAATGAATGTATGTGCCCCAAATTAAGGACATTTAGCAATTTAGAAGCCCTTAGCGTCATGTTTAGATATGATTAGCTCTAGAGTGTTTAGGATTATGTTTAGATGTCGTATCAGTCGGTATATCCGATTCCTCAAGAGACTTGAGTGGGTGTGTAGGGTATTTCGGTTAAGAGGATTCTTGAGGAAAGATCATCAGAGGACAACGAAAACCTACAAACGCCAGGAAAGATTTATTGATCATTGTGTGAAAGTATTTTGAAGTCTATTAGTGATCAAACACTTTAGCACCTTTTCTAAAAATAATTCCATTCCAAATATGCCAGAGTCATAGCTTGTTTGAGTGGTGCTTATCTGAACTGAAACGTTTTGATTTGGACTGCCAAATCTGAATATTCTGAACGTTTTGGTTCAAAATATATTTTGATGATGAACATGTGTTGAATAGAAATACGTTTAAATTCGAAAGATATTTTGATTTTAAAACGCAAGTTTGGGCCTCTAAACGCACGCACATTATGAGCCAATGAACGTGTGTTTACGTTTGTGTTCAGGGAGTAAACTTGTAAACAGTTTAACGTCGTGTTCAAGATTAGTGCACTTATATGCATGCCCGTCTGTGTGTGTGGCTGCTTGTACTAGTCCAGACTGATGCCGATTTCATAGTGCTGGCACACTGAGATACCATGCCGCAGTTTAACATGAATATCCCACTCAGACACAGTATACTGACTCCGAGCCCACCAGTCTTTGTTTTTGTCCCTTAATGCCGAAACGCGAGGCAGGGAAACAATAAGTATATTAACGTCTTTTGGTATGACGCGGCCGGGGATCGAACCCCCTACCTTCTGCCCCTCCGGGCGGACGCTTTGCCACTTGATCATGGACCGAGGCGGTTGTTTTAAAAGGTGAAAAAAGAGCATGATGATAAAAGTACTATTGACCTTTTTCACACTTTCCCCATCTTGGATCGAAAACGAGGCTTGGAGAGCATAGCTCCATGCAGTGTGAGTCGCATCAGCTGATAGGGAACAAACAGCATGTTGTGCATTTCACTGGTGGACATTTCAAACAAACAAAAAATGGTATCCTCTGTATCTAATACAGAAGATATTTCACATTTAATCGTGAGGTCCAACTAAAATATGCCTGTAATACACTGGAATTTGCATTTTGCTGTCAGGATCCCGGAAGTGAATGGAAAAGTGCATTTCGAGATACGTATTTCAGAAATAGATTGTTTTATCATAACCTCGTCGGCATATAGGTACAATGTGACAGTACATTCAATGACAGAAGTTGGGTATCGTAAATAAACCGCATAACATGAAACACGTCAATGTACTTTTGCAAAATTGCTCAGTCAATGCGTGGCTTGGCGAACTCGAGATCAAGATCGAGATCATGTTTATTTCACGTTTCATAGTGGTGTTTGCTGCACAACGCGCTATCGTATTGCCATGAGTCCAGTTGACAAAAGACACTTTTTCTGCTATGATTTTCATTTTAACATATTACAATGTTAATTATGAAAATAATTCGTGTGTCAAAATAAATATTCAGAAGGGGCGATAACTCTATTCAGTGTGTACAATAAACAGATGATACTTTACTTGTTCTTCAAACATCACTTACTTAACTGATTACTGCCGATTGAGATTGCACCGTGCACGACAAAAGTAATAATGTGTGAACTGTTTAAAACAAGTTAAAGGAAACTAAAAATTGATAAGTATAATTAGGGCATGATATTGAAGAAATATAAGAATTGATACAACTATCAACTTCTTGAACACCCTCACCTAATCCTGTATGATGATAGGTAATTGCATATCAAAAGGAAGCTACGAATACATTTATCCTGAATAGTTTGAAAATGTCTTGATCAGATATGAGTACAAATAAAATAACAAAAGATAAAAAGGAATAAACTTCAATTGGTAATCAAGCCAAGATAAAATATATGTATTGGTACAAATTATGTTGATGGAACAATCTGGATTTCTCATATTTAACAAAGAAAAACAAACTAAAATTTTCATGTCTTTATTTCTCACAATATAATTTTTCAAAACTTAAAATGGATTGGGTGTCTTTGTCAGTCAAAAGCACCTAATTAAATTCCAGGAGAAAATAATTTTCTTGCTTGTAAACAAATGGTACAATGTGCTTTTTAAGTGTCTGATAAATATTGGCCATGTTGTTTTGTGAGTGAATAAGGCTTTTCACTTCCTCGTCCTTTGACAGGATGCACATTGTAACCATTGTGTTACTGTCAGCGGAAAGCTCCTCCAGACATCCGTCACCCGGATACTAGTACTTCATTGTGGTGACTCGCTGGCCTGAAATGAATAATTTAATAATATTGTAATAATATTCCTACTTCAATAACATTTTTTATAAACAATGCTTATTCACCTTCTCTCAAAATATTGCTTATTTAGAAAACAACATTCTTCTGAAATAGAGAAGTTTAAGGAAAATTAATCACAGTGTGTAACATTTGCTACTTAAGAACAATCTTGAAGGCATCAATTCATCTGATATGTCTAAAACTCAAACAGTATATTCTTTGTAAACAGTAAACTCAACAGATGCATCAATTTAATGACAGTGTACTACAGCTCTTTATATCAATGCCACACAGAAATTCACTCTTGTTTTAATGAAACACGTTTTGATATTTGTATTACCTGTATCTATTTAATCATGAAATACTTTGTTTAGTCTGACCATGCTGAAAACATACTTGCGCTAGAGTGAAATAAATAAGATTTTTATTAAAATCAGGTGAAATATCACGTTTTGTCACACCTACAGTCAGTCTGCCTCATTGACACTATGGTTTTCTGAGTAAGGTCATGAAGATCACAAAGAAAATATAAGACTTGAATTTATTTTGTCAAATGCAATGTTTATCTCTTCATGCTGTTTACTAAAGTTGATATCTTGACTTGAAAATATTAACTTTGTCAGATCACAAGATGAGATATTATTAAACATATTTTATTGTCCAAAAAGACAAAGGGATTGGGCACAAGGGCAGCACTTATTACCGCCTTCTCCCTATATACAGTTATACATAATATTGCATAATGAAAATGAACAATTTACAGTTGAAACTTCACATTGTGGAGACATAGTGCACAATATATATACAGTGCTCATATGAAGGATATGTACAATGTGCTTGAAAGTGAAGACAGTGTGCATCTCATACATATCCTAATATTATACATTTTAGTGTTGAATATAGATTTAACAATATTAATGATTAACAGTTTGGAAACAATACTATGCTAGCTACTGAATCTGTTAGTCGTTTCTATAAATTTGTGTACAGACAAGAATATTTTTGTATTCAGGAAAACATCTAAGTTTGGATCACCAAAAAGAATACTATGTAGAGTTTTTTGTCCTCCAGGATTATCGATAGCTGTCAGTAATGTCTCCCTAAAATCGTCATATAAGGTACATTCGAAGAAGAAATGGAATGAATTTTCACAAGGAGAATGCTATACAAGGAGCATGAGATAAATTCATGCTATCATCGTTATTTGACAAGGAAAACAAATTTCTTCTATGTATTTATATTTTTTTGTTTTTCTCGTTTTGATTGAATTATAAAAAAATATCAAAATAATCACACCACTTGACTTGATTGAAATAAACTAAAGTTCTAAAGATTGTTAACAATAGTAAAATATTACATCATAACAATATAATTATTGCAAAAAGACATAGTAAACTATATTCTTACATATAAATTGATGTGATAAATAATCAATAATACATGGCAATTGCTTGCACAAAAGAAATCCTTTTGTTTTAAAAGTTTCAAAACATGTTTGTGGACATAAAACCAGATGGGTTTCACAATTAAACAAAGGGAATTAATGAGTTATGATTGCAAAACGCATGGGAATTAAAAATAATTCTGTTTATACTCTAAGTTTTTAGTAATGTCAATATCAATTTATGCATTTGAAATATTTGAATACAAACTGTTAAAGAGTTATCTGTTTCTGTAAATTATATAAAGATCACATGTTGATTGAACATTTACTGGACATTAATTAGTTGGGTTTTGGTTCATTTCATGACATGATTAAATTGGTACAGTAAAGTAAATATCATTTTGGTAGAAATATTAATTGTTACCAAAATTGCAGATCAAACTGTACTTTACTTCAAATATTTACACATCCTTTATGTAATAATTCAGTTGAAATATTACACCTCTTCTATCTAATCTAACAACATTGACAATCAAATAACAACTGTTCACAATCACAACAGCACAAGTAGATCTAGAGGTCTAATATTTTATTGGAATGCATTTGAGTCCATTACAATTTACATCAAATACGCAACTGATGCAAAATTCTGATTTGTTACGATTGTAAATTCTCAGTAGGTTTCAATTTGATACATTATATTAACATAGGCCTATATCAATTAAGTTAGTTTCTGACGTATATCTAGATATGGTCAAAAGGTGAACATTTCGACTTCAAATACAACCCGCAAAGTTATTTAAACTCACAATAAATAGTTTAATGGTGTGTAAACAATGAATTATTCTTTACAAGATTTCAGTAGCATTTGTATTAAGTCTGTTCAGCTAACATAAACTGCACTGGGAGTTAGGTGGTCATGGATATTTTAAATTGAAATCATAACAGAACGGCCAGACTCAAATTTATATCGGTAAGGAGACCAGATAACAGTAGAATAGTTTGTCAATAAGAATAATGTTCAATACTTACGATAAATGTACCGGGATGGTTAAATTGTCACAGTTTGTCCCGATTGCGTGCCTTGTTGACATCTCCGTGTGTTTCATGTGCTATCCAGCCTTCACCTTCTGCTCTCCAAGCCTCGCTTTCAAACCGGAAGTAGCGAAGTGTGAAAAAGGTCAATACTTGAGTATAAATCAAACGGTATACTACTTTAACCAGTTTGATTGAATATGCATATGTCGTTCACTTCTGTATGAACATGTGAAACATTTCATGTTTAGATTATATTGTAGTTAAAGCTGATTTGATTGTTAACTTTAAACTTCTTTCACATATGACATGATGAACGACGTTCGTAAAAGTACATACTTTGAAATGTAACTTGTAAGAAAACAGCTGTAAAATACCCCATATCTTGCAACTTAGAGACCGCTTGGACTCCTGCTGGAAACAGGATGTTTTTCCGTCACGCTTTCAAATCACGCCTTTTTTGTTGGTGAAAGCATAAGCCTAAAACAAAATTCAAGGCATCCAGTTGGGGGTAAAAGCTGAAGACGAATTCTTTTTTCCTACCCCATAATTAAGAGAAATGTTTTTCTGTCATATCAGGTGGCGTCTCCCTCAAGCAGAGGAGATAGGATAATGGTCTTTATGGTCAGATGACGTGGCTTCTCACTCAAGCAGAGGAGTCAGATTGGGAGAAATGTTTTCAAAGACCAATTGCATCTCACTCAAGCAGAGGAGACTGGATTCGGAGAAATGTTTTCAAAGACCAATTGCATCTCACTCAAGCAGAGGAGACTGATTGGGGAGACATGTTTTGACAGTCAGATCATGTGGCACCTCCATGAATCAGGCGAGACTGCGTTTGGACAAATGTCCTAATAGTTAGATCACATGCCATCTCACTCAGTTTCGTGAGCAAGAGCTAGATGCTGACATCAATCAGGATCACCACAACAAAGCCTTGACATTGAACCTGTATGTGAAACAGGTCATGCTCACGATGTCTTGTTGATAGAATGAACATATTTATTTCCGATTATTTGTTGACTGGACTGATACAATCTGTCTGAGAGATTCTCGTGCTTCTCTTGACATATGAATACGGAATAGAACAATCCTGTTTTCATTATACTACTTATAATTAATTTATCGCGGTAGTGACCGCATAAGGCACATCATGATAACTGATATACACCTAATATTAACTCATATCCATACTACCCAAGCGTCATATTACTAAGCGAGGTGAAAAATACTATTGATTCTGTCCTGTGGAACTCAACTGTGAAGCTAAAAGAACCGATTATCTGAACATTGTCATAAACTGTGTGTGATGTATTAGATAGTACACGTTTCACACAATGCGTAAATAAACTGCGGACACATTGACACATAGACAGTTTCTGAAACATCCAGCAGGCCACGGAACGTGTTACAAAACTAGATAAAGCATACCGATCGCGGAAAAGATGAGCATTCTTTGTCGTTGACCGGGTAGGATGCTACAACATGATATCGGGTCAGTTGCCAGGCTTCTCCAAAGTTTACTCCTGACATGGATGATGGCATCTTCTGTGTTCTGTCCTTGTTGTAGGAGCTTTAAATGAGGATCAGGTGGTTACAATGTCTGAACTAGCTGTGAGTCATCGACGACGTTGTTCGTTGTTCACTGATTTGATGTTCAGACACTGGACTAATTTTATATGTGCCACTTTTTTATAGCTGTACTATTGAAGGACAAAAATATTCACTCATACTCCCAATGAGCAAGGATATGGCCACTAATAACTTAATACTCAAAATGAATTTCATTGACAATTAAGTAGAGTATCAACGGTATCTTACTTTCCATTTCCTTATCTTTGCCTCCTTAGAATAGCATCGTCCACAAGTATAGGACATTTCCAAATTCGACACATCAGTCACGAAAATGATATCCGTTGCAATTCCCTATTTTGACTTGCAAATGTTCCCGTGTTGTTTGACTTGCCTTTGCACGAGTTTGTGACGAGTGTCACCTGTGGGACAGGATATGCTGACCTGTTTGCAAACACCTGGTATCCTCACGAATTGATAGTGATTCATAAACACACACTAAGGAATGTATAGTCGAAATCACACAGTGACTGTTTTTAGGAGAGATCTGTAGTGATTATGGAAAGAGTTGTCGTTTTAAATTCTGAAATGAAATCAGAACATCCAATAATGTGACGTGTCCCACAGCAGCAGCCGTAGAGATATCTGTTGTTGAGAGGAACGTCCAGTAACATGGGCAAGTCATGGTATGACAAACAATAGTAGTCATTGTATTCATTGTTTAATTCACGTTATTTTCAAAACAAAAACAATATACAAGATCCGCTTCAATGTTCAACAAGCACTATGTGGGGGTTCTGTCGCTGCTTCACTGCTGAGAGTGGAACGGGTAGGGGTACCCTGGGTACAGACTGGGAGGGTACATCATCGACACATGGGGTACTGGGTATTGGTACATGGACTGGTGCATCATGGGAGACATGTACCCGTATCCTGGAGCAGGCGACAACATGGCGGCCATGTTCTGCTGGAGGAGAGGGTAGTTCATCGTATTGGTGTCAGAGGCTCTCTTGTTGCGTGCTCGCCTGTTCTGGAACCACACCTGCGAGAGAAAAATAAGAATAATCTGATAACGTTTAAAAACATCATTAGCAACAGTCCATAGTGAAGTGATTCAATCTGTTTTGAGTGAGTTGGGTTTAGCGCCGCTTTTAACAGTATTACAGTTATATCACGGCGTGTTAGCTTAGTGTGGGAGGAAAGTCTAAAGTGATGCAGGTCTCAAACGTTTACCATCTCGGTGAAACCCACGAGCATGGGTATGGTGCTGACAAACCTAGAAACATAATCGGGGCGAACCGGGGTTCGAACCCACAATCATAGGTTTCTGGCGTGTCCAAGAGAAGCAACTCTTGCAGAGCGAATCGCGGCGCCTTAGACGACTGGGCCAACCGTGCCCCCCAATCTACATCCGGGTAACTGTTTTGAAATCACGCATGTGTGTGTGTGTGTGTGTGTGTTGGAGGATGTAGAGGTGTTGACAATCGGCTTTATCCGACTCTAACTATGGGAACCGATTAAATCATTAAATGTACATAACGTTACTGTGTTTAGAAAAATGTTTTACCTTAAGCCTCTGTACTGGAATATCCAGTTTCTGGGACAGATCTTCATACAGTTCTACATCCGGGTATTTGTTCTCCAGAAACACCTGCTTCAACCGCCTCACTTGCTTCTCGCTGTAGTTCTTCCTCGGGTTCGCTGATACACGATCTTCCTCCTGAGTACTGGGAGAGATTCGCTCTGAGACTCGATCTTCCTCCTGAGTGCTGGTGGAGGTTCGCTCTGAGACACAAACTTCTTCCTGAGCATTGGGGGAGGTTCGCCCTGAGATTGAGGAACTGTCAGAGCTGGGAGTTGGGCTCGGGTTACTGTAGAAACCACTAGAAGCAGTACTTCCGTTTGGACTGGTGCCTTCGACATCAATGTCTTCATCTGCAAAGTCTGCAAATAAATAGTATGAATGGTTAACAACACATTATTCTTCATGACGAAGTGAGTGAGTGGTTTCTCTTGGTGCCGTGTATAGATAACATGATATAATTAATACGGTATATATATAATAAAGTTTTTGCTTAAATGGATGATTGCTTTGTCAGAGATTGTTGTTTCATTTATTTGAAGTATGGTAGACTAAGTCTTACCATAACTATCACTTGATGGCGGAAGTGAGCTCTTCTTCAAAATTCCGGTATCCAGTTTGGGTAACGGGCTCACAGGGTGAGTGATGGTATTTGACGTCTCTTGGCAGGACTTGAGTCTGGGGAAAGGTAACTCTGAGTGGGACTGGAGATGATGAAGACTGAGACGAAGTGCGGGGATTTCACATCTTTCGAATTTGTTCTGAAGGTAGAATCGGTCAACGTAAGGGTGACTGAGTTTTCCACCACTATAGGATGTCTGTGGAGACTCTGGTTTCGGGTAGCGAAGAAGGTGTTCAAGTTGCAGGCATCCCAGTCCTTCAGGTGTCGTAGTTGCCTTCACAGCCCCATATGCTGTTTCCGGTCTGGTTAATGGAATCCTCATAGATGTCTGTGAAGTGTTGGACTCGGAAGTCTGAACGTCAGACTTCATGATGTCTGAGATGGAGAAAGAAAATGGACGCCTTTTCGAAGCTCTATGGATCTCGAAAGACGAAGTATTCATGGAATCTTGGAACAGACGTCTGGCTGGAGTCGGAACAGTCTCAGGGAAAATCTTAAATGAAAAAAACGCCATCTTTATTAATGTTGTCAAACTGCTATGTTTAAAGTATACACAACGCAATATACTTTATTCATGTATACTGCAATGTATGTAAGTAAACGTCAACGACAGAGAACGACCTGCAGTCTCGTTTATCCAAAAAATAGATTCCATTGGGCGTAAAAAACAAAAGGGTATGCATGCCCTGCTCAACAGGAAACAGTGACAATGTCAATAGTCAACTTTGAATGCAAAAAATATATCTATCTTTCTCACACTATATCTGAATATTTCCATTGAACTGACCAGGAAGAAACGTCGTTCTAGCGAATGTTGTGCACCATGGATCATGTATTGAGTACGAGAAAAATAGTGTTTTTAAATAACTATAGTCTCGTTAAGAATTCTGACGAAACTGAAATGTATTGTAATTTGTGTTACACCTAATAGCGTGTAAACTGAATTCGATGACACGATTTCACTGTTTGTTACATTAACACTTAAACATCACTTAACAAGAGCAAGTTATTTCCTTATGGGTACGATGATATAGTTAAGCTATGCCTTAGAATTATTTTCATGCGCATTGTAATACAATATGTAAGTACTGTACCTGTGACGAATCCATTTTGTCGAGTGTAACAGTTTCCGAGATATTCAAGATGTTTCAAAACAGGAAGGAGGTGTTATAATAATTCGATAACTGTGCTGCTATCTTATAGTGACCGGTGAGTTCACTTGTCATCTCACTCAGATGGGGGCATGACAACAATAGCATGGCGTCTCAATCAGCGCTGTCATCTATAACAACATTTAATCATGAATTACAGAATGATGTAGATATTGGGAAATGTTTATTTAACCTCTTTTCTAGAATGTGATGAATACAAAGGATATTTCATCCATTCCCTGACATCGAATCCAAGTATCAATGCAATAAGAAGTGGGTTTTTTTGTAATTGTCCTTCCGCCATCAGAATGTATGTCAGTTTGTAGATACATTTACTTTAATAAAATACTTCGTCGTGAACCTGATTGTGTAATGTCATTTAAAATGTACGCATTTATTATGGTATACTTATATTATGTTCTTGTTTGAATTCTAAATTGGTTACTGTGGTAATATTTTAGGGTTAAAAGTTGTGTTTTGCAGTGTTTCAGCGACTGTTTCAGCCTAGTAACGTTTTGACACCTCTGTAGTGTTTTGGTCAAATCCAATTTTCAAGTGTTGCCAGGCAGTATACAATCTGGTCGTAATCTTCATCATTAGAGGCATATCATTTACAAAACATATAAATAAACAGAACTACTTAACTATTATCATATTGAGTCAACAGTTGTACACATACTTATAAACAAAATATAATTTAAATCGCTATAGGTGTTAATTAATTCAACGCTCAAATCTATGGACTTGACACAGTAATGGCCTAAATCCACCTTTATTGCAGTACACATGAATCTGAAGTTTATTATTCCGGTTGTCATCTGATGAGAATTGAACGTTCCTTTCAAAAACAAAAACCGGCATCTTCTCAGCTAGTGATCATTACTCACCAAACATCAATTAAATTCAGATGACACTGATTTAATTAATCCGCCTTGATTGATCTGATTCGGAGCGTGGTGAAGGCATTGTTTTGGAAATGAATGAGTTATTTTTTTTCATCTCATCATCAATCTTCTAATCACATAGCGACCAGTGTTTTTATAACAATTCAGTGGAATGCCGTGTGATCGCACGGTCAACTATCAACGTCATTTGGCGTCCGAGAGCCGTGCCTCCCCAATACTCCAGCTAAACAACAAACCAATCCAATTCCTAAAACAAACCAAATTCTTAGGACTAATTTTCGATGAACATCTCTCCTGGGACGCTCACATAAATAATCTAATAACTAACTGTAGCAAAGATCTAAATACGCTAAGATGCCTAACTGGCTCAAACTGGGGGGCCTCCAAAGACAACCTCCTCTCACTCTATATATCACTAATTAGATCTAAAATAGACTACGGATGTGCCATATACGACACCCTAAACCAATCCCTAAGCAAAAAACTAGACTCAATCCAATATCAGGCTCTAAAACTAATAACACGCACTCAACATGGCACCTCTTACACTTTACTCCAGGCCTTAACAGGAGAAATGCCACTAAATCTACGTAGGGAACAATTAACCCTAAATTTCTGGGCCGCGTCTCTATCCAACCCCCTAATGCAAAACCTAATAAACAAAAAAATCAGCCCCAAAAACCAAGCCCTAGCTCGAAATTTAAAACACCCTCTACTTACTCCAATATCCCCAAAAATAACCAATTACTTAAATGAACACCAAATAAACAATCTTAAACAAAACTGTAAAAAATCAAATATCATTCACCCCAAAACTTAAAACACCCTAAATATACATAACACTAGCTAGCACAATAAATAAACAAACCGACCCAAACATAGCAAAAAACTCCACACTGGCATACATACATGAAAATTGGCCAAATTGGTGTCACATTTACACAGACGGATCCTCAGATCCGATCTCCAAACACACAGGTTTCCACATCACACAACCAACTAAAGCCACACAATCCTACCGACTCCCAAACAATCAATCAATATTCACGGCCGAACTAATAGGCATGGCCTCAGCCCTTCATAATCAACAATCTAAAAAAACACAAAAAATCCTAATACTAACTGACTCGCTCAGTGGACTACAAGCCCTCCAAAATAAAAACACCAAAAACCGCCCTGAACTAATAAATCAAATACTAAAACGCTCAAACGATTTAACTAAGGCAGGCAAACAAATAGTATTCATTTAGATCCCCGCCCACGTAGGAATATACGGCAATGAAAACGCCGATAAAGCAGCTAAACTATCCCTTAAAATCCCAGAAATAAGCTTAAACCTGCCCATCTCCAAATCAGAAATTAAAAGTGTCAACAAACAAAAAATCACAAAAATGGCATAACCTATATCAAAACTCAAATAGCCAAATCAAAAAGGTTCTTAAAAAAACCTAACCAAATCAAAAATTCTACATCCGTCCAAAAAAATCGACAGAGTAATCACTTAACTCCAAACAGGACATACCAACCTAAATAACCACCTCAAAATAATAAGAAAACACGCAACAGGAACCTGCCCACATCGCAAACAACAAGAAACCCCAGAACACGCACTCATACACTGCACCCACTACCTAACACACCGAACTACACTACAAACCACCCTAAATCTAAATAAGGCTCTTACTCTAGAAGCAATCCTAAATCCATAAAATAGAAAAATTCAAAGCCTTAGGCGTATACTTAATCAAAACAGGACTAATAAATCGCATTTAAAACCCCAATAAACTACCAAAACCAAACCACATAATCAAACTAACAAACTTCCATACTCAGGTCCCTTAGTTCGCCCCCAAACCCTCTTGGCATTTTTTCAAAATCTCAAAATTTCCAAAATTCTATATAAGCATCCACTAAAACACCCCTACTGGATTGCCAAACCACTTTTACCCTTTTCGGAAACACATTAAATGGCTTGGCCGGGCCCGTGTGCGAAATTCGCTGCAGTCGGAAAGCGCACGTAAAATCTCCAATATAAGTAAGTAACGTGCTATCCGATCCAGTCAGTGGGGTAGCCTAGTGGTTGAAGCATTCGCTCGTCACGCCTAAAGCCGCATGTGTACACCATTTGAAGGCCCCTCTTGGTGTCCTGGTGAACTCCTGTATGAACCAAGTTATTTAATAAACTGTATGATAGTGGCATATTCCCTGAGAGGGAATATGCCACTGAGAGGCAACAAACTTGACCCAAACAACTCATTGAACGACTTCATGTGCAAGATTCTTACTTAAGTTATAAATAATGGACTGAACATTTGTGTGATAATAACAATACAATAACAGAATCCAAACAGGATTAAGACAAAATTATTCCACCACGGAGCATGTATTTACATTGCAAGCTATGATCAACAAATATTTATCAAAGAAGAATGAAAGATTTTATTGTCCTTTATTGATTTCTCCAAAGCTTTTGACTACATCGATCGTGAAATATTTAAAAGTGTTCGAGGTAAGTTATTCATGTTTCTTGTAAATCTATCCATCACTGTGTGCTTGTGCGAGAAATGATTCTGGCTTATCACCATACTTCAAATGTAACATTGGCACATGTCAAGGGTGTATCCTAAGTCCCCATATCTTCATAATTTTCATCAGCCATCTTGGTACTATGTTGGAGGAGGAAGGTGAGAGATGTCGGTTTTTTATGTCTGATGTGCTTTCATTATTATTTGCTGATGATGTTTCACCTGTATCAAACACTGCTTTGATGCTTCAAAGGGTTTTGGAACGTTATTGTGCAGACACAAAATTAAAGTAAATTTCAACAAAACTAAAATTATGGTATTTAGAAATGGAGGCCCCCTCCACAGAAATGAATAATGGCTTCTAAATGGAAAAGAAATAGAAGTTCTCAACATGTACAGATATCTTGGTATTGTTTTTGTGCTTAAATTGTCATGGAAAAAGGCTAAAACATTGTTTAGCAGCACAAGCGATAAAAGCAGGATTCTCAATTAACAACTCCCAGAAACATTTTGGATATATTAGTCATAATGATCTTTTTAACATTTGTATGCTATGACCACACCTATTCTGTGCTATGGATCTGAGATATAAGGAACTGCGTATTGTAGTATCAGTGAGAGTGTGCACACGAGGTTCTGTAAATCATTTCTGAGAGTAAACAAAGTATACTAATAACAACATGGTCCTGGGAGAGTGGGGCAGTCTCCGTTATATAGAGCAGGTAAATACTGGTGCAGACTGCTCCAGTTACCTCAGCATAGACCCCCCCCCCACCCCACCCCACCCCCCCCCCCCCCCCCCCCCACCCCCCCCACCCCCCCCCCCCGACATTGGTTGCATCTCATCATTTTTGGTAATCTTCAAACAGAGATATTATGAATGCCTCTTTCAGTATTGGCATCACTCCCTCGACGCTTAATCTGAATGTTATTGTTATTCCCAGTTTAAATCTTTTACTCAGTGTAGAAACCTATTTGACTTGTGACCTTCTTTCTTATCAACGCAAAATATTAACCATGTTCGGGATAATAACTTCACACTTACTGTCAACCGACAATATCCATAGAATAACTTGTTTGATCACATTCCTTTGTCAAGTACTAACGATCAGAAGCAAATCCCTATCCCTGTGACATAAATCCCTATCCCTGGACTTTCCTCCAGCCGTTTATTCAACATTATTTTACATTTGATTATTTTGTTTCCATCTTGTTTGTATTTTGGGCTTAGGGCATACAAAGTACTGAATAAAGTCTGTCTGTCTGTCTGTCTGTCTGTCTGTCTGTCTGTCTGTCTGTCTGTAAGTCTGTCTGTAAGTCTGTCTGTCTGTCTGTCTGTGTCTGACTGTCTGTGTCTGTCTGTTTGAACACTTCAAGAACATTTCCATCAGATCACATAAGGTACATGTAATCAGTGAATGAGGGAGTGAATATTCCAGCTATGTATTGGTGTGTTGCGGTACGATGCAAGCAGTCAACTAGCCAAGATACCATAAATACAACATGTAGATACCACACATACAATATATTGATACCACACATACAATATGTAGATACCACACATACAATATGTAGATACCACACATACAATATGTAGATACCACACATACAATATGTAGATACCACACATACAATATGCAGATACCACACATACAATATGCAGATACCACACGTACAATATGCATATACCACACATACAATATGTAGATACCACACATACAGTATGCATATACCACACATACAATATATAGATATCACTCATTTAATAAGCAGATATAACACTTAAACAATATGCAGATACCACACATACAGTATGCATATACCACACATGTGTGCATATACCACACATACAATATGTAGATACCACACATTTAATATGCAGATACCACACTTACAATATGCAGATACCATAAATACAATATGCAGATACCACACATACAATATATTGATACCACACATACAATATGTAGATAACACGCATACAATATGGAGATACCACACGTACAATATGCAGATACCACACATACAATATGTAGATACCACACATACAATATGCAGATATCACACATACAATATATAGATACCACACATACAATATGCAGATACCACACATACAATATGTAGATACCACACATACAATATGCAGATACCACACATACAATATATAGATACCACACATACAATATGCAGATACCACACATACAATATGCAGATACCACACATACAATATGCAGATACCACACATACAAATGCAGATACCACACATACAATATGTAGATACCACACATACAATATGTAGATACCACACATACAATATGTAGATACCACACATACAATATGTAGATAACACGCATACAATATGGAGATACCACACATACAATATGCAGATACCACACATACAATATGCAGATACCACACATACAATATGTAGATACCATACATACAATATATAGATACCACACATACATACACACGTAACATGAAAGACAATGAAAAGTTATATGTGTAAATCCGAACTTTATTTACTTAGATTTACAAGGCACAAATGATAAACAGATGTCTCTGAGAGAGTTGGTTTTCTTGTGTCTGATACGAAATGATTCCACACAGGACGATTTGACCGGCCCCCAGGAGCTGTCTGGTTTCACGGACTTCTTGAGACACTATAAATATTGAAACATGACAAAATACCAACTTTACAGAAGTTGAGATAAACAAAGTCGTAGAATGTTTATGTTTCCGTCAGTTTGGATATTGATCGAATTCATATTCATATTGTTTAACTTCCAATACCTCAAATTCCAGGTACCACGTCAACAAAAACGAATGCATAATTAATGATATAGTTACTCTTTTTGCGATCTACATAACTAAAAACATCTCCGTATTTTGACGAAACCATTTTCTAAGTGGCAATTCGAAAACTTCTGGAAACTATATGGCAAATTCCTGGAGCAGCCGAAGCATGACTACTGAATGGTTTTCAAACTGCGGTGGTTCCCCGTCGTATGTAATGACAATATACCTAAGCTGTAAGGGTAGGTCCCTGTCGTTTGTAATGACGATATACCTAAGCTGTAAGGGTAGGTCCCTGTCGTTTGTAATGACGATATACCTAAGCTGTAAGGGTAGGTCCCTGTCGTTTGTAATGACGATATACCTAAGCTGTAAGGGTAGGTCCCTGTCGTTTGTAATGAGGATATACCTAAGCTGTAAGGGTAGGTCCCTGTCGTTTGTAATGACGATATACCTAAGCTGTAAGGGTAGGTCCCTGTCGTTTGTAATGAGGATATACCTAAGCTGTAAGGGTAGGTCCCTGTCGTTTGTAATGACGATATACCTAAGCTGTAAGGGTAGGTCCCTGTCGTTTGTAATGACGATTATACCTAAGCTGTAAGGGTAGGAATCCGCGGCCCAGTAATCTGAGGTGCCGCCACGCGCTGTGCAGTGGTGCGTCCATTATGCCAGAAACCACGCATGTCAGAGTGCAAGAATTCAGAGTTACACGTCAGGACCCTCTTCCACAAAGCGGTCTTAGCGCTAAGACGATCGTAACACCTAAACTTTAACACTGAATTACGACAGTCGTAGAGATAACATCCATTTGCGGGGACCAGGATCCCCGGGGATGGGTTCGAATCCTAAAACCGCCCCGATTATCATCCATGGTGTGTCAGCACCATGCACACGCTCGCGTGTTTCACTAGTGTCGTTTTGGACTTACTTACACGTTAAGCTGAGTGAGTGAGTGAGCTGGGTTTAATGCCGCTTTTAACATTATTCCAGTTATATCGCGGCGTGTCAGCTTAATGTGGGAGGAAAGCCCGAAGTGATGCAGGTCTCAGACGTTGACCACTTCGGTAAAACTCACGAGCACGGTATGGTGCTGACAAACCCAGAAACATAATTGGGGCGAACCGGGATTCGAATCCACAATCATAGGCTTCTGGCGTGCCCAAGGGACGCAACTCTGCACAGCGAATCGCGGCGCCTTAGACGACTGGGCCACCCGTGCCCCCCACGTTAAGCTGACATGCCTTGATTAAGTAATGGAAATATCTGTATAAAGCAGGGTCGATAATATCACTGTCGATAAGTCCTCCGACTGTCCATTTTACACGTTAGTTTCATGGGCGACACACATTTATATCTCTATAAGTCCTCGGGGCATGTTTATGTAAAAGAGTCACTTTTAAGATATGCTATTGTACACATACACGCAATTATCATGCATATGGAACATGGTTGAATTATATTAGAACAATGACTTTCAAATAGCTTATTTAGTGAACGAATGTAGTTTAACACGTCAGCAACATTTAGCTATTTCCAAAAGGCTTGTAATTAATCGTATTGCAGGCCATGGTTGATCGCATAAGTCAGAATGAAATGACCCGTTAAAAGAACGGCTCTACCGACATGCATAAGCTGCTAGGGTCTACCGTATTTCCTCTATTAGACGCCGCGCCTCTAATAGACGCCGGCCTCTAATAGAAGCCGGGTCAATTGTTCAGTGCAAAAAACAGAAGCCGGGCCTCTAATAGACGGCGGGTCGATCAATTGATACAATTAATGATCCCTTTTTGGGACCTAAATTACATAATGAGGACTCAAAATACTTCCATTTCGTGACGATTCGGGACATTCGTGGTCATAGTGAAATGGGGGTATTAATAGAAGCCGGGCCTCCAATAAACGCCGGGCCTCTAATTGACGCTGGGTCAAAGGCTTGTCCGAAATAAATAGAAGCCCGGGCGTCTAATAGAGGAAATACGGTATTCTGACCGGAAACATTGCATTGACGATGTATATTCATATTTTCAAAAAGCGACTTAAATATGTTGTTGTTTTTAGAAAGATATTGATAAGTCACCTGCAATAAGCTCCCCTTTTCTTTGTATATGGCCAGAAGCATCCCCACAACCAATGGAATACAGGGAATGGTTGCTAGGCACCAGCCAATCGTAGCAGCGTACGGGGGATAAACATAATTGCCATATGTTGGAGGCTTGTAACGGGCCAGAGTGGAAATGAATATTATCTGCAAATGCAAAATAAAGAAGTGTTTGAAATCTTGTATCATTAATATTTACAAATTAGTTAAAGTGCTTGAAATGCAGTAATATTGATAAATATATTTCTATGTCGAATTAATATGAAGTAGCTGTTGAATATAGACAATGTCATATTTTGGCATGGAAACAAAATGAAGATCGGGTTTTACGCTTGTGCATGTACGAAGCTTCGTGTAAGAGTGTATAATATTTGCTGAAAAGCTTCATCAGCATTATTTAATGTCAAATATTATCTTACAACGAGTATTGCTAATCTAATACCACTATTTAAGTCAGAATAACGAAATTAAAAGTTCAAGACAATAACATATCATTTAGGAGCAATTATGCAATTTCAATTTCAAGTAACTGTTGTGCGCACAGGCAGGCACACGCACACACATATGACACACACACACGCACGCACGCACGTACGCACGCACGCTCGAGCGCGCTCAGGCGCACAGGTAGACACACGCACACACATATGCCTTGTACGAAAGGCTTCATATACCAATTTGCCTTACGACTTTATATAGTTTTCTTTTATCTTACGAACCGATAATTGATTTCATATATAATACACAGCTGGATATTTATAAATTAATATTTGGGTAATATATATTTTTTTTTAGGTCTAAGTATACTGGACACAAAGGGGAACCCATCTTCAACATATTTTGTGTTACATTTACAACAAATTCTCTGAGTGCGTAGTATGACATGGGTACAATGTGTGAAGCCCATTTCTGGTGTCCCCCGCCGTGATATTGCTGGAATATTGCTAAGAGCGGCGTAAAACCACACTCACTCACTCACTCACTAGTTCCTTGGTCATTTAACAGGTAAGTCATTAAAATTTAGTTGATTAGTTTTCATTTTAGTTAAACCAAGCTCTCAACTGTTTAATTCCACTGCGCCCCAGTCAGTCAAATGAGGGGAAATGACCAGACATGTCACAAAAGCTGACTACCAGAAGCAGTGCAGGTGTGATGAAACACCATGACACTTTGAAGAACACTGGAACCCGGCTACCCGTCATCATGTGGATGTCCTCGCTGACATTGTTCACTCCTGAAATAAAAAAAGTGCTTGTATCAACTTAATATCCTTGACTTAATGTTCCCGTATGTTCTTTTCAGGTGATCCATTCACTTACTTTTGCATGTGTTTCTGAATGGTGCCACCGTTGGGGCAATACACGCTCACATTTTTGCGAACACCTTGTCTCATCACTATTTGAAAGTGATTCATAAACACATGGCTGTGATATAGTCGGATTCGTACAATGGACTCATGACTTTATTGTGATTATGGAAACTTTTAAGGGTTTGTCGTTTTACTTTATATCATATATGTTGCTTTTGAGTGAGTGAGTTGGGTTTACGCCGCTTTTCGCAATATTCATACAATATCACAGGGGGGACTCAAGAAATGGGTTTCTCACATTGTACCCATATGAGGAATCGAACCCGGGCCTTCGGCGTGACAAGTGGTCCTTCACATAAAATTATCATCACTACAATTGTTCCTAATTATGTTCAAATCAGAATACTAAGCAACATCCGGAGAATATGGGACATAACACCATGACTAATACATATGTGCAATACCGTATATCCATCCCAGGATGATGCACTCCAGAAGACCCACCAGGACTAGGAAGATGGCCACAAAGTACCAATCGACCAGTTGGAAAATGTACATTCCACCCTAAAAGGAGAAATCCTAAATTGATGCAAGGTATGATTAAAGAATTAATAGACAAACAAATATGCTTAAGAAACAAAACATTTCCTCATTGATATACCTCCATTAAGAATCTTGGGATTCCATTGGTTAATCTATATCACCTGACAAGACAATAAATATCAGTGATGACCTAATAATAGAAAATTGACTCTCAAAATGACCTTTGAACATTGACAAGTCACATGATCACTATTGACCTGTCATCGGATCAGTAAGGACTTTTTCTGCTACAAAAACAACATGGCGTCCGCGAGTAGTAATACACGGTTCGCCGATATTTCTGAAGAGGATCTCATTGACTTGTTTGATAACAAGGACAACAGTAACTAAAAAGTGAAATTAAGCTCTTCATATATGAATTTCGGTATAACACAATAACTAACTACTCTTGGTGAAGCCACTATGCGAAAACAAGACCCGAGGTGGCTGAATGGACCGAGCCCACATATCACCCACAACTCCCTTACTTTGTATATCTTTAAACAGTCAGTGGGTGGTATCAGTGGTACTAGACACACCTGAAAGGAAACACAATTCTCAGTACAAACCTCAGTGGCAAATACCAGACCCAGCAGAAAGGCAGCAGTGCAGTACCCAGCATTTACACAGAGTCTCCATTTCAGCAGAGCAGGGAATTGATCCATAATGGCCGATATGACAGTTTCAACCATTGTAAACTATACAATGAAATGTTGAAGGTTGTTTCGTGATGAAAACAAACAAACAAATAAAAACAATAATGAATGAGTGAATGTGTGTACGTCAATATCTTATGTCACAGAGCGACGAGAACAAATGACAGTTTTATCAACAATCAAAGTTAGATATAACACATGCAACACAAAACCAACTAAATTAATAAGTATATAAATTAAGTTAACATATGTAAGTCTGAAACAATTGTCAGTAAATTGGAATATAAGAAGTTATTATAGCAACGGCTTTGCAGAGGCATTTCAGGGCCAATTGACAAGAAGATGTTTTAATCGTCAGTATAGGTTTTCGCATTGAATGAAATAAATCTATTAAAATACCTTTGAAATGATTAAAATCGGGAGTTTTAAAAATTATATTTTACCCATTTTGTCTGCCAAGAGCACTTAGTTTGCATTCCTAGATAAATCCCTGAATTGTATGAACTATTTTTCGCTTAATTCAACTTGAGGTATATCTTACAGGTACTATTACTATGTGAATATGACGAGGTTCGTGTTATGTTGTATGGAATAATAAGGTTTATGAATATACTTATGAAATATTTGAACTTTTGATATTAAGACAAGATAAGAACATGTGTCTGACTGTATTCATGTTATAGCGTCTCACCGCTGAATCCAGTGTCAAAAGAATAAGCAAAATGAAGAAGAGGAAGCTCCATAGCTGCGGAAACGGAAGTTGGGCCAAGGCTTCTGGGTAAATAACGAAACCTAAACCTGGACCTGGAATAAATTCGAATGTATAGATTGTAAGTAGAACCTTGTCGTAGTAAGGCTTCTTCGGAAGGTACACATTGATCAAATTGGTCTGAATCTGTCGAATGAACCTGCAGTGAAACATTTTGACTCAAACTTCATTATCTCAATATATCGTTTAAGACGATGTCATATTGTGGTTCCGACAGAATTAACATTTTGGTCCTATAGCAGCACAATTATATTATCAAATAATCGTGAACTACCTTCCTGCTTGACCAACAATGTCAGGACCACATCGGGCTCGAACTAACTCACTATCTCTAAATCGATATATCGTTTAAGATGGTACAGCTTAAAGGTTTGGATGGAATCCCGATTGAAAACTGTGATCTAACGTAGGCACTTCGCTTGTCTCGAATTACGAATAACCTGGCATAGAGTCCAAAGCCCTTCGAGATAAAGACATATTACAAAAGTAGTTCCTGGACTATTCAAAATTTTGTAGTTTAATGGAATCATCATTGGATATATTTTCATCTTTATTTGATTTAAACAGTATTTTATTTCCATTAATGTTCAGATTTTGCATTACATAACGTTACAAAATGGAAAAAGGATTAGCAAACAGGCCAAAAAGGCCTATATTAATGCTTCTCCTATTTAAAGATATAGAGAATCTCAACCGAGTGTCTTTTGATATCAAATATGTCAACACGAGTTGATAAAAATTGGAAAACCCTGAGGCTTGCTGAGGACGTTTGCCACCTTTATCAACGAGTGTTAATATATTTGATATAAAAAAAACAAGTGGGTGAGATTTTATTTATCATCCAACATCATTCTTCCAACCTTTTCAGTTTGTAGACAGTAATAAGCAGTGATCATGACTTAAGTGTAATAAGTACTGCTAACAGCTTCAGTAGCAGAGCCATTAGAATGTCATTTGATTGTGACGTCATGGTAACCAATGACGTCACAATGGTCAGCTAAAGCGCTCGGTTCAAAATTATAATAAAGAGGTATCTATTCTACAGTGGGACTACATCAAATTTCAAAACACAGTAGGTTTATCTCCTAATTAACCAATGATTGAAATACAGTAAAGTACTGTTATAACGAACTCAAAGGGACTACTAATTTTAGTTCGTTATAACCGTAGTTCGTTATAAGCAAAGATACAGAATAACTACAGCAAATAGTCGGGACCAAAAAAGTAAGTTCGTTATATCCGCAAGTTCGTTATAAGCGTGTTCGTTATAACCGTACTTTACTGTATACAGCTGCGTACCTGAAGACACAACCTCTGTGATGGGCACATCTGCTTCATGGGCCATGAATCCAAGAACGGAGAAGACACCAATTCCAGCAAACAGGCTGGTTCCTCCACACACGAATGTACATACGACTGCATTCCTTCAGAAGAAGTTTTATGACCGTAGTGATATTGGATGATTTAAACTCAAAGGTCATTTTAACGAAACTACAGAAAAAGTTACTGAATGCTATCACACACTAATAAACATGAGCAGGTCATGTCATAACAGAAGTATATTGTAATATTACTCATCAGTTGCATGTATACCGTATTGTCAATAAATAAAAGCGACACGCCCTTTTTCATAATCTTAAGAAATAACCACTGAACGCAGTCCATTGTACGATTCCTTTAATGAATCACTATCAAATAATGATGATACCAGTGGTGGTAGTGCTAGTGGTGATATAACTGGAATACTGTTCAAAGCGGCGTTAAACCCAGCTCCCTTACTCACTCATATACAAATAAAGAAATGTTTGGATATGTGCTTTCAACACTTCACAAAAAGAAGTAACCTTTTAGTATTATGTTACACTTGTCTCCGGGCCGACCATTAAAAATACTCATTCACTGACATATTGGAGGTTCTGAAAAATAAAGAGTAGTAAAAGCAATTGCTCTTTCTGACTAAGACAACAATTGTATGTGTGAAGGGCTGACAGCAAAATAATTGTCTCAAACAAAATATCGGAGGCAAAACAGAATAGAACATGGTAAGTTCCTGACCTGAGACAATTGGTATGGAAGGTGTTGTGGCTTGCCATTGTGATGAGGCTTCCCCATGCTGGGCCAAGCGAGAAGAACACTTGAACACAGGCCTCCAGCCACACCTACAGAGATGACAAGGACAGTTCACAGAAAATGTATTACAAATATACAAACTTTGTACATCAGGTTTCATTACACATATTCTTCAAATTATTTACAACCAATTATAAACTTTTCGGAATGTGAAAATTGTTCCCAGCTTATAATGCTATAACATATATTGAAATAACGTCACTGAAACATTCAAGATTAGGATCAGAGAAGATTTGGAAGTTTATGAAAGTAGTCATTAACATCAAGTTGCTGAATTATGCTGATGTTGGTGCAAGGATATCCCAAATGCCCTCAATTAACCACCCGTGAAGATTCCGGGGTAGAATAGGTCTTCAGCAACCCATGCTTGCCGTAAAAGGTGACTCTGCTTGTCGTAAAAGGCGACTAACGGGATCGGGAGGTCAGGCTCGCTGACTTGGTTGATGCATGTCATCGTATCCCAATTGCGTGGACGGATGCTCATGATATCAATCACTGGATTGTCTGGTCCAGACTCGATTATTTACAGACCGCCGTCATATAGCTGGAATATTGCTGAGTGCGGCGTTAAACAACAAACAAACCAAACCAAACACTAAATTTACTTTTAAAATGTAATGTTTAAAGGTCACCTCTATGTCGAGTATTTTGCTGAAATCCGGTGCAAGGTAAAACAGAGCGCCGTTTGGTCCTCCAGGCAAAGTCAACCCGCGGATACAGAGAATGATGAGGAATAGATATGGAAGCGTTGCAGTAAGGTAGACAGCCTACAATTAAACAGTTCTGACCTCATATTTACAGCAAACAATGTATATGTGTAACCCTGTGGTCACCATAGACCTCGTTTAAATTTGAAAGGAGTCAGTCTGCCGCATCAGTAACTTTGCAGGTAGACGTAGTTGGAATGATTACATCGTCTTTATTGACACAGTACCGATACTGACGTTGTCATAAAAACAAACTGATTAGTATTTCCTTACAAAACTTTTACTATGTCAGTCAATAAATTGCCTATCAAATATGAGTGCGTGAGTTGGGTTTAAAGCTGATCAAGTTATATTGAGTACGTGACACACGGTTTCTTACCTTTCCAACTGATCTAACGCCTTTAATAATGCAGACGAATACCAGCAAGTACGTGACAAAGAGACACAGAGCTAGCTCCCACTTGATATTCCCCACTTGCTCCAAGCCAGGACTGATGCTGAGAGCATTGTATCTGCAGAAGGTATAACCAAGGATACCATAACATGGCAATGGCACAACTGTTGTCTTTAATTAATTCATTGACGGATGTGGGACGAGTATTGAACATTACATATGATGACGATAGGGTAAGCTGGAGGTAAAACCATAGGCTCGTCGCATCGAAGACCAGAGTTCGAATCCCCATCAGAGTGTAAGCTACAATCATGTTCATTTCTGGTGCTCATGCTCCGCCATCATAAGGCTGAATATTGCTAATATATAAAAGCGACAAAACCCTTTCCATATTCATAAGAGTGACGATTGTACGATTAAGACTCCAACATGAACGTATGTTTATGAATCACTATCAAACAGTCATAATACCAGGTGTTCGTGAGAAGGTGAGCGTACCCTTCCTAACCGGTGGCACCCATCAAACATGCAAAGGCAAGTCAATTGTTCACCTAAAAAAAACGGGAACATTATGGCACAAGTTTAAAGTATGTTAGTGTTGAAGGGGAGACCATGGACCAAGTGTCATGGTGTTTCATCACACCTGGACTTCTGCTTGTAATTAGGTTTTGTACTGTTACAGTAACAACTCTGACTTATATGTTCACAATGGTCACTGCTGCGTCAGATTTGAAAATGTCCTCCACATGTCTACAATAAAACATTTGGAAAGCTTTACTGGGGCCTTGAATGTTGTAACCCTGATCACACAACTTTTGAGCAAGAGTCGTATGACGCTCTCTCAAATCTTCGTAGAAAGAGCATGTTCATTTCAACGTGCGAAGAAGGGAAATGCAGACACAAGAGAGTGGAGCTGCTGGAATATTGCTCGATATAAAGGGGAAGTTGACTATTTGAAAGTTGAAGTTGATTGGTTGGTTTGTTGTTTAACACCGCACTCAGCAATATTCCAGCTATATGACGGCGGTCTGTAAATAATCGAGTCTGGAACAGACAATCCAGTGATTGATATCATGAGCCACGATCCACGTAATTGGGATACGATGACGTGAATCAACCAAGTCAGCGAGCCTGACCACCCGATCCCGTTAGTCGCCTTTTACGACAAGCATTGTCACCATTTACGGCAAGCATGGGTTGCTGAAGACCTATTCTACCACGGAATCTTCACGGGTCGAAAGTTGAAGTAATCCCTCTTGTCATACAGTCTTTTTCATCTAAAAATGAAACAGATGAGGTGTTTTCACTGATCTCTTTTTTTCCTGGTTCAGATGGATAAATTAATGGAAAGGAATTTACTATTTGACCATTATTGAAATCAGACCGTCGATATACCCGAGGCTTAAGTTCAGGAAACTTCTTGACCAAATTCCCTTTCATGTGCATCAAGAAACATTTGAGCGAGATGGGGAGCACAACTGGTGTCCATGAGGATGCCTACTTCTTGCCAGAATGTCTTATCTCCAAATTTCACAGAATGATTTCAGTGAGGAAGTCCAGAATTTCACAGTAAACGTCAGAGGACATTTAGACCACTTGATTAATCCGGACAGCAATTTCCCAGGAATTTGTCGAAATAATTAACGAAATATGGATACAAAACAGGATCGCCTGGACAAACTGGACAAACGAGGTTTCGCTGCATCTAGAAACTGACACATTTGTAGCGTTTGGTACCGTGTAAGACCCAATAAACCATGCACTATCAACACTGAATGACATGCGAGTTATAGTAATGTATACATACTGCCAGAATTCCTCCGCTGCAGTGTGCGATAATGTTTCAGTTTTTCCCCAACCACTGCTGCCATATTCCGTGGTGCCATTGTAAGGTGTAAGTGTCGAGTTGATCACGGTTCCATTAAGCATGGTAGAGTTGCTGACTGAATACAACTGAATAGGTCTGAATATAATTGGAGTGAAAATCAAAACGTTTTGGCCTTTGTGTTGTCAGATATTGAAACGTTTTACTCTAAATATAAATAATTCAATATAGACGACAACCATCAATTCCATTTAGTTTGTCTCAATTGAGCTGAAAGTAATAATACCACCTATCGTACTGCTTGTTGTTTAACGCCGCACTCAGCAATATTCCAACTATATGACGGCGGTCTGTAAATAATCAAGTCTGGACCAGACAATCCTGTGATTGATATCATGAGCATCGATCCACGCATTTGGGATACGATCACATGCATCAACCAAGTCAGTGAGCCTGACCACCCGATCCCGTTAGTCGCCTCTTACACAAGCATAGTCGCCTTTTACTGCAAGCATGGGTTGCTGAAGACCTATTCTACCCCAGATCTTCACGGGTCTAATTCCACCGGATATACCCAACTAAATGTTACTTTGGAAGTCCGATGGCGTATCAAGACGCATCCAAAATAGTAGTCCAACTTAAATTAATGTTACATTTTAAATAAGCAGTTACAGTGTTACAGTTAATTTGTGCAAGAAACAAGTATGTGATGATTAGATTTATGTTTTTTTGTTGTTGTTTTTTGTTAAACGCCGCACTCAGCAATATTCCAGCTATATTACGGCAGTCTGTAAATAATCGAGTCTGGACCAGACAATCTAGTGATTGAGCATCGATCCACGCAATTGGGATACGATAGTTTGCATCAACAAAGTCAGCGAGCCTGACCACCCGATCCCGTTAGTCGCTTCTTACGACAAGCATAGTCGCCTTTTACGGCAAGCATGGGTTACTGAAGACCTATTCTACCCCGGATCTTCACGGGTCCCACATACGTAATAGTCACGGTATTATGGCGAAGGTTGATAGCTTCACTGTCCACAGTAACAGCAAATTGCTGATTCTACTCTCATGGCATATCACACCTGTGGCGACTCTCAGTCCTGTGATGTCTTTGACACATTTCTCTGTGTTCCATGAATTGCCACAGGTTGACCACGGCAGGACGGCTCTACACGACGAGACAGCGTAGTACAGAGCCCATGCAGAGTTGATGGTGTAGTACACGTTAGTACCAAAGGTCACGATCAGCATGCCGAATCCAAGACCTGAAACATATAATGTATTTAACAAACTATCTTTTAAACAAATATAGATCATGGATTCATGTGCAATTAACTCAAAAACCATAGAAGAGGATGCAGTTATAACAATATATGAGTGAGTGAGTTGGGTTTAACGCCGCTTTTATCATTATTCCAGTTATATCACGGCGTGTCAGCTTAATGTGGGAGGAAAGCCCGAAGTGATGCAGGTCTCAGACGTTTACCACTTCGGTGAAACCCACGAGCACGGGTATGGTGCTGACAAACCTAGAAACATAATCGGGGCGAACCGGGATTCGAACCCACAATCATAGGTTTCTGGGACGCAACTCTGCACAGCGAATCGCGGCGCCTTAACAATATATGAAGAGATGACTGTTACAGGTGTGACTGTTATATATACAGCAAATAGTATTGGCACAACGTTCATCTTATTATGTCTTCAATGGTTCTGATATAAACCGCCTCCGTGGTCTAGTGGTAGAGCGTCCGCCCGGAGAAGCGGAAAGACGTTAAAAGATGGTACTTGTTGTTACCCTGCCTGGCGCTCGGCATTAAGGGGCTAAAACAAGGACTGGTCGGCTCGCAGTTCGTATACTGTGTCTAAGTGGGGTATTCGTGTTAAACTGCGGCATGGTATCTCAGCGAGCTAGCACTATAAATCGGCATCAGTATTTTTCGCTCAGTATGTAAGGATAATTTATATGGCAATTAGTAGCGAAGCGCTCATGCATTATCTTATGTCTGTCAGCCTGATATACAACAGTCTCATAATAGGCTTATTACTGTTCTCATTAATATCAGATATGTTGCTCCAATATATATGTTACCTCTCTGTGTCAAGACCTGAGACATCCACTGTAAGTGGTTATGTTCGGTGAAGCCTTGACCGACCAACAAATGTAAAGGATGCGAAGGCCCAGCTGTCAGAGATCAGATATCCGCTTCCAACACACCCTCGATAGTACACCTTTATGTTGCACTCAAAACGATAGAGTGTATTTAATATCCAAAAATAATACGACAAAGAGGCCTATGTTATCTTCCATTCGCAACTGCCTATTCATATTCGTTTTCGAGGCAAATCAAATTCGCTGCTCTGAATGCTTCGCTCGCTGGTACCAAAACATTAGGCGCCTGAATGTCCATTGATCACCAAATGCGACTCCTCATAGAAGGTTGTCAAAGTGGTATCGTTTCAGTGTAAAAGATCTAATTGTAATGGTAATGAGAATAAAACACATATAAAGAATCTCACCTTTCATTAAGGGACATACGCTCCAGACGTGGGATACACCCTTCCCACTGAACTGTCCAATGGCAACTTCAAGGAAGAACAGAGGCAGACCACATAACATCAGACACGTCATGTATGGGATAAGGTATGCACCTACAAATAAACAAGTTTCACACGCAGGTAATGTTTGTTGGTTTGCCGCACTCCAGCTGATACCGATGCCTGCAATTAATCGCATGGTTGATATTATGAGCAACGATCCATGAAATTCAGCGAACCTGTCCATCCGGTTCATTTAGTCAGCTCTTTACAAGCATTGGTTGCGAGGGACTTTTCTAACCCAGAATCCCCACAGGGGCTGGTTGGAATTATTCATGATACTTTCTTATGGCGATGGGTAGCCTAGTAGTTAAAGCGTTCGCTCGTCACGCCGAGGACCCGGGTTCGATTCCACACATTGGTTCAGTGTGTGAAGCCCATTTCTGGTGTCCTCCGCCGTGATATTGGTGGAATATTGCAAAAAGCGGTGTAAAACTATATTCACTCATTCCTTGTGTCAAAGCCTATTGAAAGATCATTTAAGCACTGGCATTCATGGAAATTGGTATAACTACACCATTTTGTATAAGTACCGCCTCCGTGGTCTAATGGTAGAGCGTCCGCCCGGAGAGCGGAAGGTCCGGGGTTCGATCCCTGGCCGCGTCATACCAAAAGACGTTAAAAGATGGTACTTGTTGTTACCCTGTCTGGCGCTCGACATTAAGGGGCTAAAACAAGGACTGGTCAGCTCGGAGTCAGTATACTGTGTCTGAGTGGGGTATTCATGTTAAACTGCGGCATGGTATCTCAGTGAGCTAGCACTATAAATCGGCATCAGTCCGGACTAGTACAAGCAGCCACACACACACACGTACATGCACGTCGCTATATAAGTGCAATAATCTTGGACGCGACGTTAAACCCAATTTCACCTAACCTCACCTTATGTATATGTCACAATGGAGGACTTGATGCAAACGCGACTTGTAACTGGCCATATGATACACATTTAACGTGTAGTTGTATGATGACGTCAAAACAGATATTTTGTATGTTTGTTGTTTAGCGCCGTACTCGGCGGTCTGTAAGTAATCGAGTCTGGACCAGACAATCCAGTGATTGACATCATGAGCATCGATCTACGGAAATGGGATACGGTGACATGCACCAACCAAGTCAGTGACCCTGACCAACCGATCCGGTTAGTCGCCTCTTACGTCAAGCATGGGTTGCTAAAGACCATGTCTAGCCCGGATCTTAACGGGGCACATATATCATTACATGCATACATAACGAACGTGTTATTTGCTAGTTTGTTTGTACTTAGCAATATTCCAACTAGATGACGGCGGTCTGTACGAAATCGATTCTGGACCTGACAATCCAGTTATTTACTTCATAAGCATCGATCCACGCAATTGGGATACGACGATCAACCAAGTCAACGAGTCTGACCACCTGATCCCGTTAGACGCCTCTGCCAAGCAGAGTCGCCTTTAACGGCACAATTTGCTAGTACAACGGTAACATGTATAATTGTGTGACTGCGCCATGCCATAGTTCGTAATAAAACAGAGGACTTGTTCTCATATTTGATAGGGGGCACGGATGGCCCAGTCGTCTGAGGCGCCGCGATTCGCTGTGCAGAGTTGCGTCCCTTCGGCACGCCAGACACCTAAGATTGTGGGTTCGAATCCCGCTTCGCCCCGATAATGTTCCTTTGTTTGTCAGCACCATCCCCGCGCTCGTGGGTTTAACCCAGTGTAAATGTCCGAGACCTGCATCAATTCGGGCTTTCTCCCACATCACTCTGCCACGCCGTGATATAACTGATATACTGTTCAGAGAGGCGTTAAACCCAACTTACTCCCTCACTCATAATACAACACTAACCTCCACCGTTCTTGTTGCAGACATAAGGAAAACGGAGAACGTTTGAAAGCCCAACAGAGAAGCCAATAACAGACAATAAGTAGTCAATATTTGAAGCCCACTGTCCTCTTTGTTCTTCCTTGCTGCCTCTGTTAGATGGGCTGGCGTTGACTGTATCCGCCATTGGAACCAATTCCGCCATATGTTCTTCATCCTTGCAGTAACCATCCATTTCCTGAAATAAAGCTTAACCGTTATGACTGTTGTGTTTGTTCGTTTGTTGTTTCATGTTGCACTCAGTAATATTGCAGCTATAAGACGGATGTCTGTTAAATAATAGAGTCAGCATCAGCATCAGCATCAATCTACGTATATGGGATACGATGACATCCATCGACAAGGTCAGCTAGATCTGACCACCCGATCCGGTTAGTCGCCTCTTACGGCAGACATTGGAGGCTGAAGACCTGTTCTAAACCGGATCTCCACGGGGTGTCTATTGTCACATACATAAACTGTAAGTGTTTACCTGGCAATTGATTGGCGAACAATGCACTGGAAAAAACAGGTCACGATCACTAACTTTTGACACTTACGTGATTGACAAGATTCGGGAAAAACATGGCAAATATGCGGACCTCGCTTTCGAAATGTCACACTTGCATCCCAAGTACCACGTTGTCCGACTCCCCATTGTTCTCGGTGCCTTAGGTTTGGTACCTCCCAATCCGTTGACTGACATTGGGAGAGTACCCGGGTTTGCTACAAGGAATACACACTCGTGAAGATCCGGGGTAGAATAGGTCTTCAGCAACCCATGCTTGCCGTAAAAGGCGACTATGCTGGTCGTAAAAGGCGACTAACGGGATGGCGTGGTCAGGCTCGCTGACTTAGTTGTGGCATGTCATCGTATCCCAATTTCACACTGCTGTACTTATTAGCGTGTCAACATCAGATTCATTAGGCCATTTTAGGAGTTGTATGACCCTTGCGGATATTTTTGTTCTGAGATATTTAACATAACAAAAACTGTACGAGTTAATGGTAGTTAGTTTACACTATCTGGGTTGTTAATTTTCTATATAAGCTAACTGTCGTGGTAGTTGTAACTTACAAAATTGCCGATAAGCCACAAATGACGCCATTTTAAGGATATTTAGCCTTCTAGGAATAATAGAAGCCATTTTTCATTGCTGTTACTGATTACACTGAATTCTTATCTCAAGCAGAGACAGGCAGTATTCAGACATACGTATTTAGACATGATTCACGGATTAAATCATGTTTCCTTTTTACGTGGGTGCAGAGAGTTAATAGGCCCCTTGTTAAATTACACACATGACCAATCAGTTGCCTCGATATCCATGGCTCTTAGAGAAAGAAAGTAATGTCAAAATTGTTCTAAAGACGCATTTATTTGATTGTTTGTTGTTTAACGCCACACTCAGCAATATCTCAACTGTAGTAGATTACACGTACAACCATTAGAAAGGACAGTCACATATTTCGTTGTCTAAATTTCACCACTTTCCACAAAGAGTCGTATGACGTTCTTTGAAATCTTGCATTGTCAAGTTGTAAAATGTATACACCAAAGGCTAGTGATGCTGAAATATTGCTAGACATAAACGATGGTTGACTATTGGAAATTTGAAGTCATCCCGCTTACATCTAGTCTAGTGAAGAGTTTTTTGTCACCCTGATTCTTTATGCCTAGATCGAAATATGAAACAGATTGGGTGGCTAGTTATAGTACTTTTTTGTCACGTATATCAAGTTTACCATATACATCATGAACTATATGTATATTGCTGTAACTATATATGACTAACTGTAACGATGGACACAATATCATCTTACCTCATTAAATTTCATCGACATGCTCCACTACAAATATTAATAAACACTGAAAAGTCTCACAACAAAATAAATGAAAGTATCGAAACGCGAACAATGAACACTATTGAAGAAATAGTATATTTCACACATTGTTTTCTCACCGAATAGTGAACTCAATTTGTGAATTAAATGGCCTTTGTCTCTTTTCCATTGTAGAAAGAGGAATATATACTCATCGCCAAAAGAAACGCGAACCATAGAAACATATAGAGAAGTATGTACGATAAGAAGAGATCTTTCCAATGTGTACCAATTAATGACAAAACTAACAATAAGGCAAGTGTTACTACAGTGTCTTATTTTTATCACGATATGCTACACGTGATTTCCAAACTTTACACGCTAATCCAGCGCGAGATAAATGGTGCATTTCGATTCACGTGTCTATGACGTCACATGTGATGCGTTCATGAGCGTTGGATCGCTCAACATACCAATATCGCTTGAAATATTAGTAATTCTTCATATATAAACCAACATGTATGGTGTTCCCGTTTCTTTTGTCGGTGAGTATATTTCAATCATTTAATCCAACTCATACGAAGGAAAGTACAGTATACAAATAGTCAATGTTTACTTGTGGATTAACTTGTGGCCAAAGAGTTAAAAAAGGTGAAGAAAAGAGGTGAAGTGTGGGTGCAAGAGAGAGAGAGAAACAGAGAGAGAAAGAGAAGTGAGGTGTGGGTGTAAGAGAGAGAAAAAACAGAGAAAGGGGGTGTAGTGTGGGTGCAAGAGAGAGAGAAAGGGAGGTGAAGTGTGGGTGCAAGAGAGAGAGAGAGAGAAACAGAGAAAGAAAGAGAACTGAGGTGTGGGTGTAAGAGAGAGAAAAAACAGAGAAAGGGGGTGTAGTGTGGGTGCAAGAGAGAGAGAAAGGGAGGTGAAGTGTGGGTGCAAGAGAGAGAGAGAGAGAAACAGAGAAAGAAAGAGAACTGAGGTGTGGGTGTAAGAGAGAGAAAAAACAGAGAAAGGGGTGTAGTGTGGGTGCAAGAGAGAGAGAAAGGGAGGTGAAGTGTGGGTGCAAGAGAGAGAGAGAGAAACAGAGGGAGAAAGGGGGTGAAGTGTGGGTGCAAGAGAGAGAGAGAGAAACAGAGAGAAACAGAGAGAGAAAGGGGGTGTAGTGTGGGTGCAAGAGAGAGAGAGAAACAGAGAGAGAAAGGGGGTGTAGTGTGGGTGCGAGAGAGAGAGAGGGGGGGTAGTGCGGGTGCGAGAGAGAGAGAAAGGGAGGTGTAGTGTGGGTGCAAGAGAGAGAGAGAA